>NC_080075.1:49193191-49932823 GCF_949987535.1 Balaenoptera acutorostrata | reverse complement strand
GTGGAGCTGTACTCTGTTTGCATTCTGTATGATGCAGTTATGAAGCAGGATGAAAGTATTTAGTTTGATTCTCTAACGCATCTGCAGCTGAAATTTGCAAGTTCATAGCCTGAGGGATGGTCTTGCCCTGTCAAAGAAGCAGCTGGAGACTCACTAGAGCGCTTCACTAGGGATTATCTAAGTGGACAATAGAATTTTCTTTCAAATATAGTAAGTTGTTGTTGTTGTTTTTTTCATTCTTCAAGCTTTAAAAGTATAAAGGATCTCATTTGATTAACTTTGTCCACACATCTAACTGGCATTGGTGGAACACTGGAGACCACAGTGGATATAAGACCAGAGAAGAGAGCGTTTGCTTTAAGACCAAAGGAGGCTTGGTCTGCATGCTTTTGTGCAGAATAATGGAGAATAGATTCTCACTCTAAATCTGAGTTCTTTTTGAACACTTGCTGCTCGTTCATTTTCTCTCTCGATATTTCCTCCCTGGGGCTACTTAGATCTCTATGGGAATAGTACAAAGAATATAATCAAAATCAAGCATTTATTTTGCTTTTCTGTTTACCTTCTCTTCCACTGTGCAGAAAAAGCTGTGCCTTATATGGATTTAAGTAAAAATAATACATTAACAGATCACTGGAGGAAAGAAAGCTAAATTACATTCTCTGTATGTAGAATATTATGGCAGTTGGTTAAGAACATTCATGGAGCATTCTGAAAATGCACATGATACAGGCTGGAGGTGAGGAGTTTTTAAAACTAAACAGTGAGTTGGGGAATAGGCAATCACCTGAATGTTCAAAAGTACACAACTGGGCAGCCTAATGTAATATATAGATTTAGTCAAAATCCACATAAGATTTTTGTGTACTGTGAAGTATAAGTAAACTTAAATAAAAGCAATACATCTTCTCTGTATGTGGCATATTCTTAGAGATAATACAATAAATAAGTAGGAAGGGAAAGATGCTTGCTTTAAATTCTTAGAAACCATTATGGACATAAGTGGGTTGGTGTTCTTTTCCTCTGATTCCCTTTGAAGTGGCTGTGTTTTATTAAACTCTCTTTAGGGGGAACAGCTCCTTTTCCTTTCCCTCATCAAATGTGTCCCAAATAGAAATGGATGAAGAATAGACAGTTGACCACAGAAGAGAAAGTCATAGAACTCTTCCCCTGGCCACAGTGATCTGTACAACTGGTGGGCCACACAAACCATTATCAGCCAGTTAAGAGTCCTTCCTCAATATTTTCTCACTTCATCTGAAAGTAAAGAATTATTTTCTCTCTGGTGATAAAACTTTCAGAATTTAGATGGAGGTGGTGATGGAAGATGGTGGAGTAGAAGGACGTGTGCTCACTTCCTCTAGTGAGGGCACCAGAATCACAACTAACTGCTGAACAATCATCAACAGGAAGACACTGGAACTCACCAAAAAAGATACCCCACATCCAAAGACAAAGGAGAAGCCACAATGAGACAGTATGAAAGGTGCAATCACGATAAAGTCGAATCCCATAACTGCTGGTTGGGTGACTTACACACTGGAGAACAGTTATACCACAGAAGTCCACCCACTGGAGTGAAGGTTCTGAGCCCCACATCAGGCTTCCCAACCTGGGGGTCTGGCAATGGGAGGAGGAATTGCCAGAGAATCAAGACTTTGAAGGCTAGTGGGATTTGATTGCAGGACTTTGACAGGACTGGGGGAAACAGAGACTCCACTCTTGGAGGGCACACACAAAGTAGTGTGCACATCAGGACCCAGGGGGAAGGAGCAGTGACCCCATGGGAGATTGAACCAGACGTACCTGCTAGTTTTGGAGCATCTCCTGCAGAGGTGGGAGGTGGCTGTGGCACACCGTGGGGACAAGGACACTGGCAGCAGAAGTTCTGGGAAGTACTCCTTGGCATGAGCCCTCCCGAGGTCCACCATTAGCCCCAGCAAAGAGCCTGTAGCTTCCAGTGCTGGGTCGCTTCAGGCCAAACAACCAACAGGGAGGGAACTCAGCCCCACCCATCAACAAACAAGTGGATTAAAATTTTACAGGGCTCTGCCCACCAGAGCAACACCCAGGTCTATCCACCACCAGTCCCTCCCATCAGTAAGATTGCACAAGCCTCTTAGACAGCCTCATCCGCCAGAGGGCAGATAGCACAAACAAGAAGAACAACAATCCTGCAGCCCCTGGAACGAAAACCACATTCACAGAAAGATAGACAAAATGAAAAGGCAGAAGACTATGTATCAGATGAAGAACAAGACAAAACCTCAGAAAAACAACTAAATGAAGTGGAGATAGGCAACATTCCAGAAAAAGAATTCAGAATAATGATAGTGAAGATGATCTAGGACCTTGGAAAAAGAATGGAGACAAAGATGGAGAAGATGCAAGAAGCGTTTAATAAAGACCTAGAAGAATTAAAGAAAAAACAAACAGAGATGAACAATACTATAACTGAAATGAAGAATATGCTAGAAGGAATCAATAGCAGAATAACTGAGGCAGAAGAACGGATAAGTGACCTGGAAGACAGAATGGTGGAATTCACTACCACAGAACAGAATAAAGAAAAAAGAATGAAAAGAAATGAAAACAGCCTAAGACACCTCTGGGAAAACATTAAACGCAATAACATTCGCATTATAGGGGTGCCAGAAGGAGAAGAGAGAGAGAAAGAACCCGAGAAAATATTTGAAGAGATTATAGTTGAAAGATTCTCTAACATGGGAAGGAAATAGCCACCCAAGTCCAGGAAACAGAGAGTCCCAGGCAAGATAAACCCAAGGAGAAACACGCCAAGACACATAAGAATCAAATTGACAACAATTAAAGACAAAGAAAAATAATTAAAAGCAACAAGGGAAAAACAACAAATAACATACAAGGGAACTCCCATAAGGTTAACGCTGATTTCTCAACAGAAACTCTACAAGCCAGAAGGGAGTGGCACAATATATTTAAAGTGATGAAAGGGAAGAACCTACAACCAAGATTACTCTACCAGGCAAGGATCTCATTCAGATTCAACAGAGAATTGAAAAGCTTTACAGACATGCAAAAGCTAAGACAATTCAGCACCACCAAACCAGCTCTACAACAAGCACAGAAGGAACTGCTCTAAGTGGGAAATACAAAAGAAGAAAAGAATCTACAAGAAAAACCCCAAAACAATGAAGAAAATGGTCATAGGAACATACATATCGATTACCTTACACATTACCTTAAATGTGAATGGATTAAATGCTCCAACCAAAAGACACAGGCTTACTGAATGGACACAAGAACAAGACCCACATATATGCTGTCTACAAGAGATCCACTTCAGACCTAGGGACACATACAGACTGAAAGTGAGGGGATGGAAAAATATAGTACATGCAAATGGAAATCAAAAGGAGGCTGGGGGCTTCCCTGGTGGCACAGTGGTTGAGAATCTGCCTGCCAATGCAGGGGACACGGGTTCGAGCCCTGGTCTGGGAAGATCCCACATTCCACGGAGCAACTGGGCCCGTGAGCCACAATTACTGAGCCTGTGCATCTGGAGCCTGTGCTCTGCAACAAGAAAGGCCGCGATGGTGAGAGGCCCGCGCACCGCGATGAAGAGTGGTCCCCACTTGCCGCAACTAGAGAAAGCCCTTGCACAGAAACGAAGACTCAACACAGTCATAAATAAATAAATAAATAAATAAATAAAAAGGAGGCTGGAGTAGCAATGCTCATATCAGATAAGATAAACTTTAAAATAAAGACTGTTACAAGAGACAAGGAAGGACACTACATAATGATCAAGGGATCAATCCAAGAAGAATATATAAATAAATATATATGCACCAAACAAAGGAGCACCTCAATACCTAAGACAAATGCTAGCAGCTATAAAAGAGGAAATCAACAGTAACACAGTAATAGTGGGGGACTTTAACACCTCACTTACACCAATGGACAGATCATCCAGACAGAAAATTAATAACGAAACACAAGCTTTAAATGGCACAATAGACCAGAGACATTTAATTGATATTTATAGGACATTCCATCCGAAAACAGTAGATTACACTTTCTTCTCAAGTGCACATGGAACATTCTCCAGGATAGATCACATCTTGGGTCACACATCAAGCCTCGGTAAATTTAAGAAAATTGAAGTCACATCAAGCATCTTTTCTGATCACAATGCTATGAGATTAGAAATCAATTACAGGGAAAAAACCGTAAAAAACACAAACACATGGAGGCTAAAAATGCATTATCAAATAACCGAGATATCACTGAAGAAATCAAAGAGGAAACCAGAAAATACCTAGAGACAAATGACAACAAAAACACAATGATCCAAAACCTGTGGGATGCAGCAAAAACAGTTTGAAGAAGGAAGTTTATAGCAATACAATCCTACCTCAAGAAACAAAAAAATCTCAAATAAACAATCTAAATTTACAGCTAAAGGAACTAGAGATTCAAGAGCAAACAAAACCCAAAGTTAGTAGAAGGAAAGAAATCATAAATATCAGAGAAGAAATAAATGAAATAAAAACAAAGAAAACAATAGCAAAGATCAATAAAAGTAAATGCTGGTTCTTTGAGAAAATAAATAAAATTGATAAACCTTTAGCCAGACTCATCAAGAAAAAGAGGGTGAGGACTCAAATCAATAAAATTAGAAGTGAAAAAGGAGAAGTTACAACGGACACCACAGAAATACAAAGCATCATAAGAGACTACTACAAGCAACTATGCCAAAAAAATGTACAGCCTGGAAGAAATTCACAAAGTCTTTGGAAGGTATAACCTTCCAAGACTGAACCAGGAAGAAATAGAAAATATGAACAGACCAATCACAAGTAATGAAACTGAAACTGTGATTAAAAATATTCCAACAAACAAAAGTCCAGGATAAGATGGTTTCACAGGTGAATTCTACCAAACATTTAGAGAAGAGCTAACAGCCATCCTTCTCAAAGTCTTCCAAAAAATTGCAAAGGAAGAAACACTCCCAAACTCATTCTACATGGCCACCATCACCCTGATAGCAAAACCAGACGAAGATACTACAAAAAAAGAAAATTACAGACCAATATCACTGATGAATATAGATGCAAAACTCCTCAACAAAATGCTAGCAAACAGAATCCAACAACACATTAAAAAGATCACACACCATGATCAAGTGGGATTTATCCCAGGGATGCAAGAATTCTTCAATATACACAAATCAATCAATGTGATACACCATATTAACAAATTGAAGAATAAAAACCGTATGATCATCTCAAAAGATGCAGAAAAAGCTTTTGACAAAATTCAGCACCCATTTATGATAAAAACTCTCCAGAAAAGTAGGCATAGAGGGAACCTACTTCAACATAATAAAGGTCTTATATGACAAACCCACAGCAAACATCATTCTCAATGGTGAAAAACTGAAAGCATTTCCTCTAAGATCAGGAACAAGACAAGAATGTCCACTCTCACCACTATTATTCAACATATATTTGGAAGTTCTAGCCATGGCAATCAGAGAAGAAAAAGAAATAAAAGCAATACAAATTGGAAAAGAAGAAGTAAAACAGTCACTGTTTGCAGATGACATGATACTATACATAAAGAATCCTAAAGATGCCACCAGAAAACTACTAGAGCTAATCAGTGAATTTGGTAAAGTTTCAGGATACAAAATTAATGCACAGAAATCTCTCACATTCCTATACACTAATGATGAAAAATCAGAAAGAGAAATTAAGGAAACAATCCCATTCACCATTGCAATGAAAAGAATAAAATACCTAGGAATAAACCTACCTAAGGAGGTAAAAGACCTGTACTCAGAAAACTATAAGACACTGATGAAAGAAATCAAAGATGACACAAACAGTTGGAGAGATATACCATGTTCTTGGATTGGAAGAATCAATATTGTGAAAATGACTATACTACCCAAAGCAATCTATAGATTCAATGCAATCCCTATCAAATTACCAATGACATTTTTTACAGAACTAGAAAAAAAATCTTAAAATTTGTATGGAGACACAAAAGACCCCAAATAGCCAAAGCAATCTTGAGGGAAAAAAACAGAGCTGGAGGAATCAGGCTCCATGACTTCAGATTTTACTACAAAGCTGCAGTAATTAAGACAATATGGTACTGGCACAAAAACAGAAATATAGATCAATGGAACAGGATAGAAAGCCCAGAGATAAACCCACGGACATATGGTCAACTAATCTATGACGTGGGAGGCAAAGGTATACAACGGAGAAAAGACAGTCTCTTCAATAAGTGGTGCTGGGAAAACTGGACAGCTACATATAAAAGAATGAAATTAGAACACCCCCTAACACCATACACAAAAGTAAACTCAAAATGGATTAAACACCTAAATATAAGGCCACACACTATAAAACTCCTAGAGGAAAACATAGGCAGAACAATCTATGACATAAATCACAGCCATATCCTTTTTGCCCCACCTCCTAGAGAAATGGAAATAAAAACAAAAATGAACAAATGGGACCTAATGAAACGTCAAAGCTTTTGCACAGCAAAGGAAACCATAAACAAGAGGAAAAGACAGCCCTCAGAATGGGAGAAAATATTTGCAAACAAAGCAACTGACAAAGGATTATTCTCCAAAATATATAAGCAGCTCATGCAGCTCAACATCAATATAAAAAACAAAAACAGCCCAATCCAAAAATGGGCAGAAGGCCTAAATAGACATTTCTCCAAAGAAGATATACAGATTGCCAACAAACACATGAAAGGGTGCTCAACAACACTAATCATTAGAGAAATGCAAATCAAAACTACAATGAGGTATCACCTCACACCAGTCAGAATGGCCATCATCAAAAAATCTAGAAACAATAAATGCTGGAGAGGGTGTGGAGAAAAGGGAACCCTCTTGCACTGTTGGTGGCAATGTAAACTGATACAGCCACTATGGAGAACAGTATGTAGGGTCCTTAAGAAACTAAAAATAGAACTACCATATGACCCAGCAATCCCACTACTGGGCATATACCCTGAGAAAACCATAATTCAAAAAGAGTCATGTACCACGATGTTCATTGCAGCACTATTTACAATAGCCAGATCATGGGAGCAACCTAAATTCCCATTGACAGACAGATGGCTAAAGAAGATGTGGTACATATATACAATGGAATATACTCAGCCACAAAAATGAACAAAAATAGGTCATTTGTAGAGACATGGATGGACCTAGACACTGCCATACAGAGTGAAGTAAGTCAGAAAGAGAAAAACAAATATCGTATATTAACGCATACATGTGGAATCTAGAAAAGTAGTGAAGATGAACCAGTTTGCAATGCAGAAATAGAGAAAAAGATGTAGAGAACAAACATATAGACACCAAGGGAGGAAAGCAGGGGGTGGGATGGTGGTGGGATGAACTGGGATGCTGGGATTGACATATATACACTAATATGTATAAAGTAGGTAACTAATAAGAACCTGCAGTATAAAAAATGTTAAATTAAATTACAAAAAAAAAGAATCGAGATGTTTGTAGACTTACCTCCAGGTATACTAAAATGCCAACTGGAAATAATGAGGTCAACATATAGAAAAAGGAGAGAGATGGAAAAAATCCTGATTTGTTAGAGAACTTCTCAGAACTTAATTTAGTTTAATTTACCTGAAATAATATTCATGAATTTTGTGATGAAACAAAACACAGTCATATAATAAAAACAAATATGAGTCTAAATGCAGAGCCTAGTTCTTTTTAACAACATGGTAGTGTCATTTTTTGGTTGGAAGGAATAAAGGGAAAAACAAAGTCCAATTATCCTGATTTTTCAAATTTTGCTCTCCATTTAGCCACTTGTTTCAAAATTTACACTAGAAGAATACACTGTTCACCATTCACAAGATCTTGGCTTTTTCTTTTTCTGTTTGGTAAAATCCTTCAAAACACAGATTTTATTGTACAATGTAGTCACCATAAAATGCCTTAGTTGTTTCTTCTGATATTTGAAGGGCCAAGAACAAAGGAATAATTATTTAAAAGAGGCTCATTAGAAGAAAAGAAAGGCCACAAAAAAATTAAAGCTGAGGAGATTCAAAGCTGCATAATTCTCATCTACGAAAATATCTGGTGCTATTGATGTGCAGATAATTAGGTTCTGCTATTTAAATTTCAATCAACATTTGTTTAGCAATGACATGTTTAGCCAAACATTTGTTTAGCAAGTTTCAGATTCTGTGTTTGCTGTTTAAGTTATGACAATAAACATGATCAGTTTAGTGATAAGCTATAAGCATGTGCTGAAACATATATTTTTGGTAATTTCTGATTTGGTATTTTCACTAGTAAAAATCTATGTAAGTTGTAAACCGAAAGTTCTTTTAAAAATGGAGTCTATTAAAAAGTTTAAAAAGAAAAAAAAAACCTATACAAATTCTACCTTGCAGTCACTAATGGCCTAATTAAGTTATTCACATTGAGTTTATTTGATGAATAGGTATTGATGAACTCAGAAAATTATTGTTGCTATGAGGGAAGAGTGTTGGTGTGTTGTAGGAAACTATCATTTGGCAGACCCAAGCCTAACTGGAAATTATATTTACTGTTAGCCACTATATGCTAGGTTCATTGACCTTCATTTCTCTCCTTTGAAATTTCAACAATCAATAAGAGAGAAAATAAGTGAAATAATGGCTGACAAACTTGCTTTGCATAGTGCTGCCCTAGGGATATAATTTATTCCCCTGAAATTGTTTTGGACATATATTCAGATGCTATCCATTAGCATAACATGATTGAAATGTTCCCATGGATTTTATATCTGAGCTGAGAGAGAAATCAGGAAAAACTTTCTGAATTTTCCATCTGGGACAAAACTGTTTTTGATTTAAAAATAGTGAAATGTCCTTATTATTTATAATAATACACAATCATCAAAATGTCACAAGTCTAAGTCTTTGATCTCCATGGTGAATTTCTAACTAAAAATTTATGTTGACATTCCTTCATTTTTGTTTGCACTATGATAAGTAGTTCATATGACCTTACAACACTGCGCTGAACCCTGAATTTTGCACGCTGAGGGTGTATTTGCTTTTGGGAGAATTCAAAGAAAAAGATGAGGAATAGAAAGGAAATAGAAAAGACGATCTAATTATAATTAATTTGTAGAGTAAAAAAAAAAAATGTAAACCAGGGGAAAAAGAACTAGATATATTTAGGTAGAACATTATGTGGGAAACAGTCCAAGTAAGGAAATCATAAGGAATATATTTTAGTTCAACTTTTATCCTTAAATATCTGTATGAGCAAAACACTCAACTGTGACCTTCATTTTAATCTCAGACATGATTTCCAAAGCACCTCAGGATCTATGGTGTTTAAGATCTCTGAGGTCAAAGATTCTATGATTTTATGATGCTAGTGGCAGGGGAAAATTGGGAGAATTTATAGTGAAAAGAGCATAGGTTACCTCTGAGGGGCTTCCTGGGGGAGGTCAGTATTTTAATAAGCATGGAATAGTAGGAAAGAGGAATTTCAAAGGGAAAAAAAGACAACATGCAAAGATATCCTAAATAACTCAACAGTCGGCTGAAAAAAGAGTATTTAGAACAGATATATTAAAATATTTTCACATTTATTTGCATAGTTGAGGGAATACCACAGGTTAGTCCTAAACTCAGCTTCTGGACTCTAATCTCCGGAGTATCAGAATTAGAATTCTGGCACTTACTAGCTTTTCAACTTTGGCACATTGCTTTAGCTTCCTATAGCCCAGTTTCTTTCCATTTGGATGATTGGAATCCAAATGGATGGTATATTCTTATTTGAAAAATGTTTTCAGTGACTTAACTTATTCTTTTAAGATTCTGATCAGTTTAAGAACTATTTATTATACACTCATTATGTAGCAGGCACTGTTCTAGGTGTTCAAATTTTAAATAAAAATTATAATATCATATAGGAGGAATCTGAAACATTGGTTAACAATAGCAGGTCCTGGAGCAGACAACCTAAGTTCCAATAGTGGCTACAGCTCTTCCTTTATGTTTGACTCTAGGAAGTCACTCTACTTTTTTGTTTCTATTTCCCTGTCCACAAAGTTTAAAAGATAATAGCACCTAGAATTATTTTGAAAGCAAATTAATAATAAATGTAAAGAACCTAGAAGAGCACCTGGCATAGAGTGAGGGCTTCAGAATATTTAGTATTATTATGGCTTAAACTCTAGAAAGAATAAAAGGAATTAAACTAAAACCAAATAGTATTTATTGTTGATAATTTGCTTTTCTAAGTAAATTTTCAGGTCCTTCTAAAATAAATGGAGGTATGTAGTTACACAGCTCTCAGAACTTGTCCACTGTTTGCAAATTAGCAAATTATTGCACCTACTTACCAACAAGGACGTACTTGCTTTGTCTCCTAACACTATTTTGTAGTGCACCTGGAGGAGTTGGATCTCAAATTTTTTTCCAGTTTTATTGAGATGTAATTGATATACATCACTGTATAAGTTTAAGGTGTACAGCACGTATTTTATAGTTATCCAATTATATGTTACATTCTGTTGCCAAGGGTCCCTTTGCATGTTTCCCATGCTATGCTTGGTTCCCCAATACATTTCTTTCCTTGGGCTGACATGGAATAAGACTCCCTTAATTAACTTAGTTTTTTAAGGATTGAATTCAGGTAGTCTTCCCAAACCACCACAGAATCAGAGCCTGACATAACCTAATGCTGGCAAGGATGTAGAACAATAGGACCTCTCATTCATTACCGGTAAGAATGCAAAATGGTACAGCCACTTTGGAAAACAGTATGGCTGTTTTTGTACAAAACTAAACATATTCTGACCATTCAGTCCAGCAGTTACACTCCTTAGTGTTTACTCAAATGCACTGAAAACTTATGTCCACAAAAAAACCTACACACAGATATTTATACGAGCTTTGTTCATAATTGCCAAAACTTGGAAGTGACTAAGATGTCCTTCGTAGGTGAATGTATATATAAACTGCAGTACATCCAGCAATGGAACATTATTCAGTGCTAAAAAGAAGTGTGTTGTCAAACCATGAAAAGACACGGAGAAACCTTAAATATGCATTACTAAATGCAACAAGCCAAGCAAAAATGTCCACATATCGGGGACTTCCCTGGCGGTCCAGTGGTTAAGACTCTGTGCTTCCAATGCAGGGGGCATGGGTTTGATCCCTGGTCTGGGAATTAAGATCCCACACGCCATGCAGTGCGGCCAAAAAAAAAACATATTGTATGTTTCCAACTATATGGCGTTCTAGAAACGACAAACTATTGAGACAGTAAAGAGATCAGTGATTTCCAGGGATTAGGAGGAAGGAGGGATGAATAGGCAGAGCACAGAAGATTTTTAGGGCAGTGAAACTATTCTGTATTATATTATAATTGTGGATACATGCATGTCATTATAAATTTGTCCAAACCCATAGAATGTGCAACACCAAGAGTCAACCCTAATGTAAGCTATTGACTTTTGGTGATTATGGTGGGTAATTGTAGGTTAATCGACTGTAACAAATGTGTCATTCTGTTGGGGAATGTTCATAATGGAGGAGGCTATGCCTATGTGGGGACAGCGGGTACATGGGAAATCTCTGTACCTTTTGCTTAATTTTGCTGTGAACCCCAAAACTTCTCTAAAAAATAAAGTCTGAGTGAAAAAACTGAATGAAGCTGGCATAATGGGCAGTAAATGAAGATTAGGATGTCATTAGATGACACTGATGAGACAGAAGTTGATCAGATTATACAGGCCTCTTAGTTCACCTTAAGAATTTTTATCTTTATCTTTAACACAATGTGAAGCCATTAAGATATTTTAAGCAAAGAGGAAAATAAAATGAACTGAGTCCCATCTTGATAAGATCATTCATGCTACAGTATGGAGAACCAGTGACAAGTTGGCAGAGTGGATATGGGGGGATATTTTGGAAGCTGCTTTGCTAGTCCAGGTAAGAGAAGACAGTATCTTGGACTACTGTAAAGTCAGTGAAAATACAGAGAAGTAGATGAGATCTAGAAACTTAGGAAGTTAAAAAGAACCTTATAATAAATTAAATGTAAAGTATAAAGGAAACAGTGATACCATATGTGACTAATTTCTGGTCCATAGAACTGAATGGGTGGGGTTCCATTTATTGAGACAGGAGACTATGAAAGGACTTTAGAGGGAATAGTATGAGTTAAAATTAGACATGATGGTTTTGAGGATCATTTTGGTTAGCTATGTGGGTGTGGACCTGAGAGAGTACATCTTAGCTGGGAATACATATCTGAAAGTCAGAGAACATAGTGAATTAATTTCTTAGCTAAGGATTAGGATGGGAAGATTGGCAATATCTGGTGAGAAAATAATGTAATATGGAGAAGAAAATAGAAGAGTTCCAAATTTGTTACTATGCCAATAGCCAGGTAAAAGAAGATGGTCCTATAAATTTGAATGAAGTGGCCCTAGTAAGAGTTGTGTCAGCAAAGTTATGGAAGTAGAAGCCAGACTGGAGTAGGAGTTAAGGATTCAATACATATGGTCAACTTCTAAAAACTTTTTTATAAATGGGGATGAAAGAGTAAGGCTCTCTCATAGATGTAGGAGGATGTAGATTCTGAAGAAGTGTTGGTATGTATATATGTGTGTGTGTTTATATAGGAAAGATAAAGTATATTTGAATGCCACTGAGAGAATTCAGGTGAGCATATAGGAGAGCAGTGGTATGAAAGTGATGTAGGGGGTAAAAATGTTTCCATTCTTCCCTTTTAGATTTTTTGCTGGCCTAGTAATTAAATTGACATAAGACAGATTAACAGGAGAAAAACAAATTTAATTTTGTACGTATGGGAGCTCCAAGATATCAGACCCAAGAGCAAGTCAGGCAATTGAGGCTTATATGCCATCTTGAACTAAGGAATGGCATAGGAGTCTGGGGCTTCAAAGGAGGGGAGGGTAATTCACAGGACAATAAGAATAGCAGATGTTTGGTAATTAGATGTTTGCCCTGCAATACAGGTAGGTCATTCAGATAAAAATTATCTCTGATAATAGCTCCCTTTCTGGGCCAGGCCCCCTATCTAAATTCTTTTAGGTAGTTAAAGGAGAGGTAATAGTTCTTCTTGAATCTCTGGGTCTTGATTGCTTTCAGCTCAAAACAATCCACATGCCAAAATGACATATTCTGGAGTCACATATTCTGCTCCTCCCCAGTGGCAGTATGAAATGTAACCCCAAAGTAAGCTCATACATTCTCTAAGAATAGCATGGTTGTACAGTTTGATTCCTTTTATACTGACATCTATAATGTATAATAGGAGAAATAAAGTAATACATCTATTTATTCACATGAGAAAATGGACGTTCAAGGTGTTAGAAAATTTATCAGTGGCAAACATCCTAGGTCTCTAGACTTTTTGTTCAATACTTTTTTAATGGTCTAGGGTGATGTCGGAACAGAGAACTGGATAAAATATTGTCATAGAAGGAATGGAAACCTTGAATTGAGACAGATTTTGTTTCTTGCTTTAAAAAGTAGAAATGAGAAAAATCAGAAAATATAGTTAGTAAATTAAAAGTCCATATCATATCAGCTACTATGACATCTTTTAAGAAATATTTCCTATGAAACATTCTGAAGCTCTAGGAGTAATACCTACTCTTTTCTTAGGGTTTATGTTCCTGAACTTCTCTCTCATGTAGCAAGGCTAACCACTCCTGATCTATTACTTTCTACACCTAGTGTACAACATGCTAATTATCGAGTAAAGTTTGCCACAGTTGGCCTTGGCCAACTATTTCCAATATAATATTTGCATATTATATTCTTTAATGATCTAATTAATAATATATTGAACCTTAGCATTTGCGAGACTCACAGTACCATTTCAACTTTTCCAGGGCCTCACAATGCAGTTTTATTAATAATTCACAATGGCGTGCTAAATAATGAAAGCTTCTGCCAAAGTGTCTGTCATGTCATCCAGCTCAAACCCTTCCTGAGACTTGGCCTTGTTTGTTGTACACACATGCTATTGGCAGAACTCCACGGGAAAACATGTTCCTGCCAATCAAACCCCAGGAGGTGGGGGAATCTGATGGATCCACCCTGCAGATTCAATTCTGCAAAACATAAAACTCCATGATAAATGTTTTCTAAAACAGAATGTGGTGGCCCAATGTTGAAGTGTAAATGAAAATAAATTAACTAAGCAGTCATAAGTGCTTAAAAAATAGGTAGAAATTTTATTTGAAGAGAAGGAGAGTATACAGAGAAAATGTGTATCGCCCACCAGGATGAAGAACATATATACTGCATTATTTTATCATCTCTAATATACTTAGAGCATCAGTGGCTGACTAATTAGAAGAGAATAAAGAACAGAAAGGAAGTATATATTTTTCTAGAATGGCACTTCCTTAAAGCTCTGGTTTTCAACTCTGCTATAGATCATTATCACCTGGGGAGTATTTTTAAAATTTCAGTATCCTAATGCCATGAGCAGAGATTCTGATTTAATGCATCTGAGTGGCTTGAGCATCAGAATTTTTCCCTGTCTTTTTCTTTTATTTAATCTAATGTGATTCAAATGTGATTGAAACCACTACCTTAGAGCCAACTTCCCAACTTAATCCAACTTAATGTGCATTAAGAAGAGGCAAAAAAGGCAGGAAGGTTTGTGGCTTCCTGAGCCCAGCCTAAGTCAAATAGTTGACCTGGATATATATCTAGATAAATGAGGGCAAACTAAAATTGCTTATTGAGAAAAAAGTGTTAGGACCCTGTCTGATAAAAGTTGGTTTCTTTCACTGATTTAATTAAAAGTCCTCACCTCATGAAGTTACAGCAGAGTGTGTAGTCTTGGATCTTTGATGATAAAGTGATTGTTTCTTCCAGGCAAGTGTCACTTTCACATGTTTCTAGGCCTTATAGATAAAATCCTTGAAGCCAGAATTTTTATGAATACAAACACTGTAATTTTTCACTTACCATTCTAGGATGAATAAACTTCAGGTCCTTGACAATAATCTCACAACTTCTCTCCAAATTTCAAGTACTTAGATGCTAAATAATATTTCTCTACTACCCTGAGGAATCAGGCACTAAGCCATTCCCTGTCAAGGACTGCCCTGAATGGGGATATGCATTCTCTGGTCTGTCAACCGTTGATTTCTAATAGGGACATCCACATTCTTTTAGATTTTCAACATAGAAAATGCATATTTAATTATGTCATCCTCTATAATCCCCTGAACTAATCTACCATCAAATCCCATTATATCCTCCTGGGAAATACCTCCTAGATTCTGCAGTTGCTTCCTGTAACGAAGACCACATCCAGAACTTCCTTACTTCATTTCTGGACACACTACATTCATCTTGCGTAGGATAAGGATCAACATTTTAAAATGTAAGTTTTAACATACATACTCTCCTTTTCAAGAATAAATCATTTTTCTATAGCATTGATGAAACAATTCCCCGTAAATACCAATAAGCTTTTATTTTTACCACATAGGGAAAGTTAGTGTCTCAACTACTTCTACTCCCATTTACTCACTTCCCTGGAAAATTGCCCAAAGGAAAATGAATTCATTTTGTTCTTTGAAGCCTGAAGTTCCTATATTATATCCTATTCTATAATATTACAATATAAATAGAAAAGACAGGGTGTTAGAGTGAAATATATTTGGGCTCACATGTTTGCTTTATCACTTACCATGTGACCATGAGAAAGTTTCTAAGTCTCTTAATGTTCAGCTTTTTCTTCGTGAAATGGGGGCTAATAAAAGTCAACTTGTTAAATTGTGGTAAAATTTCTGTGGGAAAAAAATTCTCTGTATATACCTGCTATACCATAATGCCTTGAACATAGCAGGTCCTCAATAAACGGAAGGTCTTGTATTTTTTTTCTTTTTGTTTGTTGTTGTTTGTTAACAGCCTTTTTAAACAAATTTATTTATTTATTTTATTTTTGGCTGCGTTGGATTGTTGTTGCTGCGCGTGGGCTTTCTCTAGTTGCGGCGAGCAGGGGCTACTCTTCCTTGTGGTGCGCGGGCTTCTCGTTGTGGTGGCTTCTCTTGTTGCAGAACATGGGCTCTAGGCACGCAGGCTTCAGTAGTTGCAGCACGTGGGCTTAGTAGTTGTGGCTCACGGGCTGTAGAGCACAGGCTCAGTAGTTGTGACGCACAGGCTTAGTTGCTCCATGGCATGTGGGATCTTCCCGGACCAGGGCTCGAACCTGTGTCCCCTGCATTGGCAGACGAATTTTTAACAACTGCGCCACCAGGGAAGCCCCTGTTAACAGGTTTTTAATAAAACATTCTTCTTTCTCTACCATGAAAAACCTTCACTTGGAAGGAGATGGCAGTCCTTTTTCAAAGGGGTTAATTTCCTTTTGTAAGATTCAGGAATTGATGGCTGAGGTATTACTTCTTTTTGTTTGCAGCATAAGTTTAAACCAAAGAAAACATCAAAACCTAGCCTTGCTTTGTTTAGTATGTGTCATAACTAAGAGATTCAAAGGATCTTTGCCTTTTTTAGCTTCCAAGTAAAAGGGGTTTATTTATGATGTCTACAAATGTTAAGAACAAAATTTGCTAATTAGAAATTGAAAAAGTCAATCAACAGGCCTTTGTTGTTAGGTTTTGATCACTGCAAAAGGAGGAGTTTTGCATTTGCCTACACACACACAAATGGCAATTTGTTAAAATTGCAAAAGAGCAGCAAAGGCTGTCTGTTGTTCTACTTTTTCTGAATATACTGCGAGTAGAAGGAGGAGGCTGTTTACTAGCACACTAGTAACAGCATGTTTTCGTACAAAAGGGGGACCTGAAAAGGAAAACTTATGTAGGCTTAAAAGTTATTCATGCTCGTCCTCCCAATCAAACACCACTTGGGACAAATTCTTTGGTTCTCAATAGCAAAGAACCTGTACTGGGAGTGGAACAAATTTATAACTGGGAGGGAACTATTATTACCACTGTGACCTTTCTCATTTTTCTTATGGCCATTTTCTCTATGTGAGAAATCAGGGAAGTATGTATGGCTGACAGGCAAGTTGAGGAGATCCCATGGGGCCAGGAGCAGAATGTGGACATTAAGTCCTACTGTGAGTGAATGAGCATGGAAATAACATTTGAGTTGATCATTTTGTTTCATTCACCTGAATATTGGAAAGTCCTTGCTTTTGTCGTAAAAATTGATTTTGGTTAATTGATGACTTAAAATTCTTGAAATAGAAATGTGAGTGGAAAAGGAGTACCCTCCCTCCAACTGTGTGCAGGAGTTTGAGCCTGCAGAAGAAAGGGGCGTGCTGTGATGTCCCAGGACACTGAAGGAGGAGTGACCCTGTAGCAATAAGGATGAATTTTCTTTCCAGTTTGCACATTGAACTTCTTTTAACTCAAATGTAATCTAAAAGGAGACTATCAAAACATTACTGAAGGTTTATCTTCTCTTTCCCCGTGAAATGCTTATTCTTCAAGTCCAGATTAACTTCTATATTCTCTATAAAACTTTCCATTCCCACTTGCAGACACAGGATTCCCTCCCTTCTCTGCTTTACAGTCTTCCTTTGTGGAGAGAGGCTCTTTTACACTCTGGTGGTGGCATTACCCAGGGCAAACTTTCGGCAAGGCAATTGGAAATACATCTGAAAAAACTTAAGCATATACCAGGAATTTGTATTAAGAAAATAAATGAAATATATTCAAAGGTGTATGCACAAGGATGTTAATTGAAATATTAATTATAAATTAAGAAAAAAAGAAAAAAAAATTCTAATGTCCTAACACATGAGATTGGTTAAATCACTTTTGGAAAGTAAAAAAAAAAAAAGCATACTATTCAACAGTTCATGTGATAATATATATTTATATTTATTTAGATAGAAATTAGTTTTAAGTATACATGTTAATTATACTTATAAAACAATACATTAATTAGGTGATAGAACAGTGTATGTTGGATAATCCCATTTTACTATATCTATATCTATCTATCTATCTATATATATATACACATATATAACTGCAAATATAAGTGCATCAAATTTGTTGACATTGCTTATAACTTCATGAATGGAGTTTGAGTAAGCTCAGTTCCTTTTGGCCCTAAAATTTTATATTATTCCACAATTATTATATTCTGTTAAGACAATGAGGGGGAAAAAACATTCTTATAGTTAGGTACTCGTTCTAATTTGTATTTTTTATCTCTCTAACTACATATTCCATAATGGTGGGAATTTTATGTCTTCAGAAAAGCACCCTTCATTCCCATAATATTAGTGATAGTTTCACATAACTCACATGGTCATTTGAATGTGATTTGGGGTTTTTTCTAGAAAGAATAATGATTCTCAATCCATCCCTCCAACTCTTATCTGAAATACCAGGAGAAGTAAGTCTGGAGTCACTGAAGAAGAATTTTTCAAACTGCACAGGGGTAAAACCAGTGAGTTCCTCAAATCTGAGATTTTAATTCTAAAGTTGCTTTGGTTCTGAGAACAGGCGTTGGGTATTCTGGGCAGTCTCCTTGACTGTCCTACATTTTACCTGTAATATATTCTAAAGATCACTCTCCTTGTCATTAATCTCTTAAATCAAGCATATAAATGCCACTCAGGAATCAGAGCCACTAGATAGTCTGCATGCATTTTACAGCGGGGAGAGCAGAGGTGAGAGCCCTGGCAGGAAGAGCCTGCTAATGAAGCATGGCTTTTGACCCCTGATAAGGAGCTGTGCACATCCAGCAAAGCACAACCTGCCTAGAGTGGAGCATCAGCAGCTTCCTGAACATCTCAGCAGCAAGCTTGCTGAAAATAGGTCTTCAATGCTCCCTTAGTAGCAATACTGTATTAACCAAATGTAACATACAAATATGAATACCTTATCATTCGAAAGAAAAAATAACCCCACTCCAATTAGTTAGTTCTGTTGAAATAAGAGTGATACCTATCCTCCATGTAACATTATGCTACTGCATGAGTGGGTCTGAAGGCACATCGCACCTTCCAGTAAATTCTTGTATTATTTTTTTTTTCCTAGAGACTCATCAGCCAGCACAACACTTGTACACTTTCCAAACTGATCTGGAGGCTGACATTATTTAGATTCTCAGAGGAAGGCCTCATAAACAAATATTCATTGAACCTCTACTTGAGGCTATGTACCTTGCCAGAAGGAGATGGGAAAGAATGACAGAGTTTTAACCTCAATGAGTCCGTAGAAAAGGTGAGAGAATGACTTATTATTAATAAAAGTAAAACTTATAAAATAACTTCTGGAAATCTTATGTCAAGGATAAGGGCTGCCAAATTTAGCAGATAAAAATACAGGATACCCAGTTAAATTTGAATTTCAGATAGCCAATGAATAATTTTTTGGTATAACTAGATTCTAAATATTGCATGAAATGTACTTATACTAAAAATTATTTGTTGT
Source organism: Balaenoptera acutorostrata (assembly GCF_949987535.1). Lineage (NCBI taxonomy): Eukaryota > Metazoa > Chordata > Mammalia > Artiodactyla > Balaenopteridae > Balaenoptera > Balaenoptera acutorostrata. Next base: position 49,913,357 of record NC_080075.1, on the reverse strand, counting down.
TAATCTGGAATTTAAATTTAATTGACTATTCAGTATTTTATCTGATAACCCTATCAAGGAATGATTTTCAAACCATCACTGAATACAAATTAGATGTAAAGTGAGTATGAAATAGTGATTGATAGAACAGTGGGAAAAATGCAAGATATATTCAGGTAATAAAGAGATTAATTTAATACAAAAGAATGGTTAAGAGAATTGGCAAATAGGTATATGTAAAACTAACCCCATATTTAAATCTTGGCTTGGAATTTCTACTTGAAATGGCAATCGTAAGTCTTCTATGAAAGGAACTGAGGATATTCGTGTGTGCTAAGGGAGAATCCAGTATGTACTGCACAGTCCTAGGTTCTAAATTGGAGTCTCTGACTTCTAGGTAACCTTGCAGCTGACCCAATTGTCACCCTGTAACTTCAGATTATCTAATTCAGTAAAATTGCCCCCTCTTTAGTGAATGAATGACTTCACAAATCAAGAAAGGATGTAAATATAAGCTATGGTATAATAATCAAAACCTATAGCATTAACATTTTTGGATAATCTATTGGTGTTATTTATTTATTATTTTAAAATTGTTCTTAAAATCAGTTTCAGACCTTCGATTATAATTTGGAGGGTGTAAGAGAATTTGATTTTGTTGGTGTATAGGATTTAACAATGTAAGAGAAAGTGGTCTACTACCTTTATCAGTTTGAGTTATTAGATTCACAAGAGTTACTTAAGACCTAGGGTGAACTTACTTGTTAGATTATTATGGCTGCCCTGTTAGCCATTCAAAATGCTTTTTTAAAAAAATCAAATGTATTAATCTAGAATGCTGTTTTAGTATGTTCAAGAGAATACAACTACATTTGTAAATGAGACTAGTTTCTAAGAAATTTCAGTCAAATTTGAGAAATCAAGCATTTATCAGAGAAAAGTAAATAGCATGTGTTCTTTTTTTATAGAAAACTGACTACATCTGTAAATGGAAAAATATTAATAAGTTAAAGCTTAAGAAAGTTTAGGTTATTTAGGTTATAATTTAAATATATTAAATGTAATTTAAACCTAAGCAATTTTAATAGGCCTTTCTGTGTTTATACTATGAATATTAAAGACTCAAATGACAATAAGCAAACATCTGAGAAATTGTTTATATTCCCAGAAGTCTTAATACTCAAAGAAATTCTACAATATTTTCAAAATAAATCTGCTAGTTAGAGCTCAGTAATTAAGAGCAACTCCCAACCCTATGATTAACATCTTCTGCTTTTTGACATTCATAAGAGCCAAGATGGGATAAATCAGACTTAAGAGTAATACAAACCTCTTAAATTCAGCTAGTGCCAATGTACTGTAACTCCATTTCTCCCAAATCGTTTTTGTATGTGCCTGTTTTAGTACCAGGAACAATATTATAAGCTCCATAAGCAGTGAAAAAGCATCACTTTAGCACAATAGAAAGAACAATATGTGGGTTCCACAAATAATCTACCAAGACCTCAGCTTCTTCACTGATAAAGTTAGGTGACTAGATTTGATCCATAATTTCTTCACCAAGATTTACTGGGAAGCTGTTTAAAACTACAGATTACAAGGTCTTATCTATACTGTTTCAATAATATTGTGGAGGAGAGGACAGGAATCTGAATTGTGGAACTCTCAAAAGTCTCTCCAGTTAATTCTAATGATTAGCGAGCCAGGTATTAGGAACATTGGCCTCCAAAGTCTTTTGCTGCTCTTAGATTCCAAAATGAGCATTTAAAACATCTAACATAGCTCTTAAAAAAAAAAAAGGAATCATGATCTAAGGAAGAAGGCTGGAAAGACAATATCAGTGTCTTTCATAATGTCCATTTAAAATAATGCCTATTAAAATAGCATTTTTTATTAAGGAATAAAGTCACATATTTTGCCATAATTATTCATAGAGGATCCCCTGGTTTTTTTTACTGGGGTTAAGTCATTATAGATATTTAACTTATGCCTATGAGACATTTAGGAGAAAGACCATGTACACATGGGGGTCTTGAATAGATGTATTAAACCTTTTGACTCTTTCTCCTCTACTATTTCCAGATAATTTGGAAAGTATTTGGATATTTAATATTCTCTGCATGGTATTATTTCAGCATGTTTCCCTCTATTTAGGTAAAGACAAAAGAGTCACCCACAAAGGCTACCTCTCTAATCTGTTTTTTTTTTTTTTTAACCAAAACATGCAGAGGAATAAAGTAGAATGAAGCTACTTCCACACAAAGTGGTCCAGAGCAAAAGAAAACATGTATTTCATAATAAGACATTCTCAAAATAAAAATCGCACATTGTTGCCTAAGATTTTAAGTAAACATTGTGTGGGAGCAGGTAGCAGTGGGAGAGCCTGGCTAGTTTGCAATCCAATATCTCAGGCCTAACATTTAAAAACGTGCTTTCTCTCAATGTCAAATTGGCAGCAACAACCTCATTTCAGCTTTTTTTGCTGGAGCATGGATCTGTGTTTTGGGGCAGCTGAGCTAATTTCTCTCTGAATTGAAAACAAGTCCACTCACACTAGAAACTAATTAGACACTTCCATTTCTCACACTGTGGTATCCTAAGAGCCTTTTCCACTGATAACAACTAAAAGTACTGGAATAGATGTTACACACCCAGGAACACACTGATAACCTTATATGTACTGGAATATAAGGTATTTCTCAGAGGCCAGAAACTAAGTCAGAGGAGAAACCTAGAGTAGAAACTGATCTCCGTGTAGAGGGCGCTTTGGCATTTGCCAAACCTGGGAAACTTGAGCTTGGGTTTTTCATTTCCTCTTAGGTAGCAGAAAAAAGTCAAAGCCAAAGGCTACCAAAGTAGATACATCAGTACCTACTCAGAAGAGACCTAAAGAGTGAACTAGAGAGATACCCATGCTTTTTCCAAAATGAGGAAATCCCTGCCTCGGTGCTCAGTGGAGGGAAGAAAGTCATGTCCCTTGAAAAACTGTAACTATAATTTGACATTCAAAGATTATGCAGCATTTTTTTCATATTACCTTGGTGGCCTGAGGAGCCTCCAGCAAAGAATTTGACATAGGTTTGACAATTTGTGGACATAGTAGCCTCTTGACAGCAGAATGGATGTCTGCGGGTAAAACAATATGTCAAGTGGGACAAGCCAAAAATGACAAAGAAGACATTATTGTCACAACCAAGTCAGGTGGCAAATGAACCTCAACAGTCCCTTTTAAGCTACTCAAACCTGAAAATAGGTATTTTGGATCAGTCTGCTGTTTGAGATGAAGAAATGAATTGTTATGGCTTGAGGTGATCGTTGACTACTGGTCTCTAGGGCAGAAGCTGACCATGCCTACCTTCAATGCAAAACTCAGGTAATTTCCACAAAGTTTCAAAAACAATGAAACTATGGTAAAAGTTACAAAACACAAAGAAATAAGACACAATGACTGAGAGAAACCATAAACAGCAGTATCAGACCCATGGAAACTATACATATTAGAACTATTAGATAAAGAGGGGGGATTGAAAATATAAGTAAATTGCAAGAAATCATTAAAAAATTGACCAAGCTGATTAAAAATAGACCTAAATAGAACTTCTAGGAACAAAAAATGTAACAATATATATTTAAAGCTCAATAGCAGATTTGACATTGACAAAATTATCTAAATACTCAATAAACTAGAATAAATATTTGAATTAATTACCTAGAATGCAGCCCAGAAAGATAAAGAGATGGGGCATACAAGAGATAAATTAAAAGATACAGAGTAGAGACAAAGACAATCTAAATTATGTCTACACAGAGTTATAGAAGGATAAGACAAAATTTGAGCGGAAATAGAATTTGATGTGATGAATTTTTCAGAACTGCTAAAAGCCATTAATCCACAGACTTAGGAAACTAAACAAAATCCAAGTAGAAAGAAAACAAAAAAGAAGTCCAGCTCAATATATCATAGTGAGATATATCTCATTCATTGTACCAACTAATGTGATAACAACAATGATGTATTATAGAGCTTAAAAATAATTAAGTTTAGATTTTATAATTAAATATACATTACAGTTTTTACTGTTATCATTAAAAATAAAGAAATAGTGTGTGTAACTTACAATGAAGTTGAGGGAAAGAGAATGCAATGAGCGAAATAATCAAGCAGAGGGAGGCAAAAAAGAGAGAAATAGAAACATGAAAAAGAGACAGTACACATATCAGTACTCTTAGAAGCAGATGTCAAAAATGGGATTAGATGTGCAAGAGATTGTTTTGGGAGAAAATGTGAAAAATGAAAGAAAGGGAGCAAAAAAGATGGAAAAAATCCATAAAGCCTATCTGACACTATTGAAGGAAAGGAGAAAAGAGAGAAAAATTGGGTAGGAAGAGTCTCAGACTGAAGAGCAGTTATAAAAAGTTTTGGTTAATGAGGAGTCCTTCAGTCAAGTCATCTGTCAGTAAAATCTTGTGCTTCACAGAAGTAGGCCGACAGGCAGTACACCCCAGCCATACTGTCATTGGCTGGGAGTAGCCCTGGAGAAGTGTAATTCCTAGCCAGAAAACCTGCAAACAAATCTAAACGTTGTGTAAAATCTTTATATAAGAAATTATGAACTGTTATTGAAAAACATTTTAAAAAATGAAAATAAGTGAAGAAATATACCTTGTTTATAGATTGATGTCTCAATATATCAAATTCCTGCATGAACCAAAAATTTAAATGGTCATTTCACAGAAAGGGAAATCTAATTGGCCAATAAACATAAGAAACATTCTTTATCTCATTACTAAATAGTTAAACGTAAATTTAAAACAACGCAAAATGCAATTTCACACCTCGCATATTGATAAAAATTGAAAACAAATGGCAAGAATGGGGGATAACAGAAATAATTTTGGCATTGTAAATTGGTACCCTGAATTAAAGAATTTGGTGTTCTACGGTAAAGTTAAAGATGTGAACAACTTAACCCTACAATACTACTTCAACACATTCACACTAAAATGCTTATCCATGAGTACTAAAATCATACACAATAAAGCTGAAAAAAAAACCCAAAACCAAAATTTCTATCATTAGCAGTTGGGAGAAAAACTGTAGTATAGTCATACATTAGATTTCTTTTTACAGCAGTAAAATGAATAAAATATAGTTGCCAACAATAAAATGGATAAATCTCAACATTATTATTTTGAGGAACAGAGCAAGTTATAGTATATATACAGTGTGTGTTCATTTATACAACATGAAGAGCATGCAAAATTGGACAAACTCAGGGATACAAATTTAATTTTTAAACATATGAGGAAAAGTGATGAAGTAATAAACACACAACTCAGGGAGGCAGTCCTTTCTGATAGAAAAGGGAAGCAATGGAATGAAGGAAGATTACACAAATGAATTCAAAGTAATGATAATTTTTTGTTTACTTAAATTAGGTAGTAAGTAGATGTTCTTCGTACCTTATGTATCAGTCATAAATATTTATTTGTATATTCTTAGCATTAAATAACAATAATTTAAAGTTGTTTAATCTTGAATGCCACTGTGTGCATCTTTGAAAATTGGGGTTGTGCGAAAAGACCCAAACCCCTGCAGAGAGAGGAGGCTGGAAGAATGAAGAAGATATTTGCCCTTCGGTTGTTGAATATAACAGCACTGACATCACTAACTTAATGGAGCTCATGGATAGCAACCAATTTAAAATAATTTTATTTGAAAATTTGTTTCTTCAAACACTTTTGTAGCAAGAAAATTAAATTTGTGTGAGAATGTTGAACAGAGACATAAGAGTAGTCAGTCAAGCAGAGTGACATTGGCATTGGTCCGTAATTGCACTTCTGTTATCCAAATCTGACTATATTATCTCCTCTTCAGTACTCATAAATAGTCTATGCTCTTTATTACATATAATATTAATGCTACTTATAAACTCATATTAAAAATTAATAACATTAAATGTTTACTATGTTCCAAGTTCCTTTCTAAATGCTACATGTAAGAGCTCATTTCATCCTCATGGCAACCCCATGAAGTATTATCAACACTTTAGCAAATAGAAAATTAGGGCAGCTCTTTGAATCCAGGAGACTTAACATTCTATTTACTAATGCATTTGATGTTGGCAATGATAATTAGCATTTTATATCCATTTACTATCTAAATATCACTGGTCAATGCTGTGAGGATAAAAGAGATGACAATATAGACCTTTCACTCAAGCAAATTAAACCTCTAAGATGATGAGATGAAGTAAACCTACGTGGACTAAATAGAAAACAATGCAAGTAGAAAATATCACATATTGTGGGAGGCTTATAACTGTGTGCATAGGTATTTTCAGAATTTAAAAAATAAAATACAAAAACAAAACAGTATGGACTTGAGAGGTCAGGGAGGATTGGTCCCTATGAGCGAAAAATTCCTTAAAATCAAGAAAGATGTCTTAGTTACCTTGTTGCCATCTTGTCTTCCCTTTGCTTTGCAAATGGTAGATGTTCAATATGTATCTCAGGAACAAATGAACTCATGAAGGAAAAATTCTTGAAAGAATTGGATTTTAGGTGGTGCTTAAAAAGTGTAGGTGTTCTTCTGTGGGAGAAGAGATCAAATAAAAGTAATTGAAGGAAAAATATGATGTTGAAACATTGTATACATTGAATACATGGTAACATGTGACCTAAGTGATCTGATGGTACCCAGCACTTGTTCATTGTTTAAATGTTTATCATGGTCTCACTGTGACAGCACAACTTCTTAAGGGAAGGGGCCATATTTTTACTTACTACAGCACTTCCCACAGTGCTCCTTATAAGTTAGAATTCAATAAATATTGACTGCACTTCCAGAAACTCGTAATTTCTTTCTTTTCCTTTATTGCTTTTGTTTTTTAAGAAGTACATTGCCTCATAGAAATCTACCACATGAAATCAGGTATCTTCTCATTCATATTACTCTATTTACATTGTTTTCTAATGGAAACATACAAGAACATCTCAATAAAATCATAACCAATTATGAAACACTAGGAAATTCTTGCATAAAGCATTGAAGAGAATCATTTATCAAATTAGTAAGCTTAAAAAAAGATAATTGTCATACCCTAACAATCAACCAAGGTTCTTTGGAGAAGTGATTTCAGGCTGGGGCAAAGAAAAAATATAAGGTGATGCTGGAGTATATTGTTGTGCTGGGACCAACAAAAAAAAAATATGGGGGTAAGTTAGAAGACACAGGAGCCAATCTGAAAGAGCTCCAAATGGCCAAAGCTTGAACCATTTGAGCAAAAAATAAATTTTGATAGATTGAATTATAACTCAAAGAATAAAATATCCCTATATAATTGACTACGTAAATGAAAGGGGGGAAGGGACAACTCTTAGAGAAGACTTCCAATCAATATACATAAAAGGAAGGAGGAAAATAGAATATCACCAAGTAGAAGTCCTCAGCCAATGATGGCTGCAGGCAAGATCTACCGATAGATGCTAAGAAATAGTGAGTCAACATTTTATGAGAAAACAGGATATTTGCATAGAATCAAATTAGCTCTCTTAAAATATTTACCTCCCCAGTTACAAAGAGAGCAATATTAACTAATGGTGAAGAAACCTGGGAGACGTCACCATAGACAAACAATCAAGGTTAACATCACCAGTAAGAAAACATATCATCATGGTGCAACAGCTGACGTGATGAACCAAAGTGACATCACCTCTCTGGAATTCTTCCCAATAAAGCATCACTATGCATTGTTATCAATTTAATCATGAAAAAAATCACATAATCCCAAATTGAGGGACATTCTACAAAATACCAGACTAATACTCTTCAAATGTGTCAAGGTCGTGGCAGGCTGAGGGACTTTCACTGTCTAGAGGAGACTAAGGAGAAGCAACATCTAAATGCAATCAGAGATCTTGAATTGGATCCTGGAGTCAAGGACCTTAGTGAAAAAACTGATGAAATCGGAATAACTTTACTAGTTGTTTTTTTTAAAAAGGTAGTTATTGTTTATTGCTGTTGTTTTGCAATATAATATTTTCCTGTATACTTGAATTTCTATTTTTGTTGGATTTATTTCTCATAAATAGAAGGGTTAGTCTGTACAGTGATAGTGATTAAGGGCTTTCTGACTTTAATTTCATGTTCTGAATACAAATTTTTGTGGAAAATATTCTTTTCCAGTGTTCTATTTAAGGGAAACTGGGATAAAGAGCTTCATAATTTCCTGGAAATAAGTTTGCTTTTGGCAGGATTTGCAGCCAGCAGTGTGAATCTTCTCAGCAGCTGTTCAAACATTCACGCCTTCTGGGTGCTCGGTCATGTCAAGGCATGGATATGATTCATTCTACCAAGATATTTCCTATGCTGGCTATACTTAGACTCCCTTTTAAAAAGTATAATAAATGTTCATTTATTTATTTTTCAAACCTAAAATCTGTATTATTCTGACTTATAATGCAAAGGGTTGGTCAGATTTGGAGGTTCCTTTGTCTACTTTACCATATATTTTTTCCAGCACCATTTAAATACTACAAAATCTACAGCCCATACCAAAAACACAAGGTAGTCTAAGTATTGCAGTGATTATAGACATTCTGCGATCTATAGATTTAGAAAATGCCAAAGAAAGGAAAATGGGGAGAGTCTAAAACAGCAAAATACAATAGCTCTTTCATACACATACACCTCACACACAGAAAATTCTTACACAACACTTCATGATGTTAAGGCTGTATCACTGGTATTAGGGACAATGTTTTTAAAATTGTGACTTTAATATAACTGTAAAATGAACACACATCTAAGATTTTTCTAACACAATTAATGATGGAGCCAGTAAGATGTTAAAACCAAAAATCTGAACAAACATGCATATGTATGTAGGCAATATACACTATAGGTAATTTAGGCAGCCTACAATGCTGACATCAATTTACAAATGGATGTAAAACTGGTCAGTATCCATAGGACAAATTTAATTTGCTTTTCTATGGATAAGGAATTTTCCATAGAAAACTATCAGTTTTCAGTACAGATTAATAACATAGCTCAAAGACAATGAAACATGCAGATATCCCAGAAGCGTGTGCTAGATAAGTATGTCAGTAACTTTATGGTCAATTTCAATGTCATTCACAATTTTTACTGATATTGGGTATATCAATGAAAGTCTTCCTCTAGCCTTCACTGACTAGCCCAGTCATTCATTTAATATACATTTATTAAGAATTTGCTACATGCCAGGCACTATTCAGGTCTTGAGCTTATAAAATTAGCAACTGTTGAGGGTCTGAGATTTTACCCTACTTGCAAGCTAACAAGTTAATCTGCCACAGTTTCATATATGTATAGTGAGGAACACCAGACCCTGGGTCAGAAGCACAGATCGTTTATTAGTCACAGTAAAAGGCAGTAATAAGAACAATACCCCAGCTCTGGTTCCCAAAGCCCCATAGGGCAATGGGATGAGGGTCAGTGTTTATCTGTGCATGGAGTGGCTTTGCATTACAGGGGAAGGATTTCCAAATTAGGAGACTTTCAGCTTTTATGGACTGCTGGCACACCTGCCCATCCTTTCCCCCAGAGAAAGAGATTACTCATTAAATAAATTTCATCTGGAGAAGAGAGAGAAGGCATCTCTAAAGAGGGAGATTTTATCTTTGGAAAGTCACAATATAGCTTCCAAGGCTGTCTGTTATGTAGAGCCTTGTTAAACATCCTTACAGTGCTATTTGTTTAGAAGGTCTGGGTCATGCAGGAATATGATAAAAGCATAGAGAATGTTCTCACAACACAAACTACTAGAAAAACAGATCTTCAGATTTCTGCATTTCATATTAGCCAAAATTTGAGATACTTATTTGGAATGTTCATTTATACTAAGACCATAGAAACAAAGAAGAAAAGAGGCACTAATCCATTAGTGAAAGTCAGAGAATGTTCCACAGAAAGCAAAACATTTGGACTGAAACAGAAAAAATAGATAAGAAATATCTAAGTTGGTTCATATAGAAAGCATTTCAAATGGAAGTAATAAGATGCTCATTGGAAAGGAATTTGGAAAGTGCATGTTCTTTGTTGAAAGAGAAGCAGTTCAGTATTCTTCAGTTATAAAGTACAAGGAGACAGAAAATGGTGGGAGATGAGAATGACACAGAGGCAGAAGGCATATTGTGAAGAGCATTATATAATATGAAAAGTATTTGGATGTCATCTTTTTGGCAATGTGTAAATACTGAAAATGCTGATCAAGAAAAAAAGGATCGTGTTTTCAGGTTAGAAAGAATTTTCTGGCAAAAATTGGTAAGGAAGTCAGGCTAGAAGCAGAGAAACTGGAAAAGAATTCCTCTTTTCAGCCATGATATTTAAAATCTATGATAAATTGATTTGATATTATTACTTACCCAGACTATGTTTAGGAAAATAACATTCTTATCACTAAAACTGCCTTCAGTGGGAACACAATTCTTACACTCATACTGTAGATTGTGCCAGGATCTAGAATTAGAAACTCTTATTATTGAAAAATAAATTATATGTAATTATCTCATTTTTTAGTAGAAATAGATTTGCATAGCAGACTCAAGATTTTTGTCATCTAACATAAATCTGATCTCCATTGTGAGAAAATATATTTGAATAATCAAATGTGAATTCTACTATACAACATGAAAAAACATGTTCCTATTTTACATTTAACTAGAACATCAGATTAAAAGCCTTTCTTTTCAACACATGTTCCATACTTAAACTATTGCAACAGATACCTAAATCTTGTGGGTTAAGGAAGATCCCCCAGAAAATAACAAGTTGGACTGCTGGCCTTATTTTTTCCATAGTAGATGACAATACTAACCTGAGGTTCAGACCAAAGCCAGAGTGAAAACCCAGAGAACATTAGACAAAGAGGGAAAAATGCATCTTTCAGTTTACTTTAAATCACTAGACTTTTAAGATAATTTTAAAATTTGACCAAGGTATTCATCATTTATTAAATATTGGGTTTTATGTTAGATACAGGGAAATATATATTAAAAAAAAAACTTTTAAGGCATGTCACTGGCCCTCATAACAACATACAAAGGTAAGAACCGAAGTTGCAAAGTTCTTTAGTAATTCAGAGGAGAGACAGGTATTTTCCTGCATGATTAAGGGAAGAGTGGACAGAAAATAAAAAGCCTACTTTGCCAAGAGTAGGGAAAGAAGTCTGGTAGCGAATCAACATGGTGGTATTAAAATTGTGATGACTCCCCAGAGCACCTGAAGAATAGAGTGCCTGTTCTTTGGAGCTCACAGGACCCAGTCTGTATGGTTCACTTCCTTATGTATTCAAACATATATTAACCCTTACGTGAGATACGAAGAATGATCCTTGAAACCACAGTAGGTAGGCAGAAGGCAGCTCCTGTAATAAACCCAACACTTATAACCCTGTCCTTCATTTCACTCTTCACTCCCCAACAATGATTCACCTGAGAAGTTGTTCCAATTGTTTCTTTCTAAATTCTGGTCCCGGTTTTTTTTATGAGTCCATCTCTAGGTGAAACTCAATATGATGTACCCCCTCTTAACCAATCTACACATCTGAATATTGGGTGTAGTGACCCATATACACACTAGCTCTGAAGCATAGATTCCGACCCTAGTGTTTGTGTTCCTTGCTCAAATGCCAATTGTGTGATTCTTTCTCAGATTCTAAACATTGCTGTTTAATCATAGTAAACTTATTTTAAAAAAGGACCTGATACTCCAAACCTAGTCCCTATTTCTGTGAATTAATCACCATGTAACTTTTTGTTATGATGGTAAAAACATTGTGTATTGCTGCTAATAATTAGTAAATGACAAATAGTATTATTTTCTGATATATATTATATTCTATCTGCTTATAACAATTTCTACTAATTAACTCTTTTATATTTTACTATTGTCTCCCAGTCTAGATGGAGTTGGAACACAAGGCAACATCTCTGTTGGGAACAATAATTTAAATCTCCCCTTCCAATCGGATAATGTAATTCATGCAAAGAGTGAGTCTGATGTGTAAGTGCTTCTCTCTGTTGGGTGAGAAGAGAATCAGTAAGCTATGAGCAATGCTTACCAAGTCACAGTATGTTTAAATCAGTTTACTACACTACAAAGTAACCAAATAATTCTTACCATTGAAAGGCTTTTGCTTTTTAATATGAATACCCCAAACTCATTATCCAATAATATTCAAAAAGCTGAAAACCCTCAAAAGAACAAGATCCTGGGAAACAAATTATTAAAACTCAAGAACTCTAGATCGGTCATTCTTAAAGTGCAGTTCTTGGATCAAAAGCATTGGCATCATCAGGGAATTTGTTAGAAATGCAAATTATTGGGCCCCACCTCAGACCTACTAAATCAGAAACTCTGGGGATGAGGTCCAGCAATATTTGTTTTAACAAGATTTTCAGGTGATTTTTAGGCACACTACAGTGTCAAAACCTCTCCTCTGTATAACAGAGGCAATAAACAAACACTCTAAAAAAATAAAAATAAAATAAAACAGTAGGCAAATCATCATTATAGATAACAACTTGCACATCATTTATTTCTATTTGATAAGCCATATTAATGAATATCTCACCTTTTAAAAAATTATCAGTTTTAGTCAACAGCTAGGAACCTTGCAAATTATGGTCAGAAAGTTGATCCAAATTATTCATTAGGAAGGGAATGGTATATGCAAATTGCAATAAACAGTCTGATTCCATTTTTGATGTGTGACCGCTGAAGCCTTTAAGCTATGCCCTGTCTCTCTTCACCTTCTGCCCCACATCTAGGCAAGTAGATAAGAAGGCTCTGTGCTCCCTCTGGCAAGAAGTTTACACCACACAAGCCCTGCTGGCACGCGCCCACCCCTCACTCCAATCCACCAACCTTAACCACCGTGAAAAGCCCGAGCCAGTCTTCTTCCTCTGCTCTTTCAAGCCATTTTGGACATGATCAGTAGCCACCTGTTCTGCCCAGAGAGCTTACTGAGTACTAAACCTTTTCATACCTCCTTGTGTGTGTGGCATCAGCAGCACTGACATCTGAACCTAACTTTGGGTGGTAGGATTGTATCCCATTTCTACAGAGTGACTAAAACACAAATTCAAACCTGTTTTTCCCTTCATTGAAAATGCATTCAGAGACACAACTTGAAAAATCCTGTCAGAAATTGCAAGCCTCCTCTGTTGTAGCTTTCAGGCAAGATATTATATACATAAAATCCATGCTTTTATTTTAGGAGTTGATCAGATGCTGTGTTTTCCCAGCAATCAAATTCTAAGTCCCCAAGACTATTTTATTAAATATTTGTGCCACAGGAAATGAGATATGGCTACAACTACACTAAAAAAAAGAGAAAGTAATTGCTCTGATAATCATGACACTAAGAAACAACTGGGAGAAAAGTAGCTTTGGGGACAATATTCAGTAGCTAATTGTTCAGCTCTCCAGTTCACATTGCTTGTAGACATTGAGTCTAGTTATGGGGTAAATCAAAGTGAATAAAGCTCAGCTGGAATTTTGATATCAGCAGTGCTTTCTTTTAGTGTTGCTTCCTGAAAAAAAATACAATTAAAATAATACAAAACCCACAACACATCAGGAGAAATGCAAGATACCAAAATAGAAACCACACACAACAAAAACCATCTCAGAGCACCTTGTTTTGGGTACACTTTTCAATTGTTAATTAAAATTGACCTTAAACTCAAAAACCTCAGTAAAAAATATAGTGTAGAAGCTGATCTGCTGATGAGAATCGGATAATAATTTCAGGCCTTAAATGTAATAAAAATAATACATTTTTCCTTACCTCCATTTTTCAAAAGATATTTTCTTTGCAATTACTGATTTTATGTTAAATTCGAGGTAATGCATTTTCATTCTTTCTGATAAGCTAGCTGCTCAAGTTTTGACCATAAGCACAAAATTCTGATTACTAAACCCGAGGGTATTTGAGTGCTATATAACTGTTATCAGAAAAAGAAGCCCAGACTCCTCAGTAAATATATACTTCCATGAAAACCTAGAAGCCATGGCAGTTGGTCACTGACTTAATACTTGAACAGCATAACCATTTTTCATGGAAGAAATCTAAACATTCAGTTAAACTTTCTTTTATTCTTTGGTTAACCCAAATCACAAAAACATAATATGGTTTAATTAGAGGTAATTCCACTGAGTATCTGTTAAAATGAATTCATTGACAGTGAGCTGACAATGGGAAAATTTTATATAGTCAAAGCTTAAATAATTATGATCAGCAAAATCATTTAGGCTGGTTAATTCAGGCTGCTTTCTAAGTTATCCAAAAACCTAAGGAAGAACCAGAGATCTTTATGATATAAGTCATCTGTAAAGTTACTAATGGAACAGCTGGGTGTCATTGTGAAGAAATATATAACTTAACGGTAGTTAACTAATATTCTAAAATATTCTATCAAAAATCAGGTTGCAAGTAATTATTGAACAGAAAGTTGATGAGAAAGTGAAGTTAGAGGGGTCTGAGGTGATAATGGCCCTGTGGAAAACAGAGAGGACATCTAGGAAGTAAGGCTGGTTAATGAGAATAAGAAAACAGAAAAGGAGCTGCTTCATAGGGCTCAGAGCATTATTTAGAAAAATGCTGGAGCTTCGCTTTAAAAGGAAGCTCTTAGTAGAATTAAATAAGACCCTTAACAGTTACTTGAAGTCTAGATATGCAAGGAAATACATAGCAAACTTAACTCAATAAAAATGAAACAGAAGTAATTTACCTCTCATTTTATTTGATAAGTAAACAAAGTAAGATATTATTTGAGCATCGCTGCTATGGCAGTTGAGACATTTATGGTTAGAGGAGACCAAAGGATTACTCTATTTCTTAATTTTTTATTATAATATTCTCTGTACAAATGAGTTCATGAATTATAATTTTATTTAGACATTTTATTCTGCTTTCTACATTGTTTCTGCTGCAATAATTTCTTTTGTTTTTTCCCAACTTGTTTATTGGTGTCTGTCTTTTATCATGGAGGCTTTCCTCAAAATTTCAAGTTCTCCTTGGCTTTTGATTCATTTTTAACAAATTAAGGTACTGAGAAAATTATTGGAAGCTTTTGTCCAGAGGCCTTCACTGAGGATCACTGGGTGAGTAACTTATGGTTTAATTGGTGTATCTCTAAATGACTTTGTACTTTTTTTCTTGGGATTGTAAATTAATTTAAAGAGAAATCTTTCCCTTTTCTTCCAGGTGCTGAGGGGGAGGATACCAGCAATCTGGGGGCTAAATTGGAGTAGAGGATGGAGGTCACAGTTCAATTTGGCTTTTAATATAATCCCCTTACTAAGTGCTTGTTCCCATCATCTTCTACTGTCTGGTGTTCATGAGCATAGAGTATCTCTGGTTCAGTTGTTCCAGTGGTAAACCTCCAGGCTCCCCTTCACCTGGGAACGGGATTGGGAGGTGAGCAGTAGCCTGGTGGCATAGGCTTTGAAAGAATATCTGGGACACCTTACTACTCCTTATACAGAATTTAATCTAATACTCCAGTGTTAAATTCCTCCCCTCAAGATACCTTGTGCCTCCAACATTCTCTATGTTGTGTGTTGGCTTGTTTCTTTTATTTTTCTAGGTTAAGTATTCAGGTTTTAATTTTATCCATTCTGTCAATTCAGATTTTATTTATCCATCTTCTAAGATGCTCTCTCTTCTCCCATTCTCTTTATCCGTGTAAGTATATATCTTTTTTAATTCATCCAATTTCAATTTAGTGGGCTTTGAGAGAGTAGAGGTAAGATGTGTTCAGTTTTCCAACCAGTTTATTAACTAGTCCAATGTGCATTTTTTTCCATACCACAAACCAATTAACTCAATTCTGACATGATCCACCTGAAGGTTAAGGGCTTCCACAGGTTTAGAGCTCAGTCCCATATGACTGCCCCCTGACTTTAGATGCCAGTCACCAAGTCCATGTTGTCACCTCTACTTTTGACCAGCTATAAATTGGAGGTTCCCATGACCCCCTCCTTGGATTTGATTAATTGGTTAGAGTATTTCACAAAACTCAGGAAAACAGTTTACTTACTAGATTATTGGTTTATTATAAAAGGATTAAACTCAGGAACAGCTAGAAGGAAGAGATGCATAGGACAAATTATGAGGAAAGGCATGCAGAGCTTCCTTGCTCTCTCAGAGCATGCCACAATCCCAAGACCTCTACACGTCCACCAACCTGGAAACTCTCCAAACCTAGTCCTTTTGGGCTTTTATGAAGGCTTCACTACAGAGGCATGATTCATTAGCTATTGGCAATTGATTTAACCTCCAGCTCCTTTCCCCTCCCTGGAGGTCAGGAAGGTGGAACTGAAAGCTCCAACACTCTAATCACAGGTTTGGTTCCCTTGGCAACCAGACCCATACTTACATGCTTTCCAAAAGTCACTTTATTAACATAAACTCAGGTGTGATTAAAAGGAATTTGTTATGAATACCAAGACATCTTTATCACTCTTACCACCAAGGGAGTTCCAAGGGTTTTAGGAGCTCTGTGCCAGAAGGGAGGACAAAGACCAAATACATATTTCTTATCATAAATCACAATATTAAAACTAGAAATCACCAGGTTGCCCTTCCATTCTTATCTTCTGGCTCCTCACCCATGATTGTCATTCTTAAGTCATTTTCCCAAGCTCACTGAACTCAAACCTTTTTCCATTTCTTAATTTTTTCTCATCCTCTCTCTCTCATCCTCAACTAGAAGACCTTTTCCCCTTTTGTTAAAGATAAACTGAGGCATATTAAAAATTTTAAGAGTCTATTAGAGCAATAATCAGTTCAAACCAGGAAGCACCAAACCGAAAGTAGTTAGGAACGTTCTACCTATGGGAGGCAAGACATTTATAGGAAAGACATGGAAGCAAAGCAAGAAAATTATTTGATTGGCTATAGCTTAAGTGGTTGCCTGGAAGTCCTAGTTGGCTGTTTGTGATTGGTTGTCCTTAGGTTTTGATTTCTTAACATTGAGGCATTTACAGGCTTAGGTTATTTATTTATTTATTTTTATAATAATCTTTATTTATTTTATATTTATTTTTGGCTGTGTTGGGTCTTCGTTTCTGTGCGAGGGCTTTCTCTAGTTGTGGCAAGCGGGGGCCACTCTTCATTGCAGTGCACGGGCCTCTTCACTATCGCGGACTCTCTTGTTGCGGAGCACAGGCTCCAGACGTGCAGGCTCAGTAGTTGTGGCTCACAGGCCTAGTTGCTCCGCGGCATGTGGGATCTTCCCAGACCAGGGCTCGAACCCATGTCCCCTGCATTAGCAGGCAGATTCTCAACCACTGCACCACCAGGGAAGCCCCAGGCTTAGGTTTTGGTTTGCTTAAGTAGGCTCCTAAGGCACCTCAATTTAATGCCACCTCCTTGTTTAATTTAACACTTTGAAATGCTTTTTCTTCCCATATAATCAATGTTTTGTCCACACGTCAAAGCCAAACCATATCTGGCATTTTTTGAAGTCATTCATCTGCACATCTTGAATTAATTTCTCCTTCTTTTATGTAGCCTCCAATTGTATTTCTACTATAAAGCCAATATTATTCTGTCTTGAAAATGAAACTTGTTCATCTCAGTCATCTCTGTATATTCTGTCTACAGTATAATGTCTATAAATATTGTTTAAATGCATGTTTGTTGAATTAAAACAAATGTGACTCTAAAACTTTATGAGGTACAGTATTTATTCTGCTTTATTTTTCTTTCTCTTTTTACTTCCTCCTAGGAGCCCAAAGCTTAGGTATTAAGTATCCAGTATTAACACTCAGAACCATATCTCCATTTCTGCTTTTAATAAAATCAAACAAATATTTATTGAGCACTTACCATTACATGAAATTAAACTAAGTATTATGTGAAAATGCCTACCTTATGCTTGGTATTCTTTTTGGAGTTGAGAGAGCCATATAATTAGTGTAGAGTTTGAAACTGCTTTATTCAGCTTATAATGTAGTTAAGGAAACAGACCCCAAAATATGAAACAATATAAAATTCAAAGGAGTATAGAATAAAGGGCTAGATTGTGGGTTCTGTGGGGCCCAAACAAAGGAAGAAAATTGTGTGGATATAACCTTTCCTGAAGAATGGATAAGAATTCCAAAGAAAGAGAAATAAAAAGAGTGAAAATTTAAAGTGAAAGAACAGACATTTTGCAATCTCAGAGAAACGCTAAGATATCATAAGGAGATTGTTCTGAATGGAGCAGCAGTAGTTCAATTTTAGGGAGCTGTGGAGAATTCAATTGGCTAAGGATATTTGCACTATCACTAGCTTGAAAATAGAGGCATTCATAAAAAAGGAAAAAAAGAACCACTAATCAGAGGGATATGATGATGGATATGACACTTTTGAAAATTTATGTCAAACATCCTGAAGAATGGCTATGTGGGGAGAGAGTAATTGGAAATCAGAATCAGCCCAGGAATTCCAGATCATAGAATCTTAATCCCAGGAATACAATATTGGTGGGACAATCAAGAGCATGAATGAGAGACATATTGTACTGGACAAAGTTCACTACATCTCTGGCTATTTTCAATTGTTCATTCCAACTAATTGTTTTGTTTTTCCTGTTAAGGAGCCATGCTCTAGAGTTGCTTGCTGAAATTCTGATGAAGTTCTGTAGGACAGACTCAAAGAGTCCAGTTTAAGGACAGTTGATAGACTCTAATTCTCAAGTGATGAAGGCCTGGGCTAGGTAATAATTCTAAATAAAAAGTGAACATGCCCTGTCGGGGGTGAAGACACTTCTAGTTTTAAATAAGTATTAGTTAAGAGACAAGATGATGTAATCTCTTGTGCTTAGACTCTATTTTTCTAAAATTTATTTTCTTGCTTTCATTTCTTTTGCCTAATATATTTGATTTCCAAATTAAATGGTATGATTTTTATGTGAAATTTTATCTCATTTACAATATTAAGAATCTGGAGATGCTGGTTCTCATCTTCATATGTCTTATTAACAAGAATAATGAATATTTGTTTTTTTTCCATACCCAACTATGCCTTATGAATGAGTGATTATTCATCCGATGTGAGGTAGCTTATGTAGGGTTTATCTGAGTAAAGCTTATGTCTCTCACAGGCATGTTGCTTCTCAGATTTCTAGGAGGTCAGATATTTTTCTCTTCTTAAGGCTTACCTTTTGTTTCCATGAAAATGGTCTGGGAGTTGTGATAGATTTCAACCTGACTTTAACTATCTAAGGGTAGGTCTTTTTGGAGTACAGGTTTTAATGGGAGAATGGTAGTGAAAGAAAGGAAACAAAAATGGCTGGAGGCTTGGGGAATTGGCAAAGCACCCTAAGAAGAGAGAAAATGAGTATACAAAGTGGAATGATGGAGATATTACTGCCAAAGACCAACTTTCTTCAATTTAAAATTCCATGTAGGTCCAGTCAGAGGTGAATTATGAACTCAGATATTAATCCAGAATAATGGTAGCATTTTTTCACGTACACCTTCTTGAAACAAAAGATGCACAAGTTGATGGCCTTATCATTGGTTTCCTTTTCTGTCATCTTTGACTTCAATTGGATAATTGTCATATGATAGTTCCAGGGGCTATAGGGCTAAAGCACCTCCTGATATCACTCCCTCCCTCAGGGATTCATGGTCAACTCATTAGTTAAGAATGAGACACTGTGCCAATTCTGAAGTTCAAGTAAAGAGTTTCACCTCTAAATCTATTTCAGAAGATGTTTTGATATTTGGAATATAATGTATTCTGAGATGGCTGCTTTTAATGATTATTCCCCTGCCTTTATCCCTGTTCCCTTTATCTTTTATCAGTGAAGGAGTCACACTGTGGAATAAGGATTGTTGGGTTGGAGGTCATAATCAAGTGAACCCTTATACATCTTTAGTTTGGAATTATGTTTCTCTAAATATTGCTATAAGGAAAAAATCAATGGGTATAAATAGAAAATGCTCAAGTATGAGAAAAATAGACTTCGAGGTGAAGTATTTGAAAAATATGGTTCATAAAGAAAAACATCCAAAAGGCACATAATTCTGCTTCTGGGGACTGAAAAAGATGAGCCATAAAGTGTAATTGCTTTATATTAACAATTTCCATCTTCTCACATTCATAATTGATTTAGCTAATGTAAAAGTTAAGATCATAATATGATTAGACATTTGTTTGGGTGAACTGGAAAATGTTATATAAAGAAATGATAACACAAGGGTGCCAGAAATGTACCACTTTAGAAAAGGCAGCAAGAGTTATATATTCCAGTGGTGTTGGGTCCCATGGTTCTTAATTTGCATATGAATAATTAATATGCATACCCCAATAATGCCAGCTTCTGAGCATTACATTCAGTATGAATTATGCAGAATCGCTTCAAAAATGGCTTTAATAGGCAAGGGAATTATCACCCTCTAAGGTATGTAGAAAATAAAAATCATTTATTTGAAAAATGAAATAAAAAGAGGAGATCTGATTCAAAGCATTCAGGAAAGGAAAGTGTCTTTTTTTCTTTTTTTAAAAATTAATTAATTTATTTATTTGGTTGCATTGGATGTTAGTTGCCACAGGCGGGCTCCTTAGTTGTGGCTCTCTGGCTCCTTAGTTGTGGCATGTGAACTCTTAGTTGCAGCATGCATGTGGGATCTAGTTCTCTGGATCAAACCTAAGCCCCCTGCACTGGGAGCGTGGAGTCTTAACCACTGCGCCACCAGGGAAGTCCCAGGAAAGGAAAGTTTCTTGATCAACTATCAACTACCTTGTTTGTTTATTTTTTTTAACGTGTGCTTTATCTTCTAGGAATTGTAAAACTGTGATAGCCTTCAGGAATACAAAGGTGCATATGAGTCCCTGGAAAAAGAACATCACGAAATTGCACAAGTACCCAAACTACAGAACAAACAGTAAGTACTATGGGGCAAACCCTGTAAGTTAGCTCCATAGAAAAGTCACTTGAACTGAAAGAAGAAAGAGAAGTACATCGAGGGAGGAGGAAATTCATGTTTTTTTTAAGCTCTATATCAAAGAATAGAGATAATGATTCAGAATGTGTTTGCAAGATTTGTTGGATAAGAGGATTTATGTAGGCTACACTTACAATCATAAAAATGTCAGTATATGCCAAGACTAGGGCTACTTTGTGGCTTGACCAACATGTGGTAAGAGTTTTCCCCTTCTGTTAGGCAGGAATGATTGCCCCTGATCAAGCTGGTCTAGAACTGGGAAAGAGGCATAAGAGTGCTCATTGAGGTTCAAATAAGTCATTTCATTTGAGGAGTTTCATGGGACCAATGTCAATGGCATTCATGAACTGCTCATTGCTTCGAAGTTTTAAAGAGATGAAACTCCTTGAATTACCTCACTATTGTTCTTCTATATTTTTACACTTCATTGAGTGGGCTTTGCTGAAACATAGCCCCATTGGTCTGCAAGAAAATACAGGAACATAGTCCCTAGTTACACAACAATATACATTCTTGCTGGGGCAAAACTGCTAGTTTCAAAGAGCTCCAGGGAACTGAGAAAAATCCAGGCAGTCAAGCATAGTGGTTAATTTGGGGGAAGCTCTAGAACCATATTACCTAGATCTAAATGTTGAAACCACAACCTATTAAGTATCTGACTTTGGACAAATTACTTAAATTCTCTTTACCTTAGTTTCCTCATCGATAAAATGGAAATAATAATACTACCTATCTCCACAGGGTTATTGTAAGGATTGAATGAGTAAATACACGTAAATCACTTAGAATTAAACCAGCACATACTAAGTAGCTCTATAAATGTTGGCTAATATTGTGTATCGTAAAGATCCAGAGTTTAAACTCTGGATTCAGACTATTATCTTGATTTCACTTCATACTGGCCATGAGACCTTTCTAACTCTTGGCCGGCTGCCTATTAAAGAAGCACCTACTTCAAAAGTTGTTAGGTATCATGCTTTACAAACTACCCAGTTCTCAATGTGTTAGCAGTTAAAAACACCACCACTGTTATTCTTGACATTTTATAAGATTTTTAATAACTATTATAAAATCATGTTTTGATCCATAGACATAATAGCTGTAAGATGTCATTCAGAGTAATACAAAATATTTAAACATTTTTATCTAATGCCTACAATGTCTTCCCAGCCATGCAGACTTCAAACTCTTTAGAAGACCCAGAAAAGTAACAGACTACTTTATTATATTTAGTAGTGAACTGTACTTATTTTTAGCATGCAGAACTAAATTTTCATATCCTAAAAAATTTCCATCCCGAAGCTTTGTCTGGCATAAACATACAATTGGGAAAATATGCATTTGTATTAATGCTAAATATGAATATAAAGAGATACTTCAGGAAAAACAGTTATTCTACTTACAATAGCTATGTATCTGTTTTGATGAAAGCAACTATCTAAATATAGTACTTTGGGACTTCCCTGGTGGCACAGTGGTTAAGAATCCACCTGCCAATGCAGGGGCACAGGTTCGATCCCTGGTCCAGGAAGATCCCCCATGCTGCAGAGCAACTAAGCCCAGGTACCACAACTGCTGAGCCTGCGTGCCACAGCTACTGAAGCCTGCTCACCTAGAGACCGTGCTCCACAACAAGAGAAGCCACCACAATGAAAAGTCTGTGCACTGCAACGAAGAGTAGCCCCCGGTCGCCATAACTAGAGAAAGCCCGTGTGCAGCAATGAAGACCCAACACAGCCAAAAATAAAAATAAATAAAATAAAATAAATTTATTAAAATATATATATATATGTATATAAATATAGTACTTTGACAGACGTGCAGAATGACGAGGTATTCTCTTCTGTCTATTGTATTAGAGATTGAGCTTAGTTGATCCATTACACTTATGCCTGGATACAGCCTGCCAGAAACAGATCAATTTCAACATATGGAGACAAAATCATATCAAGAATGTGTTCTTCTGAGTTTTATCTGGTAAATTAATGGTAATGGATGAGGTGCCAGTAAATGATTCATAACAAGAAGATCAACCCACTATATTCTCATCTTGCAAAAAGTTGTAGCAGAGTCAAGAAGAGCTTCAATACAAAAAGTATAGGTAGAGATATAAGATTCCTGGTTGTGCTGTAACCTATACTTCCCTCCTGGATATCTTCACTGTCTTCCTAGGTTATATAATATACTTATCCCCAATAATTAGTAGCTGGAGGACACACTATCTAATCATCAGTAATTAATGGAAGTTAGTGACTGGTCATGGAATCACCTGACAAAATCCAAAATTGATCAATATTTATAGGTATTTCAATACTAAGATCACATTTGTTCCCTTCACTAGTATGGACTTTCCTATTGCATTGTCAGAATAATAATGTCAACTCAGCAGCTTCCTTTTTTTTTTTTTTTAATTAATTAATTTATTTATTTTTGGCTGTGTTGGGTCTTCGTTGCTGCACGCAGGCTTTCTCTAGCTGCCGTGAGCGGGGGCTACTTTTCGTTGCGGTGCATGGGCTTCTCATTGCGGTGGCTTCTCTTGCTGTGGAGCACGGGCACTAGGCCCACAGGCTTCAGCAGTTGTGGCTCGTGGGCTCTAGAGCACAGGCTCAGTAGTTGTGGCGCAGGGACTTAGTTGCTCCGCAGCATGTGGGATCTTCCCCGACCAGGGCTTGAACCCGTGTCCGCTGCATTGGCAGGCAGATTCTTTTTTTTTTTCTTTTCTTTTTTTTTTTAACATCTTTATTGGAGTATAATTGCTTTACAATGGTGTGTTAGTTTCTGCTTTATAACAAAGTGAATCAGCTATACATATACATATATGCCCATATGTCTTCCCTCTTGCGGCTCCCTCTCTCCCGCCCTCCCTATCCCACCCCTCTAGGTGGTCACAAGGCACCAAGCTGATCTCCCTGTGCTATGCAGCTGGCAGGCAGATTCTTAACCACTGCGCCACCAGGGAAGTCCCCATCAGCTTTCTTTTGATTGTGTTTTGGAGGAACTTCTAATGCCAACCTGACTGAACTAGCTAAGTATGCCTTCTTCAGTATCATATGCTTGAGAAGCTGATCATCCACGTGCCCTGTTAGAACATGGTTTGGATTTTTAAATCGACTTTTTTAAACTGACACCAAGGCCTCATTTATATCTCAATTCTCTGTATATGGCTTCTATTATTAACAGTTCATAACACTTATTCCTCATTGAAATCCAAACAATATTGAATGGCAGAGGAAGAAGGATATTTTTACCAATCTACATTCTTATTTCTTTTTTCTTCCTCATTTCTTCTTCCCACTTTGCCACTGACAACTGAGGGACAAAAACGGACAACCTTCCTCTCCTAACTTTTTGCTGATGAGACTGGGAAGAAAAACCTTTAAAACACTAGACGACAGACATAGGCATAGCTTGAGGGATCTAACTTACTGTCTACTTTTATTCAAGAAATTTAGGAGGTAAAGTTCTACAGAAATCACCTGCATAAGGCAGGCCAAGAACAGATTTTTATCCATTCATCTGTCGATGGACATTTAGGTTGTTTCCATGTCCTGGCTATTGTAAATAGTGCTGCAATGAATATTGGGGTACATGTGTCTTTTTGAATTATGGTTTTCTCAGGGTATATGCCCAGAAGTGGGATTTCTGGGTTATATGGTAGTTCTATTTTTAGTTTTCTTAAGGAACCTCCATAAATATATATAATGGAATATTACTCAGCCATAAAAAAAATCAAATTGGGTCATTAGTAGAGATGTGGATAGACCTAGAGTCTGTCATACAGAGTGAAGTAAGTCAGAAAGAGAAAAACAAATATCGTATATTAATGCATATATGTGGAATCTAGAAAAATGGTACAGATGAACCTATTTGCAGGGCAGGAATAGAAAGACAGACGTAGACAGCGGATGTGTGGACATGGGGGGGAAGGGGATGGTGGGATGAATTGGGAGATTAGGTTTGACATAAATACACTACCGTGTGTAAAATAGATAGCTAGTGAGAACCTGCTGTATAGCATAGGGAGCTCAGCTCCGTGCTAGGTGGTGGCCTAGTTGGTGGGATGGTGGGGGGGAAGGAGATCCAAGAGGGAGGGAATACGTGTATGCGTATGGCTGATTCACTTCTCTATGCGGCAGAAACTAACACAACATTGTAAAGCAATTATACTCCAATAAAGAAAAAAAAGAACAGATTTTTTAAAAAAATTAAGCCTCATGTAATCAGTGTATTCAGGTGGTCAATTTCCTAGCTTTTCTGGCTTATTCCCCCACTATTCCAAAATACTGATATTCAAAGGCTTTGTCTTAGGCTTTTCCCTACCTCCCCACCCTCTTTTCTTGATTTTAGTCTAAATTCAGAATATATTTTAAAAATAAATTCTATAGTTTATGTTGGCAAGAAATTAAAATCAGTATATGACATTCAAACTAAAATTAGAGAGAAAATTTTTCTATAGAGAGACAAACCAGTATTTCAAGAGCCTGGATGCCTAACAATTACAACTATATATTTCTTCCAATTTGTGAATTCGTATGTCAGAATTATTTTCTAGCAAATCAGATTCTATAGGAGAAATACTCTATATCTCTCTATATAGTATATCTATATACACTATATCTATAGGAGTATCAAGGTGTTGATTTTAATAAGCAATGTATTAGTTATAAAAGTCAGGAGTAGGTCTCCCCCTGCCTCGGACTTGTTTTCTTTTACACACACACATTATATTTCTTCACTGCAATAAGCAAAGTTTGATTAACTATGGAAAACTTGAGCTCCTGACACTTCATTTACCCAATATCATCAAGAAATGAGATAAAGATCAAAGGTCCAGAATGAAGTTAGAAAGTTCTCAAATGAGAAACCACACTGAGAGAAAGCTGATCCTCCTGCACCATATCTTTCCTGGCCTATTAGGCTCTTAGAATATGTGGAGAGCTGGTAGCACCAGCTGACCAGGGCCTTTTATCTTTATTTAGAGGACAGAGTTCTCTGTCTTATGGGGTTTATGCAAAGTGGTCTAACTGCTCAAGAATTCTGAAACAGAATTGAATAACTCTAGAAGTTTAAAGAGAAAAACTATCAGAGCGCATTAAACATTATCTGAGCAATCTTTTCCAAACATGCTTGCATACCTAAACTAAGACTTTGACTATCTCTGAAGATATAAGGAGGGCAAATACATGTTCTTCTCAGAGCTATTGTTTCCTCATTTGTAAAATCAGGAAAAGAACATCTATTTTGTTGGGTGGATTCAATGAGACAGTATATATCAAGTACCTGTCCAATAGTAGGGGCTCAAGAAGGGTAGATACAAACTTTAAGATTTTGTAATTGTTGACAACGGAAACATTTAAAAATGTATTAAATATTTTACTGCCTTCTTAAACCAAATATGCTGGATGAAACAACTTTCTTGGTCACTTTCTTGCATGTTCTAAGAGGATTGCCACTAAGATGTTTGAAATTTCTGTAGGGTATTTTTCCAACATCTTGGCTCATAGCTCTGTCCAGAAGTTTTAAGTTGCCAGAAATCTAACCTCCACATAGAGTCACTCTGAATTTCCTTCTTAATGTTGATGACACATTTAGAAATTGATAAGGAAAAACCATTTCCATTCAAAGGCCTAAATAGCAAAATATATTTTATTCGGGTAACTCCAGTACAAGGTAAAAAGTGACCTACAATGGGAATAGAGAAACAATCATGTAGAAATAATTACAGTCCAAAAAAGAATTCTGAAATCCTGAGTTTTAATAAAAATGTGGATCAACCTGGGAAATAAGAGATAGCCAGGAGCAAGTGATATTTTTTAGCACATGAGGTTAACTGAGAAAAAAATAGAGGTCGTGGGCAAAGCGTCTCAGTTAATGGCAGATGATTTCAATCCTTCAGAAAGCCTTTCAGACAAGAAATTCATAGCTAGAGGGACAGTGCATCAGAGGAATTTAAAGCTCATCCTAGACTCAAAGGCTAAAGCCCTCCAAAATATGTATTTTGAGCAAAAACTTGGGAAACTGGAAATTTATTAGTTTGGGGAAGAAATTGAAGACAGGTACCCAGACAACATCAGAATTAAGTAAGATATCACACCAGATAAAACAAATTAACCCTGTAGTCAGGTTTCACATACCTGGCATATACCTGTATGTGATCTCACTGCCTAATGTGGAGCTAGGAGAGCCATGAAAAAAGGGGAGCATGGAGTTCACATTTCAGCGGAAGGCCAGAGATAAAAACATCACAAAGAGTTTGGAGTTTCCCAGTTGTTAAGGAAGAGGTCAGGTGGATTCAGGACAAGGTTAAAGAGAGGACCATTCTCTGTAGATTGCTGCAATAAGTCAATGCTGTCTGATTACCTATCAAGAAAAATGTGTTTATTTTTGGAAGCTGGTGGCAAAATAACTGATACAATTGTAAATAATGGGATATGCCATGCTGATCTAGAGCTTTGTATTAAAGACAACTTGTACTGAAGCAACTTTGTATTAAAAACAACTTGAAGAAATCATTAAAAATAATCACCATTAACATATATGTTACAACGGGTGCTTGGAGGCGGATGTAGAAAACAGCAGCAAGCAAATGCTTGGCTGGATTTCATGCTGGATGAAGTTAGGGAAAAAATGAAATCTTGAATAGTTAAAATGTTCAGGTTATGATTTATAATAATTAGAGAGAAAGCAAGTTCTTGGTGCTTAGATTATGAGTATTTTCATCTTCTTTAGTCTACAACATGTTTTTCAGATAGCATAAGTAATTTAAGTTCTCATTGGTAAACTCTTCTACATTATTCAGGGAGAGTCTCAGTCAACCAACAATTATTTTGAAAACATTGTTTATGTGCCTAGTGCCAAGATAAATAATACAAAAAGTAAGAGAGAACTGTGAGATACCAACTGCTGCCTTTGAGTAGCGAATAGTCTAGCTGGGGAGTCAAAAATGGTGTTATAAAATTATTGGAGTGCACTGAATGATAGCAGATAAACTCTAGTGTATAACATAAAACCAGAAGGAATATAAGCAGGAGTGCTCAGGGGAGATAAGGGTAGACAAGGAGGGAGACCTACTTACATCGAAGGGGTAGACTTTCACTACTTGAGTGTTGTCAGCAGAAGTGTTCTAGGGGAAGTTCGTTGGAAATACCACGTGAAGAGAGGTGACATGTTAAAAAGCCCACAGGCAAAACAGGAATGTAATGAAAATTGAACACTGTATTATTCTGACAATATGACATCCTGAAAAAGGCAAACCTATGGATACAATAAAAAGATCAGTGGTTTTGGAGGGGTTGGGTGGAGAAATAAATAGGCAGAGCAAAGAGGATTTTTAGGGCAGTGATAATACTCTGTATGATATTATAATGATGGATATGTCATTATACATTTGTCTAAACCAGTAGAATGTACAACAGCAAAAGTGAACCCTAAAGGAAACTATAGACCTTGGGTGATTATAATGTGTTAATGTAGGATCATCCTTTATAAAAAATGTACCATTCTAGTGAATGATGTTGGTAATGAGAGAGGCTGTGCATGTGTAGGGGCAGGGGGTATATGGGAAATCTCTGAATCTCAATTTTGTCGTAAACCGAAAACTGCTCTAAAAATTAAAGTATTTTTTTTAAAAAAAGGATATATTGGAAAATTGTTCCTATTTTGCTACAAAATCATTAGGGGAAAAAGGGAAAGAGTGAGAGAGGGAGGGAGGTAGGGAGGTAGGGAGGGAGGGAGAGAGACACACACAGAGAGAGGGAAATTTCAGCTGCTCAACTGAGCAAATGGATTTCAGAAAATGTGCGACCCTTCTGGTTGAGGATGGGGGAAAGAGGATATGTAAATAACTTTTATTTTTCCTCAAGAAGTATACCCAATGTAAATGACTGCTTCTATATTTGACAATGAAGAAGCATCACATGGTTTGAAAATAGTCATGTGGCTCTGGGATGACCTCAGTTGGGATGAGGAAGGGCTGGTAGTCCTGCTTCACATTCTTCCTCTATCACAGAAGCACATAGAGACTTCCCGAAGTCCTGTCAGAGGAAACAAGGAAGATGAATATTGTTCTGCAATCCATGAAAAGTATAAAGGTGAAAAAGAAAAAAAAAACAACCTTATAGTTTCTAGTGCTTTCGTTATTTTCCTTTCACTTAATTTAAAGCTGTTACTTATTAGGAAACCATTTAGTGCCCTCCGACTAAATGGAAAATTCAAGCCCTTAGCACCCCGGTAGAGTTTATTGTTCCAAACAAGTAACTGCATCCTTTCAGGGGCTATTTTACTTCTCTGGAATGGAGCCAAGCAAGTTTACTGTTTTGAGACTTCCTGTAAGGATGGGATTGAGAGGTAGGGGTGGATTGGCTAGACGTTTAGCCTCTGGCTCTTAACAGAGTCCACAATCCATGCTGTGTTCTTTCCTTGAGGACTCACCAGCCTAAATTCCTTTGCTTTCATGAGTTTGAAGCAACATATTAGTGGCATTGCAATGATTTTTTTCCCAGGGGTTTAATGCACTATTAGTTCCATCTCAGTTGCCTTTAACTAAATGCATCTGCAAATAATTGTTTTAAAGGATAACCAGTTGTATTGACAACTATTGGACCAGGCTTTCAACAGATAAAGCATCATTAAATGTAGGGTTTGTAAAGCTACCAGAGTTAGGCTTTCAAAGTGCATATAGTATTCAAGTCTATGACTGATATGCTCTCTTGCTAAGTGGCTTATTATTTCAACTACTGTAGACACAGGGATTAGATCACCTCTTGGTTTATACCCTCATTATAATGGCATCATCTAGCCCTACCATGGCTAATTTCCTGGGTTTCTCTTTCTATATTCACTGCGGGAATTTCTGTTAAAAATTCCATTTCTTTTGGAAGTGGGGCAGTTATGAATATATTCATCTTGAGACTCTTGTATAAGTGGCTTTTAAGGAAACAGATAAGAATCAACTCTAAGGAAAAAAACATCTCACTCTGTGCTTATGGCATTTCCAGTGACAACTGTGCTAACATCACCAACAGAGCAATTCTTCTGTTAATAAAGAGGATGACTTCTAAAAGTGCATTCTGATAGATATGCTTTTACTTGAGCTGAAAGATAGAAGTCTAAAGATGGCATCTAGAAAGAAGATTATCACTGCTGTTCTTCTGCCTTTCTGTCCAGGTGGGGCAAGGCTTCCCCTGTGACATGCACAGTCCTATAAAGGGAGTGCTCCTGCCTTACTAGAGGCAACCAAGGGCAGCCACGCCATGGAGCACAGTCTTTTCTTCAGCTGGGCCAGCATGTCAGCAAATCCAGGGTGGTCTATGCTTAAGACAAGGCCAATGTTATCTCCTTTTCAGCAGCTCTTGGCCCACCCTGAGGAGCAAGGAGGTACTCTTAAATCACTATGTCTGTCATTTTTGCAGAAACAATAATAATGATAACAACAGCAATGACTGGGCAGCATGTGGGCTCTCTTTTTCAGAGCCAACCTATTCACAGAATGAATACATTCTGGTTCTGACTCTGCTGTGTGGGAGGAGACTGCCCTTTTTGGGGAGCCACTGGCTGTCCACTGTTCCAAGAGGGACTCAAAATAATTCAGGAACAAAATACTATCATACTTTCTTAGCTGTGGATCTAAAGGCACGTTTTCCAGTCACTTTATCAGTAATATTCATATCTCCATCTGAACCTGTGCTTACCTTTTAATTGATTCTGGCCTAAGGAAAGGAACAAGGATATTACTTATGGGCATCTATAAACTTATCAGTGAGAGCATCCAAAACTAATATTTATAGGCCATTCACTGAGTTCTGGATACCATACTGAATACTCAGTATTTAGCTTAGTGGCTAACCACTCAGACTCTGGAAACAGAAAAGCTGGGTTCAAATCTCATACATCTTGTGTTCTATAATTTGGAAATATTACATAATCTCTTTTTCCTCATTTTTCTCATCTAAAAATTCGGAATTATACTAGCTCTTACTTCACAGGATTATTGTGAAAATTCAATGGATTACATGTCATAAGCTTAGAAAAAGGCCCAGCACATAATACATGCCTAATGATAGTTAACTAACATTCCTTACTACAACCCAGCAAAGTAGCTATTTAATTTGTCTTAATTTTATAGATGCAGAAACTAAGACTCAGAAAAGTTAAATGTGTTTCTCAGGAAGTGCTCACAGTTGGCAAACGGAAGAGCTAGGATTTGAAACCAGATCTAGCTAACTGTAGTGCTTTGGTTCCAGCCTCTGCATTTTGTTCCCAGAAGGGATATTTATTAAGATAGAACTCTATGACTTAAAAGAAAAGGGGAGGAGGAAGACAAGATCCCTTCCTCTATCTTATTTTTTCATGAAATTTTCCATAAATGTCCACTGTTTCACATTGTATCAATCTTCCTTGCATGACCTTTAATCAATATTGTCCTTTCTTAGCATCTGTATACAATCAAATAGCCACAAACATGTTTTAAAAATTGCTCACATTAAGGCTGTTACTAAAGTTATATCTAAACTGTCATTCAGATATTTGTAAAAAGTTTCCATTCTTAAAACAAATATCCTTACCCCTCCTCTCTTCCATCAGTTTGAGAAAAATCTTAGGTATATTGAAAGGTATTATTTATAGTTGGAACATTGCAGGTATAGCATTGCTATTTTTTTAAACAACAACCACAAAAAAACTGTTAAGTAATTTAATATGTCTTGGTAAATTCATTTATTGAATTTTCTCTGTATACTCAAAGCCCCCATTTGGGTCAGATTCCTTGGGAATCAGAACATTTTTCTATCCAGTCTTACTTTTTGGTAGAATATTGTTTCCAGTACAGTGGTATGTTTTAAGCCCAAAAATAGTTTTAAATGAAGGGAAATGGCATAGGATTATGGAAAATAGTCTTACCACAGAGGTAATTCTTTCACTATAAACTCACTGTATCCAGTCCTAATTCACAAAGAATGGATTGGTCCAATTTACTTTCTTTCAAACTATTGGACTGTAGAGGCAAGAAAGAGAATTATGGAAGGCTGAATGAAAGCAGCAATTTTGTCAGCCAGCACTCAGGAAAAAAATCTAGGTGAGGCTGAAAGAAAACATAGGTCTACTTGAATCTGAAGATGACTCTGAGGGACCACAAGGAACCATATACAGACAATATGGTAAACTCAGTTTAAAAAGTAGAGATATTCAACAGCAACTCAGCTGTCCAATCTAGTTGCTTGACCTA
The DNA here is from genome assembly GCF_949987535.1 of Balaenoptera acutorostrata. NCBI lineage: Eukaryota > Metazoa > Chordata > Mammalia > Artiodactyla > Balaenopteridae > Balaenoptera > Balaenoptera acutorostrata. The sequence continues at coordinate 49,881,165 of NC_080075.1, read as the reverse complement.
TCTCTGAGGAGACCTTGACAAACTGTACATGATTTACTCTAGATCTGGTGTGATTTTTTGCCAGTTTATATACCTGTGCATGTGAGAAACTTCACTTTTCCTATGACATTTCCAACAGTTTCTATATAGTCCTCTTCAATATACAGAAGAATGGGGAGAACAAAGTTGCTTAGCTAAGGAAGAGTTTGACAGAAAGCAGCAGCTCTCCTAACTCTCGATGCCAGTCTTCACTCGCATGAAGGCTTAAGCCTTTGACTCTGAGGCTGAAAGTAAAAGGTTGTCACCAAGAGTAGACGGGTGGTTTGTCCAACCTTATTAAATATGTCTATATCTGACAGTAATTGTTTCTATTATTTATCCTTACCTGAATGATAAGAACTTCTTAATTAGTGCCTGAGAAAGTAAACGAGGATTTAATTGACAGAAACAGTGTGCATGGTTTTGCTATAATGAAGTCAGTCATGTAATGAAACGTAAGTCAGTTTATTACTCTACCCAAACACAAACCACTAAATTGTTACAATAGACACTTTCTGAATTTCATCCCTCATCATTATAAACAATGTGGCAAGGCAGCAGGCATACTATATAAGAAATTTCCTTGACGCATTCTTAATTTCAGCTTGTACATTCTTTTAATAAAGTTTTCTACAAGGATAACACTGAAAAACCTCAGTGAATAAGGAGAGGTTGACATTCCTGCTTCTAAAAGGATTATGGTTCATACTTGAGGAAATGCAGCAGGCAAGCCAAGTCATTCTATGAAGTTATGAAAGACTAAGCCATGTTTATGAGGAAAGCAAGCGAGGGAAAAAGTAATGAAGCCAAAAAAGAAGCCACAGGAGAAAGAGAAATATTTAAAGAAAAGACTAATTCTGAGGTTTTTTTTTTTTTTTTTTTTTTCCATTCTATGGGGCTTTCCTTTCTATGACAGAATTCTCTACTCTCAACCTTCTTAATAGAAGACAGATTATCTCTGGTAGATTCTTGCAAGCTCTGGTTATATAGCCCTCAGCCCTGCAAGACTTATAGTAGGGATAACAAACATAAACAGTACTCATTTGTCTTTATCTTCATGATTTCCTCCTAAGGCTCAGTGGGCATCTGCCCCTGGGCATACCAGCATATGTTTCTAGCTCCCTTTTCCACCTATTGATTGTAATAACCTTGTATCTTATCCTATTCTCTCATCTATATCATAACACAAAATACCATTTCAAATTCTATTATTTCATGAGTGGTTCCTCATTGATATGGCAATATGATTTCTATCCAAATTTATTATTAATTCTTTCTATTAATTTAGTTTACATTTCGGTTGTACCACCACATATACAGGGCATGTATCAGCTGAGCCCATAGAAAGCCTATTAAAAAAGGTGTAGGTTGATTATGTAATATGTGTTCAACAATCTGAAGGTAAGGGATCACACTTGTCTGCTTTACAGAGAGTTGATATTTCTCTCATTCTAAGTGCTGCTAATGTGAAGAACAAAATATTTGATGCAACTAAACCTAAAAATATCCAGATGCTTTTCCTAATATGATAGTTTTCAGAATTTTAGATCCAGAGGGCATCTTACAAATTGTAGTCTAGTTAGCTCAGTCTTCTCTTTTTTTTATATGAAGAGTCTACAAATCAGATATTTAATGATTTGACCAAGATTGCAAATTTTAGCTGAAGATCCAGAATTAGTACCTCAACCTTCTTAATATTTATGGCTAATATAGAACTCTGTCGTCTTCTAATAATGATATTTCTCTCATATTATAAAACATATTATTTATAATTTAGAGATTTAAAAATATTTTGAGAAATAAAATAAATCATAAGTTGGAGATAATCACATCTTTCAGATACAAACAACATTTTTGGTCTATATTGCTCTGGTATTTTCCTTATATAAATATATGCATATTACATAATTATAGTTTAGTGTTTTGTCAAGTTGAGTCTTCTTGATTGCATGATGTGGATTGTCTTGACTGTGACAAAGTTGAATGCAAGAGAAAGACTTTGGCTTATTTTGATGAACTTAAAGTTATTTTACAGAAATATTATTTAAGAATATTCAAATTATATTAAGCCATGTAACTTTTTCTTATGTGGAAGCCCAAAATAATCTGAGCAGGAATGGGAAGGCTTGACCTTCACCCATTGTTCCTTCTCACACTGGGCTTCAAAAACATCTGACTGACTCTAGGGCTCTGGGAACTTGATTTAAAAACCATTACTACAGAGCGGGGCATCTCCAGTTGATGCATGTTGGTGATGCTTTCAGTCCCTGTTCTGGCCCTTTTTATAAAAGTTCCATTCTTTCACTATACCTGCTTTGCATGGAAAGGTGATGCTAAAACCAAGCTTGGCTTGTAACCACAGACAACTTTCTGTTGTCAAGGATAATGAGGCAGTTTCTCCCACAGGGTGTGTGACAGTTACAGGACAGAAAAAAAATAGAGTCTGTGAAAGCAAATCCTTCTTAGATCAAAGCTGGCAAATTCCATAATTTTATCTTATTTTGCCGTGACATTCCAATAAGACAAATAAAACAAAATGCAACATTTCACACTCACTTCTGCCTGATCTTGAAAAGATGTGGCCCTAAAATATATCATGGGACAAAATTTTAAATTATACTGTTGATTCATTATATCTTAAACCAACTGCTTTTAATGGACAGAATCTGCCTTCCATAGGATTATTTAGAATGTTTGCAGAAACTAATAAAAAGTTATTTTAAACAGTAGTTAAAGCTTGCTCTCTTGCTCCCATGTCTAATTGTTACTTTAACATCTTTCCCATGAACCACCAATGCCTGATAAATATTATTAAATCCACATGTAATTAAAAGGGAAGCAATATTACAAATTTAGACCACCAAATTCCTGCATTCTCATGGACATTAATCAAATTAAAACTAATAAGACTGATAATATGTAAAAATTAAAATCAACAAACAACTCTATTAGGAATATGTATTCTATAGATTTGAGAGGTAAGTAGAAATATGTAACCAAGGAACCGATCACTCAGTTTAGGTCAACCAAAGAGTATCCATATCTCAGGATCAAAACAGATATTTTCATGTAGCATTTAGATTAGGAAATAAAGGGGAAAAATTGTGTTCTGTAAAGGTTCTGTGGCTGACACATCCTATATACATATATTATGACTTTCTCCTGGAAAAGTAAACACTTGGCTAACTTTATCTCAAACATAGAACTAGACCAGAGAGGAAAGATGCCTATCAGATGAAGAAACTAGTCCCTGAGAAGACTCTAGAATATAAACCATAGATTTTGAATCCCAATTCATTCTCCATATTTCTTCATACCACCAAAGCCATCTAAACATATTGAATCTAAAGAAAGCAATCTACGAGGACCTTCAAGATGGTGGAGGAGTAAGACATGGAGATAACTTTCCTCCCCACAAATACATCAACAATACGTCTACATGTGGAACAACTACTGAACACCTACTGAACGCTGGCAGAAGACCTCAGACTTCCCAAAAGGCAAGAAACTCCCCGGGTACCTGGGCAGAGCAAAAGAAAAAAGAAAAAAAAGAGACAAAAGAATAGAGATGGGACCCGCACCTCGGGGAGGGAGCTGTGAAGGAGGAAAAGTTTCCATGCACTAGGAAGCCCCTTCACTGGTGGAAATGGGGGGTAGGCAGGGGGGAATCTTCAAAGCCACAGATGAGAGTGCAGCAACAGGGGTGCACAGGGCAAAGCAGAGAGATTCCTGCACAGAGGATTGGTGCCAACCAGCACTCATCAGCCTGAGAGGCTTCTCTGCTCACCCACTGGGGTGGGCGGGGGCTGGGAGCTGAGGCTCAGGCTTTGGAGGTCGGATCCCAGGGAGAGGACTGGGGTTGGCTGCGTGAACACAGCCTGAAGGGGGCTAGTGCACCACAGCTAACCAGGAGGGAGTCCGGGAAAAAGTCTGGAACTGCCTAAGAGTCAAGAGACCATTGTTTTGGGGTGCACAAGGAGAGGAGATTCAGAATGCTACCTAAACGAGCAGAGACGGGCATGAGCCATTGCTATCAGCACGGACACCAGAGATGAGCATGAGATGCTAAGGCTGCTGCTGCAGCCACCAAGAAGCCTGTGTGCAAGCACAGGTCGCTATCCACACCTCCCCTTCTGGGAGCCTGTGCAGCCCACCACTGCCAGGATCCTGTGATCCAGGGACAACTTCCCCTGTAGAACACATGGCGCGCCTCAGGCTGTTGTAATGTCATGCTGGCCTCTGCTGCCGCAGGCTTGCCCTGCATTCCATACCCCTCCCTACCCTCGGCCTGAGAGAGCCAGAGCCCCCTAATCAGCCGGTCCTTTAATGGCTGTTTCCTGTCTGGGTGAAGAACAGATGCCAGAGGGCGACCTACATGCAGAGGCAGGGCTAAATCCAAAGCTGAACCCCGGGAGCTGTGCGAACAAAGAAGAGAAAGGGAAATCTCTCCGTGTAGCCTCAGGAGCAGCGGATTAAATCCCCACAATCAACTTGATGTACCCTGCATCCATGGAAACCTGAATAGACAACGAATCATTCCAAAATTGAGGCAGTGGACTTTGGGAGCAACTGTAGACTTGGGGTTTGCTGTATGTGACTTACTAGTTTCTGATTTTTATGTGTATCTTAGTATAGCTTTTAGTGCTTGTTATTATTGGTGGATTTGTTTATTGGTTTGGTTGTTCTCTACTTTTTTTAAATTACTTTTTAATTTTTTTATTTTAATAATTTTTTAAAATTTTAATAACATTATTTTATTTTACTTTAATATTATTTCTTTTTTTTCTCACTTTTGTTCTGAGCTGTGTGGCTGACAGGGTCTTGGTGCTCTGGCCAGGTGTCAGGCCTGAGCCTATGAGGTGGGAGAGCTGAGTTCAGGACATTGGTCCACCAGAGACCTCCTGGCCCCACGTAATATCAACTGGCGAGAGCTCTCCCAGAGATCACCATCTCAACGCTAAGACCCAGCTTCACTTAACAACCAGCAAGCTCCAGTGCTGGACACCCCATGCCAAACAACTAGCAAGACAGGAACACAACCCCACCCATTAGCAGAGAGGCTGCCGAAAATCATAATAAGTTCACAGAAACCCCAAAACACACCACCGGACGCAGTCCTGCCCACCAGAAAGACAAGATCCAGCCTCATCCACCACCAGAACACAGGCACCAGTCCCCTCCACCAGGAAGCCTTCACAACTCACTGAACCAACCTTAGCCACTGGGGGCAGACACCAAAAACAATAGGAACTACGAACATGCAGCCTGCGAAAAGGAGACCCCAACACAGTAAGTTAAGCAAAATGAGAAGACAGAGAAATACACAGCAGATGAAGGAGCAAGGTAAAAACCCACCAGACCAAACACATGAAGAGGAAATAGGCATGGAGGAATCAGGCTCCTGGACTTCAGACTATACTACAAAGCTACAGTAATCAAGACAGTATGGTACTGGCACAAAAACAGAAATATAGATCAATGGAACAGGATAGAAAGCCCAGAGATAAACCCATACACATATGGTCACCTTATCTTTGACAAAGGAGGCAAGAATGTACAATGGAGAAAAGACAGCCTCTTCAGTAAGTGGTGCTGGGAAACTGGACAGCTACATGTAAAAGAATGAAATTAGAACACTCCCTAACACCACACACAAAAATAAACTCAAAATGGATTAAACACCTAAATATAAGGCCAGACACTATAAAACTCTTAGAGGAAAACATAGGCAGAACACTCTATGACATAAATCACAGCAAGATCCTTTTTGACCCACCTCCTAGAGAATGGGAACTAAAAACAAAAATAAACAAATGGTACCAAATGAAACTTAAAAGCTTTTGCCCAGCAAAGGAAACCATAAACAAGACCAAAAGACAACCCTCAGAATGGGAGAAAATATTTGCAAACGAAGCAACTGACAAAGAATTAGTCTCCAGAATATACAAACAGCTCATGCAGCTCAATATCAAAAAAAGAACCCAATCCAAAAATGAGCAGAAGACCTAAATAGACATTTCTCCAAAGAAGATATACAGATTGCCAACAAACACATGAAAGGATGCTCAACATCACTAATCATTAGAGAAACGCAAATCAAAACTACAATGAAGTATCACCTCACACCAGTCAGAATGGCCATCATCAACACTCTACAAACAATAATGCTGGAGAGCGTGTGGAGAAAAGGGAACTCTCTTGCACTGTTGGTGGAAATGTAAATTGATACAGCCACTATGGGGAACAGTATGGAGGTTCCTTAAAAAACTAAAAATAGAACTACCATACGACCCACTAATCCCACTACTGGGCATGTACCCTGAGAAAACCATAATTCAAAAAGAGTCATATACCACAATGTTCATTGCAGCACTATTTACAATAGCCAGGACATGGAAGCAACCTAAGTGTCCATCAACAGATGAATGGATAAAGAAGATGTGGCACATATATATAATGGAATATTACTCAGCCATAAAAAGAGACAAAATTAAGTTATTTGTAGTGAGGTAGATGGACCTAGAGTCTGTCATACAGAGTGAAGTAAGTCAGAAAGAGAAAAACAAATACCATATGCCAACACATATATATGGATTCTAAAAAAAAAAAAATGGTTCTGAAGAACCTATGGGCAGGACAGGAATAAAGATACAAATGTAGAGAATGGACTCGAGGACACGGGGAGGGGGAAGGTAAGCTGGGATGAAGTGAGAGAGTAGCATGGACATATGTACACTACCAAATGTAAAATAGATAGCTAGTGGGAAGCAGCCGCATAGTTCAGGGAGATCATCTCTGTGCTTTGTGTTCACCTAGAGGGGTGGAATAGGGAGGGTGGGAGAGAGAAACAAGAGGTAGGGGATATGGGGATATATGTATATGTATAGCTGATTCACTTTGTTATACAGCAGAAACTAACACACCATTGTAAAGTAATTATACTCCAATAAAGATGTTAAAAAAAAAGAAAAAAAAGCTGTATATTCAAAAGCAGCTGGCTCCTAATGTCAATGAAAAACCATTTCTCTTTCTAATAATGTATATTTAATATTAAAAAATTCTGATTATTTTTGGAAATTTTTTAAAAATATAAAAAATTAGTTACTGGTAATCATGCTCAGTAGAATGACTGCGATCAAAATAACAGATAATAAGTATTGTTGGCAAGGATGTGGAGAAATTTGAACTCTCATACACTGCTGGTGGGAACATAAAATGGTGCAACTGCTTTAGAAAATAATTTGATAGTTCCTCTGTATGTAAAACAGTGTTACCAGAGGACTCAATAATTCCATTCTGAGATATATACTCAGGAGAAATAAAAACATATTTTTAAAAAATCTTATACACAAATGTTCACAGCATCATTACTCATAATATCCATAAAAGCAAACTACAATCCAACTATATATCAACTGAAGTGGAATATCCATACAGTAGAATATTATTCAGCCATAAAAAGAGATGAAGTACTGATATGTGCTACAACATGAATGAATTTTTAAAACACTATGCTAAGTGAAAGAATTCAGTTACAAAAGAACACATATTATATGAATCAATTTATATGAAATATCCAGAATAGGAAATTCTATAGAGACAGATAATAGACTAGTGGTTGAGTAGGCCTGGAGGGCTTAGAGGAAAAAAGGAAGTGATAGCTAATGGGTATAGGGTTTCTTCTGAGCCCTAAAATTGATTGTGGTGATGATTGTACAACTCTGAATATATGAAAGACCACTAAGGGCTTCCCTGGTGGCGCAGTGGTTGAGAATCTGCCTGCCAATGCAGGGGACACGGGTTCGAGCCCTGGTCTGGGAAGATCCCACATGCTGCGGAGCAACTAGGTCCGTGAGCCACAATTGCTGAGCCTGCGCGTCTGGAGCCTGTGCTCCGCAACGAGTGGCCGCGATAGTGAGTGGCCCGCGCACCGCGATGAAGAGTGGCCCCCTCTTGCCGCAACTGGAGAAAGCCCTCATACAGAAACGAAAACCCAACACAACCATAAATAAATAAATAAAAATTAAAAAAGAAAAAAAAAAACCACTAAACTGCACATTTTAAATGGATGAATGCTGTGGTATGTAAATTATATCTCATAAAGCTTTTAAAAAAGTAGTTGATGTTATCAAAGTAAATGCCCACTTCTTCCACATGTTTTAACTTTATGGGAAAACAATGAACTCAGAAGTCATTAACTACATCACTGAAATCAGAGACTCTTTAAACTGACAGTTACGTTTTCTTCATATTATCTCTAGTTAATAGCATAACACCTGGGATTAAAAATCAAAATAATTTTATCAACCACCTAGATTGTCCCAGAAATTAAGATATTTAGCATCCTGAAGACAGAATGGAAAAGAAAACTGAAAGATTGCATGGGTAGTTTGGTATATTCCAGTGGCTAGATCACTTTTATCATAGGAAAGTAACATGACTTTTTGTGGGGGGTGGGGGGGGGAATTTTAACATGAATTTTTGGTTCCAGCCTAACTTCAGAATCTGACATTATATATATCTCATAAGATTTGGAGATTTTTCCTCCCAAAGTCCTCAAAGAAATAAAAAACAATAAGGAGAATAGAGTTATTTTTTTAGATGTCTGGTTAATTTGTTTCGTTATAACCTTTAGACCATCTCCAAGGCTACAAATTTGCAACATAAAGTCCAAGTGCTATTTGTGAAAAGATAGCCACATTTCCATCCAGGAATAAAAGTGACTGACATATCTACGGCTTATTGACAATTTACTTTAAATAACTGGAGTATTAGACTTCATTAGCGTTTCTAAAGCAAGAATGGTCACCACAATCCTTTCAGAAAATATATAGTTATAGGTTGAAACAACAAAGACAACAGTTATATTGCAGGTTGTTTTCTAAATATTTAAAACCCGTAAATACCCTTGCTCAGTATGAATTTGAAAGTTAGAAACAGTCAAAATATATTTTTCTATTGGATTGAATAAAATAAATACATGTAATTGTTGAGAGGTAGTAAGCTTTATACTTAAAAAAAGACTGAGAGATGCAAAAATAAAACCACAGGATTTGAATATCAATTTTTGCCTATATGACCTTGGACAAAGTATTTAATTTTTACCTGTTCTTCACCTGCAAAATTGGATTAGTATTATTATTTACCTTAAAAGCATCTGATAAACTGCCAGATAAAACTACATAGTCAACATTAAACCCTATATAATGGTCGCTAAAATGAGCAGAGCCTCCATTCAAATTATGCTAACAGTATTGAGACCAGTGTTTGCTTTTCTCTTCATGCCAACAGCAGAGTTATGACATCCAGCTAGAGTAATAAAGATTCTCTTAATAGTGTGAGATTAATATGAAAAGGCAAGGCTTGCAATATTCATAAAGATATTGGCCAAAGGGTAGATGAACCTCCATCGGAGGTTCAAAAAGATGACATGGCAAAGAGTTCCTTTAATCTTTCAAGAGATTTAAACTCTATCCAATCCTTTGGGTGCCACTTTGAATGTCAGCTGAGTTATAAAAGGAAAATCTGTGGTTAGAGAGCATGAACCTCGATAAAAGTTAATTTCAAAGTCAAGGTTAGTATTAAATAGAACAACTCAAAATAACATGATGCCTCATACTTGTGTATATTTTTATTAAATAAGAAGTGTCAATATCTTCATTATAGAAGGAAGGCTTTATAAAGCCATAATTTATAAATTTATAAATTTAATTTAAAAAAATTTAACAATCAAAGAAAAAATTATGAAACAAATTCAAAGGTACAAATTATTTCCCTTTTTATAAACTTTTCAAGTACATTTTTGCTGAGGAAAATGTCAAATGATATTTGATAAAAATAGAAACCCTTATATCATCAAAATGAAGTGCCAGATCATACTGTAGGGTTATATATTTAGAATAAAATATAGATATATATTACTTGATATAAAGGTAGAAAAATTTTAAGCAGGAAAACAAAGGGAAAAATCACTTTAAAAAACAAAAAATACACTCTACAGGGCATACTTCATTTTGTTGTGCTTCACAGATACTGTATTTTTTACAAAATGAAGGTTTGGGGGAACCCTGCATCAAGCAACTCTATTGGTGCCATCTTTCCAACAGCATTTGTTCATTTTGTGTCTGTGTCACATTTTAGTAATTCTCAAAATATTTCAAACCCTTTTATTATTATTACATTTGTTATGGTGATCTGTGATCAGTGATTTTTGATGGTTCTACTATGACTCACTGAAGGCTCAGATGATGGCTAGAAGTTTTTAGCAATAAACTAATTTTTAATTAAAGTATGCACATTGTTTTTTAGGCATAATGCTATTGAACATTTAATAGACTACAGTACAGTGTAAACATGACTTTTATATGCACTGGGAAACCAAAAATTTGTGTGACTTGCTTTATTGCAGTGGTCTGGAACTGAACCCACAATATCTTCAAGTATGCTTATAGTAACTTCTATAATTTAAAAAATACCCCATAAAAATTACTAGGCAAATACAAATACGCAGAAAATTATTTCCAACATACGTCACAGAAAATGGGTTAATATTGCAAATGTACTGAGCTTTTATGAATCAATTAATAACAATAATCAAATAATCAATTATAGAAAATGGATAAAGAAAAAAGTCACAGAAATAAAATACAAATGGTTAATACATAAAATATTTAAACTGATTAATAACAAAGTCTTAAACTGAAATGAAATCTGCTGTACAATTAGCAAAGATATATTTTTAAATGAAAATTCATATAATTAAAAATGGTGTGAGAAAGTAGTTACGGGCTAAATTTTTTAACAGCTTTATTGAAATATAATTCACATTCCATACAATTCACCCATTTAAAGCATGCAATTAAATAGTTTCTAGTATATTCAGAGATATGTGCAACCATCACCACAGTCAGTTTTAGAACATTTTCATCACGTCTAGTACCTTTTAACTATACCCACATATCTGCTATTCCCATCCCCAAGACTTAAGCAACCCTTAATCTTTTTCCTGTCTTTATAAATTTCCCTATTCTGGACTTTTATATGATTGGAATCATGTAGTATATGGTCTTTTGTGATTGGCTTCTTTCACGTAGCATAATGTTTTCAAGGTTCACCCATTTGTAGCATGTATCAGTACTTCATTCCTTTGTATGCCTGGATAATATTCCACTGTGTGGGTATACTGCATTTTGTTTACACATTCACCTTTGGCTAAATATTTTTGAATGTTGTCTCCTTTAATTCTATATAGAATCCTAAGAGGTTTACCCATTTCAATCACAGGAAAATTGTGGTAACTTATTACATCATATTGGATTAGTAAATGGAGCTCCTTAGATTTCATTGCACACTGTCTGTCTGTAGAGCTTGCAGTCTGTAACTCTATTCTCTATCACCTAAGCATGTTTATCATAGGTGGACCAATAATTCTACTTCCAGAAATTATTCAGAAGGGAATAATCAGATACAGAAATGTTAATATACATCAATTATTTATTGCATCATTTATTGAAGTGAAAATTTGAGCATAACTTACTGTATAATAGCTGTGGACTTGTTAAATTATGGTACATCAATACTATGGAATATTATACAGCTATACAAAATAAATGGGAGTTTTCAAAAAAATAATGTTATAGAAAATTGAAGAGACCATAGTCTTAAATGTAAGGAATGATTGTAAAATACTATGTATAGTTATATACAGCAGACATCAATATTTACATGTTCATCATTTATAAAGTAGGTGTAATATTAATACCAACTTTTTGGGGCTATTGGGAAGATCGAATGTGTTAATGTATGCAATGTGTTTAGAGCAGTATACATATACATTTATCTAACTGTTAGACACACACACACAAATACCAAAGGATAGATGGATACACACAAAAATTCTGAGTGGAAATTGTGGGTGATCTTGATATTTTTATATTTTTCTCTGCTTTATTCCACCTATTCCACAAGAAACAAGAAAAGGTTAAAGTGTGTGGAAAGAAATGCCTTAAAGTAGTGAAGCAACAAAACAAAGAGAAACATTTTGTTCAATTTTGTTTCCACAAGATTGAGGGGTAGTTTGAGCCTGATTAACCACTTAGGTTCATCTTGGAATGTGAGGCCTGCAATGTAAAAATCATTCTACCTAGAAATATCTAGCCTATATTCCTAAATGTGAAAAGGGGATTTCTGTTTATAGACCTAGGCCTGTTTTGAAAAGGAGATTACCAAAATGATCCAAGTAAAAAACAGATGCTTAGCAGTCTTGAAATGAATGGTCCGGTATGTGGCAGGATATTTTTGCCACTATCAGATGTTTCTTATTAACCCCCCACCTAGCTAAGCGCAGTCAGACTGGGGAAGAGCCTGCAAAACTACTTTCTTCCCAGGGGACAGTTTGTTGACATGTCAGTAGGAAGAGGAAATTTTTCCGAAATCACTCAAACCATCTTCTTTTTAATAGCCCATGCTTAATTAACACTCTTCCACCCTCAATTTCAAACCAATATAAGACAGCTGTCAAAAGCTGATTTAACTTGCCCTAAGTAATATTTCATTAGAAACTAAAAGCTTTTATATCACTTTTGCAACCTGCAGATACAGGAGGGAAAAAAAAAAAAGCCTCCTCAGAGGAATTCATTTTCACATACCCATCTGCCTATCAGCTGACACGCCAGCACCATTAAAGGAGGCACTGTAATCATTCAGACTTAGGGGGCCAGATTCCACTTCTTTTTCTAAGTATATTTTTATAGTGTATTCTTCTCTGATTATAACATTAATACAGGTATACAATTCCTTATCTGAAATTCCAAAAAAAAAAAAAAGATTAAATGAATCATCATATGTGAAATCAGTATAGTCCTAAAAAATAAGTGCATGATAAATATTAGTTGAGTTTGAATAAAAATGAGTTCTCATGATTCTATTAATTTACTCAATAAATAATTTTGTGTGCTTACTTATCATTGTTCTAGGATTCATCTACTTTGATTCTGTTGTCTAAAACATACTTGGAGAAATACAGGTTTTGTTCAAATTGCTGCTCTGCCATTTAATGACCTGTCCATTCTTTAAGTTCCTCACTTGGCAAGGTGGAGATTTTTAATGCCTACTTCAAAAAGTAGTTGTAAAAATTAAATGGTGTAATGCATTAAAGCACTAAGGGTGGTGCACATAGTCAGTGCTCAACCATCTTGAGAGTGTTGGTGGCAAGTAGTCAAATTTCCCACCCCACTGCCTTACACAGAGCTGTAGACATTCAATATCAATTTACTTCCCTTTTACTTTTTCTCACTGGCTCATGATCAAAGGTACATTACTTACCTGGCCAGTCACTGCATGAGTGCAGGACCCACTAGAAAACCTGAACAACAAGATGAGAATTAATCAGCTAAACCAATTTCCACCCACCTCCCCCCCCCAAAACATAACAAAACAAACAAAAAACCCCACATGTATCTTACTGAAGAACAATCCATACCTTAATAATGCAAATAATGAAAATATGAAAAATAATGAAATATAAAGAGACTATGATGGAATGTGCCATGACTACCAGAAAACCCCAAATAGAAACTTCACTGAAGAAATAAAACAATTATTTTTAAAATAGCTACTCTTCCCACTTAGCAGGGAAGGAATTTTAAAAGCCTATACTTCCAATAAAGTACTTTTCTCTCCAAGGGAAATGTAAGATTCATAATTACATAATTGTAATTTTTTAAAAAGATACAATTTATTCTAAGTTAATAATGTTCAAACCCATTAATTTTAAAATGATGAATTTTTATAGTGTTGTGTTTCTTATTCCTAATGACTGCATATTTGCCAACTATTATTTTATACTCTAAAACCGTAGTCATTGATATTTAAAGAGCCATGACTATATCATCAGATAAAGCACATATTTGCTCAATTACCTGATAAGCTTGAGTGCACAATGACATTCAATCTAAATCATTAAAGCAAAAGAACAGTAAAGTGATTCTAGTTTTCAAATGTCTTTAAAGTTTGGGTTAGCTATCTGCATGGAAAGAAACAAAGCCCCTATTTATTTATGGAAATATTGCCCCTGAAAAGGTGAGGGGCCAATCCTGAGTAATCATTTGCTCAACTAGTCCAATAAATTGTTTTCACCCTTTTACTTTCTCATTCGGATCCACAATGGGACCGGTTCATAGGACAAAAAGGCACTAACAAGCACTGTCTCTACAGCTTTAACAGAAGAGAGACAGATGACTGAACAGACAGGAGAGGCGTAATGAGCATTAGCCAAACTCCTCTGTAAGCTGTGCTCTTAGTTTCAAGAATTCTTCTTAAGAGAGAAAGAGGTGCAGTTTTTTGAAAACAAAAATCTCTGGTTTACCTTAGTAGAGGTGGTCTCACCTGATCTCCTGACATTTTGGCATTTGGATTTGCTCATACTGCAGGGATATGATTGCCAGTTGTGTGAAAAATGTATTCCGAGTAATTGCAGGGTGTGAAAAACAGCTTCGGTATTTGAAGACTGCTAACAACTTAAGGTGCAAGTTCTCAATTCTTTCATCTAAGAGATCAATATGCAAGATGCTGCCATGTAGTTGTGGCTAAATAATAGCATAAAATAGTGGCTAAATAATAGCATTTTTATTTTATGAATTTGACTTCTATATTAAAACCTCTTCCCAAGTGTTACAGAAGAATTTTGAAGCATGTTGTGAATTTAATGATTCAGGAAGAGTTTGAGTGCTTGTTAATATCTAATAGATAAATAAGGGAGTTTAGACATAGAAAAGTTACATAACCAAAGCAACAGTATATTCTAAAACTTTTCCTAATGTGAATTTAGAATATTCAGCCCTAACTTGTTTTATTTGAGATCATTAGACTTATTCATAGCATCTAAATTGTTAGGAATTCAGATTAGGTTTAACTGAGTTAACTCCACTTCTAATACTATCCACCACTTCTAATAATGTCCCTTTATCTATAATAACTATAGATAGAAGGATGGACAAGAAAATGGGCTTAAAGGTCTAGCCAGCTTGAGAAGCCGTTGACTGTGCAAGCAGCATCAGTGTGAGTGAAGACTGGCAGATTCCATAGGAGGAAGACACATGAGAGGAGCAGGCTCAAAGATGGAGTCAAAAGATCTTAGCACCATTGAGTCAGTAGGAATGGTCCAGTACCCTGAAGAGTCAAGACAGGTGTTGCTTTCTTGAGATCTGAAAACCTGACCCTGGCAATTTCCATAATTTATTTGTTTGCATCAGTGTTTTAATTTTTATGGGATGGAAGGAATCCCCTACCTTCAACTCCCTGAGCCAAATTTTTACTATTCACTGCAAGCATGTGATTACTGTTTTGCCTGATGTTACCAAGTAATGGAGTTTTGAAGTCAGCTACTGGTTGTATCACAGGCAGCAGGGAAAATCTGGGATTGGCTGCTGCTGCCATTTGCAACATCAGCTGATATTAGGGACCAACCAATATAGATAGACAGAATAACCACAAATAGAATGGTTTAGTAACAACAAAAAATCCTTTTTGCTGAGACATTTACACCGAGAACCAGAACCATTTATTTTCTAGTGGATATATCTCCCTAGCCACTTAGAATGAGCAGATGAGAAGATCTGTTTCTGAAGCTTTATGTGCGAGCTAATTGTTTGAAAGAGATCATGAAAAGCTGTGATTGCCAAATTTGAATAATTATCAGAATTCAAGTTGATCAATCAGCTATAGTATGAATTACCAATGTTTCAGATGACATGACCCTTTGATAATTTGATCACAGATGAAATTAATCTGGATGGATATAAAAATGCATAGAAATATTATATATATCAAACAACCCAATTAAAAAATGGGCAAAGGACCTGAGTAGACATTTTTCCAGAGACATACAAATGGCCAACAGGTATATGAAAAAGTATTCAACATCACTAATCATCAAGGAAATATAAATCAAAAGGATAATGAGATATCACCTCACATCTGTTAAGATGACTATAATCAAAAAAATAAAAGATGACTATTGCTGAAGATGTGGAGAAAAGAGAGCTCTTTTGCACAGCTGGGGAGAATGTAAACTGATACAGCCATTATGAAAAACAGTATGGAGGCTCCTCAAAAAAACGAAAATAGAACTACCTCAACAGTCCCTCTTTTGGGTATATACTCAAAGGAAATAAAATTATAGGAGATAGCTGTGCTCTCGTGTTCATTAAAGCAATATTCACAGTAGCCAAGATATGGAAACCACCTAAGTATTCATCGACAGATGAATGGATAAAGAAATTATGATTTTCATATATATATACAATGTAATTCAGCCTTTAAAAAAGAGATCTTGCCATTTGCAACAATATGGATGAACCTGGAAGACATGCTAAGTGAAATAAACCAGACACATAAAGAAAAAATCTGCAGGATCCCACTTCATATGTGGAATCTAAAAAAGTTGAATACATAGAAGCAGAAAGTAGAAAGCTGGTTACCAGGGGTGGGGGTGGCAATTGGAGATATTGGTCAAGGGGAACAAAGTTGCAGTTATATAGGATGAATAAGTCTAGACATCTCATATACGGCATGATGACTATAGTTAATATTACTGTATTGAATACTGGAAATATGCTAAGATTTGATTTTACATACACACACAAAATGGTTACTATGTTAGAAGATATGTTAATGAGATTGACTGTAACTATAGTAATCATTTCACTCTGTATATGTATATCAAATCCTCATGTTGTAGATCTAAAATATATACAATTTTTATTTTAAAAAACTTAGACAGGGTTATATCTCACTTCTCTTATTCCTCATTTCACGATCTTCAAATCACAGTCCCCTATTCTGAATAATGTATACTTCCTTTGACATAAATTATATAAGAAGTTCCTAGCCCCAGCAGCTATCAAGCTCCTTTGTTGTGTTCAGTCCTTACTTGACTTTCTTATAACTTATCGTTAACCAGTCTTCTGGCTCATATTTCTAACCCATTATTCCTCAATTTGCTTCCCTGGGATTTAGATCCCTACTCACCTAGGCTATTTCTTGATAATTTGTCTGAATTTTTCAATCTAGTCTTCTTAACTTTGCTTTTACTTTGAAGGAAATTTAAGATTTACTTACTAGATGAAAGAATGGGAAAAGGAGGCTTATCAACAGCACCTTCCCATTATTGGTTTCCATGAGGTTTCCATGCACTTGCTGCAAAACTCAAAATAAGAATGGAGATTTTTAAATAGACTTGGGTGGGAGAACATGAGCTTAGATTTTGCTGATATGTTTCAACTGAACCTTGGAATTTGAAGATAATAGATCAAAAAATTCCTAAGACAACCTATAGCTTTTACATCTTCCTAATACCATAAATATCTAGTCTATCAATCAGATGACATGAGCAAATTAGAGAGTGTTACTTAATTCTCTTTTGTTATGATTTTCTCAAAAGCAATTGAAATTGAGACTTATAAAAAAATCTTGCTGAAAAGAACTCAAGTACTCTTTAAAGTCTTTGTGCTTAAAAAGAAAGAAAATCTCACTAGGGTTTAGGTCAAAAGCTGAAGAACACTTGAAGAGAAATTAGAACAAAGTATTTTTCTTCTTCTTTAAACAAAATAATTGTTAAGCACACAGACACACACAGATACACAAACACACCTTTCCTTTCATAATAAGACAAACCTGGAGATTCTTCCATGTAACCACTCTTACACTTAACACCCACACTCTAGGCCCAGCCTTTTCCAGTGGTTTCCACATACCACAGAACTTTCATATCACTATAGACCATTGGCCAGAATCGTCAGAATAAGTAGGGGCTCTGACACCAATTCGAACTCTCTAGGCTTGTAAAAGTGGCCCTGTGGAGACTCCTTTGAAATGGTATGTGTATTTATATCACAGAGCCCAGAGCCATCAGATGGATCCAGTTTAAATGTTAATGTTTTCTGTCATCATCACCTGCTGTCCTCACCCATGTTCCTGTTTGCTCCCTCAATATGTCCTTTTTGCTTTTTATTAAGCTTCTGCCTCCTTGTATTCAGTATATGGCCTATTTTTGGCTTTCCGTTATATTTTCTTTATACACCTCTTTTCTTTCTTGATTGCACATTAGGTGAAAACAAAATAAATGCAAATAGCAAGTTATCATGTTACCTCATTTAACAGAATAGTAGAAGGCAATGAAGGATATCAACTGGCACAGAGATGATTTTATAAATCACTCTCAAACACGAAATTCTGGGAATTGTATCTGGATTAAAATCCAGAAGCATTAAGTCTACACCCTGGGTAAAAGCTATATATTCCTTTAAATAAGTGGGTTTGGGATGTTCTACAGGAGCATCGTTTTACTTCTGAAATCAAATATTTCCTTTTCCAAAACACCTTGCTCTTAACCTCATAGCTTCTTTTTCAGAGAAGAACATCCTTCTCCCAGTCGCCCAGGATTAAAGCTACAGACTCATATTGGACTGCTCAGATTTGCAACTTATTTGCCCCTGAATAAATTGTCAAGTCTAATCAAGTCTACCTATATAATATAACTTTATGCTATCTCCTCCTCTCTATTTGTAATACACTATTTCAGAACCCCCAAGATCTTCAGAATAATGTGTAAAATCTAACTGACATATAATATTTTTGTTATTTCAGTCCTGCCTTTCCAGCCTATTTAGAGAGCAAATTTCTTTCATCTGGCCCTTTGCTTTTCCTTCTGCCTGAATACCTACCTCTATCTTTTTCCATTTGTCCAGCCCTCATTCATCCCCGAGATGGCAGTATACAAATGCCTCTATGCTGGAAAGCCTTCTATTTCCACAAATGAAATGACAATCATCACTCCCTCCTCTGAATTCCTAAGCACTTAATTATGTTCTCTTTCATTCTCTCTCTCTCTCTCTCTCTCTCATTCTCTACCACCCCTCTCTCTTCACCTATTATCTATTATTTTCCTAGTAGAATACAATATCCTTCAAGGTAGAAACAATGATCAATTTGACTTCATTTTTTCCATCATCTTCTGGAATGTAAATAGATATTCAATACATTTAGGTAAAAAAAAAAAAAGTAACATTTTAGTTACATAACACTTTTTTTAAATAAATTTATTTGTTTATTTATTTATTTATTTATTTTTGGCTGTGTTGGGTCTTCGCTGCTGTGCGCAAGCTTTCTCTAGTTGCAGTGAGCGGGGGCTACTCTTGGTCGTGGTGTGCAGGCTTCTCATTGCAGTGGCTTCTCTTGCTGTGGAGCACGGGCTCTAGAGCACAGGCTCAGTAGTTGTGGCGCATGGGCTTAGTTGCTCCGCGGCATCTGGGATCTTCCCGGACCAGAGCTCGAACCTGTGTCCTCTGCATTGGCAGACGGATTCTTAACCAATGCGCCACCAGGGAATCATCTAGTTACATAACACTTTAATAGATAAATTGGTCATTGATGCTATCTAAGTAATAAATAGATCCATATGGGAAGGGAATTAATTAGCATATTCAGATGATGGGATTTTTACCCTATTTTACATCATTGCCATTTACCTAGTCACCTTTGTCATAAATTCTCCTGGCTCTACTCCGAATGGATCAGAAAGACGTAAAATCCCTCCTTTGAAAAGGGACATTAAAAGGGGTCTGGAGCGGCATAAGATTCAAATACGGTAAGGTGGCAAGGAAGAAGGCTTATTTCTTGTTTCATAAGTCTAGTCAATATGACAGCCTCACTGATGCATTAAGTTAGCCTGAAACTGCTTTTTCAAGTGCAATGTTATTCACTGTAGACCTTCCAAATCAGTATTCAGGTAGTCTGTTCACACACCTGGTTCACACCTGATGCAACTTTCTTACTCCCTCAGAAATGACCAGCCAACGCAGCAGTGAATTAATAAACTGAAAGTTTCTTTTAACAGATTTTTGCATTCATTTGCAAGTTCAATGAAAACTGAAAAATCAATTACAGAAAAGGAATTTAAACCAAAATTGAGAGAAAAGGGAAGAATATAAAATGGTGCACTTTTGATTAAATATAACATAAAAGTAGGAGGAATTTTAAAAAATAAACTCTTCTCACTTGGCAAGAGCTGTTCCTCCGGTAGCATTGCATTCTCAGTCAGAGAACTGCCAATGGCTGTTTGAAGAAGAAAAACAGGAAAAGGAGCTTTTTAACAAGAAAAAAATAATATTTGTCAAGGACAGTTTATTAAGGAATATCATTTCAGATGAGTCCCTTGTACAGAGTAATAAATATGATTTTAAGAATTAAACAGAACCCTTGCAGATAAATATAAGACTTTTCTGTGAAGCCAGACTATCAGGAACGAGAGTTCACCTTCAGTCAAGGATATGAGCTAGAGGAAAATAAAAGCCATAGAAAGAACATAAAGGCCAGTGATATTCAGTGGCAAACACTGAAACTTTAACTGGAAGTATGTTTATTATATTAATGAATCAATAATAATCTCTGAGTCTTGCTTATATTCATATACCTCTGTGTTGGCATCCTGCACCAGAACTTTCAAATCAGAGAAAATCATAAACTTTGAAAATCATTTTTATTATCTTGAAAGCCAAGCAGCAACCAAGAGACAAGAAAGAAAGAGAGAGGGGCGGCGGGGCGGGGGTGGGAAGAGAGACTGTAAACTCTAGCAGGAACCCAAATGCTCTTTTGCCAAAAAAATAATGGTTTGCTTGCAAGACAGAGAAGCAAGAAACTGCAAAGTAGTAAGTTATCTGCTGGAAGGACTGAGAGAACTTCAGGTCAAATAAACTTAACCCAGGTGGATGGACAAAATCGTGCCCCCGCCCCACAGTTCATATGTTGAAGCCCTAACCCCCAATGTGACTGTATTTGGAGGTAAGGTCTGTGATGAGGTGATAAAAGGTAAATGAGGTCTGTAAACATGGGGCCCTTATCCAGTAGGATTGGTGGCCTTATAAGAAGAAGATGGTCTCCCTCCCTCCTCTCTCTCTCTCTGTCTCCCTCTCTCTGTTGTCTGTCTCTTTCTCTCCTTCCCTCCCTCCCTCCCTCTTCCTTTTTCTCTTCCACTATGTGAGGACACAAGGAAAATGTGGCCATCTGCAAGCCAGGAAGAGAGCTCTCACCAAATTGGCTGGCACCCTGATATTGGACTTCCCAGCCCCCAGAACTATGAGAAATAAATTTCTGTTGTTTAAGCCACCCAGTCTATGGTACTCTGTTATGGCATTCCGAGCTGATCGATGCATCCAGATAAATTGTCAACTTGCTGCTAGCCATAAGAAGGGAGAAATTAAAGATGCTTCCATCCATCCTTCAATAAATAAATCTTTATCGAGCCTATGTATTGTTAGTCATTGTGCTAGGTGCTAGGGTTTCACTGATAAACCAAAAAGCCAGGTACCCTATCTTTGGAAGCACAGAGCCTAGTTGGGGAAAAAGATATTATTTTAAAAGTCACAAAAATATGTAATTACCAACTTTGATAAATGCTTTGAAGAAGAACTGAGAGGAGCTATGGGCAGGAAAAGCAGTCGGGCCTAATCCAGTCTGAGTGGCCAGGGCAGGCTTCTCTGAAGAAGTGACATTTGAGCCGAGAGGGAAACAGTCAGTGTGAGTTGATGTGGCTGAAGAAAGAGAGAAAGGCAAGAGAGGGCTGGGGCAAAGGGAGAGCCGGCTAAGCTGGGGAAATGGCCCATGCAAAGGCCCCTCAGAGGGAGTGATGCATTTGAGGCTGTTCTGTCATTGCTCATCTTCATGGATTTTATAACTGAGTATTGTGAATCGAAGTATGTGAAATTGACATATATACACTACTGAATGTAAAATAGTTGGCTGGTGGGAAGCAGCAGCATAGCACAGGGAGATTGTCTTGGTGCTCTGCGACGACCTAGAGGGGTGGGATAGGGAGGATGGGAGGGAGGCTCAAGAGGGAGGGGACACGAGGACATGTGTATGCATATGGCTGGTTCGCTTTGTTGTACAACAGAAACTAACACAGTATTGTGAAGCAGTTATACTCCAATATAGAGCTAAACCAAAAAAAAAAGCTTCTGAGAAAGTAAAAGTACTTTCTGTGTCAGGAAAGACAAAGTGCCTTCTCTTAACGGGGAAGGAAATAAAAATGATCTTAAATTCATCAAACGTATCCTGGGGACTCAAGGATGGTGTGACCTATGAGACAGTCAGTAGCATCTGAAAAGCATGCCAAGTGGACACAAAAACAAAATGGATTCCCTCAAGTTTCACTGCTCTATCTGAGCTTCTCACCCAAAGTGGCCTGTGTTGTTGCCATGGGAACAGATCTCAGCAAGAGAAATCAATGAGTTAAAAATAAGAGTGAGAACAATGATAGCAAACTTGACTTGCCCCAGCGTCCGACCTCTCTAGAACGTGACTCAGTATTGCTGAGGGGATTGAGAGAAGAAATGAAGGGTCCTCCCCAGAGAGGAATCTGCTTGGCCCAACTCTTTCTACTATGCCAGGCTACACAATTCATTGTTACTGGGGGATTCCATCCCCCAATATCCTCAGCTTCATCTTCTCCCAGTCCTGACCCTCCTGATGTATTCTTTAAAATCAATTGCAAAGAAGTTTTTGTAGCTGATGCTTTGTTCATAGACCTACTTTGGAACGTTAATTTATTTTCAGGATCAAAACTACAGTTCCCTTTTAAAAAAGTCAAAACAGTCCTTACTGAAGACTCTAGTGCCTCTGAATCTGAAGCATCCGAAGAAAGAAGTGGTCTGGGGACAAATCAAGTTTCAACAGTTTTATTTGCAGTTTATTTATTAAGAGCAAAAAACAGAGGTAAGATGGGGCCCTGTCTCTGAAAACGGACACCCAAGAAAGCCAAGAGACTGAGAGCCTGTTCAATAATGCAGAGTAGCAGCAGTGCATGGCAGGTCCATTCCACAGCCCACTCGTTTCTGTCTGCACTTCATAGATTGAAAGAAGCGAACATTCCGTCTCAAGCCAATGACCAGAAGATATTCACAAAAGCCTCTGCATTAGCATCAATGTATTTAGTACTTGAAAAATAGGTCACTAAGGTAAAGCAAATCAGCAAATGGAATGACATGAAAAACACAGATGAAAAGTGAGAATTTAATGTATTTTGTGCCTGATTTCTTATTAACACTAAAATAATTCACTTCTTGCGAAAAGTCCTCAGCAGCCTACTGATAAGGATTAAGGAGAATCACCTGATCATTTTGCTTGGCTCAGCCCAGATGCCCTTGCGTTCAATAAAGCTCTGATTCGCCTTCCCCTGCCCTGTCTTCAGGCAGGTAAAAAATGTGTAAACTAAAATCAAGCAGGCAACTAAGACTTCCTTGCCATCTGGGCTACTGAGCTTCTCCTATTATCCACTTAGAATATTATGAGATATCTAATATTATGAAATATCATCCTTTAAAAGTGATGTTTCATTAAGGCCTAGCTAATTCTTATCATACTAGCTATATCTGCACCCTTTAGAAAAATCACTCTGAGCCTCTGACCTTTAGGGTTTTTACCTGAAAAAATGATGTAGATAATGTCTCAGTGTCCTAGAGCTCTCTAATCATGTAAGGGACACGTATTTGTTCAACCATAATAAAAGGCTGACTGCGAGAAGTGCAGAAGCAGCTAACATTCACAGAGCTATTAGTGGATTTGCTGCAAAAACCTTGTGAGAGGGTCATCTTATCCTTATTTGACAGATGAGGACAGTGAGGCTCAGAGATATCAAGTGACTTATCCACAGCTGCACAGCTGCTCAGAGGAATAATCAGAACACAATTTGCTTTTATCTGTTTCCACAGTCTGCATTCCTAAAGAAGAATAGGGAGCTGCTTAATGGAATTAGAGCTATACTATAAAGCATAAATTTGGATTTAGGCATGCAGAGATGCTTAAAGGAACAGTTTCTAGTATTTCCTCAATTTTAACATGATGGAAAGTGAACTGGCTTTGGAAATAGGAATTCTGCATTCAAGTTTCAGCTTTGCAACAAACTTTTCCAGGAAAGGTAAAAGACGAGAAAGAAAAATACATTTCATTTCCTTTCATAAACCAACAACTAAAGCAGGATATAGGAAACAAATGTTGTGCCGGGCATTGGATGAAGCACTGGAAGGTTCTAGAAAAGATAATATTCAGACAGCCAATTCCTAGAGTTTGGGCTTTAGAATTAAGCAGCATCCACTCACTTGCATTTGGGTCACGGAAAAGAAGGAGATGGTAGGTGGATGGTGTTGAGTCTAGTTTGTGCTCACCCAAGTTTTTTTGTGCATTGTGTGATTCTTACTGTCAGAATCTACTCTGGGCCAAGCTTCTAATTTTTTTTTTTTTTTAATATTTGCCAGTATAATGTCTCAAATGTTTTATTTATGTTGGCTTGGTTTCTTCTTTCTTTGAACAGCAGTAAACATTCACTTGCACTAACCCTAAAGAAGATGGTATTGGGGATTAATTTCCAGGAATTGCATATTGAATCCCTCTATGAATATCATTAATATTTGTAGTAATCTCTCTTTTCTTCTCTTTGGCTTCTCTGATTCTGAAAATGTGAAGAAAAACAAGATTAAGTGAGGTACCAAGCGTGGACACTTCCTTTATTTCTTCTCCAGAAAAAGGATTTCTAGGAGAGAAAAGAATTTATCCATTAGAAATAGCATTATTATTCTAGAGAGAGTGTGATGAGATTCTGTTTAAACATGCCACCTTTTCCCTTCAAAGAGAGGAAAAGGGTTTGATGGCTAGTGAAAAACAAGAACAAGAAATGAAATTCCCTTTATATTTCCTTTTTAAATAAATTAATTTGGACATAAAAGGGAGATTTCATAGTAACCAGGTAAAAAGAAGACACATAAATCTTATTTCATAACTATGAATGTTCCAGTTCTAAGATAGAATAGACACATGCCACCCTCTCCCTCCCAGTGAATGCAACTGTCTGCTGACTCTGAAATGCAAATGAGGAAGGGAAATTGAGGAAGGAATTGAGAATTCAAAGTACAGAAAATCTGGCAGCTAATCTGTATTTCTCTTTTCCTCCTATATTTCTCAGCCTATATTCAAAGGCAGCGCACATCTCAGAACTTTGCACAGAGTGCAGACAGAAAGACCTCCGAGGTAATCCCTTCTCTCTCTGGTCTATGGGAGAGGGGAGACCACAAAGAGTAGGGGAAATTCCCTGTTATTGTTTTTTCCTTTTCTCTTCAGTTCCTCTTATGGGAAGTACACAGCAGAGTGGGGATACTAAATCTCCAGTGTTCTAGCCAAAGGACCAAGAAGGGAGAGGAGGACTTGGACTTGGAACATGTTCACAAAGGAGCAAAGAAGAGGCGGCTTGAGAAAAGGGTCCCAAAAAATTGTGTATGAACTCATGGGCTCTCTCCTGAGGCCATGTATGCATGGATCTGACCTTAAACAAGTATACTGAAGCATTGGAGAAAAACCTACAGGGTAGATCACAACCTAGGTCAAGATTGGCCCCTGGGCTGCATACATGTTGGGACAGATACAAATGGCACCGCAAAGGCTTTGAAAACAACTAACATTGAAACCAATATCCACGTAATTCAGTTTGAAACTTCTGGCTAAAACCTAACTTGGTTAAGTACTTACCGTAAAAATAACAACTATATTCTCCACAAGCTTTAAACAAGATCTGCATCTCATAGCATAATATTAACAATATTCAGTATACAATCAAAAAGTAATCAAGGTGCAAAGAACCAGAAGTCTGACAAACTCTCAAGGGAAAAGACAATCGACAGAAGCCAGCCCCAAATCTGCCATGATGTTAGACTTAAGAGACAAAGACTTTAAAGCATCTCTCCTAATCATTCTATAAAAACTAAGGGCAAACACTTCTGAAACAAATGGAAAGACAGAACGTCTCTGTAGAGACATGAGAGATATTTTTTAAACAATCATTTTTAGAACTGGAAATTATATAAGTGAAAAAACACAATAAACAAAATAAGAACATTCACTGGATGGGCTCAGTGTTGAAACTAACCAGTCAGTGTCCTTGAAGGTAGAACCATAAAAATAATCTAATCTGATCAACAGAGAAAAAAATTGAAAAACAAAAGATGAACACCCCCTCAGGTACCTGTGGGACAATATAACAAGGTCAAAATTTGGTGTCCTACAGGTGCCAGAAAGGCAGGAGAAAGAATGTGGGGTAGAAAAATATTGAAGAAATAAAGGTGGAAAATCATCCCAAATTGGTAAAAGGTGTAAATTTAGAGATTTGAGAGGCTCAGCAAAACCCAACCAGAAAACACTCAAAGAACTGTATATCCAGATGTACTGTAATTAAACTGCTGAAAATCAAAGCTAAAGAAAACCTTAAAAACAGGCTAAAAAATGACATAGTATAAAGGAGAACAAGTTTTTGAATTATTACTGATTTCTTAGAGGCAGCTATAGAGACCAGAAGGTAATGGAACATTTTTAAAGTGCTATGACAAAAGAATGAGCAACATAATATATACTGTGTAAACATTCCTTAGGATTAAAGACAAAATGAAGGCATCCTTATCTTCGCATGAAGGAAAACTAAGAAAAGTTTTCACCAGCATATCTAATATGAAAGAAATGCTAAAGCAAGTCCTTCAGAAAAAGGAAGTGATACCAAAAGGAAACTTGGAAATTTTAGAACGCAGGAAAACTAACAGAAATTCTAAATATCTGGGTAGATATAATAGATTACCCACCCCCATCTTAAATTCTTTAAAATGTACATATCAGCAGAAAACAAAAAATAGTATCATTGTGTGGCAGAATGTGTATGCATTACATATATGTAATTCTTTACAACTAGAATTTAAAAGAGTAAAGAGACATATGGTTTTAGGTTATCTACATTCCGCTTGAAGTGGTAAATTATTAATTCTAAATAGATTCTGAAAAGTTTAATGCATATTGTAATCCCTAGAGCAGCTGCCCCCTAAATTACACAAAGATATTGTCCAAAAAAGAAGAAAACCCAATAAACAATACACCAAACAATGTTACTTTTATGGCACATTACTGTCATTTAAAAGTAAATAAGTACACACGTGCCCAGACCTTTGTGCGCCACAAGAATTTTAGGTTGAGGAAAAGTTCTATATCTTGAATATAATGATGGTTATATGGGTTATTATTCAAAACTCATTGAACTGTACTCTTAAATGGATGCATTTTATCGTATACTAATTATACCTCAATAAAGTTGATTTTACAAATAAAAGCAAGAGAACACACCAAGAAAAAGATAGCTGTGGCTCTAAACAGCACTTATTAATTTCAGCCACATGAAAAATAACACCTAAAATTATCATTTGTGAATTATTAGGTTACTCAAATTTTAGGCATAATTTCAACTATAAATATGTTATAGATTTTAGAAAAAAAACACATAGTAAATTGTTTTGTACCCTCAGTAGAAGCTCCAAAATTGTTCTTTATCTTCCTTGAGTATGATTTCTTCTAGTTAGGAACGTTAGGTACATTCAGAAGTGTTTGAGTGTCTATGAGTTGCGAAACACAATGTTTTGAGCGATCTACAAAGTATTAAAATTGGTGCTTACCTTAAGAAGCCTGCAATTAACTTGAGAGTCATGGTATATGCACATTGGACATAAAAATAACAATTAAAATAGTAAATAACAAATGAACTGAGTGGTATAGGCAGTAAGTATACAATAGTGTTGTTTAGGACAGTGGTCCCCAACCCCTGGGCCACAGACTGGTACCGGTCTGTGGCGTGTTAGGAACCGGGCCACACAGCAGGAGCTGAGTGGTGGGTGTCCGAGTGAAGCTTCACCTGTATTTACAGCCACTCCCCATTGCTCCCATTACCACCTGAGCTCCGCCTCCTGTCAGATCAGTGGTGGCATTAGATTCTCATAGGAGCACGAACCCTACTGTGAACTGCACATGCGAGGGATCTAGGCTGCGCGCTCCTTATGAGAATCTAATGCCTGATGATCTGAGGTGGAGCTGAGGCAGTGATGCTAGCGCTGGGGAGTGGCTGCAAATACAGATTATCATTAGCAGAGAGGTCTGACTGCACAGAGACCGTAATAAATCAACTGCTTGTAGTCTCACATCAAAACCCTATCAGTGAGTGGCAAGCAAAAACAAGCTCAGGGCTCCCACTGATTCTGCATTATGGTGAGTTGTATAATAATTTTATTATATATTACAGTGTACTAATAATAGAAATAAAGTGCACAATAAATGAAATGCGCTTGAATCATCCCGAAACCATCCCCCAACCCCGGTCCGTGGAAAAATTGTCTTTCATGAAACTAGTCCCTGGTGCCAAAAAGGTTGGGGACCCCTAGTTTAGGAAGAAAAAATCAACAATCAGTGAGTTCAGAATGGCAGAACCAGAAAGCTCCATGGAGGTATGTGTATACAGACCAAGTACCAAAGACTACATAGGGTGTTTTCAAGCTCTGGGAACAACTATGACTATGAGTGAGCATACAGAGTTTCCCAAAATGAAAGAAAAGGAAAGGTAGCTCACTTTTAGTTTAGCAAAGGGAATCAAAATGACATTCAATCCAGCTAAACCATATTCCCTGTGCTTAGAAATTGAAACACACATACCATTAACTAAAGGTGATGACAAAGAGCCAAAATAAATTCAAAAATTTTTTATTAGATTTTATTCTGTTACTTACTTTAGTACCTCAGGGACTGAAAAGAGAGTCTTTTTTTTAGTATTTCCTGGAAAAACAAAAACAAACAAACCCTGTTTTCTAATGCTACAATGCATAATGCAAGGGATGGAGATTATTTCAGGTTTCTTTTACTGTCGTGCACTACAAAACAATTTCACAATATTAGCAAATGAATAATTTATTTATTGTAAATGTACACACCTGTTCTTAGAGGGATGCTGACACTTTCATTTATTTGGGGAAAAAAGGTTTATAAAATAAATCTCCACGGGTATCTATAGACCATAGACTTTTTTATTGTTTTCTTAACTGACAAAATCTCTTCATCCATCAGCTTACTATAAAAAAATAACATAATATAATATTCCTTGTATGTAAAACTTTTTAAAAAGTAATGTAATAAGAATAAGGGGTAAAAACAGTTAAGAATTTCTGAGGAAGGACCTCCTCCCTCCCAAAAAATAGTCCCCTTCTTTACCATTTAGTTTCTAAACACATTGAGAAGTAAAACAGAGTGGCATGTTGAGACCAAAATACTACTTCTTTTACTTTAATGCTAAGTTAAAGGTCATAGCTTTGTTCTAAGAACTAAATGGACTCCTAACACCGAACCCCCAAATTAGGCAGACTTATCCATCCAGTGTCTGTCGTGGTCAGAGGGAAGAGAAACTACCTCTGAAAAAAAACAAACAACCTGTGTTTCTAGAGAGTAGCTAACTTCCGTTAATTCTAAGAGGAAGAGGTAGTAGATCTGAGCTGAGCAAATAAACAGCAGATCAGCCTATTTTTTCTTCCCAATTTTACCAATCAGATATGTCACTCCACTGCCCCAGGGTTGAGGTCAATAAAGGGGCAGTTAGATTCTGAGTTTCTTTCACAGGCAGGAAACATGAAGAGGGAGGATTAAGTGCTCCCCATAAAATTCCCTCCCTTTTTTCTTCAAAACCCTTTAAACTTTTTCAGAAAGCCTGTAGTCAAGCAGGAGTGCATCCTTTTAGGGAAAGGGGGCCAGTGGTCTATAAGGGAAACGCTGACCCCACCTTCATTAGGCTGCCTCTCCACTACCAACCACTGCTCTTTGGGAATCATCCTGGGACCACTGGTAGTCGTTTCAGATTTTGCTAGAATTAATGGGAACAATGCGTTATCCAAATCAGCTCCAAGGCCACTCTGTACCCAAGAGTAAAAATCTGTTTCCTATTCAGTTTGCCATCCCAAATTACAACCAACTACTCTACCCACACAGTATTCCAGAAATTCTTCAGGGGCATTAAACACATTCAAATAATTAAAATATCCACAATATAGGGACATCTCAATGTGAATAACAAACACTCTCCCATTATCAAATTCCAAGGGAGAATGGTTAAATCCTCTTGCAAGTTAAAATCACCAAATATTAATATCCCTTAATATCTGGACTCAAATTATTTTGCCTATTTGAGTATAAAGTCCAAACCTCATCTTTTTCAGCAAAATCTTGGCCATGTGGAATTGAGGTTCTTTAAGCATTCTTAGAAAAGGAGCGTTATTCCTTTGGGATCACAAATTGCAATGTCAATTCGCTGATATATTTCAATTTTAAACATCCCAATGAATGAACAGGCATATATGACTATTAAGCACTGGCCCCACAATCGCCATATTGAGAAAGGAAGCCACACCCAGGCCCTAGAGCCTTTAGGTCCGGCAAAGCGATGTTCCCAGAACCCAGTACTTAGTGTTGAAAAGGCCAAAGTGAAAGGAAGTGGAGGGCTTGACACTTTCTGCCCTCCCTGAGATGCCAGTCACTGATCGATGCCAAAATGTCTAGAATCCCAAACCGGGGAACATAAAAATGATTGGAGAGGCCAAAGGTCCCCGCAGACAGCTGTCCTCGGGAGTGGACCGCTGCTGCCACCATGAATGCACGTCCCCGCCGGGGCTCCGACGCGCCACCCCCCGCCCGTCAGCAGGAGCCGTACCGTCACTGTGCCTGTCCATGACCTACTACTTGGACCGCGATGCTGTGGCTTGGAAGACCTTTGCCAGCATTTTCTTCACCAGCCCTAGGAGGTGAGAGAACATGCTGAAAAACGGTTGAAACTGTAGATCAAGAAGGTGGCCGAATCTTCCTTCAAGTTAGGGAGGAGCCAGAGCACGGAGACTGGGACGGAGTCCCCCTCACACTTAGAAACTAGTGCGAATCAGTCACTACTGGAACTGCATAAACTGGCCACCGACAAAAACGACGCCTTCACGTGTGACTTGTTGGAGATTCATGACCTGAAAGAGCAGGTAGGTGAAAGCCAGCAAAGAATTGGGTGGCCTTGTAACCAACCTGCGCGAGACAGGAGCTCCCCCTCCCTGCCACCCTCGGGTCCCGGCTGGTCCCCCCCGCCCCCGGCCCAGCCCCTGCCTCCACCCTGGAACGTGGCTTGGCTGTGTCCGTGACAAGGGCACCCTGAAAGACAGTGATGTCTAGAGCTAAGCCTAGAGTGGCTTCCCCATAGCCATGGGGTGACCCTCCGTGGTCACCAATGCAGTGCGTGTTTTTCAGGTTTACATTCTCCCTTTCTTACCATTCCTTCAAATGAAATAATTTAATACCCCTCCTCCCTCCCCAGTGAATGTAGAAAAATCTCCCAGAATGTGATTTATTTTGCCTCTCTCTATATACCATATTTGGGGGAAGGAGGAGCCCATCTTTCCCTAAAAATATGCAGTATACATTTCTTAAATTTCTTAATGTCCTCTTAGAGCCACATGATTTTTGAATTCTGGTACTTGAGTAAGTGTGAACTAAATCTATTGACATACTGTTTTTTAATTTATTACTATTGTTTTTTCTGTTCTTTTTTTTTTTCCTTTGCAGTTATTGTCACTACCTCTTGGGATTGACACTTAAACCTAAGACTTTCACCTTATCTTCACATTTGGCTTAACTGCAAATCACTCTAAGCAAATTACTCTGTATAGAAATTATAGAAGCTTGTGTGTAGGAAAGTGGTTATCAAAGTACAGTCCCCAGACCACCAGCATCAGTATCACCGGGAATTTTCTAGAAATGCAAATTATTGGGCTAACAGGAACATCTGAATCAGAAATTTTGAAGGTGAAGCCTAACAATCTGTATGCTAACAAGTCCTACAGGTAATTCTGGCGCACGCTCAAGTTTGAGAATCACTGCCCTCTTCTCGGTGGGGTTGGCAAACTTTTCTATAAAAAGCCAGTGGGCCATATGATCTCACCATGCTACTTAACTCTGGCAATGTGGAGAGAAAGGCATCTTGGACTAATGGGTGTGGCTGTGTCCCAATAAAACTTTATTTATAAAATTAGCTGGCAGCATGATTTGGCCGGTTGGGTATAGTGTGATAACCCTGCCCTAGAGGATTAGAAAAGATCAAGACTTCTGCCTTGTGTCCCTCAAGACACTATCTTTCTTCTACTTTTCAATTCCATATACTTGTGAAACATGTTCTCTCAGGGCACAGGCATGCCATGCATAACAATTGCATCATCTTGAAATATATCCACTAACTCCTTGAGAATTATTCATTCTTATGTATATGAAAAAGCTGCATTAAATATAAAATTAATTCCTCCAACAGCATCTCCTTGGCCCTGAATAGATGATAAAATTTGGAGCAGTCATCTGGCAATGCCTATCCGGCTGGCACTAAGACTTTAAACTAGCTTCTGTGAACTGTAAATCATAGAACTATAGAAACTTGTCTTCCTTAATGTTTAAATGCAGCAAATATTTTATACCCACCAATACCAAGGAAACATGTAAAGATTCTGTTTTTCCTATAATATAATCTCTTCTATTATGAACAGCCCAGCCTACGAATTAAACTGTGGTCACACACAGCTATTAGAAGCCCATCCAGGCCACTTGTAGCATAGCTGAGAAGCTTTGCCCAGTCAGCTTTGTGATTCCCATGTACCTTTGCTGAGGATACCCATGTGCGCCATGTACCTCTGCTGGGATTCTCTTGCTTTTGTCAGGACCTTTTGTGTCCTTGCTGAAGGCCTGCACAGCTTTATAAAATTAAGCCAGCCATTGTTTTGATGAACAGAAGCTTTCATTTTGATTGTTAACATTTCATCAATTTTTTTTTCTTTTCCTAGTTATTACTCTCTGCTTTATTTAAGAAACCTTTCTTAACCACATGCCATGAAAGTATTCTCTTATGTTTGCTCCCTGAAGATTAATACTTTTAACTTATTCATTTGGGTCACTGATCCATCCCAAATTAGTGTTTTTGTATGGTGTAAGGTAGACATCACAAGGATATAGATATGTAATTGTTCAAGTATCATTTGTTGAAGAGGCTTTCCTTCCCTTTCCCCATTAAATCATTTTCACACCTTTGCCTAAAATCAATTATTGGATTCATGTAAATTTATTTTTTGCTTCCCCATTCTGTTCCATTTATCTCTTTGTTTATTTTTACATCAATAATATGCTATCTTAATTAGCATAGTTTTATAATAATTCTTGAAATCAGGTAATGTAGATCCTCTAACTTTGATCTTTATTTTCAAGCTTTTTTTTGATTATACAAGTCCTTTACATTTCAATATATATTTTCAGAATTAGCTTGTCCATTTCTACCACAAGAAAAAAAATGGTCTGGGTTTCTGATTGAGATTTAATAATATCTGTAAATCAATTTGGAGAATATTAACATTTTATCAGTTTTAAGTCTTGCAAACCATAAATGTGGTAAAACTTTCCATTTATTTACGTTTTATTTAATATCTCTTAGAAGCAATGTTTTGCAGTTTTCAGTGAAGTTTGCACAACTTAGATTAAATTTATCCTTGCATATTTTATGATTTTCCATGCTGCTGTAAATCATATTGATTCATCATTTTAACTGTTTGTGACTCATATATAAAAAGCCAACTGATGTTTGCATATTGACATTTATTCCTTAAACTTGTTAAATTCATTTATTAGTTCTAGTAGTTTTCTCTCTCTCTCTCTTTTTTTTTTTTTTGGTAGATTACTTAAGATTTTCTACAGAGACAATCATGTTGTCAGCATATAGAATTGGTTTTATTTCTCCCTTTCTCATCTCTATGCCTTCCATTTATTTTACCTGCCTTGTACCACCAGTACAATGATGAATAAAAGTGACAGTGGCCAGTCTTTCTTGTTTCCAAATTTTCCAATTTTAAAGTAAAAACTTTACATTTTTCACCATTAAATTTGATGTTAACTCTAAGTTTTCCATAGATGCCTTATTTCATTTTGTGGAAATTCACTTACATTTGTAGTTTGTTGAGAGTTTGTATCATAAAGTGCATCTATTGAGATAATCTTTATTTTATGTTAAGTAAATACTTCCCTTAGAATAGATGTGAGGAAAAGAAATTCAGCTTTGTTATTTGTCTGCCATATTTTGGTAGATTTTATTTTTTTCTAAATTGAGTTTTGGGACCTCTTGCATTTAAATGGAACTGGTTGGATAAATTAAAAGCTTAAGATTTGGAGTAGCCAAAGAAAATTAGAATGAGAAAGCAAAGTAGTGAAATATTGACAGTTTAAATGGAACAAATGACTAATCTTTGAAACAACCTATATTTTCAATGTCAATTGAAGTCACCAATAGTCAGTCAGTCATTCCTTCCTTCCTTCATTTATTTCCTCAAGAAAAATCTATCAGATACTTACTACATTTTAGGAATAAATAAATGTATTTGCACATTCATATACATACACATAGAGAAAAGATTGGCAGAATGTGCATCAAAAGGATAACAATAGCTATCACTAGGTAGTATGATTGGGGATGGCTTATTTTCTTCTCTAAATAATTGTATGTTGTGAATTCTATTCAAAGGATGTCTTAATTCTTTACAACTTGAAGAAAGTTATTATTTTTAAATTATTCTGAGATGAAGATAATACAGCCTGTGAATCTTAACAATACTCACCTGTGACAGCAGTTCATATGGTAAGAGCCTGGCAAATTGCCATGTGCGAATGCATAGTCTCTTTAGTCCCTAGTTCAGTGTCATCAGGAGCAACATCCGTCATGTTTGTGCTGGAGATTACACAATAGTTTTATTTTAGCTTTATACCATTATATCCATAGTAAATTAAATGTTCAGCATATGACAAAAACAGAATGAAAGGAAGTATCTGTTTCTAATGCCCAAGCTCAGTTTCACTACATATTTATCAATAAATGTATCCAATTTTATACATCCCTGAGGCAAATGGACTTTCAGTAGGAAAAACCACAATGCTCATTTACTAATGTCTGACTTTTCTAAACAGATTGTTCTTTATTCCTTAGAGCCCTTCTCATCAGTTCAGTCTGTTAGATCTAATGGTAGTATCAGAAGCAACAAAAACATGTGGCAACTATTCATTCCTTCAACAAGGAGTTAATAATTTCCTGGCAATATTCTAAGCATCGTGGATATACTAGTGAACAGCATAGACAAGACTCTTGCTTCCACAGTTACCATTCTAGTAAAAAGGGGGAGCTAGAAAATAAGCAAAGGAGTAAATGGCAGTGTGCTATAAGTGCTAAAAAGAAAATTAAACACTTGCCAGAAAGTACTGTCCACTCAAGACGGGGTGATCAGGAAAGGCATATGTGGTGAAATTTAAGCTCAATGAAAAGATTCAAGCATGGAAAAATCTGGGTGAGGGTATCATAGATGAAAGAAACATTAAGTACATAGGCACTGAGGTGGGAAAGAGCTCAGTGTTTCAAGACACAGAAAGGCTGGTGAGGTTTTAAAAGATAAAGGACAGGAAAGAACAGGATGAAATGTGGTTTAAGAGTCAGACAAGGGTGGCCCCTAAATGAATTCTGAAATTGCTACAGATCATGACAAATCTCTCATTTCCCTTTCTAGCTTTTAAGATTCTTTAAGGAAGTGATCTCTCTCACACCTTCTAAACATAAACGTAACGCTAATTCTGGGAATAATTATACAATGGTACAAAAAACGACAAAGGGTTATATTAATTCTAAGGTGACTTAGAAATAAAGAGCAAAGATATTTGAGATTCCATATGTTTGTTTCATTTCTCTCCACCCTCAGTTTTAGACTGCACTCTACTGGATCATGAATGTGAGTTTTTGAACTTCTATACCTTCAATTTCCTCATCAGTTAAACGTAGATAGTAATCCCTGTAATAGCAACTGGACAGCCACGGTGTGAGAGATTTTAGTGAGATAATGGATGTGAAAGAACTTTAAAGAGCAGGAAGCACTAAGAGTAGAGTGAGGAAATGGAATTTAAGTGGAAAACGCTAATCTATAAAAGACCAGCAAAACAGGAACTAGGGTTCTTTCCCTTTCCCACTGTTAGGAGACTGTTCAAGCTATCAGTGAAGTCACCACATGTATTAGTTTCCTATTGCTGCCACAACAGATTACCACAAGCTTGGTGGCTTAAAACAACGCAACACCAATTTATTTTCTAATAATTCTGGAGGTTAGAAGTCAGAAAGGAATCTCACCAAGCTAAAATCACTGCATTGACAGGGCTGCATTCCTTCTGGAGGCCCTAAGGGGGAAGTTATTTCTCTTCCTTTTCCAGCTCGCAGAGGCTGCCTGCCTTCCTTGACTCATGGGGCTATTCCTCCATCTTCAAAGCAAGCAACATTGGGCTGAGTCTTTCCCACGCTACCATCTCTCTGGTATCCTCTCTTCTATTTATAACTGTTCTTGTGAGGACATTTGACCCACCCAGATAATCCAGGATCAACTTTCCATCTCAAGATCAGCTGATTAGCAACCTTAATTCTAGCTCCAATACTAATTCCTCCTTGCCCTGTAATCTATTTGCAGTTTTTGGGATAAGGACATAGATATCTTTGGGGGACCATTATTCTGCATGTCACACCACCCTAGAATGATTTATTAAGGAATTCTTAACTAGGCAATCATAGATAACATACTGAGGGTTTTAAAGTGGGAGTGAGTGTAGCTAGAGTTTTGGTGCTTAAGGCAAGAGAATATTTGTTGTAAGTCTGACACATTCACACAAGGAAAGACTGTGTCTCAAGGCGAAAAGGAAACAGGTGCCCATGGGTTCCAGCTCAATCTATAAAAGAATAGCACAAACCTTCTAGTGCTTAGGCCCTCCTAAGAAAGGACATATAAAGTGAGAATAGAAAAACCTGGATTCCACCAATGAGAGGTTTATTTTTACAGCATTTTCAGTACAAGATTCTTTTAGACAATTGCCCTCTAGCTTGAACTCAGTCAAGCTCTTTTGTGTTTGTAAATATCTTATTTCATCAAGAATTCTTTCTGCTGGCTTTTATTTAATAGTTCATTGAAAGAAAATTATTTTGGACCAAAATATCTACAGTTGCTTTGCCTATGTTAACATGTAGTCATGACAAATAAATAATTCTCTAATGACAAACTGTGACAGACCAGGAACTTAAGTGTAACATATGGTCTATGAATAACTAAAATTTATTAAAATCATCAGCATCAAATATTAATCATGAGCACACTACCCACAGGGCTGTCTATATTAGGCAATGAAGACAAATAGTTATGAGATATGGTTTCTGCTCTTAAAGGCCTGACAAGCTCTTTGGGGTGACCAGATCCATACACAAAATGGCAGGTAAAAACTCAGGGCAAAATGCCAAGAGAGTGGTTGAGGCAATGAGTGCTACAGAATTTCAGAGAAGGAAAAGAATAACTGAAAGAGAGAACATTTATTGCAGGCTTTATGGAGCTTGAATTCAGTTTGTCTTATGCAAGTATAGAGAAGCAAATAGATCATTCCAGACAAGGAGGATACAGTTATAGGAGCAAAGTTGCATAGGTAAAATCATACATGACTTTTCTGAGGGACAGTGAGAAATCTATCTTGACTGGCATAGGTGATATGTGTAGAGAATAGAAGGAAGTACTTGAACCTGGACTGCACAAAGCTCTGTATCAAGGTGATTAGGTTGATCCTTAAGCTTAGGCAAGAGGAGAGAGTTTTCATTAAAGGGATATCAGTGTGAAGAACCAGTTCAGGAAAAAACTAGCAGAATGCATGAGTGATAGAGTATTATTTAGTGCTGTGTCTCTGATTATATCAGTATCCGTATCATTATCTCTATCTCTACTTCTATATCTATACCTGTGTCTGTACCTACAAACAGACATGTATTTGTATAATTTTACCTATTTCCCACATTAAATAATAGCCCATTTGGTCCAAAGGACGATGCTGTTTTGTTTTTATGAAGCTGAACCGTGGCAACAATGAGGTAATAAAATAAAACATTAGCCTTCAGTGTGTTTGTGTATTGTGTAATATTGCTGCAGTTGAAAACTGTAAAAACAATGCCTTCTTAAGCTGACTGCTTTCCTGAAGAAAACAAATACTTCTCCAGTGAATACATTTCAGTGAACACCTGTCTCCTGGGAACAAGCAGAAAAACCGTATCCTTAGTACCAGGTTTCAATTGGCTACCTGACACACTCGAATCCTCTGAATTTATGCCCCTCGCCATCTTCCTAATGCTGTTGCAGTTGTGTGGGTATGTGAGTGTGGGCTTTAATACCACAAAAATGCCTTCATCTCTGGTGGTTTGGCCCCAGAAAAGTAAGGAACATGGCTCAAAGAAATGAACTCAGTAAGAATCAAGCTAACACTCAAAGTGGTTGAAAACACAACCTGAAAGTTAATGGATATTGTGAACAAACAAACAGACAATGAAAAAAACTAAAGCATTTCCATTGCCTCTGAGTTTGTCTTTGCCTTCAAATTGGAGGACAATTATTTTTTTCTTACATGTAGTTCCTCTCACCAGTACTGACAGCAAAATATATACACAAAATTAAAGGAACAGCAAGTGCACTAATGAAAATATTATAATAAGAGACATTTCATTTACAGTTCAAAACAAAAGTTCTTATGCTTTGCACTTGTAGATAAAATATAGATTTTTAAATAGTCTACACAGGTTATTTTCTATATGCCTAAAATCAGCAAAATAGACCTATGGGTTACAGTGAAGATTTCATGAGCTTTCATTTATGAATGAGAAAAACATTCACAAAGAGACTCAATGACTCACCAAGGTCATGCAGTCATTTAATAAAATTATATTAAAACAAGTAAGCACACCAGACCGTGAATTTTAACATATCTCTGTAGGATTACTTTCTCAGTCCCTTTCTAGCCAGGAAATGTTCTAACTTAACCTCACCAAATCTCAGTTTCTTCATATCTAAAGTGGGAATAATACCTAACATATAAATTTTGGTGAAGATTTAATGAAATAAGGAATTCAAAGTTTCCAGCACAGTATCAGGCACCTAATACCTCAGTTTATGAAGATATTTTGGTTTGCTGTTACTGCATAACAGAATACCCCAAATCCAGTAACTTACAATAACAAAAATCACTTTTTATTCCTCAGGAGTCTGTAGGTTGACTGTGATCACCTGGGTGCTTCTGCGTCAGTCTCCCCAAGCTTTGGCTGGTTGGAAAGTCCAAGATTGCTTGCTTGCTTGACTGGCAGGTAATGTTGGTGTGTTAGCTCGGAGCTGTTCTGGGGCCGTCAACCAGATCACCTCGGCTCCCCTCCATGTGATCTCTCTGTGTGATCTGGGCTTCTCTCTGCATGTTGAGAGAGAAAATATTCAGGGTGTACAAAAGCAGAGGCTGAAGATATCTGAAGTTAAACAAAATCATTTCATTCACATTTTATTGGTCAAATAAAGTAATAAGATCAGCCAGATTCAACAGGAGGAAAGAATAAACTATACCTCCTACTGAGAGGTGTGGCAAACAATTTATAGTCACTTTTAATTTACCATAGTTCTCCCTCTGGCTACAAATTATTTACATCTTTCCCACAGGCAAAAATACATACGCCCCATATTAATCACCTAGGTCTGCCATAAAAAAATACCACAAACTGGGTGGCTTAACACAACAGGAATTTATTGTCTCACAGTAGTTCTGGAGACGAGAAGCAAAAAGTCAAGGTGTCGGCAGGACCATGCTGCCTCTGAAACCTTAGGAGGAGTACCCTTTATTGCCTCTTCTAGCACTTGGAGTTTGCTAGAAATCCTTGGTGTTCCTTGGCTTGCAGATGCTTCACTATAATCTCTGTCTCAATCATCACATGGACATTTTCTCCCTGTTGTGTCTCTTCATGCCAGTTACATTGGATAAGGACCCACCCACCCTACTCCACTGTGACCTCATCTTAACTAATTTCATTTACAACAAACTTATTTCCAAACAAGGTCATATTTCTGAGGTACTGGTGGTTAGGACTTCAACATATCTTTGGGAGGACACAATACAACCCATAACACACCCCTGCATATAATAAAACATTGCCTCCAATGTCTGGTTCCATTTCAACATCAGACTCAAGCTCAACATAGAGGATTATATATATCAGGTCCAGATTCCTGTGGTTTGTGTCCTTAGGTGCCATTCCACCAATATGGTTCTACTCATTCTGAAGACCTGGAAACTAAATGGATATGTTATTCCACCCACACATTCCTAACATATTCAGTACACAGTAAGAAGATGGGGGAAGGATAACCACAACAGACACTCCTGTTCAAATAAGGGAAGGAAATTCCCTGGCGGTCCAGTGGTTAGGACTCCGTGCTTTTGTTGCCAAGGGTCTGGCAGTTCTATCCCTGGTCAGGGAACAAAGATCCCACAAGCTGTGTGGGGCAACCAAAAAAAAAAAAAAAAAAAATGAAAATGGGAGGCCCAGAGTAGTCACTAGTTCACATCAATTGTGAAATTAACTGGGCATTTGCCATCATTCTCTCCTGCTTTGGGGACAGGATATGTTCCTCAGTTGAGGTGTGTTTTGTTCACTAAGGGTATTTTTCACTGGTTCCTGGCTCCATCCTCTGTCATGTTTGCAGCTGAGTAAGATTCTCAGCGTTTTCCCTTTCATCTTGAATTTTCTCTGTCAGTTTTAATGTAAGCCGATACAATCCCTTTAAAAAGACTGTGGGTTTTCTATAAACGAACTTATGACCCACTCCATGAGGCAAAGCCATTTCTACAAAAAATCCGCTTTGAGACAGCCTCCTCTCTTTAGGGACTGTAAGTCGGGGTGCTGTGAGACAACATCCATCTGAGTCTTAGAGGCACTTTAGCTGAGAGGGCCCGTGAGGTTCTGCCTTAAACATTGCCAAAGTCTTACAGACCCACCCTGGGTTTGATCTTGATCTCGTGGCCATATTTTACTGGCACTGCCCTGGATTGGATGTTTGTGCAGAGGATTTTTTTGAGGAACTTGCTGGCTAGAGATACTGTCCTGGAATCTCTATCTTTCCATTACATTCTGACTGAAAATTATATAATTCTTTCCTTTATCTGTCTTCCTGTTCTTATCATAAATAGCTAAAAGAAATCAGTTAGGACTTTTAACATTCTGCTTCAAAATCTTCTTCACTAGATCCAGAGCTTATTAGGTACATTTTCTATCTTCCCTGTAGCCACATAAAACATTTTTCCATGAAACATTTTTCCATCAGTACATATCTATTTCACTATGCATAGAGAATAGAAAAATGAATTAATTATCTACTTAATTTGCTATCACAAACTGATATGGGAAAATGATGGGTTTATACTTAATCTAAATGCCCAGCTTTTAAATAAAAAAGATGCCACGTAAAATTCCTCCTCTATAAACTGATCATGTGATCTGGGTTATTTTCTTTAAATTATCCTTTACTTGCTGATAAAAAAAAGTTTGAGGATACTGACTGAATGAGGCACTTTCAAGGCCAATAATGCTAATGAGGATATTTCAATTAAAAAACACATGAAACCAAGTATTAATCATTGCTATTTCAAGAGTAAAATATTAGGAATAACCCAAATATTAATTAAATTACATCCACTCAAAAACATTTTAGGTAGCCATTTTAAAATTATGGCTGTAAACCTAAGAAATTCTATGAAAATTAGCTATGTTTGGTAAGTTTAAAAAAGATGGAATATGAATTTTTATATTCATTGATTATGGAAAGTTTTTAAATCTATGGGAAAATAGATTGGAAAGGATCGTAAAATATAGGCAGCAAGGGACTTAACTT
This sequence comes from Balaenoptera acutorostrata, assembly GCF_949987535.1. Lineage (NCBI taxonomy): Eukaryota > Metazoa > Chordata > Mammalia > Artiodactyla > Balaenopteridae > Balaenoptera > Balaenoptera acutorostrata. Next base: position 49,839,448 of record NC_080075.1, on the reverse strand, counting down.
GCTTTTTTATTAAAATACGTTATAATCATATTTATAAGGTAAAATGTATACACAATGAATATGGTGGGTATGAAGGAACACTTTTTTTGATTGTTTGTTTTTCGTATTTATTTTTAATTTTTATTTTATATTAGAGTATAGTTGATTAACAATGTTGTGTTCATTTCAGGTGTACAGCAAAGTGATTCAGTTATACATATACAGGTATCTATTCTTTTTCAAATTCTTTTCCCATTTAGGTTATTACAGAGTATTAAGCAGAGTTCCCTGTGCTATACAGTAGGTCCTTGTTGGTCATCTATTTTATATATAGCAGTGTGCACATGTCAATCCCAAACTCCCAATATATCCCTCCCCCCAACCCTTCCCCCCAGTAACCATAAGTTTGTTCTCTAAGTCTGTGAGTCAGTTTTTGTTTTGTAAATAAGTTCATTTGTATCATTTTTTTTTTAGATTCTGCATATAAGCGATATCATATATTTGTCTTTCTCTGCTGACTTCACTTAGTATGATAATCTCCAGGTCCATCCATGTTGCTGCAAATGGCATTATTATATTCTTTTTAATGGCTGAGTAATATTCCATTACATATACATACCACAATTTCTTTATCCATTCATCTGTCAGTGGACATTTAAGTTGCTTCCTTGTCTTGGCTATTGTAAACAGTGCTGCAATGAACATTGGGGTGCATGTATCCTTTTGAACCATGTTTTTCTCTGGATATATGCCCAGGAGTGGGATTGCAGGATCATATGGTAGTTCTATTTTTAGTTTTTTAAGGAACTTCCATACTGTTCTCGATAATGGTTGTACCAATTTACATTCCCACCAACAGTGTAGGAGGGTTCCCTTTTCTCCACACTGGAGCAGTGTTATATTCACCTCTTAAAAGGCACTGTTTCTCATTTATTGCAGTAGCATAAACTTTAAAATATTAAGGATATTAAACTCTATTATAAAACAAAAATTTCACAGATGGTATGGATTGGAAGAAGGAATTTTAATAGAAAGTTATAAAGAGATTCCATATAAAAATATAATGTGATATATGATAAGTGGAGTATCACAAAATAATGTAAAGGAAACACAGGTAGCTTTTTGTATTAGAGTTAAGAATTTTTAAAGTGCAAAATGTAAGAATTATGTAAATGCAGATATTTAATAAAATCAAGAATGTATTTTGAACTTTTGACAAATTCAATGTAGAATTTATTTTTCAAGTATTTTAGGAATACATCTTTCCCCTACATTTTGCCAATCACAATATTTATACCATTTTCTTCTTTATGCTTTATAAATTTGCCATTACTGTAAGGGATTCCAGTATTGTGGGATATAATTTTTCTGGTCTAGAGACATGAACTTAGATAAGCTGACTTAATTGCTTTTCTTCTAACCTGAACTTCATTTTCTTCCTATTAATGTTTGTTCTACACTTAACAACATTTTCTATTTAATTAAAAAATTTAATATGTCACCAACAGAGGTTAGGTCAAAATGGATCTGTTTTTGTTGTTGTTATTTTGGTGTGGCCATTGCTCATAAGTTTTGGTTTTTAATTTTTTTCATTGTTTAAATCTTTTTTTTAATTAAATCTCAAAAGGCACCAGTTTGTATAATGAGTAGTTACAAAGTAGACCTTCTTTCTTTGTAGTTTCTAAACTTCCTACAAGGAAGGACTCTGACATGGATAAAAAGATTTTTAAAACTTATTAAACAAGAACACCATGGAGTATTGTTCAGTTACTGAATGATTACCAATTATTGCCTAAACGTTGGATCTGTGCTATGATGACAACTCCATAAAATAATGTATGGGTATAGACAAGATTTTGAAGAAAGTATTTTGAGTATGACTCTTCTTATTCCGGAACTGGCAACTAGTAGTAAGTAACAAGAGGGGATAAATTCCCAACAATCTGCAGTTGGGTCTAAATGTTTCTCTCAGAGCTCATTAATAAGTTGCTCAACAGATCTGGTAACCTCAATCACTGCCTAGACAATTCTTGCCTAGTTTCTCCAAAAATACTGGAAAGCAGAAAGAGAGGAATGGATGGAGTTTTAAGACGTATGATCTTCTTGATTAAGAGAATCCCCCCCATCCTAATTGGAAGTACCTGCAAAATGAGAAGGCACACTTTCCACACCTAGGGGGCAGGTCACTGAGGGTAGATTTACAGGCCCACCTTGGAATTGCTCTTGGCACAGCCATGGGAGTACAGTGATAAACAGTGATAATGTGTTGGAAGAACTTGACAGGTGTTCCCAGAAATTTAGGGTCATATATGAAGACAGAGGGTGGAATCTCTTACTCACCTGGAGATTTATAAGGATGGGAGGCTTGAGGGAGTAGACTTCTGCCTAGGGCCAATAAGGGACTATAATATAGTGGACCTAGGGAAAAGTGTTCCCCATTTCCCTTGGAGAGCATAGAAGAGGAATTTAGTGACTCCCATGGTTCCATGTAAAGGAGCACTGAGTTTGGGGAGATGAAGGTAATATGGTAGGCACTGTTGGATGTCCAACAAAATATGCCTCCCTTTAGTCCTTACCACGAGTTGAGGCTCGAATATGGTTGTCAGATAATGATTGAATTTACTAACTCCCTTTGAAGGTAGCCAGATAACTAAGGTCATGTCAATAAATGTAAGCCAAAGTGATGTGCACTTCTGCCTCACTTCCTTAAGAGGAAATTTCTGAGACTAGTCCTCGATTTGTCCCCCTCTCTGATGGCAGTATGGCAGTGACCATGAACACATGAACCTTAATCATGTGTTGATGGCACATCAACCTGTAGCCTAAATGACTGTGCAGAGCTGACTTGTAACACCCACAGTGTTCCATACGGGACCACTGTGCGAGAGGGAAATAAACTTTTGTTTTGTTTGAACTATTAAATTTTAAAGTTTTTTTATTAGAGTGCTTTTTATCACATATCCTCTCTAATCCAGACAGCATAAACTTTGGGCCAAAGATCTGATAGGATAATTGGACTACCAGCAGGACACAAAGACGACATAACTAGTTACTCAAATACATATGTACTTTGGTGCTTCTAGCAAAGTGAATCCACCTATGAAAACAAATAACTGAGATACACATATTCTTTTTATATAATTAATTTATTTTTATTATTTATTATTTTATTTTTGGCTGTGTTGGGTCTTCGTTGCTGTATGTGGGCTTTCTCTAGTTGTGGCGAGCGGGGCCTGGAGCGGTGCCTGGGCTTCTCACTGCGGTGGCTTCTCTTGTTGTAGAGCATGGGCTCTAGACGAGTGGGCTTCAGTAGTTGTGGTGCATGGGCTCAGTAGTTGTGGCTCACGGGCTCTAGAGCGCAGGCTTAGTAGTTGTGGCGCACAGGCTTAATTGCTCCGTGGCATGTGGAATCTTCCCGGACCAGGGCTCATACCCGTGTCCCCTGCATTGGCAGACGGATTCTTAACCACTGGACCACCAGGGAAGTCCCACACATATTCTTTTGAATAGTGAAATATTCTTTTGACTCCAGTTGACAAGATTATTGTAAACTATCTGGAACTCTCGACTTGTTTTGCTCCACAAGGTTATGGAGAATTCCAGGAACAGAGTAGGAAGAAGAATGAAAATCTCCAGGGAGGATACCAGTCATTAAACTGAGATTTTGTGTTTGCAGAGCCAAGACATAGCTATGGGGGGAATACCAGTGAGGAACATTAAAGAAACATCAAGCTGACTAATAATAAGAATTTCCATCCAAATCCATCTACCAAATCAGGTGAATCTGCAATAAATATAAACCCACATGCAGTAGTCTCTCTCCAGGGAAATCTAGCATATTCCCACCAGACAGGATTGTTCTGCACAGCAGGCTTTTTACAGGAAGGATGACAGCTTGTCTGTCTGCCTGCTCGGATCAGATCAGAATGTCAGCTATGCTACTAGTCAAGGCTCCGTTTCAGACTAACAGAGGTGTCAATTTGCCAAAAGGAAACATTCTTTCAGCCATACCATCCAAGGACAGGACAGTAAGAATAAGTTCAGACAACACAAATGAGATAGGAAATCTCTCAATATATATATAGGAAACTTTTAAAATCCAAAGTTCCAAAGAAGCATATAATGTCAAGGGTCTTTAGTAACAAGATATCCTGAATAGATGTAGTAATTTCTTTAGGAATACTTTGTGTTCTTATTACTTAGAGATAGTGAGCCAGAAATTCAGCTGTAACTAACTTCCTGAAGCCTTGCAGGTTTGAAATTGTTTCATACCTTCAGCCAGGAGTCTATTTTTGTCTAATATAGTAGTAATAATAATAGTAGTAATTATTATGATGTTTGGGAATTAATTGTTATTGAAATGAAGATGGATGGCTCAATTGGTTCTTTACATTATTCACATCCATGGAACGGTTCCTCTCTGTGAGTATCCTGAGAATATACATTTTAAGTTTTCTAGATTCAGCATTTCAAAAAAACATTGATATTGTCATATATTGTGTGTCAATACCCAAAAAGCCTTGTCCTTTTGTTCAATATTTCAGTGAATAAAATTTTAAAAATACAATACAATACAATAAAGCTTTCTCTGGAAATCCCTTTCATCTAACTTACATCATGGATCCAGGTAAAATATTCATTTAGGAGGAAACCAAATTACATTGATGTACTTCCAGCAACACTGGTACAAAGTTATTAGGTTGTGATTCTATGTAGATTCTTAACTTACTACAGAGAAGTACACATCCCATATGAACTTGAACTAGCATTACTACTCAGTTTTGAGTGTTTTTACTGTGTTTTGTTTTTTGTAATCTTGGATGAGATGTTCATCTTATGCAAGAGCAAACATGACTCTCCTTCAAGTAATAGAAAATCACCCATCATATATATTTTTCCATAAGTAATATACTATTAAGCAAAACCATTTTTACTAAGATTTTGCATCCACTGGGTACTGAGAATTGATCAATTCCCCCCAAAACACTGAGTTGTGTTCTTATTAAGTGAGAATGTGGGTAAAAAGTTACACCTCAAGATGAGGCATAGCACACCAAAGATTACATATAAGGAAAACTACATTTCATTCTGGAGAAATATATCAATATATGTCAGTATGTTGTAATACCAAGGTGTTAGCCACAGAAATATTCAGAATGTAATTACATATTTAAAAAAATTTTAGCAATGTTACTGAAAAAAACAAGGAGCAAGATCAGAATTTTTCAAAACTGATAAAAAAACTTAAGGGGATGATTTGACAATTTATAAGGTTATAATATTTTACATGCATTAATGCTATCCTTAGTTGTATATCTTCTCCTTCTCTGTCACTTGATAATGTTAAAGCATTCAGGGTGAGTGAATGCTCACTAAAATGAAGGAGAAAAAAAAAGAAAAATATAGGCAACAGCACAACAACAAGAACAAAAAGGAACTTAAATTTGCCTATATTTTTTCCTCATTCAAGGTTTTGCAGATACAAATATAACTAAGCATTCTGTTCTTAATGTTTCATCTTCATAAAACTTCTAAAAAAACCTTAATATATAACACTGGTTTACATAGTTTTAAGCTTTTCTTTATTTTTTTACTGAAGTACAATAAATTTTGTTTATTGTACTTTGAAAAAATATTAAAAATAAGTAATATATAAAGTAATGTAAAGTAATATATAAGTAATATATAATTATATATTATATAATATATAAGTAATATATATATAAAGTAATATATAAGTAATATATAAACTATACACCATCTCTAATACCATCATCCACTTTAATTACTTATATAATATTTAATTTAATTTAATTACTTATATAATATATAAGTAATATATATATAAAGTAATATATAAGTAATATATAAACTATATACCATCTCTAATACCATCATCCACTTTAATTATTAAGATTTATGCTTGAACTCTCAGTTAAAAGGGAAGGTTTTCTCCTTCTCCTGGTTTTCTAGAGGAGTGATTTGCCCAGCACACTCTTCTGTCCTCTCTCTAGACCTTCCTGCACTCCATCTCTGAAGTAGAATGATTGGTAAATATAGGAAGAATAAGTTGGCATGTTTGCCTCAGATCTTCCCACCTCCAGGTATTGCTGCCCATCTTGGGGGTGGATAATGATGCTTCCCACTCTAGTAAGTAAATCTGCTTAATCATGGGGTTCAGTTCACAGGTCCAAGGACTCTGACACTAAGCCACACCCTCCCACTGGATCATTGTCAACACAGAAAGAGCTGCCATCGACTGCTCCCAGGTTTGTTTCTCAACTTGTTCAGAGCCCTGGAAGACTATAGGGGTGCCATTTATTTGGTCTATTAAGAGACCTGAACTCTTCTAATTTTTATAATAATAGGGACCATTAAAAAGTAACATAAAAATGTAAAAGCTGGTCATAACAGCCCAGAACTTTATAATTAACCCTGCTCTCCTTCTTTATATAGGAGTTGGTAAAGTGTTTCTATAAAGAGCCAAATGGTATAGTTTAGTATATTTTAGACTTTTTAGGCTATAGAGTCTTTGTCACAACTACTCACCTCTGTCTTTTTAGTGAGAAAGCAGTCATAGACAATATTTAAATCAGTGGATGTTGCTATGTTCCAATAAAAATTTATATGAGTAGGTGGCCTCCAGATTTGGCTGCAGATTCTTAAATAAAACTGTTACTCTATCCCTGAATTTTCAGTTTTCTTTTTTTAAGTTATATTATTTTTAATGAAGTAGCTGAGTGAAATGTGGTATATGAGGTCTAAGAAATTATATTCCATAACGTGCAAGGTCCTTTCACTTCAAGAAAAGTGAAATAACCTGATTAAGGCTGTAAAGCTCTCTTATAAATAGTTCTGGATCTAGCTGAGAGGTCCAAGTCCATGAGATAGTTTGCTGTCTGCTCTGTTTATAGGACAATATTGGGTCTAGGAGGGCTGACATTTCCAGGACAGTGTTAATAATTCCAGAAATCTCTCTTGCTGGCATTTACTCTAAGAATATTGGATCTGATAATACGGGTGAAATGGCAAGTCTTCACTTCCCTAGATAAGACTATCTACCGTTTCTTGACCAGAGAAGTCTTCCATTCCAAGGCCTGTTCCCATTCTCTGTGGAATATACCTTTAGCTCACCCTGGTTTAAAGTGGAGGCTGGGCAGATGCTGGGAGCTATCAAAGAAAAATTTCACTGGACAGTGTTAAATAAGCAAGGAAGACTTTATTCAAGACCATTGCAACAGAGGAGAGAGATTGAACTCAACACCACTGAAATAAAAGGTAGAATGATTTTTAAGTGCTGGGGTGAGCTAGTAGGAAAGTACTGAAGGACCTTAGTGGGAAGGATGATCAGTGGGATGGGTTGAGCACATTGGGTTATTCCTAAATTTGCAAATGTTTTTCTCTATGATTAATCCATCTGTGTTTGCTAACTGGTGCCCATTGAATTTAGATGCCTACTCTCCTACACACACTAGGAGTTAGGGCCCTATTTTTCTTGATGTTTCTACTTCAAAGGGACAGCTGCCAGGTTGTTCAGAAAGACATTCCTGGGTTATAAAACTGATATAAGTCTGGGGGATTTATATACATTTCAAAGGGGCGCAGGAAAGAATTTGCAATTACAAGTTTTTTAAAGTAAATGCTCTAAGAAAAAGGAGGTAAGGGCCTAGACTTAGGAAGAACCCTGCCTAAAGTTTAGTTACGCTAAAGGGAACCTTAATCCTGTCTTGGCCGGAGCCAATCAATACCACCTGTATATTTAAATCTCCATTACCACAGAGGGAGTTATTAAAGATTTTTAATATATACATAACTGCCAATGGTGAGATTTTGTATTTGTTTCTTAATTATATAAACAAAAGTTTGACAAATAAATTTCACATTTATTTCTGACAATAATCCAGTAAGTTGGTATGATCATCTCCATTTTCCAAAAGAAGAAACTGAGAAAGATCTGGGAACATCCCGAGGCTACAGAGGTAACAAGTGGAAGAATCAAAATTCTAACCCAGATCTAATTATATATCTTCTCTCTTCACTATACCAGGCTGTTTCTCAAAGAAACAGAACAAAACAAACAAAACAAACAAAGCAAAACAAAAAAAAACCCTTGGGTTCTTCTAGAAAACAAAGGAAAATAATACTCATGGTTTTGTAAAATCAATATTTTTCGACTATTCTAAGGAGAATTTAGAGCTGTTATGGAAATCATACATCTGGTTTAGAGCTGGGTTTCTCAGCCATGGTGCTATTGACATTTTGGGTCAGATAATTCTTAGTTTTGGAGCTGTCCTGTCCTGTGCGCTGTAGGATGTTTAACAGGATCACTGACCTCTACCAACTAGATGCCTATAGCACTCCCAAGTTGTGACAACCAAAATACATCATTGACATTATCAAATGTCCCCTGGGGGCAAAATAACCCCTGTTGGGAATCACTGATTTGGAGGAATGTTCTTGTATAATATTTTTAGCAGTGGAACTCTTTGAACAAAGAAATATTTTGTAGAACACTGATTTTTAAAAATTGGATAAAATGAGGGAGGTTCCCTAGGAGATAGAACTCTACCCACATGACTTTGTTCTTCCCTCCCTTCATCAACTTCCTGAGACGTCTACATCAATCCTAGGATTCCAACATGACTGTGTAGAAACAGCTGCTCAAATAGAACTTATATCTTTCTCTTGAGACATTGCCAAACATGGTCTACAAAACGTTCTATGTACCCTTCATCTCATTAAACATAGATGTGCCAGTTGTCCTTTTGGCAAGGTAGATAAGGTGAGCTATTATCAGGTTTTTTGTTTTTGTTTTTGTTTTTGTTTTTAAAACCTCATTCAGACCAGCAAAATGACTCCAACTGTTCAGGTAAATGGCTGTTAGATCCACTTGGGTGATTCAAGAAACTCATTTGCCACAGAGCTATCTCCAACAGTGATGCTCCCAGCATGCAATTGATCTGGCTCAGATTTCATTAACAGCAAGATGGATCCTTGGCTCAGCTGGTCCCAATCTTAGTCTACACGTTATAAGAATTCTAGAGGGAACATATCTTTTCTTTGTGGTTACTGTTCTGTAATGACTTTTTCTTTTGTTACAATTGAAATATTCCATCACTCCCGGTTTTACAGTTGGGAAAAATTTATAGTGTTAAGTTAGTCCCTATGGCGAGTCTGTTTTCCACTTCACCAAATCTTCAGGCATATTGGTATAAATTAAATTTCACACTGACTGGCTAAAGCCAGAAGGGTCAAAAGTATTTAGTATTTTGACCAATTTTGTCTGGAGTTTATTCACATTATTAGACCCATGTTGAATGTCCCTGTTGTAAAAATAGATTATTTAAATGTACCTTGTACAGACCAAAGAGTATTTAAAGCTTTGTATAGACCAGAGAGCGAATATTGTGAGTACACAGACCAGATAGTGTATACTACACAAAATAAAATGAAGTTTATATGATGTAACTTGGAAGTTAATGAAATGTGTATGTTGACCCCCCCAAAACAGCTGACACTGAACTGCTAGGGTACTTGAAACCCCACCATTAATGATTAAGAAGCTCCTTTCCTAGAAGGGACCATACCTTTAGTCACGAACAATTCAGAGTGAATGAATACATTAGTTTTGTTTTTATTTTCCATTTATCAAATACTTGATATGATGGAACAGAGTTTAAAAAACAGGTTAATTGTTTGTTTTGGCAATACAGGCACATTTAAAAAGTTCCTACCAAAGTCCTAAACACTAGTCTTGGATAAAATTTAAAATTCTATAAATTTTTCTTCTAAATTCAGAAAAATTAAAGACTTTCACCTATTTTTCCTTATTTTTTTATGAAAAACTAATGCCAATTCTTAAAACAAGTATGCCGAAATTTGAGTCACATTGAGAATCCTTAAGTATTATACTGTCTTTGTTGTTGTTCTTATTAACCTAGAAAAGAGAGACAGAGTGAAGGAAACAGTGACAGAAAGAAGATGATGTTCATCTGAATTTAGGACTGCAAAGCACAAAATGTAAATGAACTTTTGATAAATTTGATATTATTTTTCTGTAACTACTGTTTTCTGCAGGTTTGTGTTGAGTTGTTGTTATTGTTTCTATTTGTTTAAATCCAGATTTCAAACTGTCAGTGAAATATCTCCTACTCATAACAGTAGAATCAACCATTGATTTTATTTATAATAATAAAGCAGACTTTTGTGAGACCAATTCAGACACACAGTCAAGTCAAAATTTCCATTTTCCCTATCAACCTCTGCATTTTTCAACTGTTAAAGAACAACTTAGAGTATAATCATGATTCTCATACAACATCAAATAGTTTATTTACCTCATTAATTAAGGAGTGAACCAATAAAATGTTACAACTGATTCAAAGATGAATTCAAAGTACCACAATATATTAGCAGATAAGAATGAATCTAAAATAGATGGTAAACTGATATATTACATAGTAGAAGGAGACGTGTTAATTATAATTCCACCAAACAAAATTTATTTATATGTCTATCAACAAGAATTGTTTGTATTCATATCAGTTATTTGCAACTTATGGAGTTGTAAAATTGCTCAAAGGTAATGAAAGGCATAGAGATTTGTAAAATCAGATAACCTGGAAGAGTGTTCCTAGACAGCACTGAATTTTCATAGAAGAAAACTAATAATTTTGTCCTGTTTCAAATTGTTTCACAATTTTCTCGTATATAAACATCTTTTCTCATTTTCCTAGACTAGCATGATGATAAATGAAATGAATGTTCTCCTTCAGTGTATTTTATGAAGGAAGTAGTTGGGTTAAGCAATTAAATGCCTTGCCAGCAACTAATATGAAAGGGTTAGAATAAGGTGAGAAAGACTATTTTTTCATCTGGAAACACTAAAAGAATTTATGATTTTGTCAATGACTGTTTCCCATTTCTTACCTACCCAGAAGACAGACACATACTTTTCATATTTTAAAATTCTGGTTGACAACCACTGACCTAAGTGTGCAGCCAAGTTTAAGAACCATTGGTCTAAGTCATTTGTGGTACTCAAGTTCCTCCTTTTATCAAATAGCTTTGAATCTAGAGTTGACCACATGATCCATTTCTGGTCAATGAGACATAAAGTCAATTTTTTTAAGAGAATGATTATGGGAAAGCTTTTACTTCTCTCTTTGAGGATACCAGACATGGTTGGCATTGTTCCTTTGTCTCTTTCTTCTGCCTTAAATGCAGATGTAATGGCTGAAGCTGTTGTAGCCATCTGGCTACTGTGATGAGACAAGCACAAGGATAAAAACTGACAATCTAAGCATAGCAAAGCAGAAAAATAGAATCAGGGGCCCCGATAGCATTGTTCAGTAGCTAAATCAATGCCAGAAACAACTGACAACATTCAGATTTTTTCTTTAAGCAGATGTCTCTTTAAGTCATATTTATTCTGTTTAAACCTGTTACCTGTAGCTGAGAGCATTTCTAGGTGATACATGTCATTTTCCACAAAATGCAGCTTTCTGTACTCATTCTTGTCTGATAAAATCAAAATCTACAACCTGTAATTGCCAATGATAACATTCTTTCAATTTAGTCTCTTTCCTCTCTCTCCCTCTCTCTTCTCATATATATATACACACACAATGAGAGAGAAGTCATATTGATAAATCATACTATAGATGCTGTCTTATGACTTATTTTTTTAACCTTATATTTAACATTTTCCTTATATTCCTCTAAACTCTAAAACATAACTCTTAGCAATTCTTAGTATTGTATTATATAGATGAATTTTAGAGATTAGCCAAACTCCTATGGGAGCTTTGTTTCCAATTTCTTTTTTTATCATTATTGGTGTGAAGCTCTATCTTGTATTTAATCTTCATGAGCATCTCCAATTATTTTTCTTAGAATAATGTTTTAGAAGTGTAACTACTAGAAGAAAGGATAGTCATGATTTTGAACCTATTGATACCAGTTACCAAATTTAATTCCAAAAAGTTAAGAACAGTATTATAAAAGATTTCCATATTCTCTTCGTCCTCACCAATGGTGAGTAATATTTTCTCATCATTTTGTGGTTGAATTATCATTCTATTACATACTTTTTAAAAACCTGACATAACAAAAATCCCTATTTATTTATTGAAATTCATTAAAAATGGGTTAATTTGGTTACAATTTACATCTTTACAATATTTAATCTAAATGAAATCTGGGAACATGTCTATTTGTCTCTTTTTTTTTTTTTTTTTTTTTTGATATGAACACTGTTTTCTCAGCTGTCTTTCTGTTTTCAAGAAATGGCCTAAGTTTGCCCTCTCACTGCCAGTGGAGGTACTTACCTAATTCTCCTCTCAGATCATAAGAGAGAGAATTGATCATGTAAATTTAAGATGACCCTGCTACCTGATGGCATTTGCATGCACAAGTAAGCTCAGCAGAATAACTCCCACTGCTTGTTTTCCTCCATGATTGGTCATTCCTTTCTTCCTCTCTGTAATAAAACATGTTATGCTTGAAAATATTTTAAAATCAGTTTGTTTGAGCCCTACTAAAGTGTCTATATTCCTAAGGATGTGTCCAAACTCTAATCTCTGTAGATGAAGGGTAATATATTACAACCTAAGTTTTGTTTTTAGACGGGTACACTCTTAACACTGGAGGTTGAATTGGGAAAGCTTGTTGACTTACTTTCTACTTGAAATCTCTACAAGTTTTCAGAAATTTGCCTATCTTAGGGCTCAACCCTGTATACTCTTTCCACATGCTAAGTAGTTTCTTTTAATTTAGGTGTCATCTTTAGTATTACTGATGGAAGTGCCCTCTCAAAATGAACCCTCATGAATATTTAGCATGGCTGGCACTGTAATGTAAATTGGCTCTTCTGCCTCTTCATTGGCTTACCAGGACTCATTTTAGGGCATTCCTTTAAGTACACAACTCTTCATTAGCATTATAATAGGTCATTTGTATTGATCTCTGTAATAGAGGTGTTTTTTGTTTGTTTTTCCTGACTGGATTTGAAACCAAAGCTAAGAGGTTTTGTTTGTTGGTTTGGTTATTGGTTTGGATTTTTCTCAAGTAATATTTAGATAGTTATTGAAGATTTCTGAGCAATGGATTTGAGTAAGTCAACGACATACGGTAAACGTACGGAAAATGGGTTCTCTGGGGCAATGATGACTTATAGTAGGCAGTGAAAATTTAAGGAAGGAGTGGGCAGAAGATATGTGAAGCCTGCAGTCCTCAAGACAAAGGATAATCAGTTGGATGAACTGCCTTGAGCTGCAGATAATAAATAATGTTTTAATTGTCACAATAGTTTATATCAAAAGTTTCCATTAAATCAAACTGATCAAACAGTGGTTAAAAGTGGACATAATTGGAACTTTTCCTAACAGTGTCTCTATAATTTAGGGTCAGATGATTTTATGATAATTCTTTAATCATCTGTTTTAGATCCCAAGCAGTTATTACTACTTTTTTATTCATTATTTTGGAAAGCATGAAAAACTAAAATATTAATTCCAAGAATATGGAGTTTTAAAATCATGAAACAACTATCCATATTTCAAATTTGATGCTTCTATATTTTGAAGACTTCTGCAACTTGATTTTTTTTTAACCTAAAATGGATCCATTTTAATACTGCTGACAACTAAAAATTGACACTTGCCATCTGCCTCTACAAGGATTAAGTCATTAGCCACTGCAGTCGCTGACCTTCAACACATCCTGAAAGGAGTTCAGGGTGCAGATCAGGAATGAGGCCCTCTGTGCTCTGGGAAAAACTGGCAGAACAGGCCTTTAGATAGTTAGATATTTTGTAATTGTATTGTGGAAGAGAGTATTTTGTTTAGATAACATTAAATATTTCATTTATAAGGAGAAATAAAGCAGAGATGGGTTGTGGGAAAGACAGGGAAGAAGATGAGGCTGACTAGCAGATATCCAGGAAGGCAAGAGAGGTCTGGAGTTCTGCACTACACAAGCGCAGGCAGAAGTGGTGGACGAATGTGGTTGAACATGCCAGAAAGTCAAAAACCAGCAACAGCTGTGTGAAGTCAGTGAGGTAAACTTGGTTCTGAAACACAGCTCCGGGCCATCAAATGCTTCTTAGATGTTTACTGTTAAAGTAGAAACCAAATCCATGTTGTTAGAAAGCAGTTTCCAGGACTTCCCTGGTGGTTCAGTGGTTAGGACTCCGAGCTTCCACTGCAGAGGGTGAGGGTTTGATCCCTGTTTGGGGAACTAAGATCCCTGCATGCTGCACAGCGCGGCCAAAAAAAGAAGAAAAAAAGCAGTTTCCTGCATATATCTAATTGGAAAGATGATACAACTATGGGAATTCACCGAATTTATTGAGCTTTTATTGCGTGCAAGGTATGATACTATGCAAAATTGTTATGAGGAAGCATTTGCCCACAAGAAGCTTATAATCTAGCAGGAAAAAAATCATGCACTTCAGTTATTGTAGGAAGCCATAGCATGCTCATAACTAAGTGGGGAAGGGAAGTGAACCAACTGAGGGCCTAGCAGGTACAAGGCAATGGGCCAAATGTTCGCATGGAATTTCCATAGCAAGTGAAGTAGAGATTATTGTCCTATTTAGAAATGAAAAGCATGCTTTAAAAGGCTATAAAATTTCCCAGAACATGCAGTTACTAAGTGTCAGAGCCAAAATGAGCTGAAGTCTACTTGATACTAAAACCTGCCTTTATCCCCTAATGTGAGCTGCCTCAAATCAAGTAGAATGTAAATATCTGCAATAAAAAGAAGAAACCTAATTTTTCTTATATTCCTTCTAGTATAGTTTGAAGAATGCTGTGAGGAAGTTTCTGGACGGAAGGGGACTCCAGCTGCAGAGATTTGTGTAAAGAAAAGCTAACTGGCTGCCTGCCCAAACCCTCAACAGGTGGCATTTATCTTGGTCAGTATACTATGGTCCTGGCTCTTCGAAACTGGCTCAAGAAAACTGATTCACTCTTAGCATACTCAGGAGACATGATGTAAAAGCCAAAATGACAAATTTGAAATTTATGGCAGACCATTAATCAGATGAGATATTCACTTCTGATGTAGATACATTCTTTTCTCACACAAAAAAATTACAGGGAAATCAAGCAGAAAGTTCTTGTTGACAGGAGCTAGCAGATGGATGAATTAAATGGCTAATAATATCAAGATAAATTGCGTTCATTTATTATAGAATTACGGAACAAATTGATATGAACTATTATATTTAAACACTGTGTTAGACCTTGAAGAACAGCACGGAATCAAAAGATCAAAAGTCAAAATCACTGTCCAAAATCACTGTCCTCAGCAGCTCTCAGTGGGCTGGGAGAGACACAAAGAAATAGATGGCTATAAAACAACTGATAAAAGCTTGCAGAGGTAGGCATTCATTCAATTACGGATACAGATGGAGAGACCATTATTCAAGATGCGGGTCAGGTGGGGGAAGCTACAGAGGACGCCTAAAGTAGGCAACACCTGAGTTACATCATGAATGATGAGCAGAAGTTCCCTGAAGGAAGCAGGAAGTGGATAAGAGGAGGGGGAGGTTTCAGCCAGAAGTAACAGCTCGGGCGAAGACCAGAGACAAAGGATGGCCTGGAGTTTTCAAACTGTAAGTAGTTAAATTTGTGAAGAACAGTCTAAGTCTAGTCTTAGGTGTAATGAGATGAGGCTGGGCCATTTTACAAAGAACACATTACATTCGTGTTCATATTGTGGGGTATTTGTGGAAGAAAAGCAGAATTGAATCTGCTTATAAGGGGTTCCTTTTGGCAGTTTTTGTCTTGGGTTCTTTGTCATGGTATGATAGATATGAACACTGGTCATTCGAGCTTTTTATTTCTTTCGTTAATTTTTTAATGTTTTTTTCTTACAATTTTTCTGTTTCAACTACGTTTTATATTGATATAAAGTTGTTGATAGCCTTTTAATTCACTGCAGTTATAATGTTGTATATAATGTTGATATTTGTGATAATTTTTTTGGTTGTTGCTTCGAAATTTCATTATATTATGTCTAGATGTGGGTGGTTTTCAAATTTATTCCTCTTTGCTAAACTGAGTATAAATTGTGGCTTTAAAATTAGTTCCAGGAACTTTATCAGCCATTATCTTATTACATTCTAAAACTTAGGTATTTGGTAGGCCTCTTTCCTCCATCCATGTTTTGTTCATATTTTCTGTCTTGTTTTTCTACGCTGACTTCTGCATAGTTTCTTTAGATGAGTTTTCCAGTTTTCTAACACTTTTTCTCCCATTTCTTATATAAAATGCTCACTGAGTTTTAATTTCAATTATTATAATTTTTATTATGAAATGTTCTTTGGTTCCTTTTCAAAACTGTTTTGGCAATCTTACATGCTCATTCTTATTTTCAGGCCCCTATTTTATTTCTTGAAGCATATTAAACATTAATTTTTAATTTTGCAATAAATCTAACATCTGTGCCTTTACAGTTTTGATTATAATGGCTGTGGTTTCTGCTGGCTTTTCTCATGCCACCTCATTTCATTATGAGTTTTGTGATTATTGACTGTATGTATATCCCTGGCAAGTTTATTGATTGGGATCTTTCGACATATGGGTTAAAAGATGGTGCTTCACAGTGTATTTTCTACTGCCTTTGATAAGTACCTCAGAGTATTACCTTCCTGAGATCAGCTTGAACTAAATTCTGGGATTAAGGATTACTGCTACCTACCATCATGAGGACCAGCTGTGGTATCCATTTTCGGGGGAGGTTTCTTTTTTCCCAGCCCAGTGCCAAGATTTGAGACAGGTGCTTTCCATGCTTTCCCCTTGAGAAGGGACAGAGATTTATTTCTGGCCATCATTACTAAACTGATAGGTGTTGTGGGGTACCAGTTAACTGTGGGGGTCTTCTGTTAGACGCTTCACTTTAGTAGATTCCTCAACTATGTCTCTTTCCACTGCCACCTCTCCACCTGCACTCATAGAACATAGAAGCTAAAAATCAGTCGGAGCTGGCGAAGACTGTAAAGCAAAAGCCAACGTCAGTGCTCTGTTTACCTCTTTGGGTTCTGTTTTTACCAAGATTTTGGTCTCAGAGGAGTCTTTTTATTCTTGTAGATGAATAAATGCACTTTAAAAGATGTTTTAAAATACTGTAATCAAGACATTTTAAGTTCTCAGTGGCAACATTGTCAGAGTACCTAGCCCAATATATTGTCATCAGTAGAACCCCATGCCTTTTTAACTGTGGTAGCTGATGGAAGTTTTTGCTTTGGTAGAGCTGGCATTATCAGAGTTCCCATTTTCTTAAATGCATCAACATACGATTGAAATTTTACTCATCAGAAAGAATTTAACAGGTACCTCCCTCTCCTTTCCTGTCGTTGATGAATACTGTGACATCAAACTGAGACTAGAAATAAGTGAGAGAAGGCAGCACTATGATAACAGGTAGAAAAGCTGGTTTATATTGAAAGTAAGGAGGAAATAAACTCTGGCATGGAGTTACTGCTCATTGAGTACTCATATAACAAAAGCATCCAAATAAGCTGAATGTATTAATATTAGAATTTATTAATAATAGAATACCTGAAGTTATTACTTTTCTGCTAGATAAAGAAGTTCTTGGCGGTCAGCTTTAAGAAATAATCAAAAAACCTAAGAAAAAGGAGAGTTGGTCAATCCTTTTCCAGGGACCTGTCATCCATGTAGACACTGCATGCATAGTGTGATTTAGGAATGAGGGAGCAGCGGGCAGAAAGGCAGAGACTTCTTATTATATGAATGAGCCAACATGCCACAGTCTCCTACTGGAAAATTAAAGTCATTCAATTTGCCCATTTTATCCTGTGGGATTCCACAGAAACAATTCAAAGCACAACAGTGCCGATATTATTGCTGACATCATAGACATCCAGCAGAACTAAGAGGAGAACAAAGAAAAAAAGAAAAAAGAACTGTACCTCTTTAGAATTACAAATTAAATATGTGTGAAATATCCCCACCCTAGCTTTACTGCCTCCTCAAATCTGGCTCAGGGGATATTTGAAAAATATAGATTTGACAAGTGAAACATAAATAACCTATTTAGTTTCTTGGTAGCTGAATATATTTTTGTCATTAGCCTAGAGAGAGATGGCAAAAGAGAAAATCAACTATTTAAGTACCCTGTGGGTAGCCTGCTCAAGAAAACGATGAAACAAAACAAATGGTTGTTTTCATATTGCTCCCTAGTGCAGCTGGAACGGAGCAGTGTTATTTCTTGAGTCTGAGGTAAATGCTGGATTTCTAGATTGCTAGATTGTATACGTGTATTTCAGGTTATTACAGTTTTTCCGCAATGTTCTCAGGAAAATTAACAAAAAATAACTATACGATGTACAAAATCTCTGTTTCAAATAAGTGACCTGAGGGGAAAGAAAGAGATAGATACAGTATATTTGGGGAATTAAAATTGTAATCATCACAGATTTTTTTTTTAAACAGTATTACATGAAACTTTTAAATGTACTCTATTTTTTCTTCTCCTTAAAACAGCAAATATCTGGATCAGCTATGTAGTTAATAGCTAGTAAAATGAAGTGTCATGAAATTACAGTTCCCTGTAGAACAGAATATATTTGCAGACAGCAAGCACTGGAAATAGTAGTAGAATAGTCACCTATTATAAGGTGATTTCATCTCTAAGAAAATCCAATTGCATGAATGGCGTTGTAGTAGTCTATACTTTCCTTGGTTGGAGGATTTTGAACTTGGTTTTTACTAAGATATTAAAGACTCTAATAATTATAGAAAGTATTATGCTCAAATAAAATACTGGATCTATTTTCAGAAGAAAACTTTTGTTACCTGGTTTCTTTGATTTGCTCACACAAAGCTTAATAAAATCTAGTTAATCAGTGTATAGCTTTTATGGTTGACACAGAATAAACCTTGGAGCCAAATTGCAAGAAGTAGAAGAAAGGACTAAACGTGTAGAAACCTGGTTTTTAGCTGTAGTTCTGCAAATAACTAGATGGACCATCTCCCAATTTTCAAAACTTCTTTGGACCTTAGATTCTTGATCTATGGACTGAGGAGCTTGCATCAGAGGCCTGTTCTAGTCTAAACTTTATAAAGATTAAGAAGTATATTATTAGCCAGGATGATTCAGTTGCAAAAAATAAAAACCCAACTCAATGTGGCTTTTACTGTAAAGGGAATTAATTTATGGGTTAACTTGGAGGAAGGTCTGGAGGTAGACCACTTCCAGCAGTGGTTGGGTCCAAGGGCTTGATGAGTACCTCAACAGTCAATTTTTCTGTGTCCTCTTACCTTGTAAATGCTTTCCTTTGCTGCTTTTTTAGGCCAATTGTTTACATGAAGTAATTATGAATTTCCTGCCTTAGTTCCCCTACATATAACAATGCCAGAGAAAGAAAACATCTCCTTTCTAATAGTTCCAGCAAGATCCCAGAACTGATGCTGGCTTGTCCATCCCTATTCTGTGGTTGAGGGACTAGACTTCTCTAATTCCTCAGGCATGGGCTATGTTTCTATTCTTAGGTTGAGGGGAGGGAAGGGAATGCCCCTCCTCCCCAAACTACGTGAACAGCATTGTGTGGCTTCCGTAAAAGAAAACTTAGGTTCTACTACCTGAAATGGAAAAGGGGAAAAAAAAGGTATACCAAGAAAACAAAACTAACAGATGCTCAGCACAGATCTTCCTTGCTTGATGAAAAAAATCAGTCATATTCATTTCTTCATATTTTCTTGACATTGAAAATATATTTTACTATGTTGCTATAGCTTAAAATAAGTCATTTTCAAAAACAAGCATAGAAACAAATATTTTTAAAATCAGCATTTTGTAACCGTCAATGTAATAATTTATTCAAAGATAATCATCAGCATAAGCTAAAAGAAATTTAACCCCCAAATGCCATGTGGAAATTTAACTGGATCGTGTATTTTTTTTAAAACGTTATAAAATAACTTTTGGAGTAATAGGAGAAATTTTAATATGGGCTATATGTTAGTGATACTAGTGATGTTTGTTTTGATAATGGTGTTATTGTAGTTATGTGGGAGCATGGCCTTTATTCTTTGGATACCAAAGTTGAAGCATTTTGGGGATAGATGGGTGGGATCTGCAACTTAATTGAAATGGTTCAGTAAAATAAACACACACACAACACACATACGTGTGTGTGTGTATATATTTATGTATGTATATATGTGTATGATACATAGATATATATCTCTATCTGTCAAAGAGATATAAAGCAAAAAAATTCCTAACTGCTATTTCATTTTTCTAAACAACTTGGAATTGATTGAGTAATTTTTTTCAGTATCCACAATAAATAATACACTTTTGGAATGCCATGAGTCACATCACTCCAGTATTTATATCTTTTTCCATTCCTCCATCCTATCATATTCCCTCATCCAGAGAATAACAAATGGTGCTCAGAGATCACTGATCATGTGTAAATATTCCTTGTTGTCAATTCTTACCCATTTCTTAGCCATGCCAGTTACTGTTAAAAAGTAGCCAGTTATTTGCAGCTTCTGTTCCTCTCTTCCTGACCCAACAAAGGTTGATAGTTTCTCACTCCTACAATCAGTGGAATTTGGAATGATCCTCTCTGCTGCTCTGTAAAACTAATATTTATAATTTTTGAGCACTTATGATATGGCAACTTAATGTTAGATGATATAATGACTAAAAGCCCGTATGATTTAGGCAAACTATTGTTCCAATCCCTACCTGAGTCAAACCAAAGTCTTTTGCCAGAATTACCACTCTAGGCTCCCAACAATTTGACATTGTTCCTATGTAAATGATCCTCTCCAAGGCCACTGGAGGGACATTCCATAGGTCAGACACAGGAATTTTTGTTGGTAACTGCACAATCCTCAGCTTAGATCAATGCCTGGAATACCAGTGGCACTATATAATTAACAAATGAATGGATGCCATTTATCTCCTAAAACATTTTAATGGCTTACCTTTGCAGTTAAAATAATATGCACTACCAAATGTAAAATAGATAGCTAGTGGGAAGCAGCCGCATAGCACAGGGAGATCAGCTCGGTGGTTTGTGACCACCTAGAGGGATGGGATAGGGAGGGTGGGAGGGAGGGAGATGCAAGAGGGAAGAGATATGGGGACATATGTATATGTATAACTGATTCACTTTGTTATAAAGCAGAAACTAACACACCATGGTAAAGCAATTATACTCCAATAAAGATGTTAAAAAATAATAATAATAATAATATGCAAACCCCTTACCTTGGTTCACAAGGCCTTCCATGGGCTTTCCCCTGCCTACCTTTCTTATCTCCGGTACTATACTCTTCCCCCTTATTCACATTAGTCTTCTTTCCCCAACTGTGCCAAGTTTACTCCTGCCTTCAGGTTTTCATGCTCTTTTTGGAGGGGGAGGGGGTCATATCCTCTGCCTGGAATCTTCTGCCTCCAAATCTTCCTTTGATTGGCTCTGTCTTTTCAGGCACATCTCGAGTCAAATATCACTTCCTTAGACTTTCTTGATGGCCACCCAATCTTAACTAGACCCTCTAGCCAGACACTGTTGATTACATCACCTCCATTTGTTTTGTTCACAGTCCTAAGCACTATCTAAATTTACCTTTTCCATGTATTGGTCTATTTTCTGTTGTCCACCACTAAAATGCAATCTCCACATGTCCAAGGACTTGATCTGATAAAGATTTAACAAAGAATTTCTAGCTCTTAGGGCAGTTCTTGGCACATAGTAAGTTTGAAATGAATGCACTTACTTTGAAAGAATGAGGAAATCTGGAAATTGAGGCTTAGAGAGGTCAATATTGAACTCAAATATATGTGAAGTTCATGCTTGTATTTGTGAACTTGTAAATATAATGTATATATTCATTTTCTATATGAATCTGGACTCTTCCAACCAAAGTCAAAACTGGGCATATTTTTCTCTGGGTATTTTCTGTTTCTGGGTATACTATTCCCTCTGTTGTAGATTCAGGTGGAACAATTGTAGGAAAAATATTCTTAGCTTTTTTTTTTACATCGAACTACCACTTTTTAAGAATTTTCTCTGGTCTTTCAGGCTGACCTGTCTATACCTTCTTTTGTTTTTTCTTGGAAGCAATGAGAAACCAAAACTAGGAATTAAGATAATTCACTCTAGAGCTTTAACTGTAATGGATAACTCCTAGCAAAGCTCTTTTTAGAGATGGACTAAACTGGTCCCCCCAAAATTCTGTCAGGTTACGTGTGTTTGAATCACTTTTTCTTTCTGTTAATTCAGGTACACGAAATTATTTACATCATGCACCTTTAAATAAAAAGCAATACAGTTGTTTTTCTCACACAAATAAAGTTGAATATGTTCATTTGATAAATCCTGACGTTTGTAACATTTAAAGTATTTTCACCTATGTTATCTCATGTTAACTTTGAAACAGTCCGAGGAGATAGGTATGTCATAAAACAGCCCTCTTTAACAGATGGGCACATTGAGGAACAGCATGGCAAGGAGCACATCTATATGACAATGGACAACAAACTAGAAGAGTCACAACTAAAAGTTAAGTCTCTTGCTTTCTTGTCCAGGACTGATCTTTTCATGTAAGACAAGATACAGATAATGGTATCAATAGGTAAATGTTATTAGAAAAATGTCACAGCAAATGAAAATATTTTTAAAAGAATAAAAAATCAGACTTTTAGAAGGTCTGTAGCATCAATGTTTTGAATAAGACACAGAGAATGAATTGTCATTGTCTTTAAGCACCTAAAATGAACAATGGAAATGGCCATATTAGGCGTTGGAAAAGAAGCCATTAAGGCAGAATGCTTATCAGATTAAAGGCCTATATTAAATCTCATTTTCAACACAGGAAAACTGTACCTTTCCTGAACGTCAGCTAAAATACCTTTATTTCTTGCTTGGCTGAAATCATAATTTAGACATATGTGATCATTGAATCTGAATAGAAGCAAATTTTACTTTGTTTGACTCCTCTTACAAATGATATATGTGGATGAAAACTTGTACATTTAGCTAATTATCTAAACAGTGTTTCCTTTATAATGTTAAATGTTGCGATGAAGATAACAGATAGAAAGATGAATTTATTATAAGTTAGAGTCCCATTAGGAAAAGGTGGCACACTCAAAATTACTCCAAAAGGGTTTATTTTCAAGGATGTGAGGAGGATATAGGATGGTCTTTCCTCTGACCTCCTTTTAGAGCTCCTTGTTGGTGGACTCAAATCTGAAGCCAGAGGCAAGGTCAGCCTCTGAGGGCAACGGGCAGGATAGGGCAGGGTGGAAATAGATCTGGAGGTGCAAAATGAAGGTATCTGGCAGAGTTATACTAGTGATGAAGGTGATACTGGTTAGAAAGCTAGCATTTATTATTTACTACCTATCCATTTTTGTACTTAGCATTCATTGACTCACTTAATTCTCCCAAATAGCCTATGAATTCAGTAGTCCCTCTGTGTCACAGGTGAAGAAACTGAAGTTTTGAGAGATTACGCGCTCTCAAGTGAATTTCTTAAAGGTGCATTCGTGATTATCCTCCTCCTTGGGGACAAAATCCATGAGGAAAAAGGAAAGCCAGTGTCGGCCTCTGGCAAGGAGAATTTGCCACAGAATACTGTTTTGATTATTTCCCTTGGAAAAATTAAAAAAAGCTGATATATTTTTGCTTAGGTATATATTTTGATTAATAATATGTAATAAAGTACAGATAGGTCTAGCTAGCTAGAAAAAAACTTAACAAGAATATTCTGATAGAAAAATTTACCAATGTTGTCTCACTGTATAAAATTAAGAAGGTATACCAATAAAGATTAGTCTCCCAGCACACTCCCAGTCTTCTGATAAGCTTTAAGAAGAAATAAGCCAAGGAGACGTAACTGTTAGATACATGTTTTCACTTTCTTCTTTGCTTTCACTATTCAACAAACAGGCTTTCCCTACCTATTTTGTAAATGACTGGTGTAAACACTTTGTAAATGAAAGCTGAAACATGAGGTTCAACTTGGATCTCAGTTGGAAGGTTAGAAAAGATCTGGATGAGATAGCACATAAACCTTTCTGTGGTACTTTCCCAGGTCCATGAGCTAATAAATACTGAAAATGGATCTTGTACCCAGGTGTGCTTTCAAAGTCTGCCTCCCTACGACTTTGCCATATTGCTCTCTTGATCTTTCCTCTGTAACTACACAAGGGGAACAAAGTTCAGTGAACACATTGGTAGTTGGCATAGATTGGTATGAAAACTGGTTGCTCTTTGTTTCATATTCCACCACATTCTATGAGGATACCTAAAATCGGTGCCAAAAAATAGTGCCATAGGGCACAAGACTGAATGATTTAGAAAGAAGAGAGGTAAAGAACAATACTAAGACAGGTAGCACTAACTCACCTCTCAGGAGACTTTATTAGAGCTCTCTTTAGAGTCTCCATGAGTTGCTTATAATGAATGTAGGAGTATCATATTTGACCAGAAAGTATGACCAATGTAGACAGACCCAAGTCTCTCAAGCCTGATATTCAAGGACTGTGAAGATTCATGACTCAAAACTAACAAAATCACATCAACTTTTTCTGTACCTGTGCCAGTCGAACTCTTGCCTCTCTCTAACTTTACATCTTCTGTATAAAGTGGGCATAGAAGTCTTTACGAATTTTTCTGGAGGTTGATGAAGTAATTTGTAGAAGGTACTTTTAAATCCCCAGAGATTCTTGCAACCAATTCATTGTAGGTATTTTTCCATGGTTTATTTTATCAGCTGAAAATTTGCAGGCCATATTACCACATAAATATTTGTTCTAGTTTAGTGCTTGAGAGGTGGAATGGTGTTTCTTGCATGCTATTTTATTGATAGAAGAGTTTAGTTGAACTCCATGGAGAAATACAGATCATGAAAGAATTGATTGCTTTGCTAGAATTACGCTTCAGGGATCTGCACCACTTTATGGACCTCTTAGATGTTACCAGATAACACAGCAAACTCTCCCTCCCCTTTTAAAAAAAATTTGGACACTATTAATACAATAGAACAGACACATAGAATTTTTTAATTTTCTTTTTCCCCACTTTTCAGATTTTTAAAGTACTTGCTACTAACTCTGCTCTGAATTCTTTAAAAGCTTAATGTTGACCATGCTGTCCTAAACCATCTCTATAGGATGTGTTGGCATCCTCTATAGTATATACTCTGTCTTCCACATATCCTAATGAATCCGCTTGGATAGCACAAGGAGATCAGCTTGGTGCTTTGTGGCCACCTATGGGGTGGGATAGGGTGCTTTGTGGCCACTTAGGGGGTGGGATAGGGAGGGTGAGAGGGAGGTGCAAGAGGGAGGGGATATGGGGATATATATGTATACATATAGCTGATTCACTTTGTTATAAAGCAGAACCTAACACACCATTGTAAAGCAATTATACTCCAATAAAGATGTTTTAAAAAAAAATCAAAACAACTCACTGAGTGGTAAACAGATGGCTGATACTCAGCTTTCCTTGCCGGCTATAGTCGGTGCCATGAAGCATTACCCACAGGATGGGCTTTCTTCCTGGCATTATTTTCCTTCACATTTCAGCTCCTGAGCCTGTGAATATGGATCAGAGCTTGAAAAAAAATCTGTGATTTGCTTGGAAAAAGATTGCATGAAGTGCATCAGTGCTTTCCCGGCTGAAAACATCTGTTAGGAGACACAACTTTAGCTTCTCATTGTTTGCTTCCTGAGTATCAGACAGAGTTTATTATTTAACTGATGACTGGGAGAAACGGCCTCCTGCAACAATCTGGCCACAAACTGAAGAAGGTTTTTACATTTGTTATTTAAATTATCTTGAGAGGAAACGATTTAGGAATGAAATGTTGACCTTTAATCCTTGCTGGCTAAGAAATCAACTCGAAGAGTATTTTCAGAAGTGAATATATTCATACATATATATTGGTGTGTGTCTGTGTATGTGTGTATATATATATGTATGTATGCTTAAATTGTAAGCTTTAGGAAGCCACTTTGCTTTCTTAAGAACAGGAAAAAAGGGCTTCCCTGGTGGCGCAGTGGTTGAGAGTCTGCCTGCCAGTGCAGGGGACGCGGGTTCGAGCCCTGGTCTGGGAGGATCCCGCGTGCCGCGGAGCGATTGGGCCCGTGAGCCACAGTTGCTGAGCCTGCGCGTCTGGAGCCTGTGCTTCGCAGCGGGAGGGGCCGCGATAGTGAGGGGCCCGCGCACCGCGGTGGGGAGTGGCCCCCGCTTGCCGCAGCTGGAGGGAGCCCTCGCACAGAAGCGAGAACCAAACACAGCCATAAATAAATAAATAAATAAATAATTAAAAAAAAAAAAAACAGGAAAAAAGATTTTAAAATATATGAGGTAATTTGAATTTAGCAAAGATGAAAGGAAGGAATTGCTTTAGGGATTTTATGAGAGATTATATTGAAATGAAATTTAATCAAATTGCAGCTAATAAATACCCCAGTACACCAGAATGGAAGCCAGTGGACACCATCTCATGTAGTATAATATATCAGTTAGTAAGGGAGCTTTCCAAAAAATAATTTGTTTCCTCACCTAAATGTTTGAAGAAGCTGGAATGGAGAATAACTTATCATCATCTTCCATACAATTGCAGTAGATATGAATGTTCTTGAATTTATTATTTCATTACATTCTGTAGATGCTGTACTTTCAACCATGTGATCCTATGTCTGCAGATTGTTTACTGTTTTCTGTTCTTCCAGTCAGTTGAGTAGGTTTGGTGAGATGGTCCTCAAACCTGACTGCTCATTATATCACCTAGGAAGAATTTTTAGTAGATACTTGTGCCCAGACCCCCATCTAGACCAAATGAGTCAGAATTTCTTAGATTGTAATAGAGACCTGGAATGAGTGGCTGTGCAATTGTAGACTTAGGTGACTTGTTTTGACTTCTTTAGCTGAACCATGAAGTGAATAGACAAATGCTAAATCCCATCAGGGGACACAAAGTTAGGGTTACCACTTCTTTTAAATACTCAGTTTGAAACCAGGACTCGATATTCAGTATCTCGTTTAATCTTGACCACAACTTTTTGAGGTCTGTATTATCTGTGTTTTAGAGATGATGGCAGAGAGGGTCACTGAAGTTAAGAACATTTCCCTAGGACATATCACTTAACACATTGTAGAGCAAGGATTTAAATCCAGGTGGATTTAAATGGAATTAAAGTCAAATTCTTAGCTTCTTCATCAGTGGTTTTCATTCCTTGATTCAACCTCAGTTTTTATAACAAATATTTTGAACCTCCCTATACTATCTTGAAATTCTATTCATAATATCTATTTCAAAAAAGTAAAAATAATCCCTAACTGTAATGAAATAAAAGATAAATAAAAGGAAAGTAATTTAAACTAAAAATAATAACCAGCACATTATTTCTTTGTCTAAACACCCAGGTACTACCACACTAGAAGATTAATATAGCCAGCTGCTTGTACCTATAATTAACCTTAGAATCACTGAATGCCACAGCTTCACATGAACGTTGACACAGTTGTGTTGTGTAGGCAACTTGTGTACTGTGAGCAGCATTGTAGTCAAGGACACAAGTTTTTCCAAGAGTGAAACTCTTGATCTGCTTATGAACAAAACAGCATAATTTCCCCCTTGACTTATAATGTAGGTGAAATCTTGGAAAATTCAGTGTGTAATTAAAACTTTGTGAAAGTTATCTTGTGTCTATGTAAAATGGACTTAGATTCTGGGCTCTGATAATTATAAACAGGTTTTTCACTTATGTGGCTGTTTGGAAATTTAAAAGCCATACGGAATGCTTTACCATACTTTGTATGGGACCCTCTGGTGAATTTCAGAAATATAAGAATCTCCAGCCCTTACCCATTAAATGCCAGTAGAACCCTCCAACCTTCTTCCCCCCAAAACTATATGGGTTAGCTGGGTAAGTAGAAACCCAGGTCTGCTATTACGTGCTTAGTCAAGGAGCATCTTCTCTGAAGCTTTCTGTATTTAAAGTAGTGTTTCTTATAGATATTAACGAAACAGAGGCAAAAGGTGAAGCAATGGAAGAAATGTGATACTGATCTCATTCCATTACTTTCAAGATGGGGACAAACTGACACATAATGATGCTGTAGAAGAGGAAAAAATCTATTATTTTTCTCAAATTTATTTGTCTAAGATGTTCTTGTGACACTTCAAAAATTCATAACAGGAATCTGTCATTGACTCTACACTGGCCCACAATGAAGCTAAGAATAGCTTTTGCTCCAGGCATATTTTCCTTTAAGCCACAATAAATAGAGAGAGAATGAGAGGTGTTTCACTTCAATCACTTAGATTTTGGTCAAATTTTGTTTCCTAAACCTTAGCCACCAACTTGGTCTGATTTGAATGAAAACTCTAAAAACTGAATGAGCTGGACATTCATCCTTAACATCTTTTTTCACCGTTATGCACCATTTGCTTTTTATTATAACTAGATATATTTAATAAGAAGATATTTACTTTTTCATTCCCAAAATTTCTAGCATACTTAGGATTTAGGATTTTTCAAGGAAACATTTTTTTTTATAGTGGAGTACAGTTGTTTTACAATGTTGTGTTTCAGGTGTACAGCAAAGTGATTCAGTTATACATATACATATATCTATTCTTTTTCAGATTCTTTTCCCATATAGGTTATTACAGAGTACTGAGTAGAGTCCCCTGTGCTATACAGTAGGTCCTTGTCGACTATTTTATATATAGTGGGGTATATATGTTAATCCCAATCTCCTAATTTATCCCTCTCCTCCGCCTTTCCTCTTTGGTAACCATAAGTTTGCTTTCTACGTCTATGAGTCTGTTTCTGTTTTGTATATAAGTTCATTTGCATCATTTTTTAAAAATTCCACATATAAGCAATATCATATGATACTTGTCTTTGACTTACTTCACTTAGTATGATAATCTCTAGGTCCATTCATATTGCTACAAATTGCATTATTTCATTCTTTTTTATGGCTGAGTAATATTCCATTGTATATATGTACCACATCTTCTTTATCCATTCATTTGTTGATGGACATTTAGGTTGCTTCCATGTCTTGGCTATTGTGAACAGTGCTTCAGTGAACATTGGGGTGCATGTATCTTTTCAAATGATGGTTTCCTCTGAATATATGCCCAGAAGTGGGATTGCAGGATCATATGGTAGCTCTATTTTTAGATTTTTAAGGAACCTCCATACTGTTCTCCATAGTGGCTGTACCAATTTACATTCCCACCAGCAGTGTAGGAGAGTTCCCTTTTCCTCACTCAAATGGGTAGTTGAAATTCGCAAAGAAAGGTCAAAACAACACATAGCCACGAACAGTGTAAAAGAATGTTTCCTTCCTTTGACAGGAGCAAACATCAACTACCTATTTAATTGAGGACAGGCACTATCAACTTTATTAACTTTCAAGAGAAAGCTGATGACAATTAGAAAGTCTGCATGTCTTAAAATGAGTCAAGGCTAGACTAGAGATGACTTCCTAGCTGATTAAAGTTCTTGATGTGGATTAAAGTTCTTGATGTGGATTAAGTGTGTAAAGGATAGGATGGGAGAAAATTTTCTCCACCTGGGGAAAATGTTGAAATAAATGTTTTCTGTTCAAACATCATCTCTCTTCATACCAATGACAGGTAATTTTCACAGCTTGAAAACTGCACTTCCTCTCTTTTTCCAATCTAATATCCCTTAGAAAAATAGTTTTTGGTTTGATAAATGGATATTTTCCTCAAGTAAAAATAATACTTGCCAACTGATGCAAGCAACTTATCTCAGGTTGGGTTGAATTTGGGAAAAGTTTACATTTTCAGTGGTTGATAAAAGCTAGAGTTTTCTCTCATAAATGGGTAATTTTTTATTGCAGTTGAGAAAAAAGTAAAATTGGACTGAGAACGAAATAAGAAATTAATACCCCTATCCTTTAGTTAAACATTAACTGCATTCTATGCTAAGTCTCAAATAGATCCAAGTTTCCTTTCTCCCATAATTCTCTAAAACATACCAAATACCAAATTAAAAAAATTAATGAACCAAAGTGATATTAAACTCTTAGCAGCTGACTCACTCGTGTGAGTGACCAAGAGACATACTTCTCAATGACAATAATGGAAATGAGTTGAGAGGACTAAAACAAATGGGTTATTTTAGAATTAAGCATTTACCCACTGTGGGGTTTTTAAAATATATCAGAACCTTGGATACTCCTCCCTTCCAGAGATGAAGGCTCCCTTGAGTATAGGCTGGAGTTAGTGATGCTTCTAATGAACAAAATAAAGCAGAAGTTATGATGTGTGGAGACTGGGGCAGAAAAACAACACAGTGGCTTCTATCTTGGGCGCTCTTCATCTTGGATCACTTTCTCAGGGGAAAGTCAGCTGCCTTATTATGCGGACATTCAAGCAGCCCTATGGAGAGACCCATGTAGCCAGAAATGGAGGCCTCTTGTCAACAGTCATGTGGGTGAGGCCGTCTTGGGAGCCAATCCTCTGTTCCCAGTCAAGCTTTCAGATGACTCCTACTTCAGTTGGGACCCTGACCCAGAACTCCTGGAGCAGGCCCCTCTTGAATTCCTGACCCATGGAAACTATTAGACAGTAAATGTTTGTTGTTTAAGCCACTAATTTTAGAGTAATTTTCATATAGCGGTAGATAACTAAAACACCAATAATATGTCTTTGATATTCATTTATATTTAAAATATTCACATATTTTCCATTTTGTCATATTGCAAACCCAAAGGATATACTAGCTTCTTAATACGTCAACTAAAATATGTAGGGAGGTGAGGCTATTATTAGATTTAGTTTTAGTAGATCTTGCATGATTTTTCCAGTTTATATTGTACTCTTACCATGTGTTCTTTCAGATTTATGAATAGATTTTCTGTAGCTAGTTTATGGACGTAACTCCATCTTTCTTATGATTGAATAAAAATTGATGAGCTGCCAGGGCTATAAGTGGTAGTAAACTCCAGGGATAAGTGCAGGACCTCTGGAGTCAGGCTGTTTGGGTTCAAATTCTGGCTTCACTACTTACCAGCTGTGTGACTTCAGACCAGTTACTGGTATCTCTGTGTCTGAGTTTCTTCCTATGTGAAACAGGCATAATAATAGAACCTTCTTCATAAGAGTTTCCAAATGTTTAAGCTGGTTGGTTTAACATCTCAAAATCAGTGAATGTAATTTACCACATTAATGAATGAAGGAGAAAATCACATAATTCATTTTAATATATACAGAAAAAACATTTAATAAATGCTACATCAATTCACAATTTAAAAAAACAACCCTCAAACTAGGAATAGAAGAGAAGCAAACATCTTTAATTTCTCAAAGGGCATCTATAAAACATTTAAAAATCTTATATTTAATCCCAAGATGTTGAAAGTTTTCCTTTTTGTTTATTTTTTTATTTACTTTTATTTTTTTTAACTTTTTATTTTATATTGGAGTATAGCCAGTTAACAATGTTGTGATGGCTTCAGGTGCACAGCAAAGCAACTCGACATGTAAACATACATATATACATGTATACATATACATGTATCCATTCTTCCCCCAACACCTCTCCCAGCCAGGCTGCCACATAACATTGAGCACAGTTCCCTCTGCTATATAGTAGATCCTTGTTGGTTATCCATTTTAAATATAGCAGTGTATAAATGTCAATCCCAAACTCCCTAACTGTCCCTTCCCTCCATACTTCACCCCTGGTAACCATAAGTTTGTTCTCTAAGTCTGTGAGTCTGTTTCTGTTTTGTAAATAAGTTCATTTGTATCATTCCTTTTTAGATTCTGCATATAGGTGATATCATAATGGTATTTCTCTTTCTCTGTCTGACATACTTCACTCAGTATGATAATCTCTGGTCCATCCATGTTGCTGCAAATGGTATTATTTCATTCTTTTCTATGGCTGAGTAATATTCCATTGTATATATGTACCACATCTTCTTTGTCCATTCCTCCATTGATGGATATTTAGGTTGCTTCCATGTCTTGGCTATTGTAAACAGGACTGCAATGAACATTGGGCTGCATGTATCCTTTGAGACCATGTTTTTCTCCAGATATATGCCCAGGAGTGGGATTACAGTGTCATATGGTAGCTTTATTTTTAGTTTTTTAAGGAACCTCCATACTGTTCTCCATAGTGGCTGTACCAATTTACATTCCGACCAACAGTGTAGGAAGGTTCCCTTCTCTTCACACCCTCTCCAGCATTTATTGTTTGTAGATTTTTTGATGATGGCCATTCTGACCAGTGTGAGGTGACACCTCATTGTAGTTTTGATTTGCATTTCTCTAATAATTAGCGACGTTGAACATCTTTTCATGTGCCTTTTGGCCATCTGTATGTCTTCTTTGGAGAAATATCTATTTAGGTCTTCTGCCCATTTTTTGATTGGGTTTTTGTTTTGATGACATTAAGCCTCATGAGCTGTTTATAAATTTCGGAGACTAATCCCTTGTCAGTCACATCATTTGCAAATAATTTCTCCCATTCTGTGGGTGGATTTTTCATTTTGTTTATGGTTTCCTTTGCTGTGCAAAAGCTTTTGAGTTTAATTAGGTCCCATTTGTTTATTTTTGTGTTTTTTTTTCCATATTCTGGAAGATGGGTCGAAAAAGATTCTGAGATTTATGTCAGAGTGTGTTCTGCCTAGGTTTTCCTCTAAGAGTTTTATACTGTCTGGTCTCACATTTAGGTCTTTAATCCATTTTGAGCTTATTTTTACATACAGTGTTAAAGAATGATCTAATTTCATTTTTTTACATGTAGCTGTTGAGCTTTCCCAGCAACATTTGTTGGCAGAATGTCTTTCCACTATTGTGAAGTCTTGCCTCCTTTATCATAGATTAATTGTCCATATGTGTGTGGGCTTATTTCTGGGCTTTCTATCCTGTTCTATTGATCTATATTTCTATTTTTGTGTCAGTACCATACTGTCTTGATTACTGTAGCTTTGTAGTATAGTCTGAAGTCAGGGAGTCTGATTCCTCCAGCTCCATTTTTCTTTCTCAAGATTGTTTGGCTGTTCAGGGTCTTTTGTTCTAGTTCAGTGAAAAATGCCATTGATAATTTGATAGGGCTTGCACTGAATCTGTAGATTGTGTTGGGTAGTATAGTCAATTTCACAATATTGATTCTTCCAATCCATGAACACTGTATATCTTTCCATCTGTTTGTGTCTTCTTCGATTTTTTTCATCAGCATCTTATAGTTTTCAGAGTACAGGTCTTTTGTCTCCGTAGGTAGGTTTATTCCTAGGTATTTTATTCTTTTTGATGTGATGGTAAATGGGATTATTTCTTGAATTTTTCTTTCTGATCTTTGGTTGTTAGTGTAGAGAAATGCAACAGATTTTTTGTATTAATTTTGTAACCTGCTATTTTACCAGATTCATCGATGAGCTCTTGTAGTTTTCTGGTGGCCTCTTCAGGATTCTGTATGTATAGTATCATGTCATCTGCAAACAGTGACAGTTTTACTTCTTCTTTTCCAATTTGGATTCCTTTTATTTCTTTTTCTTCTCTGATTGCCATAGCTAGGACTTCCAAAACTATGTTGAATAAAAGTGGTGAGAGTGGACATCCTTGTCTTGTTCCTGATCTTAGAGGAAATGCTTTAAGCTTTTCATTGTTGAGAATGATGTTAGCTGTAGGTTTGTCATATATGGCCTTTATTATGTTGAGGTATGTTCCCCCTATGCCCACTTTCTGGAGAGTTTTTGTCATAAATGGGTGCTGAATTTTGTCAAAAGCTTTTTCTGCATCTATTGAGATGATCATAGGGTTTTTATTAAGTTTGATGTGGTGTATCTCATATTGATTTGCAGATATGGGAAAATCCTTACATCCCTGGGATAAATCCCACTTGATAATGGAGTATGATCCTTTTAATGTATTGTTGGATTCAGATTGCTAGTATTTTGTTGAGGATTTTTGCTTCTATGTTCATCAATGATAATGGCCTGTAATTTTCTTTTTCTGTGGTATCTTTGTCTGGTTTTGTTATCAGGTTGATGGTGGCCTCATAGAATGAGTTTGGGAGTGTTTCCTTCCTCTGCAATTTTTTGGAAGAATTTCAGATGGATAGGTGTTAGCTCGTCTCTAAATGTTTGATAGAATTTGCCTGTGAAACCATCAGGTCCTGGACTTTCTTTTGTTGGCAGTTTTTAAATCACAGTTTCGATTTCAGCGCTTGTGATTGGTCTGTTTATATTTTCTATTTCTTCCTGGTTCAGTCTTGAGAGACTGTACCTTTCTAAGAATTTGTCCATTTCTTCCAGGTTGTCCATTTTATTGGCATACAGTTGCTTGTAGTAGTCTCTTATGATCATTTATATTTCTGTGATGTCAGTTGTAACTTCTCCTTTTTCATTTCTAATTTTATTGATTTGAGTCCTCTCTCTTTTTCTCTTGAGTCAGAATAAAGGATTATAAATTTTGTTTATCTTTTCAAAGAACTACCTTTTAGTTGCATTGATCTTTGCTATTGTTTTCTTTGTCTCTATTTCATTTTATTTCTGCTCTGATCTTTGATTTCTTTCCTTCTACTAACTTTAGGTTTTGTTTGTTCTTCTTACTCTATTTGCTTTAGGTGTAAGGTTAGGTTGTTGAGATTTTTATTGTTTCCTGAGGTAAGATTTTATTGCTATATACTTCTCTCTTAGAACTGCTTTTGCTGCATCCCATAGGTTTCGGATCATTGTGCTTTCATTTTCATTTGTCTCTAGGTATTTTTTTATTTCCTCTTTGATTTCTTCAGTGATCCATTGTTTCTTTAGTAACATATTGTTTAACCTTCACATGTTTGGGGTTTTTTTAATAGTTTTTTTTCTTGTAGTTTATTTCTAGTCTCATAGTGTTGTGATCAGAAAAGATGCTTGATGTGATTTCAATTTTCTTAAATTTACTGAGGCTGGCATTGTGGCCCAGCATGTGATCAACCCTAGAGAATGTTCAGTGTGCACTTGGGAAGAGTGTGTATTCTGCTGCTTTTGGATGGAATGCTCTATAAATATCAATTAAGTCCATGTGGTCTGATATGTCTTTTAAGGCCTGTTTCCTTATTGATTTTCCATCTGGATGATCTGTCCATTGATGAAAGTGGGATGTTAAAGTCCCCCACTATTATTGTGTTACTGTCAATTTCTCCCTTTATGGCTTAGTATTTGCCTTATATATTGAGGTGCTCTTATGTTGGGTGCATATATATTTACAGTTGTTATGTCTTCTTCTTAGATTGATCCCTTAATCATTATTTAGGGTCCTTCCTTGTCTCTTATAACAATCTTTATTTTAAAGTTTATTTTGTCTGATATGAGTATTGTGACTCCAGCTTTCTTTTGATTTCTGTTTGCATGGAATACCTTCTTCCATCACCTCACTTTC
This sequence comes from Balaenoptera acutorostrata, assembly GCF_949987535.1. Lineage (NCBI taxonomy): Eukaryota > Metazoa > Chordata > Mammalia > Artiodactyla > Balaenopteridae > Balaenoptera > Balaenoptera acutorostrata. Next base: position 49,804,043 of record NC_080075.1, on the reverse strand, counting down.
AGTCTGTATGTGTCCCTAGGTCTGAGGTGGGTCTCTTGTAAACAATATATATATGGGCCTTGTTTTTGTATCCACTCAGCCAGTCTATTTCTTTTGGTTGGAGCATTTAATCCATTTACATTTAAGGTAATTATCGATATGTATGTTCCTATTGCCATTTTCTTATTTGTTTTGGGTTTGTTTTTGTAGGTCTATTTTCTTACCTTCCTCTTTTGTTCTCTTGCGGTTTGATGACCATTTTTAGTGTTGTGTTTGGGTTGATTTTTCTTTTTTGTGTGTGTATCTATTGCAGTTTTGGGGTTTGCTATTCCCATGATGTTTTGATATGGCAGTCTATATATATGAAAAGTTTTTATTTCTTGTTTTATTTTTTTAAGTTGCTAGTTTCTTTCCCACCTAGAGGAGTTCCTTTAGCATTTGTTGCAAAGCTGGTCTGGTGGTGCTGAATTCTCTTAGCTTTTTCTTCTCTGTGAAGCTTTTGATTTCTTTGAGTCTGAATGAGAGCCTTGCTGTGTAGAGTATTCTTGGTTGTATGTTCTTCCCTTTCATCACTTTAAATATATCATGCCACTCTCTTCTGGCTTGCAGAGTTTCTGCTGAGAAATCAGCTTATAATCTCATGGGAATTCCCTTTTATCTTATTTGTTTCTTTTCCCTTGTTGCTTTTAATATTTTTTCTTTGTCTTTAGTTTTTGTCAGTTTGATTACTATGTGTCTCAGCATGTTTCTCCTTGAGTTTATCCTGCCTGGGACTCTCTGTGCTTCCTGGACTTGGTTGACTGTTTCCTTTCCCATATTAGGGAAGTTTTTGACTATAATCTCTTCAAATATTTTCTCGGGTCCCTTCTCTCTCTCTTCTCCTTCTGGGACCCCTATGTTGTTTCATTTAATGTTGTCCCAGAGGTCTCTTAGGCTGTCTTCATTTCTTTTCGTTCTTTTTTCTTCTTTTCCATGGCAGTGATTTCCATCATTATGTCTTCCAGGTCACTTATCTGTTCTTCTGCCTCACTTACTCTGCTATTGATTCCTTCTAGTGTATTTTTCATTTCAGTTATTGTATTGTTCATCTGTTTATTCTTTAGTTCTTGTAGGTCTTTGTTAAACATATCTTGGATCTTAATCTTTGCCTCCATTCTTTTTCTAAGATCCTGGATCATCTTCACTATCATTATTCTGAATTCTTTTTCTGGAAGCTTGCCTATCTCCACTTCATTTAGTTGTTTTTCTGGGGTTTTATCTTGTTCCTTCATCTGGGACATAATCCTCTGCCTTTTCATTTTGTCTAACTTTCTGTGATTGTGGTTTTCATTCTGAAGACTGCAGGATTGTAGTTCTTTTTGCTTCTGCTGTCTGCCCTCTGGTGGATGAGACTTGCACAAGCTGCCTGATCGAAAGTTTTCCCTTTTGAGTTTAGAAACATTAAAAAAATTTTAGTTTCTTACTTTGTGTTACTGGTATCTAGAAATGGAACTAAATTTCATATTGGTTGGTTCTAAAACCACTTTCCTCAGTCTACTTACTAATACTGCTAATTTATCTGTAGAGTGTTTATTTCTTCACCTGGGTGACAGTGTTTTGACACAGGGTGAAAAAGAGATGATGGGACACAGAATGGCTCTTCAGCTGCTCAGAAGTGGTGTACATCACTTGTCATATTTTATTGGCCAAAGCAAGAACCAAGGCTGATATCAATGGGGCAGGGAAGTGTAATCACTCCAGAAGGAGAGGCAGAGAATATTGGGAATAATTATAAAATTCATTGCACAGATTTGTATATCATGCCTTTTGTAAACAAGGCAGAGAATCTTACCTAAAAGCTAATCCCTAATTGTAAAATTACACAAGGATGGGGGCCTTGTTAGTGAATATGATGACTTAAATTAGAGTCTGTTAGGTCTTTATCTTGACACTCTCATGCAGAAAGTCATCTGTTAATCAGAAACTTTTCTTTGATATTTTAGGTCTTGGTATCCAAGATTTCTAAATTTTGGAAATTATGTGTGCCTATGGAATAAACTACAATAAAATAATACCCTATATTTGTATAATCCTTTAAAGTTTACTAGGATACTTTGACATTATTTCATTTAAAACAATGAAATAGAGTTGGACATTTTAATTGCCTGTTAATCAGTCTTGTTCCCCAATAGACAGAAAAATACAAATGAAAGTTTGGGCAGTCTTGTACTCATTTCCCTATCCTTGGAATCTAACACAGTATCTGACACAAGGAGGGCTTATTTACAGAATGAAATGAGATTTAATTACTTGTTCAAGGTCATGATGCTAACAATTTTGGGAGCAAAGATTGAATGCAGGCCTTCTGGCCCCAACAGCAGTGTTTGCTCCTCTACACCACTGCCAGCCCAATAGTATCTGCCTATATAAGGGCAGAGAAACTAGAAAACCAGAGAATAATTAACCTGTTTGTATTTTCTCTGAAACTGACCAACATTTCCACTTTCAACATGCTGGCAGGTAAACAGATGAAGAAGATAAAGCATGGGTCAATAGGAAGGCAACTCCTGAGAAGTCCCTGCCCATAAAATACCATCAATGTGCCCATCTGTTCCATATTTAGATACACATTTTTCAAAATTAACATATTTACACCCATTTAAGTGAAGAACATATGTTCAGAAAGGTATTAGAAAGTGCTGCTGAAGGTTGTTGAGAAAGCCTGAGGTCTAAGAGAACATCAGTCACTAGGATTTCCTTACAATGGAAAGAGCCATGGAAGCTAGTAGAGAAGTTCCCAAAAGGGGAAGGTCCCCAGTGTTGGCTAAAGGGGTAAATTTGGCCTGTGTAATTTCATTTGCCAGGGTCTCTGAACACAAGCAGCATTCATCAGTTGCTTTTTACCTTAAATAAATGGGTATTAGAATTGAAATGATTTCCCCAAGTCAGGCTGATGTTGTACTTTGAGAAGAGCATAATCACCACTAAGCAGAATAAAACATTTTCTCAATGGCCCTCTGTATGATGTTTCAAATTTCCTGATTTCAACTTCTTCTTTATTTTCTGCATTATCTCTCCATGTTACCAGTCAGTCAGTAACCATATTTCCAATTTTATTTTGGACATCTAGGTGCTCTGGGTGATAGAAATCACAAATAATCATGTCTGTTTTTACCTTCCTGAAATTAACAATCTAGATATAATATAGGAGAACATACAAAGGGATTTCATACTATGAACAAATCAGAAATCATTAAATTAGCACCTGTTTTGGGTCAACATATTGTGGGAAGCACAAAGAATTGAATCCATAGTCTTTGCTGGAAAATAATAACTATATAAAATATGAAATGGTAACTATATGAAAAAACTAAACTCAAAGCAAAACTAAATAAAAGTATATGATACTGTAAAATACATAATCTTATTGCTTATATATAATCTATATTCTATAATATATATTAAGGATATATTGAATAAAGTTGTATTGTAAAAATATGTAATCTTATTGCTAAGTGATCACACAGATTTTAAATACTGTGAGTTTTAGTAGAGGCAGAGCTATGAGCTGCAGTAAATGGGAAATTCCATGAAGGAAGAAAAAACTTGAGGTGTGCCTTGATATGAAGAAAGAGTACAATCTTGAGGGAATACAAAGTAAAAGAATGATCCAGGTTTTAAAGAGAGTTCATCAGGTGGTAATTCCTAAGCAGATTAAAGTTTTAATTCTATTTTAGAAGAAAAAAGGGGATAATATTTGGAGGAAAAGATAAGAAAGCAGTAAGACAGGATTCATGTTAAGAACAAGGAGCAGAAAACAGTGTGCTGGTCCCTGCCACTTCAGTATATTCTTCAGAAATAATTGAGGTAAAAGCTTTTCTCAGATGTTTTCATCCTAGACTAGAGATCACCACTGGGTGATCTGGGCATAAAGCAAATAAATACACAAGGAAGTGAGGCTATGGGGCAAGACAACTCCTTTTAGAGTCTCCAGTGTACTTCCTCTTCAACTTTCTGGCTTTAAGACTCATAAGAGAAATTCCCTTCTCTTTCCAAACAGCAGTCATCTACTAATTAGATATTATATTGGGTAAGTTCAGAAAAATGCTGAATGTGTTGGTAATAGATGCCTCTTTTGTACTGCTCCTACATTAACTCTAATAGCTGTGTCTTTAAAAGGAAGCAGGATGGACCCTGACAATGTGGGTATGGCTGTACTGATGCTGTAGACGAACACCAATGACCTCTTTTCCAATTGCTACCAAGGTTCTTTTTTGTTTTTTAAATTTTCTCAGACTGCATGAGTTCCCAGATATCCTAGTATTTCTGCCTTCTTTTGCAGTGCAATTCCTCACAATCAGGTGTGTACTTAGTTTCCAACTTCCTCTTCAAGAACATATTCATCATGAAATAATCTACTTGAAACAGAACTTCAGTTCATCTTTCTGCGTAATACTGTTCAGCTCAGATAACCAACATTCTGCAAAATGGTGTGATGTCAGACCACCCATCCTCTTGAGGGTTTGGATGTTTAGAAGCCTCAGAACTACAGTGGGCATTTTCACATCCGTAATTACTTTGAAGTCATTTTGTCCGCTTCAGACAAAATGACTAATACTTGTCCCACCTTCCTCTAGTCATTTTTGTATAATCTACTGGCAATTTCTGAATCCAAACTTCAGAGACTACAGAAAACATCCGTTTAATGTGAGTCACTAATTTGCCTTTTACTATTACAGAACAGATCAGCAGTCCAGTGACTCATTAAAAAAGAGGGACATTTTTCTATCATTCATTTCTCCTCTAGTAATGTTATCTGTGGTCTGAAAATACACGAGATCGATTCACACAGAAAGGTCACAAATGTGCCTTAGCTCGTTTCTCACTGAAAATGAAAGTATGGACTCTTATTGGGAGGAAGGAGTCTGGTATACATCTACTGACCTAGAAACAGCTTAATCTAGGTATATTTACTGAGGAAACGAGAGGAAAGTGATTACAACTCCTGCCACTCCATTCACTGTGCTAGATACGGAGAAGAAAAGTGAAGGAATCGTCCTTAAGGAATTCAAGTTTAAGAAAGAATAAACACATACATGAATAAATGTGGTATAATAAAGTAGGTATACCATCAGTGGTATGTGACACAGAACAGTGCTGGGCATCTCAGTAAGAACATGGCAGTGTCATCATTAGAACTCTTCATTCAGTATAATGTTGTGATGGAGGGGAAAGTGATTAAGTCAGATTCGTTACATAAAGGAAGGTTTCCCTTCAGTTACTATTGTGCTAACTATTCGTAATAATCATATGAAATCATATGAAATAAGCATACTTAACTTTGGTTTTTATAATGGAAGAAATGGAGATTGAGTAGTTAATGTTCCTCAGATCGCATGGCTATCAGGTGGTGCAGTTCAGGTTTGGCTTTAGAATTGCCTCGTGTCCAAGACTGTCTTCTTCCCAGCATACTGCCTCTTTCCCCTTTACTACCATCTAGACCTCGTACAGGTTGCAAACACATACGTTGTTCATACTTTATATCCTTAAGGAGTGTGTAAACCTGTTTAAAATACGCCTCTACTAAAAAATAAAAAACAAAAACTCAGCGTGTAACAGAAAATTCCATTGGTTCAAGAGGAGATGGCTGCAGCAGTTTCAAACCAGGTCATTCTTAGAATTTCCTGAAGATGGGTGTGGTTACAGTCAATCTTTACACCACTTCTAGTAGCATGTTTAGTACAGATATCGGGCTTCAGTGAATATCAAACATGGCTTCAAAGGAAAAAGGAAATAATTATGACTAGTGCCATGTCTCTTTTGGGTATGGAGGTATTCAAAAAGAAAAATAGACTAGTCTGACTTGCAGAAATAGGTGATTAATTCAATAATGGACGTTCTGTTGCAGTTTGGGGGGGGAGTATTTTTTAAAACTTTAAAAAATTGCATATTTGATTGAGCTTTAAATGCTTTGTATTCATAAAGCCTCATGACCTAGATACAAACTATTGCTAAAATTGTATGATATTTTTTATCATTCTGATAGACTGGCTTACTTCTGTGAAGATCAGGTAAGATGAGCATGATGAGTTCTGGGTGTTTTTCTGGGGAGCAGGTCTTACTGCCAGAAAGATAATGAAGATCTCATAGGGCTGTGTCTGTGGACAAAACAATAGTAAATGATTCTCTCACTCTTGAGCTACCTAAGTCTTTAAGAAAGATGTTAATAAAGTATTTCAATCTGAAATGTTAATGATCAATTAATTAGTTCAATAGTCAACATTCAATACACAGTTATAGATTATGCACTAGGTGCATGCACTTTGCTCTTGAGGCCTGTGGAGAATGCAAAAAAGAGAAAAAATATATAAAAGTTCCTGTCCTAAAGGAGATTAAAATCAATAACAATGAAAATGAGATGCTGGTTGATTCTTTCAAAGATTAAGTATATGCTAGGCACAGGACTAGGCCTTACAGATACCCTGGTACTTGAGATGGACAGAATGCCTTCTCTCATGGAGATTATATTATTTTAGGAGACTCAGGCAACAAATTCCTAAATAAATAAATAAACTGGATCATGGGTAATGAGAAGCACTACAAAGAAAATAAAACATCAAAGAAAGTCTCTTGGCAGAGGTAATACTTGTGTCAGCCATGCAAACATCTGAGGCCAGTGTGTTCTTGTAGGGACAAACTGCAAACAACCGTTGGGAAGTAGGAACAAACATGTACCAAGCAAACTTCAAAAAGTACCAAAGTCAGCCGCTGTGCTGGGGCTCAGCAAGCAGGGGGTCGTAGTGAAGGATCGTGTCAAAGATGTGGGCAGGGACACTTCATAGAGGGTTCCGGGGAATAGTTTGAATTTTAATCCTGTTGCCAAGGGAAGCTGGTCAAGGGTTTTTTCAGAGGGATGCAAAATGACACACACACATAATTATAATATACACATAATATGATGCTCTTCATCCAAAGGGTACACCTTAAGTGCTGTGATTGTTGAGAGGCAGGACAATTAGGTTTTTTACTCAGAAAATTAAGGATGACTTCATGGAGCAGTTTGCCTTTGAGCTGAGTTCTGAAGTATTCATGAAGCTTCATGTGCCCAGGGAATGGTATGAACAAAGCTCTCAGGCAAGAAATCCTAAGATGTTGACAACTTACACATTCATGACACAGATACATTTGCTTCCTAAGAAGGGAAACTACTTGAGCTCAAAGAAATGACTGTTTACTGTGAAATCATAGGTGCCAGAGCAGGCTGAAATGTCTGGGGAGTGAGAGGTTGAGGGGATGAGAGTGGTGGACTTTAGCCCTCAAGCTACAGCAATGGAGCTGTTTACTCTGACACCCGGGAAGCTGACCCTCTTGTTGTGCTTTGACATCCTGAAAGACAACATGATGTAGTAAATGTCATGATAAAGGTGTTATGTTCAGGAATCTGCTGAGGTCACAGGGAAAGGTCTGTACATCCTCAGAGTAGCAGAGATTCTCACTCGTGAATATGAATGGGCTGCCCTCTGCTGCCTTTTATGTTTCTCTTAGTGATTATGCAATAGTGCAGTCTGTATCTAGAAAGGGGATTCAAGGGCTTGAGAAAAGGGACTGGAAGGCCAGTTCTTGGCTTTCGGTTATGCTGACTCCTCAGAAGCAATTGAGGACGACTTTGGTAGCTCTGTCTCAAAGGGGATGGTGTGCTCCACGCCACTAATGCAGTTTAACATGCAGTGCTGGAATTATTTGGAGGTCTTCATTTTAATGTGGGGTATTTTCATTATGCTGCTTTCCTAACTTGGAAAGACTTGGTCAGACAAACAAATTTGCCTAGCAATGCATATAACCTGTTGAATAATGCAAAGGCAGAGGTCAGTAGAATTTTTATGTGAAGAACCAGGTGGTAAATGTTTTTGGGCCAACAAGCAAAATCAAGGGTATTAGAGGCAGTTATATAACCAGAAAGAAAAGAATCTACAGTTTTTCACGGATGAATTTATAATACCAATTACAACTTTTTGTAATACAAGTCTACTAATGAATGGAATTTTTCTTTGGGGAATAGGATTTCACTTAATTGGGGGTTCAAAATTAGTGTTCTTCATCATCAAATCAATTGCAGATATTCATCTATAAAAAGCATTCTTAGCTCCCAAGCTGTACTAAAGCAGGCATTGGGGCTGAATTGGCCTAATGGATATAATCTACTGACTGCTGCCCTAAAGTCTGTACACCTTAACTTGTCACATGTACATTTCAAATTAATAATCAAAATATTGATAAATTATCTTCCTATAACAGTCCTTTTCATATCATATATAATAGACAAGTAGTTAAGAGCACGTACTTCAGAATTAGAATAATCCAGATACAATGCTTGGCCTCACTCCCTTCTAGCTATATGACTTTAGGAATGTCACCTAATATCCCTAAAGTCATATATTTGATGATGAAGAACACTACCTTTGAACCCCAATTAAGTGAAATCCTATTCCCTCAGACTCGACTTTCTCATCTGTAATATAATGATATTAGTATCCCTTCAATCCCGTTTTGAAGAAAAATAAGTAAGATAGTGTTAGTATAGTGCCTAACATGTAGTGAACAATAAATAATAGCTATTAATATTTTCTCATGTGATATCTGCAATAATTCATTGGAGGTATATAATACAGGGATTACTTTTTCCCTATTGCTATTATTCCTCATTGGGGAAAAATGAGACAGAGATCAAGGAACCTACCCAATATTTGTGATGACACTACAGCTAAAACTCAGTTCTCTTATCTCATTGATTCATTTAGTAATTATGTATTAAGTAATTATGTATTAAGTATGTATGTATGTGGTAGGAAGAATTCTAAGATGACCATGAAACCTGTCAGTGGTGTATACACCCTCTGTAATCCCCTCTGCTTGAGGGGATTGGGTGGGACCAATTGTGGGTTTGGGTGGAACCTGTGAGTGCCAGGGATAGTAACTAACTGATTAGATTACATTATATGGCAAAGGTGATGGAATAGTCCCTCCCACAATTATGTTACATTGTATATGACTCCATGATAGCAGACTGGAGGGAGATTCTCTGGCTGGCCTTGAAATAAAATAGCTATGACATGAGACAGACAAGTGGATAGGACTTTAGGGAAGCCTATAGGATCTGGGAGCGACCTCCCAACCAACAGCCAGTAAGAAAATGAGGACTTCAGTCTCACAACTGCAGGAAAGTAAATTCTGACAACTTGAATGAGCTTGGAAGAGGCCTCCAAGCTCCAAATGATAACACAGTCCAGTCGACATATTGGTTTCAGTCTTGTGAGACCCTGAGCAGAGAACTCAGCTGTGTCATGCCAGGACTTCTGCCCTGCAGAAACTGTGAGGTAATAAAGGTGTGTTTTATGAAACAGCTAAATTTGTGGTAATTTGCTACAGGGCAAAAAATGTCTACTACACTGTATCAGGTAGTTTGCTAAGTGATGAGAATAAAATGGTGAAGAAAAATAGACTTGATTCTTGTCCTGTTGGATTTATGGTTTGGAGAACAAGGAGACTACTTTAACACAGTTATCTGTCTATGATAAAAGTAAAAAGAGAATGTCATGAGAGAAGGAAGGAGGTCATCTAGCCATCTGACGATTGGGTGACAGGGAAAGTTTTTTGGAGATAGGTTAAGAATGGAAAATTTAGTAGGTTTAGTCAGGGAAATGGAGGGCTAGGGTGGGGGCAGGTGAAAAGAGTATTTCAACCTGGGAAGTAGATGCACAAAGATTCTGGAGGAGGGTGACATCCCAGGGCAGCCAATGAATTACAAATCACTGAGCTGTGGGGAGAGTTGGAGAGATGAGACTGAGTAAGCAGTTGCTAGTTCAGGAAGGGCTTCTATAGAGTTTGGACTTTCTCTTGAGGGAAATGGGGAGCCAGTGAAGGGTTTAGAGTGGAGGAGTGGCAGCTTTGGATTTGTCCTCTTTGCATTCTGCATTTAACTGCAGAATAAAGGATGAGAGACTTGCTGAGGGGCAGAGCTATATACAGGTGACAGATCGTAGTAGTTGGAACTAAGACCATGGCAGTTAGGGTGAAACGAAAGTGTTCAGGGCCTCTTACGTTTCCACAGCATGGATATTGAGTTGCCTTAGCTTCTGACAAGATAGATGTGATGGTTTATAAAGCCATAGCTAGAAATGTAAAAACTCACTCTCCCACTAAAACCTTTTTAAAAATAGGTTATACGACCAGAATGTCCAGACTGTGGGAACAAAAGATTCAATCAAGTGTTCTCATTATCATCTCCAAAGGAGGAAGAAACTTTCCATTGGTTCCCAATGGTGATTTTTTTTCAGGAAAAATGCTTTCAGAAGAGTGGTCACTCACAGCTGTTTATTGATCCTTCCCATGATTGAGAAATAATAAAATGCTCTGACCTTTTTAACCCTATTGCATCCCTCTGGCATTTTGATGAAAAGCAATTAGCCACTTCTTTTTTCTGGTAATAACAGTTTCAAATCCAGATCAAGCTCCCTAATGAGAAGATCATAAGCTAGGATGGAAAAGCAAATGGTCACCTGACAAGCCAGAGTAAGATAAATGTTGGTGCTTTATGCAGGGGCCACTGGGCAGCAGCTGAGAAGGTTCACTGCAAGAGAGTTTAAAATTAATCCTGACCTGCAGAATGGTATGGATGTCATCATGAATCTGTTGTTAATTCTTTAAGTGCTGAGGTGCAAGGTAGTTTGTTTATGGTAGCAAAGGGAATGTAAAAGCTTACGATTATTTGATTGATGAAAAATAATACCATGGATTTCGTATCCTATCATGGAGAGAGCTTTGAGGTGCTTACTATGAGTTTTGGTTCCACTGAAGGTACATTACAGACACTTATTCTTTATCCCCTAAATAGGGTTTAGAATGATTCTCTTTAGCCCTGAATAGGAGAATTGTTGCAGCCTTGAGCTTCTTGTACAGCTATTTTGGTAAATGACAGAGGCGAAGCCTCCAACAAGCATATCTGAAATAAGAGGAGGTTTGACAGCCCAGGAAGGCTCTGATCATGTGATAAACGAGTCAATGGGAAGAAATCTCTCAGGTGAGAGAGCTATCGTTCTATCAATTATGTTGCTCTATAAATCTGGAGAATTGGGGAAAGAGTGCGAGGTTGCCTTTCAGCTTCCTGCCAGATGGATTTCTTAGGAGAAAAGCTCAGCTGTGTTCCAGAGCTTGTCTGTATGGCAGATGAACTCTCAGCTGAAGTATTTTAATGTAGATGGGAATAATATGAAAGTACTGACTTATTTCCTCAATCTTCTATATGAAACAGTCTGTGGTGGGGAGCTGTTTCTGATGTAGACCGAATAAAACAAATAAGGACCCTTAGGTACAAACCCTCTCCTTTCAATGTTAATTTAAAATCCAGGGTCAAAGTTTCAAACATGTTTTACTTAGCAGTCCTCAAATTGGTCACTCTGATAAAGGTTGACTGTAAGGGACCTGATATTCCTGAAGCATGGTGTCTCTCATGGGGACACTCTCCTTAACTCTGTGTGTACTTTATTGCTGAAATGAAAAGCTGATAAAGTGACCCTATAGTGAACACAGGAAAAGTGGCACAGGGGTTACTGTTTCTCATTTTTCCTGGATAGGTGGATTCTTCAAGGTCAAGCTTCAAGGTCTAGGAAATCTCTCAGGGACAATTCATCTTATAAGATTTCCAACACCAAGATCAATCTAAGTAAACTCTCCCTGAGCATTTTCAATATGGAAAGCTAAAGTGCTACAAAACGAGCCTCTGGTTTTCTGAGATGGAGCACATTCTCTGACATATGACGACCATCAGCTTCACACCCATCACTGGGGAGACTAGGAAGGAATCGGTTCTAAGATGCTGAAGGAAACATTTAGTCTCTGGATCTTTGTGATGTTTATGAATGTTAATGTCCCCCACCTGCACTACCTCCAGGCCCTGACAATACAGTTGACTCTTGAACAACTCAGGTTTCAGCTGCACACGTCCACTTATACACTAACTTTTTTCAGTAGTAGATACGACAGTGCTACATGGTCCACAGTTGGTTGAAACTGGATGGGGAACTGTGGATATGGAGGAACTGTGTATAAGGAGAGCCAACTATATGTTATACAAGGATTTTTGACTGTGTGGAGGGTTGCGCCTCTAACTCCCGCATTGTTCAAGGGTCAACTGTATATTTTTCTTTCTTAGATCTAAATAGTTATATATTGTAAATGAATTGGTGGTAGGATTCATATAAAGAAGGGACCAAGTCTTCCAAAATACTCTCACCAGTACTCAACTAACCTAATACCTCATGTCAATGAGCATATTATGGAATCTGATCTTAAATTACTATATTACACTGCCCTCTTAGAACCATCCACATTTGATGTCCATTGATAAAGGGAAGGAGATTAAAGGGATCAGGCTTTGGATCAGTTAGACATGCATGTTGTTGGCAGTTACAGAAAACTATGGTGGCTTATAGAAATATTCTTATATTTCTCCTGTGATCTGTTGTCAGGTCAACATCTTTGACTCTCTTTTATTTTATTTTATTTTTTTATTGAAGTATAGTTGATGTACAATGCTGTGTTAGTTTCAGGTGTATAGCAAAGTGATTCAGTTTATACACACACACACACACACACACACACACACACACATATGTTCTTTTTCAGATTCTTTTCCCTTATAGGTCATTACAAAATATTGAGTATAGTTCTCTGTGCTATACAATAGGTCCTTGTTGGTACTGTGTATATGTTAATCCCAAACTCCTAATTTATCCCTCCCTACTGCTTCCCCTTGGAAACCATAAGTTTGTTTTCTATGTCTGTGGGTCTATTTCTGTTTTGTATGTAAGTTCATTTGTATCATTTTTTAAAAATTCCACATATAAGCAATATCATTTGATATTTGTCTTTCTCTGTCTGGCACAAGGCCTCTTGCACCAAACAGTTAGCTAAGTTGTGAGTGCAAAGGAAAAGTTCTTGAAAGAAATGAAAAGTGCTACTCCAGTGAACAAATGAATGATAAAACGAAACAGCCTTACTGCTGATAAGGAGAAAGTTTTAGTGGTCTGGCTAGAAGATCAAACCAGCCACAACATTCCCTTAAGCCAAAGCTTAATCCAGAACAATCCCTAACTCTATTCAATTCTTTGAAGGATGAGAATGGTGAGGAAGCTGCAGAAGAACAGTCTGAAGCTAGCAGAGTTTGGTTCATGAGGTTAAGGATAGAAGCTGTTTCCATAACATCAAAGCATGAGGTAAAGCAGCAAGTGCTGATGTAGAAGCTGCAGCAAGTTATCTAGAAGATCCAGCAGTGATAATTAATGGCTACACTAAAATAACAGATTTTCAATGTAGATGAACTAGCCTTCTATTGGAAGAAGATGCCATCTAGGACTTTCATAGCTAGAGAGAAGAAGTCAATGCCTAGCTTCAAAGGACCGGCTGACTCTCTTTTTAGGGGCTAATGAGCTGGTGAAACCAGTGTTTATTTAGCATTCCAAAAATCCTAGGACCCTTAAGAATTCTTCTAAATGTACTCTACCTGTGCTCTATAAATGGAACAAATAAAGCCTGGATGACAGCACATCTGTTTACAACATGTTTTACTGAATATTTTAAGTCTTCTGTTGAGACCTATTGCTCAGAAAAAGATTCAAAATATTCCTGTTCATTGACAATGCACCTGGTCACCCAAGAGCTCTGATGGAAATGTTCAATGAGATTAATGTTGTTTCATGCCTCCTATCGCATTCTGCAGCCCATGAATCAAGGAGTAACTTAAACTTTCAAGTCTTACTATTTAAGAAATGCATTTCATAAGGCTATAGCTGCCATAGATAGTGATTATTCTGAAAAATCTGGTCTAAGTTAATTGAAAACCTTTTGGAAAGCAGTTGCCATTCTAGATGCCATTAAGAACATTTATGACTCATGGGAAGAGGTCAGATATCAATATTGACAGGAGTTGGGAAGTAGTTGATTCCAACCCTCATGGATGACTTTGAAGGGTTAAAGACTTCAGTGGAAGAAGTCACTGCAGATGTGGTAGAAATAGCAAGAGAACAGGAATTAGTAGTGGAGCCCGAAGAAGTGCCTGAATTGCAGCAAGCTCATGATAAAACTTGAACCGATGGGGAGTTGCTTCTTATGGATGAGCAAAGTGGTTTCCTGAGGTGGAATCTACTCCTGGTGAAGATGCTGTGAAGATTGTTGAAATGACAGCAAAGGATTTAGAATATTACATAAACTTACTTGATAAACTGTGGTAGAGTTTGAGAAGATTGACTCCAATTTTGAAAGAAGTTCTGTGGGTAAAATGCTATCAAATAGCATTGCCTGCTACAAAGAAATCCACCGTGAAAGGAAGAGTCAATTGATACAGTGAACTTCGTTGTTTTATTTTAAAAAAATGCCAGAGTCACCCCAACCGTCAGCAGCCGCCACCAGGATAAGTCAGTAGCCATCAACATCCAGGCAAGACCCTTCACCAGCAAAAAGATTATGACTCACTAAAGGCTCAGATGGGGGTTGGCATTTTTTAGTAATAAAATATTTTTAATTAATATATGAAATTTGGAGGATATAATGAGATTGCACACTTAATAGACTACAGTATAGTATAAATACAACTTTTACATGCACCAGGAAACCAAAAAATTCACATGATGTACTTTATTGCAGTGGTCTGGAACAGAGCCTGCATTTTCTCCTATAAATTTAAGTCTTTATGATGCCGTTCTGAAGGAGATTTCCATTTTAAGCTTTACTTTATAATGAAAGGCTTTGCTCACAGTTCAAGGGATTTCAGGCACTGGTGCACAGTTGAAGGAGATTTAGGGTCAGAACAACTATTCTAGTGCTCCAGAAATCTCACTGAATTAGTGACAGACTTTATAGATGGCTACCTACTCCACTTACTCAGGAGGCTGGCACTGAATATTGCCTTGAACAAGGGCAGCCCTAGAATATTAAATCTAGATTAGGTCATTGTACTTGTTTTTTTTTTTTTATTACAGTGTAACAAATTAGCACAAATATAGCAGCTTGAAAGAACACCCACTTTATTATTTTACTGTTCAGTGGGTGAGAAATCTGTTGTGGGTTTGTCTGGGTTCTCTGTTTAGGGCCTCACAAGACTGAAATCAAGATGTCTGCCGGTTTGCACACTTACCTGGAGGATCTAAGAAAGAGTCTGTTTTCAAGCTTGCTGGTTGTAATGAGAATTCATTTCTTTGTTCTCATTTTCTTGCTGGCTGTTACCTGGGGGTATACTCAGCTCCTAGAGGACACTCTTAGGTCTTGCTTTATGGCCCCCTCCATCTTCAAGACAGTTTTGAATCTCCCTTGTGCTTCAATCTCTGACTTCCTCTTCTGCTACCAGCCTGAGAAAACTCTTTGCTTTTAAGGGGCTCATATAATGAGATTATGCCAGGTAATATTCCTAATCAAAGGAATAATTAATCCAAATAATCCAAATTAATCAAATAGTTAATCCAAATTACATTTGAAAAATTCCTTTTGCCATGTAAAGTAACATAATCAGAAGAGTAACGTCAGGGGACAGAGATCATGGGGTTGGTGAGGGGCATCTTAGAATTCTCCTCACCACTGTTATCTCTGGCTGACGGCATGTCCATGAAAAAGTAGAATTCTGCTTTATACTTTTTCGGGGGACTCTTGATCAGTAAGGCAGAAGAACTAAAGTGGCACTGTACACAGATTTAGCCAATCCAGTGGCTTATCTCAGGGATGAGTCTTGCGATAGCCATGCCAAATGGAAGAGCAAGGAGGGGAGTTAGAGAAATTTAAACTGTATGAAAATAGAAATGGAACTTTGTTTGCTTTCATATTCCCAATGTGTAATCTAGTATGTCATGGAGTAAGCACTCAGTGTTTGTTAAACGAATGAATGATAAGACTGTGTATTAGTTACCTTTTGTTAACAAACACCGCCCCCCAATCTTTTTCTCTTATGAGAACACAAGTTTTATTTCTAATTTTCTTAATCTTGGTATTTTCTTTTCTCCTGATGGATCTTGGTAAAAGAGACCAATTCAAAGCACACAATTATGTTAAAACCTCTCAGATGGAGGTAAATCACATTAAGTCACATGGTCATTCCCATAGCCGTAGAATGGAAAAAGTTGGTCCATCTACTGAAAGGCGCTGTGACATCACATGATAATGGATATGATGAATTATCCTTATACAGGTAGAGGGCAGCATATCTGGCCTGAATGATGCAATCTAACACAGTCTATCCACAGTTTACTGGCTAATAATTATCCCTGCTTCTGTGTTAGCAGACTCTAAGGTTTGGCATAGAGGGAGAATATTTAGGTGGGAAGGATAGTTGGGGGTTTTCTACTCTAACACTCTAAGCTTTCTCTCCTTCTGAGTTTTCTTATACTCCTTTGTGGACAACATAATAGGCATCAAACAAAATTCAGTAAGGACACTTGAATGACTCATTTAACCAGCCTCACTGCAACACCTACAGGTCCTCCATTCTAGGACTTTGTCTTAAGAAAACAATTTCACTGATTTTTTTCATATTCTCCAGGGATCCCCAGATTACCTAATCCATGATTTTTACATGGAAGATTTGATTTCTCACTGTTTAAATGCATTTCAAACCTAACCCTGTTGGAATAATGACATTCATCTTACCTCAAAGATTTTAAGCATTGTTTCGTAAAGGAAATGTGTATGTATCTCAATCTCTTTCCTCAGAGAAGTGTATATCCTTTCCCTTCCTGCATTCAGGCAACATTAGTCTTAAATTATAGCAACATATAGTGAAAAAATATTGTTCTCTTTCCTTTAATGCATGTTCATTTCTCAAACTTACAGGAAAAGTTGTTGTGGAAATAACATTTTAGTCAATAAATTGCTAACATATTATATGTCTTGCACCTTGGGTAATGTGATGTATGGAAAATTACTTAGCTATTAGTCTTCTGTGGAAGCCAAATGAATAATGAGAATTGGTAATCCATCTTATTTTCAAGGATTTTCAACACTATCTGTGTCCTTGGGGCCACTTTCACAAATGTTATACTTTACTGTTTCCTGATCCAAAGCGACAGGAGGCTTTTTTTTAAGTCTAAGATTTAAAAGAGGATTGAGGCTTGTCTGAGCTATGCATCCATAAAGACAGGCAGGCAGAAACATCACCATTTGTTTGTATTTTTTTCCGAACATGCCAACTGGAACAATGGCTGTGTTTTCCCCTTCATGTGAAGTTTCCAAAGCACCTGAACAGCTGCAGTCGTTCTGTTAAATAAAAAGCTGAATGCCAGACTCACATTTCACTTTTACCCTTGTTCTTGATGACCACCTCCTGCCATGAAGGGAAAAAGTAAAAATGCTCACCATCCTATTTCTCTGTTGGAAACTAATAGGTTTTTCTGGTAGTTGGTGATACTGAGAGTCTCCTTAAATCCTTATTTGATAAATAAACAACATATTAATGTGGTGGATGGGAGAACATTCATATAAATGTTTATCAGAAGAGAGTCAGAAGCATGTGGTTCTTCTGGCTGTCACACCTACCCTCATGGTGTCACAGTTACTTCCAGAATTTTTTAAAAAATGGTCCCTTGATGCCTCCAGTCAGTTTTTATCTGCCTTTTGGGTTATTTGCAGTTAATGGAATCTTTCTTATTCTTAAAGAGATCAAACCAAAGGGTATAGGGGGACCTGAATTATGCAGTAGAATTGTGTAGCAAAACTAGCTAGCTGCTTACCAAACCTTATTCTGCTTCTTCCTGAGCACACAAACCACATTTCCTAGACTTGCTTACAATTAGGTGGGAATCCTGAGTTGCAGCAGGTGAAATATGAACAAAAACTAAGTGAGCCACTTTCCAGGAACATGCCATAAAACTCTCATGAGCGATCCTTCCCTGGTTGGATGCAGATGTTGGTGAAGACAGTTGGTGAAGTTGGATGGTGATCTTGGAAATCGTGTGGTGAAAATGGTTATAAGATGAAAGGACACTGAATTCTGGAATGACTTTTGGAGTGGTGTCTTCTGCTGATCAAGAATTCCTATTTTGGACTTTCTTTGAATGAGAATAAACTTTCACTGTTTTGAGCCATTATGTGTTTTGGACTTTGTTATTGCATCTATTATTTTTTAACTAATGCATATACAATTTTATTGTGTCCTGAAATTTTAGAATAGCGTAAAAAGGTGACCTGTTAAATTCTTACATTGTGCCTGGATTTCCTTTATGTCCTTAGTGAATTTTGAAATATACAAATCATTTAATTTGTGCATGTCCTTAAAGAATATGGAGAGGGGAACGGGACATAGGAAGAAGAGTGAGTGATTGTTATCGATTACTTGTATACCTAAATCTGAACTCTCACCAGAGTTAGCGTGGTGGAGTCTACATTGCTACCCACTGAGGTTTGGAAATTTTTAATCAGTAGATTTACTTAATCAATCCTTGAGAGGACTACAAACCTGACCATCTTTGATTGCAAAGGCATTTCAGTATCCTGTACACAGATGCCTGACCCACAGAAATTGAGATAATAAATATTGTTGTTTTAAACTACTAATTTTGGGGTAATTTGTTACAATCTGTAGTAGTTTTTAATTACTTTATCTACTAGAGCTACATGTATATTTCCTAACCCCCAGAATTTCCACTCATAACCATCAGATATGCATACATGTTCACAAAATACATGAATAGGAATGTTCACAGGAGCACTATTCATATAGCCCACACTGGAAACTTGCTGAATGTCCAATACACTAAATGTTCACCAGATGTAATGGATAAGTAAATTGTGGCATATTCACAAAATGGAAAACTATATAGTTTTGAAAATGATTAATTAATCTACAACAATGTAGATTTCACAAAGAAGCTGGGTACAAAAGAGAACCTAACTTGTCACTTAATTTATGTAAAGTATTCTGTTTTCTAGTCAGTATAACGATTACCCTCCTGGGGAGTTAGACTGGAAAGGGGGTTCAAAATGGGCCTTGTGGGGCTTCCCTGGTGGCGCAGTGGTTGAGAATCTGCCTGCTAATGCAGGGGACACGGGTTCGAGCCCTGGTCTGGGAGGATCCCACATGCCACGGAGCGGCTGGGCCCGTGAGCCACAACTGCTGAGCCTGCGTGTCTGGAGCCTGTGCCCCGCAGCGGGAGGGGCCGGGATAGTGAGAGGCCCGCGCACCGCGATGAAGAGCGGTCCCTGCACCGCGATGAAGAGTGGCCCCCACTTGCCGTAACTAGAGAAAGCCCTCGCACGAACTGAAGACCCAACACAGCCAAAAATAAAGAAATAAATAAATAAAGTAGCTATAAAATTTAAAAAAAAAAAAAAAAAATGGGCCTTGTGTTATAGGTAATATTCTGTTTCTTGGAATGGGTGCTATACATGGTGTGCTGTCTTTGTGGAAATTCATCCAGGTTTACACTTTGATGTATTTACATTTCTGTATAGGTATTAAATATTAAAATTTTTTAAAGTTTAAAAAATGTTCATGCCTTTGTGATAGATATCTATCTTGATATTGTCAAACATATATATAAATCTGGGTGTGTTTGTGTGTACATACGTGCTGTGAATTAAAATTTGGAGAGAGCCCTCATATCCATTAAGATGATTGGTTAAATAAATTATGGGGCATTCATCAAATTGTTTGCTATTGTTCTATTAGGATGAATATGGCAATCTGATAGAGAAAGATGCTCAACTATATGCTTCTCAATGAGAATAATAGGTCATAGGCATGCAAGGGACTGGCAGAGACACAGTGGGTTAGACAGATAGAAGGATACTTACCAAAACATTAATAATGAGTTACCTGGGCAGTAACTTCATGGCTGACTGTTTTTTCCTTT
Source organism: Balaenoptera acutorostrata (assembly GCF_949987535.1). Classification (NCBI taxonomy): domain Eukaryota; kingdom Metazoa; phylum Chordata; class Mammalia; order Artiodactyla; family Balaenopteridae; genus Balaenoptera; species Balaenoptera acutorostrata. The sequence continues at coordinate 49,784,199 of NC_080075.1, read as the reverse complement.
TGGCTTATCTATATTTTTAATGTATCTATATTTTAATGTATTTTTGTATTTAATTTGATTTTAATATCTTAGAAGCCAGAAGTCATACTTTTTATTCAACAACACTCATTGTACACACATTTATCACATTGAACCATAGACCTTGTACAAAGTCAAAACTCAATAAATATTCACTTACTGCCTGACAAAATAATAAGCCATAATAGATAATCTGTCATCCTCATCCATATATTATGTCTTAGAGAAGGACATCTGTGTTCTAGCAGGTTGTATAGAGACAACTACTAAACGTGTATTTGTGTGCGTGCACTTTGTGTAAGAGAGTTATATATTAGAACCTGCCTTAAAGGCATTTTGGACATTAATTTAAATGAGAAGGAGAGATGCAATTGGGAAGGGACAATAAAGGTGATGCCTCCAGTTGGTTAATAGTCTGTGGACATTTCAAGCCTATTGAATAATGTGTTAATTTCATTAGACATTTTATCTGATGTGTAGACTCCTTGTCTGATTTTGCAAAGGTCGCATAAATCCTGGCTCATTCACAGTGAGGAAACAACCTTCCAGGGCCTTCACAGCCCAGGCAGGTGGTTGTTAATGGGATGCCAAGTGATCTGAAGCCTAGAATTGTAATTGGTTGCTGATTGTGTATGCAAGTCTCAAGTTCTGGATTTTGTATTTCCTGTTTGGGAATGACTTTACAAAAAGAAGAAATACTAGAAAACTCCATAGTACTTTTGAGCAGTTCTTTCTTTTTCTTTTCGCTTGTGCATATGTATGGTGGTATGCCCTAGACTAAACACCAGCAGCTCTTATTATTTTGTTGCAAAACAATACTGACAACTATCCACTGAAGTGTAATAATACCAACTCAGCTGTCTCAGTGGAAACAAAACTGTTCACAAATGGCAAAATGTAAATAGAGATGAGGGAGAGTACAGAGGAAGAAGGGAGCAAAGAGAGCATTAAAAATATTTTTTTCTAAGACATAAGAACCAGGACTTTGCCTATCACAAAAATAATAGTTTGATATTAATTTACATAATAAGAAGAATTTAGTTTTGTCACAGGGGCTAGATGGATTGAATAACAAAATGGAAAGACACAGTAAATGATTACTCTCTAGAAAATGGATTATCCAGGCTTTTACTTTCTCTTCTCCTTTCTCCTAGTCTTATGGGCATTCACCACATAACTACAAGAATTTAGACAAAATTTTAAAAAATGATGCTCAGATTGGTTTCATTTATCTGCTGGCTGGAATCTATTTTAGAAAGTGAAGTGAGGGATATCTCAACGCAGTTGAAATAATTGGAGAATTATCTATAGATCTGTAATTTAGTTTTCTTGCTATTCACAGTCCCATTTACCATAAATGTAGTTTTAAAAATCATTATATGAAAAAGGTGATGAGTTATTTACCATTTGTTACTCCAATTTTTATAGCTCAGTGGAGAAAAAATGGGCATGGGGTGGATTTAGCTTAATGAAGTAGTCTTAGAAAAGGAAGTGAGTGACATGGAGGTACATTGGTTGAATGAGACAGTAGATGGATTAGGCAATGAGCTTACTGCAAGTTTAGGTAACAGGTGATGCTAGGTCCTAATGCTAGGGTAGAGTGTCTTCCACTGGGCACACTCGCAGAACCCTGAGGTATATGCTGGTAAGCATTCCAAGGGACTTATAAATACCTAATTATGATTCAGAAATAACCAACCCACACAATAGAATAGTACCGTATCTCATCTGGCAGTAGAACTTTGATACAGAGATCCAGGTATACAGGCAATTAAAGTGAGTGCTCTTAGGTTTCTTATTGCAGACCTACAGTTTAGGAAAAGGACTGAAGTAGCCATGACAGTCCTGGCATTACATAATATGGCATGATAAAAGATGAAATGCTGAGTTATAAGTATTTAACATATTACTTTCTCTTCCTACTCCTTATTGTACCCTTTCTTAGACAAAAAATTCTTTTTCACCAGGTCAACATTCTGGACTTTTTTCCATGTCATGTAGAATCTGTGTCCTGAAAAATAGGGAAACAGAATCTAAAGAGGCTAAATTGATATAAATAGTGAAAAGCTGAGATGGGAGAGAAGGGGAGAGAAGCAGCAAATATCTTTGAAAATTGAGTCTGACAGAAAAGTTAGAGAAGTTTAAAGAACATTGGAATGAAAGAATGTGGATCATGCATGTCTAAGAACAGTTGAAAATGAGAGAGATGGAAAAATGTTTCAGAAGTTTGGAGATTAAAAGAATTATTAGATGGTTTTGAACCTGCAGGTAGGGCGATTATTGGGACCCAGATGTATGGAAACTGAATTAGAGGAGGGTTCAACAAATGACATGTAGGCAAATAGCTTATACAACCTGACTATATGAAAATTCTGGAATTTGGGGGAAAAAACATAGAATATTCAATGTACTATAGGGAAAGAAGCATGAAAATGTATTTTTGAATTGTACATGTGTGCTTATGATCATGCGAAATTAGGGCAATACACTTAACTCCTGCGACTACCAGCTTTCTCATCCGTTAAGTGAGATAACTTGTGATAACATGAAAACAAGCACAGTAGCCTGATATATACTGGTTTAAACAAAAGGAGGAAAAAGAAAAAGCTAGAAGCCTGCCCACACATAAGAATGTTGAGATAATTCATCAAATCCTCCTTTATAGGATTGTAAGCCTTCATTTTGGTTCAATGACTTCTATAATCTAATGCTAATAGGTAAATATTAAAACATCTTGAGATGCCTGACACTGTGGCATTTATAGAATGTTGTATGGTAATTTTTCGGTCAGAAATAATCTGTACTACACACCAGAGCCTCTATAAAGCTACCTTTTAATGGTTTACCAGACCATTAAAAGGACCAGGTTTTTAGCAACTGTAGTTTTGCAAATAAAAAACAAATTATATGATTCTTTAAATATTTTTGGCCCCATCCCTCTTCCATGTACCTATTTTACCTATTTTCCAATCTGAGTTGATTAGTAACTTAAGTTTTAGAGCTCTTAGTTTTATGAGTCACAGAAAAGCTGATGTTGGACAATATTCTAGCACAGAAAGCATTGCCAAAGACCAGTTGTCAGAATTCACAGCCTGAATGTAAGTGTTATGAAGTCAGGGACATTTTTCTGATTTTTCCTCCTGATCTTTTTTCAGTGCCTAAAACACAAAGCTTATCCACAAATGAGTAATTGATAAATATTTGTTAAAAGAATTAAAGAATAAATGGATTAATCATGAAATTACCATGGATATTGACCAATTGGGTTTTCCTGTAGGTAATCCATATTTTTCACAATTTAGCTCTTTGTAGAGCAGCACTGTCTAACAGAAATACAATGTGAGCCATTTACACAATTTAATATTTTCTAGTAGCCACATTAAAAAATAAAATTAAACTGGTTAAATTAATTGTAATAATATATCTTATTTATTCCAGTGTATCCAGAGTAACATTTTAACAAGTAATCAATATAATTATTTATTTGGTATCTTACATTTTGTACTATCTTTTAAATCCTTTTGTTTTACACTTACAACATGGCACGTTCAGATGAGCTGCATTTTAAGCATTCAGTGTGTCACTAGCATATTGGACAGTGCACTTATAGAGCAGTCAAAAGCTGATTTGAATGAGATAAAATTAAACCGAGTCTTAGATTTAAAATAAGATGAGCAGTTTATGGAGAAGAGCATAGAATTCAGTTAGTCAGAGCTAGTTTTGAATCCCATTAACTAGCTGTGAGACTTCGAACAAGACAATCCAATGAGTCTGTTTCTTTATGTGTAAAATGTAAATAATATCCAGACATTGATGAATTGTTGATTATCTTAGAGACAACATTTGTAAAAGGTCTTCTATAGGGTCTGACACATATTAGGTGCTCAAAGAAGATTCTGAATAGTTGTCATTATTTTGTTCATTGTAAGTATTTAATATATATTTTGTGCTTCTCAGTAGTTTGTGATTAAAAAATGAGATTACACTTCCTTTTTAAATGGAAACAAGTAAGGCATGAACCCCATTACTAGGTTATATACCAGGAATTAGCCCCTGTCAAATTTTCTCCAGTTATTCCTGAGTGTTTGTCACAGGATAAACTCATGTATGTTCCATACAAAGTCCTGATATGCTGTACATATCACTGCCATGGGGCTTCTCAATGACTAAGGGACCCCCTGGGTTTCCTGCTCTCCTGGAACAGTTCTCTGCTAGTGTTTTGCCTCTGTGACTATTCTGATACCTCCATTTCAGAGGAAAGATATGTCTTTAGGACCAAAAAAAAAATCCAAATATTTTCCACACATGAGAGAAAAAAAATACATTTCTAGTATCTAGAAATTTACTATCCACTAGTTTCTCTGAAAATTGTTACTCATAATGTTCTCCAGCCAAGACTGAGTGATAGTTTGAGAAAAACACAATATACAAAAAACGATTAGCAAATAAAAAGGCCATGAAATTAAAGTTCAATTGTTACATAAGGGTTTAAAAATAGACCCATAATTCATAGACAATAGTACAAAAATTTTTTTTAAAAAAATCAGTAAATTATAACTAGCAGGATTGGAGGGTTTGTATAAGAAGAAAGTAAGTAAAAGTGAAGTAATGGTCAATCTGTGTCAAAAGAAGAAGGGCCTCTAGATAATGATTACTTTTTGACATTAAATGAAACTGTTCACAAATGTTAGCTATAAATTTAAATATAAACACTAGTAGAACATAAATAAAAACTGAAACATCCAATATAGCAGATGACGAAACAAACAATACATGATTAACATGGGCAATAATAAATTGAAAAAAAGCAAATTGTAGACATTGAAAAAGAAGATGGCTATACTAGAATGAAAAATAAGATGGCTATACTAGAATCTCACCAGAATCCATGTCTTACTCTTCTTCCTGGACATATCACTGGACCACATTTTCCATATTCCTGTGCAGTTTGATATACTCGTGTGATGTCTAAACAGTATAGCATAAGACAAAGTTGTCACTTCCGGGGCTGGTCTCCGAAGTCCCCTCATGAGGGCTCCTTGGTATATTTCCTCAGCCTGGATGGAGATGACTAGGGTAATCAAACTTGGACTTGATTGATTGATGATGGCAAAACATCCATTCATGTGAGTCCTTCAATGATTGTATGGAGCAGCCTACTGTTCCTTTCCACCTTGGACCAGTCAAGGCTATTACAGGAGAAATAAACTTCTATTACACTTAAGTCATTATACAGTGCTCTTATGTCTATTTCATATACAGCTAATATTTACCTCACTAATATTGTAGCTGAAATAAAATCAAATATAGTCGTGATTACAATAAATATGAATGGTTTCAATTTCCCAAATAAGCCAGATTTAGGAAAATGTTCTGTTGCTTAATATGATTGACTTTCCTGGGTCAGGGAGATGAGACCACATCTTGAAGGTGTATTTATGTGTGAGGGAGGGTGGCAGGTTTTCTCTGAAGGAAGTGTATACTTCTATCAATAATCTTGTGGCACAAAGTAATGTAGGACTAGACCTAATGGAAGCCAGGGCTTTTTTCCTTTTTTTCTTCTTGTTTCTGTCCTTTTGATTAATATTGGATTGTATTTCTTGAATCTGCATTTCATGTATGTTTTTACATGGAACTTTGGGAATATCTTTTGGTTTCTAGTGCTGTCCTTTTAATCTTCAGTTGAATCCATTTTACCAATTATTATTTTGATTTATTATCATTATTTTTCTGAAATCATATTTTTAATTTCCAAGAACTCTGCTTTTCTCTTACAGATCTTTCTGAGGATACCAATTTTAATTATCTTATTGTTTATGTTTGTTTCCTACATATATTCTCTCGCCTGGAGAGTCAGCCTTGGTGTTTTTTTTCATTATGCCTTTCTTTCATGCTATCGTTTTCTTTAAATGTTTTATGGAAAATCTTGGTTATCTGTTCATTGTGTAAGGTTTTTGATAGAGTCGTGTATTTTTCTGGCATGTGTTTTCACATCGCCAGCAAATATCCTCTGTTTTCTTGGCAACAAATTCTGATTCTGATAGAACTTTGGGCTTCTGTGAAAGAACAGGGTGGGAACATGTAATCAGGATGCCTTTCTTCTTGGGTATGAGGTAAACTTGCCTCCTCAATTTGAGACGTCCTTTAGCTTCGATTTGGCTCCAACATTTGCTTAGGGAATACCCAACAGCAGATTCACTACTTTATTCAGAAATCTATTCTTGTGCATTTAGCTTGACGGAAAAATCAGAACCGGGATTACTGAGAGTAGGAGACTGTTGCAGCTGTTCCACAGACTTTAATGAACTATCTCACTGACCATCCAGCTCTGGCTTCCAGCCTCTGGTGCATCTGATTGGGATAATTCCAGGTTTCTGTTGGGAAAACATTTTTTAAGTGATTCTATCTTTAATTATTTTGTGTTGAAGTTTTTCACCCCAGTTGGGATTCACTTTTGGCATAATTTCCTCTGCTTTATATTATCTATAAAGTCCTCAACATTCTATTCTAATTGTGGCATTGTTCTTTGTTTCCCGGTGAACTTACTTTTATTTTGTATATATTCTATCATTTTAAAATGATTGAGAGGGATGGAAGGTAATCACAAATGCTCATTTGCCTTTCTATTTTCACCATAGAATTCAGGTATTTCTTGCATTAAAAGTTAGTTTTCAACTTCAAAATGCTTAAATTACTTTTTCTTGCAATATATTGTAAGGGGTAAATGACACTTATGCTGGTAATTTTTTTCTTTGAAAAGAGTCATATTGATTTAACTAGTGAATACTGACTGACTACGCTTATGTGCCTACTACTGAATTGACATGTGGCTAGCTTATTGACAGGTATAGCTCTAATTTTGAAGACATTTAACCCAAATGAAACCTACATCATTTACTTTAGGAATGCTTTTCTCATTAGATTCTCTGGGAAAAACTACTATCATCAGCTCTAAAATTCTCTAGTTGTCTCCTCCTTGTTCTCCTTCACCTTCTTCTCTTCCTCTTCACCTTTCTCTTTCTCATTTTCTTTCTCCATCTACTTTGTCTTCCTCTTCTAATTCTTGAGTTGAGGTAGGTAGAAGAAAACATAGGAAAAAAGTTCCTTGATATGGGTCTTGACAATGATTTTTTGGATATGACACCAAAAGCACAAACAGCAAAAGCAAAAACCAACAAGTGACACTGCATCAAACTTAAAAGCTACTGCACAGCAAAAGAAACAATCAACGAAATGAAAAGGCAACCTACAGAATGGAGCAAAACATTTGCAAACCATCTATCTGAAGAGGTTAGTATCTAAAATGTATAAGAACTCATAACTCAATAGCAATAGTTATAATAATTATCATCCAATTAAAAATGGGCAAAGGACCTGAAGAGAGATTTTTCCAAGGAAGACATATCAATTGCCAACAGGTACATGAAAAGATGCTCAATATCAGGAAAATGTAAATCAAAACCATAATGAGATACCACCTCATACCTGTTAGAATAGATATTATCAAAGAGACAAGAGCAAGTGTTGGCAAGGATGTGGAGAAAAGAGAACCCTTGTGCATTGTTGGTGGGAATGTATTGGTACAGCCACTATGGAGAATAGTATGGAGGCTCCTCAAAAAAAAAAGAATGACAATAAAATTACCATATGTTCCAGCATTTTCACTTCTGGGTATATAGCCAAAAGAAATGAAAAATAACTTGAAGGATTTTGAAGAGATATTTCCACCTCCAGGTTCGTTACAGCCTTTTAACAAGAGCCAAGATATGGAAACAACCTAAGTGTCCATCTGTGGATGAATAAAGAAGATATGAGAACACACAAAAGTATTATTCAGCAATGAGAAAGAAAGGAGGAAATCCTGCCATTCGTGACAACATGGATGGGACTTGAGTGCGTTATGCTAAGTGAAATAAGTCAGACAGACAAAGACAAATACTGTATGGTATCACTTCTATGTGGAATCCAAAAAAGTCAAACTCATAGAAACAGAGTGGAATGGTGGTTGCCAGAGGCTGAGGAGTGGGAGAGTTGGGAAGAAGTCGCTCAGAGAGTACAAACTCCTGGTTATAGGATGAATAAGTTCTAGAGATGTAATGTACAGTATGGTAACATTACATAGTTAACAATATAGTATTATACATTTGAAAGATGCTAAGAGTAGATCTTAAATGTTCTCATCACAAACAAGAAATGGTATGTGAGGTGATGGAGGTATTAACTAACCCTATTGTGGTAATCATTTCACAGTATATAAGTGAAACAAATCATATTGCGAATCTTAAACTTACACAATGTTATATGTCAATTATATTTCAATAAAGTTGGGGAAAACAAAGTTAAATTTAAAAAAAACCCTTAAAATTAGCGGTTAGGGCACACCAGCCCTGCCAAATATTAAAACATGTTGTTGTTGGAACATAAAAAGAATCATGGAACTGAATAGGAAACTCAGACCAAAATGCAAATTGGGATAGAATAAAAATGCGTATTAAATCAGTGGGGAAAAATAAAGATTTTAATAAATGATAAAATCAAAAGATAAAATTGAATCCATACTTCTTTCCGTATACCAGAGTTCTAAACATAAAAAAATGAAAGCAACCTCAGAGTAACTATAAAGTTGAGAAAGGGAAGTTTCTCTTTGTGCTGTATCATTCTATTCTCAACTTGGTTAATCTGAGAACTGTGCTTCCACGAATTCCCTTCCCCAGTTGGCCAAAAAAGAACTTGCATGTGATATGGGAGATGAAAAACATAAATAAAAAAATACTAATACCATTTCAGGCTTCTAGCACTTTCCTTCTTTTGTCTTAGTCAATTTCTCTCAGACATTGTGTCAGTGTATTGTGTTCATATGTTATTGCAATTATTCCTACTTAATTGATAAGAAAACTGTTGGTTACAGAACTTAAATATTTACCTCAATTCACATGGTGAATAATCAGCAGATGCAGAATTCAAAACCACATATTTCATGTTTCTTTCCCTATATCATGCTAAGAATTCCACACACATGTGTGTATAAGTTTTTTTCATATTAATTTAGATAGCTGCTAGTATCACTACTGAGAATGTTTTTCTAGTTTATGAGTTCCTTGGATAAGGGGATAATTAAATCCTCCATTTTCGGAGGTGTGTGCCTTATCATATAATGATAAGGACTATGAGAATATTTTCCCAAGCATTCATTTTTTAAATTTCTGGGGATTTCCCTGGCAGTCCAGTGGTTAAGACTTCACGCTTCCACTGCGGGGGGCACTAGTTCAGTACCTGGTCAGGGAGCTGGGATCCCCCTGCAGGCCACATGGCAAGGACAAAAAAAAAAAAATTGAATTGACCAGTAGACAGAGCTCACAGGTTGGTAACTCCTGCAATAAAATAAACTAGTATGTGAATGTAGAAGAAAGTAATTTTCCACCAGGTAAGTTGATGACTTGCAGTCATAAAAATAAGAAATAATAACAGATAGTTTTTGACAAATTGATTGAAAATAAATTTCTGTGTGCATAGATACTGTGTGTGACTGATTTCAATCCAGGGCAAATTTGTATGGTTGAATTATAACACTTTGGAATTATGAGTTAGTGTGGCTTTTCCATTCCCTGGCTTATATTACTATATCTCAGCCGTATAACTATTGAATAGTAAAATATTTATTGCAGTATGCCATAGTGAAAACTTACTTACATTCTTAACGTATGGGTCTATTTCACATTGTGACAGGAGAAGGAGAGTACATAAAGATGTGTTATTTACCCACGTCACTTTTAATCAAAAAGCAAAATAAAGATGTGAAAAAAATTCATGTAGTTCAAGTAGATGATTAATGATTTTAGTTTTTAAGTAAAAATGATAGGCGCCCAATTTTATTAATATAATTTAAATATTTGGTAATTAAAGTAGGTATGTCTATCCCTCCTGTGCAAGCCTGTGTGTCCTATCAAAGAAAAAAATGGATCATCATAGGCAAATGAATCCTCTGTATTTAGACATGTTATCTTCTCCCTGTTTCATATGTTGTCATAGCAACAATTGACTTCATATGGCCTGACTCAGCTACTCAGCAACCAAAGAGAAAAGAAATGTCCTGTTTTCTGTAATCTGCTGTTAGAGGTGATGTCTTTAGATTGTGCAGTAACAAAAGGTAATATTTAAACCTACTGAGTTTTCTTTTGTGATTGCAACAAAAGCAATAATTATGTTCTAGATACAGGAAAGTTGTCATTTTGCAGTTTGCGTGGTAATTTCTATAGGTGAAGAAAAGAAGCATTTTAATATCTCAGGGTTTTTTGAAGAAAATAGAAGCAGGATACCCGTTAAGTAGTTATTTGTCTAAACATCTTAATGTATAACTTAGAAATGAGCAAAGACATAGAGAACATGAAGTTTTTAAACAGAACTGTTGTAAGAACACAGAAAACTCAATTCTATTTTTCTGTACCCTTTTGTTTTGCAAAATTTCACAGTCCTGTATTGTATTGAAATAGTTCTTTGTGAAATAAATTTATAAAAATTGTTTGCCAAAATACAGGGAAAAGAATACCTATTTCAAACTGAGTGTTGAGTATCCAGTATTAATGCCTTTCAAAATAACATAGTAATGAAATAGTAAAAATTTGCTAGTCATAGACTTGTACAGTTTTGCATGTGGACTGTGTTGGAAAGATACAAATTAAGCTGAATAAAATCACAAATAAGACTTCATTTTTGATGACCTTGGTCAGATTGAAAAACAACAATAACAACAAACAAACCTTTAAAGAATTGACTTAAATTGTTCTAATTTCAGTTATTCAGTTTCTAAGTCCCAAATGAAATGGGTTTAGATGTCTGGTTTTTCAGGTGATTTCCACTTAGTATCCTGCACTGCTGTATATACAGCTTTTTGTCTCTTCAGGGAATATTAGCAGGGCCTGATGGTGGTGCGTATATGGGAAAACATGGAAAAAGCCATCTTTTTTGTTTAATTTTTCATTTCTCTATATAGCTATATTTATTACTTTATCTAGAAAATGTGATGCTTTTGAATATAAAGAGTAGCCCAATAAGGAGTGCAATGATAAATAGAAACAGAAATTGGATTTAATGTATGGGTGACATCTATGTGGCGTATGTATTGCAGTACTTCATCCTCTGCCTGTGGCTGTCCTATCACATACACGAAGGCACCCTTACCTCTGAATGCAGGTTTGGGCGAACAATTTCAAAAAGTGGTCCTGGCAACCACTTCTGAGATCTTCCTGCTATATCATGTTATTTTTATTTTATTTAGTGAAAAATAGCTAGGGAGAGAAATTAAACACCTTAAAATCTGAAATGTGATTAACCCCCGCCCTCTACACCATCATCTTGATCATATTTTCAGTCTTCCTCCAGTCATTCACCTCACTCAGGTGATTTGGTTTGTCCTTTAGAGATGATCTTAAAAATTTAGCCACTTCACTGTCATCTGTCTCAGTTCTGTCATCTGTGAGTTCTGTGTTTCAAGAATACTGAATCAGATTAGTGTAACATCAAATGCTTGGAGCTTCTTGGAAAAATGACCCTACATTAATACAAAGCAATGCTATTCAACTTTAGAAAAATGACTCAGTCCCTATGAATCTTTGTTACTCCTCTAAAAATTTGGAATGTTGAAAGTCACACTGTTGATCTTGGCTTAAAGACTGGCCCTGAATTTATCAAACTGGTTTCGAAGCAAGTTAGGCTGTTAACAGTGCCAAACAAATCTGAAATTAAATATTTTCTTTAACTTCATTGCATTGTCCCAAAGAGAGTATCCTCAGTATTTCCTCCACTGTTCTGTATCTTTGGATGTTCTACTAATGGTGAAATTCAGAGACATGATTGTAGCATCTGTCATATCACCTTCTAAAGATGAAATGTCCCCAAACTTGTGTTCTTTTTATTTTATTTGGCCTCACATTTTATTGCATCTAGACCTGCATTAGCAGAACTTGTTGCCCGTATCTAGTAGAGCACAAGGTTAAACAATTCTGGGCCTCAGCCCCAATATTGGACTTGCTCTGCCCCTTTCCCCCTCTAGTTCCCCTATCTTCCAATATAGAAAGGATCCTTTTTTTTTTTTTTTAAGTCATAATCTTCTCCCTACCTCCTTGATGTCAGTAATTGCTTTAAATATTAATGTCTTTTAACTAATGAGGGATGGGCCAGTGGCAGTTAGCAGGGAATTCATCTTTGCCTGGGGCTCCACTGCAGTCTCCTGAAGTTCTTCTAAGGTAATTGAAGCCACGTGGGACTTGCTTCACAAAGAGGATATCTGTTCCCTAGGTTTGTGGAGGGAGAGCGCTTTGCTCAGTGGCTCATAGCCGTGGGAGGAAGGGAAGTAATTCCTGTATCTGAGTCAATTCCAAACAGTCCTTCAAGCTCCACCAATCCTTTAGTCCACTGAGACCATATCAGAACGAAGAGGTGGAACTAAATTTTACAAGTATCCTGTGTGACTCTCATGTTCTACCCTTCATTCCTTGCCACTGAACTAAGAAGAACACTGTGTAGACCTTTATTAACTAGTTAGCTATAACTTACTCACCTATCATGGCAAGTGGATATAGGCTTACATGTGTGTATATGCAACACGTGTGTTTGTCTTTCTTTTACTAGAGAGAAATGAAATGGTAAGAGCATCGGCTTTAGAATGTACCAGTTGAGGTTGCAGTTGTAGACAAATAACACATAGTCTTTTCCCCATTTCACAAATGAAGACAATTTTATGATTGTGACATTAAACATAGTAGCATACCATTAAATACCTGGAATAGGGCATGACATTGTAAGCAGTCAATAAGTGCTAGGTTCTCCCCTAGCCCCCATATCTGGGAAAGATTACTTTTTGGTAACTTGATCTATGCTTACTGCATTAATTAGCTATTGTTGCATTACAAAGCACTTCGAAGTCTTTAAATAATTAAAATTTTTATTCCTCATGTAGATAGAGCTGGTTCGTTCTGCTAACCTTGGCTAGGCTTAGCTAATCTCATTTGGGCTTAATCATGAGATCAATGATGTGTCCTGGGTGGGGGTAGGGAGGTGGGACAGTTTAAGTTTAGGTTGACCTTGGATATGGTGACTGAGCTTTGCTGGAGGTCTCTCTCCTATCCCTTCAGCAATTTAGCCCGGAGGCAGGGATTCAAAGGCAAGAAAACCCAGTTCTGGAAGGAGGCAAGGAAAAATGAACATGTGCTTTTCAAGTTTGGATCACATTTGCTAATATCTCATTGGTCAATGAAAATCACACAGATGAGCCCAGAATCAGAGTGTGGAGGGACTGTAGAGTTACAGGACAGAGGGTATGAATGATCAGGGCCATCAGTACAATTCACCTACCACCCCCTACAAAGCCTTTCTTGCAGACCCTTTTAATCAGGCATGGTTTGATCAGAGAGGCAGAACCCTTACCAAGTCATCAGCCGTTGTAGAATAAGGGATTTATTTTAGGAGTTAAACTTTACATAATTGTGAGACCTGTTGGATCCAGCTCTAGGCTTCTCTGTCTAGTGTGAATTCTGAAGCTGTTTTGGTCAGCCAGACTGGCACTCAGGAAGAAAAACAGGATGCAGAAAAAGTCAGTAACTAGAACTCATGAGTATATCTGGGACCCAGGTATGTCTCTCATCACTTGTAACCTTGGCGTGGTGGATCACCTGGGGGAGAAGGTAGGGCTCTTCACCACAAGGACACACGTGTTGGCTCCAAAATCAAAGGAACTGAAGGGGAGGATGTAGACGGGAGATGGAGGATGCTGGTCTAGTTATTGCCCTAATTCATTCCTGAGCTACTACATGTACCTGATGCTCTACATCAACCTTCACAGCATAAAAATGGGTGGCTACTGCTTCACATTCATCGTCCGAATCTCATAAAAATGTCTCTTGTGGCCAACACCAATCTGGGATTAAACAGGGAGGGGAATTCTGGGAAATGTATTTCTGTTTGGTCTCATCTGCTGTTTTGTTGAAGTCTCTTCTTGTGTCTTATCACTTTATATTTGGTTATGCTGAACTCATCTTTTCAAGGATCCTCACTTTCAACCCCTCTCCCTAAAAACATTTAGATTACTAATTCACTCAGTGTGGCAGAAATGATGCCAAAATCCACTTATATGATAGCATCTGAATACTTGGCACTTTTTAGCTGCTTTTCTAATCTCATAATTCTTGATAAAATACTCCTGTGATTTCCACTTTGCTTCCAGATTAGAATATGTTTAGAACATACTTTTCCAACCTCAACAGCAGAAGATGTTTTAAGGAATTCCCTGGTGATCTAGTGGTTAGGACTGTGTGCTTTCACTGCCATGGCTTGGGTTCAATCCCTGGTAGGTGAACTAAAATCTTGCAAGCTGTGTGGCATGGTCACAATTAAAAAAAAAAATTATAAATGCAAAGATTGAGACTGAGAATTTAATTTCTAAAATAATGATCACAACTCTATGGAACCAAGGGTACAGATAAACCAACCAAGTATATTAGGGATTTGTTATCATTTAGGAGGAGAAATTACTGCAATGGCTGATAATTAAGTTCTTTAATTAATGAAAAAATTTAGTGAAGCTCTTTGACTTTGGTGTAAATTCCCATCATCCAGTAAGTAGAACTAATTCTCAATAGAGAAATCATAGGCTTTCTAACCTCAAAGCAACCAATAATCTAATAGTACTCCTATTGCTGTTTCTTATTAAAATATTTTATTGTATAAATAGCCAAGACTAACCAATCAGTTCAGAAACTTCTTCCTTTCTTTCTCTCTTCCTCTCTTTCTTTCTCTCTCTTTCTTTCTCTCTCATCTTCTAATGAAAATACCTGGCTTGAGGAAGAGAACAGCCCAGTTTTCACAGGGAAATCTGTCATTATGATACAACTGGGTAATACTGAGAAAAGAGTTCAAATGTAATTGTTAATGAAGGTGAACTTCATGAGCAGTTAATTCTAAAGGTAATAACTTACCTTCAGATAGTTGCTATAGGTGTAATATAGGAAGAGAGAAATAAATTTCTTCTTTTAATCAAGATACATGCTTCATGATGATAAAACAGGATAAAATATAGATGACTAGTTTTATTTTTAATCATGGTAAAAAAACACATAACAAAATTTACCATTTTTATCATTTTTAAGTGCACAATTTAGTAGTGTTAACCATATTCACATTGCAAAACATATTTCTAGAGCTTTTTCATTTTGTAAAACTGAAACTCTGTACCCATTGAACAACTCATTTCTAACTCCTTAGAGCCCCTGACAACCACTAATCCACTGTCTGTTTCTACTCATCTGACTACTTTAGAATTCTTAAATAAGTGGAATCATAAAGTATTTGTCTTTATGACCACCTTATATCACTTATAATGTTCTCAAGGTTCATCCATGTTATAGCATGTAACAGAATTTCCTTCTTTTTCAAGGCTGAATAATATTTCATTGTGTGTATACACCACACTTTCTTTATCCATGCATTTGTCAATGAATGTTTGTGTTGTTCCATATTATGGCTATTGAGAATAGCTGCAATAAATATGGATATGCATATACCTCTTTCATATCCTGCTTTCAATTCTTTTGGATATATAACCAAAAGAAAAGAAGAGGGATTGCTAGATCATATGGTAGTTCTATTTTTAGTTTTTTGAGGAACCTCCATATTGTTTTCCGTAGTGGCTGCACCATTTTACATTG
This sequence comes from Balaenoptera acutorostrata, assembly GCF_949987535.1. Classification (NCBI taxonomy): domain Eukaryota; kingdom Metazoa; phylum Chordata; class Mammalia; order Artiodactyla; family Balaenopteridae; genus Balaenoptera; species Balaenoptera acutorostrata. The sequence goes on along the minus strand of NC_080075.1, from coordinate 49,768,483 downwards.
CCTCCAGCAGTGCACAGGGGTTTGAATTTTCTTCCTATCTTTGCCAACACTTGTCATTTTCTGTGTGTGTGTGTGTGTGTGTGTGTGTGAGTTTTAATAGTGGCCATCCTTATGGGTCTGAGGCGATATCTCACTGTGGTTTTGATTTGCATTTCTCTAGTGATCAGTACTATTATCACTAATCAAGGATTAGTTGAATATTTTTTAAATGCTTGTTGGCTATTTGTTTATGTTTTTCCAAGAAACGTCTATTCAAATTCTTTGCCCATTTTTAAATCAGGTTATTTTGTTGTTGTTGAGTTGTATGGGTTTTTGATATATTCTGGATATTAACCCCTTATCAGACACAAGATTTGCAAATGTTTCCTCCCATTCCCTAGGTTGCCTTTTCACTGTGTTGATTGTTTGTTTTGCTGCATAGAAATTTTAAAGTTGGATGTTATCTCATTCGTCTATTTTTGCTTTTGCTGCCTGTAATTTTGGTGTCATATCTAAGAAATCATTGCCAAGTCCAATGTCATGAAGTTTTTTCCCTATATTTTATCATAGGAATTTTATAGTTTTAGGCCTTATGTTTAGGTCTTTAATTCATTTTGCATTAATTTTTGTGTATGTTGTAAGTTGAGGATCCAACTTAATTCTTGGGCATGTGGATATCCAGTTTTCCCATTACCATTTGTTAGAGCCTATTCTTTCACCATAGCATGATCTTGGCAACCTTACTGAAGATCAACCGATCATATATGTGAAGATTTATTTCTGAATCTCTGATTTGTTCCCTTGGTGTACATATCTGTTTTTATGCCAGTACTACACTGTTTTGATTACTATAGCTTTGTTATATGTTTTGAAATCAGGAAGTGTTAAGACTTCAGGCTTGTTGTTGTTTTTAAAGATTGTTTTGGCTATTTGTGGTTTCTTGAGATTTCACATGAACTTTAGGGTTTTTTTTTTCTATTTTTGCCCCCAATTGGCATTGGAATTTTGATAGGGATTTCATTGAATCTGTAGATTGCTTTGTGTGGTATTGATATCTTAACAATGCTGTCTTCCAATCCATGAACACAAAATGTCTTTCCATTTATTTGTGTCTTCTTTAATTTCTTTCAGCATTTTTTGTAGTTTTCAACATACAAGTCTTTTCTATATTTGGTTAAGTTTACTTCTAAGTGTTTTATTCTTTTTGATGCTATTATACGTGGAATTGTTTTCTTAATTTCCTTTTTGGATTGTCCATTTTTAGTGTACAGGAATGCAATTAATTTTTGTATGTTGATTTTGTATCCTGTATATCTGCTGAATTCATTTGTTCTAACAATTTTCATGTGTGTGAAATCTTTAGGGTTTTCTCAAAGAAGATCATATGTAAAAATAAATAATTTTACTTATAAATTTCCAACTTGTATACCTTTCATTTCTTTTTCTTGCCTAATGGTTCTGACTAAGACTTCTAGTACTGTGTTGAAGAGAAATAGTGAGAGTGGGCATTCTTGCCTTATTCCTCATATAAGAGAAATTATAGATGACTGTTCTTGAGAAGGAAATGTGTTTAATTCAGACAACAGCTTGGCAGTCATGTTCCTTGTCTGTCATATTCTCTAGTAGAATGTTCTATGATCTTTGTTTCATTGTTTTGACTGTGTCCCTTAGTATTTTTGTTGTTGTTATTGTTTGTTTGTTTTCCAACACTGCTTTCTGATTTACCGCCTTATTCTAGGGTTTTGGGGACATTGTTTTTTTATATTAAGTTTAAATTTATTCCTGATGCTTCTGTTTTTTCCTGGCTTCCCCTCATGAATCAATGTACTGCCTTTAGCTCTGTTATTTTGTTAATTATATAATTTGGTTTATGTAGTTTTGTGGTTTAATGGAATATTCTCTCTACTCCCTTTCTCCATATGAACTCATTGGGGAAATATACATGATAAATTTTTGTCTTATTCTTAATTTTATTATTATTATTATTAAATATATAATTTTCCAGAACCGTCAATGTCATTGACTTTACTCAGACTACTTCACAGTATTGCTTTGGACACAAAGTAGTAGATCACCATATTTTCATTGATTGAAAAAAGCGTGTGTTTGGTGCTTATTATTTGTCTTGTAATGCAGTCATTCGTGTGGTAGAGATCATAGCAGACTCTTGAGGATATTTTATACAACATTCAGGAGATTTCCAGTCTCCTCCTTATTTGTCTGCCTCTACTATACACGTTTGGAAAATGATACATTGGCACATTTCTGACTCATGTATATGGGCAAATGATCTTAGATAATGATGCCTAGACTAGACAATGCGGAAACAGGGGTGCCTAGACCAGACAGTCTCTTCAAAAAATAGTGTTGGGAAAACTGGATATCCACATACAAAAGAATGAAGTCTGCCAAGGGAAAGATTTAGATATTTTGATTAAAAATGGAGAGAGATAATTAATACTGTTTTTCTTCCTTCATTGAATGAAGTTGTAATGGTTGTGTCTATGCTTGTGAGCATGAGAAAAAGGCTAAGAGAACTGAAAAATGTCCCTGACATGGTTAAGAAGCTAAACAAATGCCAAATGCCAGTAATCTCCTATCTTCACATATCTGATAAGATGAGAAAAGTAAATTCCTATATGATTAAGCCATTTAAATTGTATATTCTGTTACTTGCAGTTAGTTTTTATCCTAAATGATACATAAACATAGACATAAACATTAAATCATACAAAGTAGGAAGTTACTTGTGACCAATGAAAACAAACAAGTTCAAAACAGGTTGGAGTATTTGGAGAAGACATGAAAGAGGAGGTGGGGTTTGAGTGGGCCTTGAAAGAAATAAAAGAACCCCAAGACACTGTGGCTTAAAACAACCACAGTATTCTTTATGATTCTAAGTATCAAACATTTAGATGGGGCTTAGTAGGAATCGCTCATCTCTGCTCCACATGGTGTCACCTAGGATTGCTTTCATTGAGACTAGAGGATCCAAGATGGCCTCATTCTCATGTTTGGTGTCTCATTTGGGAAAGCACAAAAGGCTGGGAGCTGTCTGGGGTGACTGGGCACCTTTCTTCTTGGGTTACCAGTGGGCTCAATCATGTGGGACTTTAGTTCACTTCCATGTGGCCTTTTTCCTCTTATTTTCCAGGGCCTTTAGCTAGATAGCCCAAAGTTCTTTATATGGCAGCTGTCATCCTAGAAGACAAAATTGGAGCTTCAAGGTCTTTAGTGTCCAAGAATCAGAAATCCTAGAATGTCATTTTTCTCACATTTTTGGGTCAAAGAAAGTCAAAGAGCCAGCTCAGATTCAAGGGGAGGGAAGAATGGATGGGAGTAGTAGCCAAGTCACACTGCAAAAGGAAAAGAGATTGCTGCAATAACTTCTGGAAATAATCTGCTGTCATGACCTTTTGTCCTGCTTTTAGAGTCCTGGGTTATTCCTGTTGTTCTGGCATAATTATTACAGAGCATCTTTACTCTCCAGAATACACCTATTTGGATGGTCATCTTAATTCTGAGATACATTACTATAAACATGCATTTTCTTTATAATACACAAATATAATTAGGCAGTATAAAGCACTTGAAAGAGTGTGGGTTTGAGGCTCCATCAGAACTTGGTAGCTTGTGTGACTTTGGGCAAGTCAAGAAATCTTTCAGTCTATTGCATCAATAGAAGTGGGAAAATAGAAAAGGAATACATAGATCATAGTTGTAGTAAGCACTGATTACAAAACAGAAGTGTAGTGCCTGAAAGGAAGGCTGGCCTATAGTAGGAGCTCAGTCAAATTACTTTAATCCTGTAAATCATAGGCAATGATAAAGCATGGGAATCACAGCAATATATAAATGAAAACAAACAACATGAGAAAAATGGTATTTTTATGAGTTCTATGAAGCAAATATTTGGATTATCTTTTAAATGGTGTTACATAGTCCTTTTATTTCAGTAGTAAACTCTGTGTGTGTGTATGTGTGTGTGTGTGTGTGTTTGCAGGGCCTAGTTTTTCATTCTATTCAAATCATGTGCTTATCACCATGTCACAGAGTTTGTATGTACTAATCTTGGTTTCTTTGCACTATATACAAATTATATTTTGCAATGTGCTTTTACCTCTTAACCATGTGCTACATTCTGCTTCTGGGCCCATTCCTCATTACTTGTTCCTGACAGTTATCTCCAGCTCATGGTCTCACTCTCTCCCCTGGGACCTAATGCTAATTATTAATCTTCACCCATGCCCTTGACTCATTTTCTAAGCATGCTTAAGATCAGTGTTTCTGCTGACCATTCCTTGTTTATTTGGTTAATGAAAATGGGTCTTCCCCATGCAGTGAATTAGAGGACAAAGAGAAAGGATTCTATTTCTTGAGCTGTCCCGGAGCTCATATATTTGTTGTAATAAATCTTAAACACATAACATGAAGCCACAGGGAGTAGGTGTTTTTTAAGGAAAGAGAGTGTTAAAATTTATTTTTTCTGATTTATACTTAAGAATCAGTAAAAAGGCTATATCTTAATAGGTATAAGTATCTCAATATTTGAACAGGAGCTAATTAGGCACTGATTAAAATGATCAATAAAGTCCATGTTTTTACAGTAATGGCAAAAATATCAAGTCAGTACTTTATATATTATCATTAATTTTCTCCCATGCCCTTGATTCTTTTTCTAAACATGCTTCCTGTTGTTAGTTTTCCTAGCTACTTTAGATATGCTATCATTTAATCCCCATAATAACTCTGTGATATACATTTTAATCTGCATTTTACAGGTAATGATTTTTCAACTTGTGGAGTAAAATAACTTGTTTACGTTTACTTATGTTAAGTCATGGGTGGATTAAAATTCAACTTTGCTAACTCAAAACCTGTGATATTTTTCCCTGCTTTACTTAATGTTTTGGTTGCCATTATGAGACAACCACACACATAAGGGTGGTAAAGAGATTAGATTTCATTTCCTTTTCAAGAGATAGGTATTTATCATATTCCCATTCTAAATTTGAAGAATGGCTAAAGTGGAAGTAAATGTGATATGTCTAATACATAGCCATAAGAAAATATCTGCCTTCAAAAATACAAGATTTCTCTTTTACCAGCATTTTTCTTTTAATTTTAGAATTATATTAGAAAGGAGCTTGTTCTTATTGTTGAAAGGACTGAAAGGAGCACATAGCTTAGTGGGTTTTAGGACTGTCCAGGTAGGGAAAGACTGATGGGAAGGCAGGATAGTGTCTTTGAAAGAGCAAAGAGTTTTGTTTTGTTTTTTTAATTTTTATCGGAGTATAGTTGATTTACAATGTTGTGTTAGTTTCAGGTGTACAGCAAAGTGAATCAGTTAGACATATACATATATCCACTCTTTTTTAGATTCTTTTCCCATATAGGCCATTACAGAGTATTGAGTAGAGTTCCCTGTGCTATGCAGTAGTTCCTTATTAGTTATCTATTTTATATATAGTAGTGTGTATATGTCAGTCCCAATCTTCCAATAAACTGGAAGAACAAAGAGTTTTGAATCAGGCACGCCGACTCTGCCACTTAACTGCCTGAGTAACCTGAATTTATTTAAGCTCTCAGAACCTATATTTATTCCTATGTAAGATAGGGCTAAGAACACCTACCTATTAGTATTATTATAAAAGTTACTTGAGATAATCAATGTAAATGCCTAAAATTATATCTCACACACATTAGACACCCAAGTCACTTTAGGTCTCTTTTCTACCTCAGTGCGTTGTGGGGGGTCATGGAAGTTCAGCAAGTGGGAGTTGTTGCAGAACACAGCAAGAAGGCGGTAGATAATATGCAGCTATCCAGCCAGAGTATGGTCAGCATCAGGGAGGACAGAATGAAGGTTGAAAACCTTAAGAAGAGCTGCTTCTTAGACTGAGATATCGGATTGTTGTTTGGCTTCATAAGGAAAGGACAGAAGTGCATTTATTTTCATTGAAGAGTGAAATCAGTCCAAAACTATAAGCAAATATGCTTTGGTGCTGAGATACCCAAGCACTTAACTTGAGATTTTTTGAGTTAGTCTGAAGTTTTGATTGATTCCAGACTCTGAAGTAGTATCTCAAAATGTGGCTTGAAAACTGTGAATCCTCTGGAGAATTCATTTAAAAATACAGATTCATGGGCCTCAATCCAGACCTTCCTTCTTGCCCTTGTTTACATTCTGTGCCTTAGAATACACTGTGATCTCACATCAGCCTGGCAAAATAGATTTATGGATTATACTCTCGGGTTTTAATTAAACTAACTCTCCTAAAATAAGTTTCTGCAAAGAAACTCTTAATAAAAATGAAAGAACAATGCGAGTATAAGTAAACAAAAGGAAAATCACAGAGATTGTATTTCTACTGTTAGGATAGGAGTTCCTTGAAGCCAAATGATGAGTAAATAAGATGCTAATCTGATCAAGAAAGACACAGTCAATCACATTGTTCACTCAAGATGTTCTCACCAACTGTAAGGACAAAACAACTTGTACCAAAGATATATAAAAATCAAATGTATATTTAAAATATTGTTTATTTCATGTTTATCAAATTCTTTAAATTTTTATTCTTGTTTGTTCTTTTTGTAATGGTATGTTAAGAGTAATAAATGTATACAATTTATAAATAAACATATGAACTTGTAATTAGAATTGATTAGAGCTAAGGTACAAGAAAGGCCTAAGAGTAGGAAACCAGGCATGTCACTACCAATCATGCTATCAAAACATTTATATGAAAATTTGAATATAGTGTCATGTATTCAAATAATTTCTCTCTCCAATGCCCAAGATAAGCATATTAATAAATATCATAATATTTTGGTGCTATAAGACATGCCAGGGACTTCCCTGGTGGCACAGTGGTTGGGCATCCACCTGCCAATGCAGGGGACACGGGTTCGATCCCTGGTCCGGGAAGGTCCCACATGCCGCAGAGCAATGAAGCCCATGCACCACAACTACTGAGCTCGCATGCCACAACTACTGAAGCTCACATGCCTAGAGCCTGTGCCCCGCAACAAAAGAAGCCACTGCAATGAAAAGCCCATGCACCGCAATGAAGAGTAGCCGAGTAGCCCCCGCTCACCCCAACTAGAGAAAGCCCACGCACAGCAAGGAAGACCCAGCGCAGCCAAAAGTAAATAAATAAATAAATAAAATTTTAAAATGCTTTATTATTGTTAAAAAAAAAAAAAACATACCACAGGCTTGTGCATCTTACATCATGATAATGAAGATAAAGAACCATCCTCTTAGTTTCTGAACTAAAAATCAAGCTATATCTTCACTTACTTTTCAGAAAATGTGCACTGATTCTTCTGTCATAGCAGCCAAGTACACCACATGCTAAATAACTTCTAAAGGAATTGTACATTTATAGCTCTTCGTTGAATAATTAAGAATAAAAGTAATTTTGCTGTTTGAAATAGAGATTTGGATTGTGATAGTTATAACTTTTAATAAGAATATCTATTTAATGTATTTCTAAAAAATGTGCAATGTTAACACAAAAAATCTAATAGACTACTACTGGAATTTTTCCGTTGAATTAACATTATGGACTTTTAACAAATGCCCTAATTAAGTAGAATTTCTAATGGGAATGCAAACTAAATTAAAATCAAGGAAAAATGCTCAATATGTTCAGTAATCCTCCAGGGGAAGTTTGGAGGTCTCCTACAACCATACTTTTATAAAAACCTCAGTGTTTCTTGGTCTACTTGCACCCAAATTTGTTGCTTTCTCATTAATCACTTTCTACTGTTGATTTTTCTCTTGAGTAAAGTGACATGATCCATAGAGATGATAGAGATGTAAAAGAGACAGATCCTGGAGAGGTAATGACTATAAAGTATTTATTATCCTCTAAACTTGATATAACCTCCTTGCAAACAAGCAGTAGGATTTGAACATCCTTGTGTCTCGCATTATGCCTACCATGGAATATGAAGATAAAGTATACAGATGTAAAAAATGGAATTTTTACCTTTCATGGAATAAATTAGTATGTTTGAAAGCTTATTAATATGAATGTAGAAAAATATGCAGTTGTATCAGTTTTGTTTGGCTTTGCTCAGTGATAAATCAGCAAGCAACCAGAGTGGAATGCGACAGGATAAGGAGGGATTAGGGAACTATATTATTTGAGGTTATTTGAGAATGGCTAATGGAGGGGCTGTTTACCTTATAAAAGTAAGGAATTATGAGAACTTTCCAATTATCTTCAAAAATTAGAAATTTGTCAGTGTAGGTGAGGAGTAGTCTTTGTTGTTCTGGTAGGCAAGGACTAATTGATATAATTTAAAGGAAGACAGGATGTAACACAGCATAGGAAAAGCTTTCTCACAGTTTGCACATAGCTGTGCTTTTTCACAACAGGGCAAGGGCTACCATATGAATAGGGTAAAATAGTCCCTGAAAGTTTAGTATTTAAACAGACAGCTTGATCATCTGCCTGGGTTCAGGCAGGATTTGTGAACTGTGGGGGAGATTAGATTTGGTAACTTCTAAAGTCTTTTCTAGTCTTAGAATGTTCTTTCAGACATATACATCTTTACAGGGTTTTCATGGAGGAAGCAAATTTCTTTCCAAGAGTATTTTATTTTTCAATTAGAGCAGTTCTAATGTACACTCTTTTGCCAAATTTTAGCCAAGTCACATCTTCACTTCTGTGTATGTCAATGGGGTGGAATGTCCTTATTTTCGTTAACATATTTAGGTTCAAAGGACAGAGGCTCATTTGGGTTACCTCAAAAAATGTGAATTTAAATACATACCTTTCTCCCATGCTCACCCACTTGGGGGAAGAACAGAAAACCCCCACCCCAAATTCCATTTGGGGAATTCCATGTATAAAGACTGAGTTGGCAAGGGTGGAGTATAAAAATATTATTTACAAAGAAGAGGATACCTATTGCGACCTTAACCTTCAGACACCCTATCCCCAGGCCCCTTTTTGCTCTTTTAGAAAAAGCCCCTGGGAATGCATTTGGGTGCAGAACAAGCCCTTCCTCTGGAGGGGGCAGTCAAAACCCAACACAGAATAGGAAGCTCTGAGATTGACTGAGGAAGAGAGTGAATGGATAGCACCTCAGATCCTAAAGGGGAAGGGTGCTGCCCTCCATTACTCTGGAGTCAGCAGGCTGGCCAGTCAGCCTCTGTTTCCATAGGTCCCATGTAAACATTGACTTTCCTTCCGTATGTCCCTGCTCTTCCTGACTTCCTACAGAGCCTCCCTTGCTTCCATGGGAGGCACTTGGTTCCTTTATCTTTTCTTCCTTCCCTTCTAACCCTCCTCTGGAAGGAGTGGGGAAAAGATACATGCACCCCCAATGTTCCTAGAAGCATTATTTACAATTGACAAGATACGGAAGCAACCTAAGTGTCCATCAACAAATGAATGGATAAAGAAGATGTGGTGTATATATATATACCCACACACACACACAATGGAATACTATTCAGCCATAAAAAAGAAGAAAATTTTGCCCCCCTTCCATGCACACAATGGCATACTACTCAGCCATAAAACAGAAGAAAAATTTTGCAGCAACACGGATGGACTCGGAGGGCATTATGCTAAGTGAAATATGTCAGAGAAAGACAAACACCGTATGACATCACTTATATGTGGAATCAAAAAAAAACCAAACCAGTGAATATAACAAAAATGAAACAGACTCACAGATACAGAGAACAAACTAGTGGTTACCAGTGGTGGGGGAGGGGCTGTATAGGAGTGGAGGAGTGGGAGGTACAAACTATTGGGTGTAAGATGGGCTACAAGGATGTATTATACAACATGGGGAATATAACCAATATTCTGTAATAACTGTAAATGGAGTGTAACCTTTAAAAATTGTATAAAAAATGTTTTAAAAATGTGAATTTATTTGGGAGAAAGAAATCTTTTCTATGCAGCAATCCCTTATATAAACCTAAAAATTTCTCCATGGTCTCAGGAATATGAGATGGTCAGAAACTGTTAAGAGAAAGTTATTCTCGTAGTACAAGTATCTGGTTGTCTTCTCAATCCCAGCATCTTTCTGATTCTTAGTCTGTGCTCTCATTGAAAGGTCTTGTCTAATCTCTGCAACTCAAGTTCTCTCTGTGTCCTTTGACTACAGTCACCACTCCTTTATGTTACCTGTCTCAAATTCAAAACGACCCAGACATAGGATCTGACTAACCAACTTAGTCACCATTCCTCCTTTTGCCAGAGATTTTCTGCAAGACCACTTTATATAGAACTGGCCAACCTATGGTTTAGATAGACTGCCTCTGGATCAAAAGCCAATCCAAACCAATAGGCTTTGACCATGTGTGTCCTCTAATTCCAATACAGCTACTGATTGAGACACATCTCTTAGAGACAAGCTCTGAAAATGGCAAGCATACTGAAGTTGGGGCTGCCAAGAGTAATCTGTATCCTGTATTAAAGTATTTGCTTTTATGTCTCATCTTCCTACTGGATATTATGCTCAAACAGGAAGAGTAGGGGGGCTAATTTGTTTTATCTCCTCTTCACATGTAACAAGTTATTTTGCAGTTATCATGACATTATATAGGTTTAGAATGAATAAATGGCTATTTAAATTATAAATCCTATAGGGTGTGAACAAATTAGACACTTTTGTATTTTTAAGTTTTCTTTTTTTATTGAAGTAAACTTGATTTAACATGTTTTTAGTTTCAGGTGTACAGCAAAGTGATTCAGTTTATATATATATATATATATATATATATATATATATACACACACACACACACACACACACACACACTTTTTCAGATTCTTTTCCATTATAGGTTATTACAAGATATTGAATATAGTTCCCTGTACTATATAGTAGGTCCTTGTGTTTATATATTTTATATTATAGTAGAGTGTATCTGTTAAGCCCCAAATTCTGATTTATCTCCCCCCAACTTTCCCCTTTGGTAACTATAAGTTTGTTTTCTATGTCTGTGAGTATGTTTCTGTTTTGTAAAAAAGTTTATTTGTGTCATTTTGTGAGATTCCACATACAAGTGAAATCATTTGATATTTGACTTTTCCTTTCTGATTTACTTCACTTAGTATGATAATCTCTAGGTCCATCCATGTTGCTGCAAATGACATTATTTCATTCTTTTTTATGGCTGAGTAATACTCCATTCTATATACATAGCACATCTTTATACATTCACATGTCGATGGACACTTAGGTTGCATTGATGTCTTGGCTACTGTACATAGTTCTTCTATGAACATTAGGGTGCATGCATCTTTTCAAATTAGAGTTTTCATCTTTTTGGGATATGTGCTCAGGGGTGGGATTGCTGGATCATATGGTAACTCTATTTTTAGTTTTTTAAGGAACATCCAAACTGGTTTCCATAGTGGCTGCACCAATTTATATTCCCGCCAACAGTGTAGGAGGGTTCCCTTTTCTCCACACCCTCTAGCATTTGTATTTCTAGACTTTTTGATAATGGCCATTCTGAACAGTGTGAGGTGATACTGAAACGGAGCAGGGCCCTATGGTCCTTCCCCGCTACATCCTCAGCCTGCCTATTTTCTGTGGAAAAACTTTAGCCAAAGAATAAGTTTAATCAGAAGTGAGAAGATACAGAAACAAAGGAAAACAGTCCAACAAGACTGAATAATAATATAGTCATTAAGCAAAGTCAAGGACCTTTAGTTCCTTCTCAAGGGCTACAGATAATATTCTGAGCCATATCCTATGAGCTGTCTCGTAGATACTGAAACCCCCACCAGGTGGAAGAAGTTAACTACATGAGGACCAGACTGTAGCCATGACCTAAGCTGCCACAATTCCAAGAATTGGCCTCAAGGAAATGGAACCAACCCACCCTGAAACTAAAGACTAATTGTACCTAAAACAATCAAGATGACACTGGTCAGGCCACCACATGACCAATTGCAAGATGACTGTCAGAGTTGACTGTGCCATTTCTGCATGTAGCCCCCTCCCTCCTTCTATAAAAGCTCTTGCCCATTGGTTGTAGGGCAGGGGGAGTCGGCCTTTGGACAGGAGTCCGCCCTCCATCCAGGCCCTTCCCCCCCCCAGCACAACCAGTTGCCGGCATCCAAAATAAAGCAAACTTTCCTTTCCACCAACCTTGCCTTTTTATTGGCTTTGAAGCAGCAAGCAGCCGGACCCCACTTTCGGTTACAGTACCTCATAGTAGTTTTGATTTATATTTCTCTAATAATTAGCAATGTTGAGCATCTTTTTATGTGCCTGTTGGCCATCTCTATGTCTTCTTTGAAGAAATTGTGTATTTAGGTCTTCTGCCCAGTTTTTGATTGGGTTTTTTTTTTTTTGATATTGAACTGTATGAGCTGTGTGTATAGTTTGGAAATTAATCCCTTGTCGGTTGCATCGTTTGCAAATATTTTCTCCCATTCCATAGGTTGTCTTCTCATTTTGTTTAAGGTTTCCTTTGCTGTGCAAAAGCTTTAAAGTTTAATTAGGTCCCATTTGAAATAAACACTATTTTGAGTGCCTGCTTTATGTCAGGTGCTGTGATAGATATTCTAATTTGATTTTATGAATTCTTATTGCAGTTTTACATTTAAATTCAGATTCAACTTATGTTAACTGAATATTAACTATTAAGACTTTGAATTCCTTTTTTTTTTTTCCCCATTATTCTTCCTCTCTATTCCAGGAATGATTTAGGATGGCTAAAATTTTTCATAAAATATAACAAGATAGTGTAGATTCAAAGTAAGACTACAGAAGAAAAATATGAATTGGTGCAAAGTGGAGACAGGATTGAAATGAAAATGAGAGTGGAAAATGTAGAGCCATAAAATGCTTCTAAATATTCTAGGAAAATATTGCCAGTCAGACTACACTCAATGCCATGTGATTTAAACAAAACAATTACCGGTATAGAGTAAAACTGTTCTCAGAATTTACAGCAGAGTTCTCAAAACAAATTCAAATAGTGTTCTCAACAACATCCTTACAACAGACATAACAGTGAGTTTCACATCTTTATTTTGTTCACTCTAGGTAAATTTTACAAACATTATCTTTACAGTGGCACTTTGAGTATTCATTGAATGAATATTTGTTCAGCGTGCGTTATGTTTATGCTACTGTTCTAGATTCTGAGACTCTACAGTGCTAGTTATATAAGATCACTGCTCATAAGGAATTAGATTCTGATGGCTTAAGGCAGTCAATACATAGGCAAATAAATAAGTGAATAAGATCATTTCAGGTTACAGTAAATTCTATGGAGGAAAAAATACAATGTAGCATATTAGGTAACTCCTGGGGTTGAGGGGGACTAAAGTTGATTGTAGACTAGGTAGTCTGGAAATGCCTATGGAGGAGGTGATATTTTAGCTAAGAAAATCCAGACATGTAAACACTCCAGGAGTACTCCAAACAGAGAGACCATAAAGTGCAGAGGCCTTAAGATAGGAATTAAATTCCAAGAACTGAAAAGACCTGTGGTTGAACCATAGTAATTGATAAAGTCAAAGAGCTAAGTCAGAGTAGGGAGTTTGGATTTTATTCTAAATGCAATGGAAAACATTGAATGGTTTACACAGGGAAGGGAATTGATCTAATTTGTATATTTTGGGAAAGTTCGCGTTAACTTCTAAGTGGAAAGTGGAAACTGGGAGAGGGAGCGGGTGTGGCAAATATAGAAGCAGAGAAATTAGTTAAGATGCTTTTGTGGGAATCCATACAAAATATAATGGTGGTGTAGACTAGATAAGAGTGGAGGGAGAAAGGGAAGAATCAATGAATTTGGGGTATATATGAAACAGGTTTCTATAATCCTCTTTTTATACATAAGAAAACTAATGTTCAGAGGAGCTAAAAATCTATTTAAAAAACATAAAGCAAGAGTTTAAACATAGGTATTATGATTTGAAGTCTGTTGAACCACTATTTTATTTTTATTTTTTATTTATTTTTATTTTTTTTATAGTTACTCTCTTTATTTATTTATTTATTGGCTGCCTTGGGTCTTCGTTGCTGCGCATGGGCTTTCTCTAGTTGCAGAGAGCGGGGGCTGCTCTTCATGTTGGTGCATGGGCTTCTCTTGTTGCAGAGCACGGGCTCTAGGTGCACGGGCTCAGTAGTTGTGGCACTTGGGCTCAGTAGTTGTGGCTCGCAGGCTCTGGAGTGCAGGCTCAGTAGTTGTGGCGCGCGGGCTTTGTTGCTCTGCGGCACATGGGATCTTCCTGGACCAGGGCTCGAACCCTTGTCCCCTGCATTGGCAGGTGGCTTCTTAACCACTGCGCCACCAGGGAAGTTCCGAACCGCTATTTTAAATGGATGATTTTTATAACCTTAAAGAATTCTTTAAATATTGCATTATCATTGATACTTCCATTAAATGAACATTTCTATTGGCTTAATTATATCTCCAATCAGTCTTCTCTTTTTTTTTCTTTTGTAGTTTTTTTCTGTTTTGCCTATTTATTTTTGAAAGAGAATGTAAATAATTTAAAGAAAATTGACCATATTGTGCTACCATATCAAAGAAATAACATCCTAGCTCTATAAATTACTTCCTCCTTGGAAGACTGCAGAATTAGACATGGTGTCACTCTTGCTGAATCCTGGAATTCCTCCTTTAAGTATCAGTCTGTTTGTATTTGATGCTCAAAGGTCTTCAATAATAAACATTGAACATCCACTTTCTATCTCTGTATGGATATTTTTCTGTTGATGATTCATAATATTAAAATATTAGGTAATTTGTAGAGCAGCAAGGAGTATGCCTACCAATCCAGGACTATACCTTAGAAAATCATGTGGACACTTTTCTCTGAAACTGGGTTTGCAATATTTTGAAAGACGATTCTAGCAAATAGTTTCTTTACTTGATGAAAATCATAACAAAATGTCATTTAGAACATACATGCAATCTGTCACGTGGTAGCAATAGGGAAATACAGAAAGGGGGTGGGATTTTTCTACATTGGGTGGCATAGCCTCTACTGCAGGGGGCTTTGTCAAATACCTATCTAAAGCAATATGGGGAGGAAAGAAGGCAGGTGAAGATTTGTGCAGTTTTACCTTTTGATTGACTGTTTCAGTTATGTTTACATCATCATGCAGAAAAAATACTTTGGAAATAAGGATGAGAGAGTGAACTTCTGATATACTGTTATGAATTATTCCTCATATCCATAGTTTTAAAGTCACTATAGCCCAATGGGGTTAGTAAAACATCTACCTCAACCCTGCTTCAGAAAAATTTACAGATCATTCAGACTTAACTTATGGAAAATCATTTTTTATAGTTTTATTATCCCCCTTCACTTCTGAAATAAATTCTCTTCTTGACTTTATCCCATTAATGGCAACAAGAATTCTCTTAGTGCCTCAGACTTGAAATCTCAGTGGCATTTTTTCATTGTTTTCTTCTTCATGGTTGTTATCTGCTATGTATTAATTTTCATAGATTCTGCCCTTCAACTTGTTAAATTATATCCCTATCTCTGTTCCCTTCCCTGCTTCTTACATTCCCGTAGTTCTAATTCTGACTTTTATCACTTCTTAACTGTGATATTCTCACAGCTTTCTAATTAATAAAAGATGAAAACATAATCAATTCCAAATTAGGGATATCCAACCATCTCTGAATTAGGGAGTGGCTTTCACTAAATTCAAAACCAATAGGAGGGATAGAAGCAATCCATTGGTAGGCTCTGCTATATTTTTACTGAGCCAACCTGCTTTCCAGCAAAATGAGGTCTGTTACAAACAGGAAATTCAGTCATTAGTGCCCTGTTCTCTGAAGGTACTTTTTAGCACATCCAGAATAGCCTTTCTCTATCCTTCAGACCATTTGAATATCAAATGTCCAGAAAAGAAATGGGCAGATAGCTGGAGGTAAGAATTAATCTGAGCCCTTGCCTGCTAGTATGTGTCATTCTCTCAAGATATTTCATAGCTAAGATAGGAAGAACCTTGGAAGGAGGACATTCTGGGGATTTTAGTTTTAATGAATTTGGCATATTGAGATAGACATTCATTAGGAATAGTAGATGATCCCATATTGGTCCAGCAAAGCCACACTTTGGTATTAGCAAATTATTCAGGCGCATTCAGTACCCACAAACTTGCCATCTTACTATAGACAATGGATTAGCATTAGCATCTCACAGGACAGGGCATCTAGACATGCACAATAGGCTCTTGCCAAACCACAAGCGCCAGCTCTTCCAACTCATTTACCTTATGGCAAATGGTTACCCGACTTCAGTATATTCATCAAAGTGCAGCCTTGTTGCTTAGACAGTGGCTCTCCATAATTACCTGTGCCTCACTGCTCAAAAGTCTGCTGTAGAGTACTCCTTATTTTATTGCAGGTCAGCACCTAGAATACTTGGACTTGGTATAGTGCTGGTGTCTGTACATGAACCTCAGCAGATGGGTAGAAGTCAGGCTAACCATACTTACCTTTCCTATTCTGCTTCGTACATTTTAATAATTTCTGCATGTAAGGGAGTAGGTATATTAAATTCTATTGCAGGACTGAAAGTAAATGAAATGAATTACAATACAAGGTGGAGGGTAAAATTCTAAAGTCCTTTGACAATGGAAAGCACAAAATATGTTAAATACAGTATGATAGCACAGCCTTACATAGACACACCCAGTTTTTAGTCCCAGAGCACTTCCTTCTTTAAACTTCCTCAGGGCTAATCTTCACTACCTTCTAATACTTGTCCATAGGGCTGAGCTCTATCTATTACCACAAATGCAAAGCCTAAGACACAATTAACACCTGGCAGGTCATTTTCCAAAATGAGTGTTTGGACTAATAAAAGCTCATAGTAAGTGGAGGAGGAGCATCTGTGGAATGTTTCCAGGAGGTTTTGTCGTCCACAGTCCTTTGAGATTCACAAGTAGTGTGAAGTGCCGTACGCTGTTTAGCATGTAATGGATGCTCATCAGATAACGAATGTCTGAAACTCAGACCTTCCTGTGACTGCACGTGTGCAGGCTTTCACACAAAAAAACAAACACACGTACAACAACACACACATGAGCACACATACAGATATACACACAAACTTTGCAAAGGACAAATCTTTAAAATGACACTATCTGGACCAATATTAAGGAAAGGAATTTAGCAAAATGTGCCTACACTCCTACTCACAAAAGTGATAAAGTTTAATGTCGTTATCCTTTTTGGTCATCCTCTGCCTTTATACTATCTCCAGGGGTCTCTGGATGCTGAAATGGGGGACTTTAACAAGCTTATTTTAAACAACAGCGTTTTCTGCATTTGGCTAGGTATCCTCTGGTTATACAGATAAATAGTTGATGCTTTGAAATACTGCTTTTTTCCCCTGCCTTTGGTCACAATGTAGCCTTAGGTCCAGAATTCCCATATTATCCTCTGTAAGTGGAATAAAGATGATGTAAGAGTTTATTATTCTCATATCCATGTAGTAACACAGGAATCCAATTACAATGTCTGAATAGACCTATCCCTATCAAAGACAAGCAAAGAGAATTGAACCAGTAAGGCCCATAAAAATATTACACAACAAAGGAAAAGCACCAGCCTGAAGAATTATAAAGACTTTTGAATTCAAAAAACTAAACTTTGAAAAGAATCTATTACAGGAACTAGAAGATTTGTTTAGAAACTTGTATGGAACCCTGACCAGAAAGCAGAGACATGGGGCTAAAAAAAAGTATAAATGACCATAAGGAAAGAAGACATTGAGAAGAAAATGTTGACAATAGAATGAAATAAAAAGTGATAATGTAAATAGAAAAGAAAGTAGGATACACATTTTGAAAGTCCATTGGAAGTAATAATAATAAACTACCATTCTTCACTATTTACTGACACAGTTCAGGTGGAATTTATTCCTATATTTGATGATCATTTAAAAAATAACCAGGGCCGTTCTCTATCACCGCACAAAAAACTAAACCATTTGCACAATAGAAACATAAAATGGAAAAATTGCATCCGTTGTATCACAAAATGGACAAACTCATTGTCTCCTTCCATAAAATTGAACTACATAATGCATTTAATGGACATTTTTCTTACCATAATTGATATTAGTTTTGGGCATTTATATATCCAGTTTCTTGGTCTGTAAAGACATTTATTATATGATTTATATGAGTTAATGCATGTAAAGCACTTAGAACAGTACCTAACACAAAGTGGGTGTTCAGGAAGTAATATAAATTATAATATTAGAATAATCCAAGTGATTTGCAGATTTCTCATTGGCAGATATTAGCAAGACTTTCAAAATATTCTTTTCTCTTTTACTAGTAAATGCTTCTTTGTTAATTATATAAATTAATGTATACAGTACAAGATCAAATGCATTAAGAAGATCTAGAATGTGAAAAGGATGACAATGTATACCAAAATACTGAGAGTGTTTTTGTGTGTGGGATTCCGGGTGATTTCTCTTCTTCAATATTTTCAGAATGTTTTACAGTAAGCACACTACACATTAACTTTACTTTCAGAGATTACATAATTATAATTTATGATTATCAGTATATGCACGCTAATTAGTACTATAATAATGTAAAAATGATTTTGTATCAAGAAACTAGAGAGAAATTACTATGGAATGAGATTATGGAATGGTTCTTCCTGTCACTTTTCCAGATTTTCTCATACTAGTATGTAATATTTTTAAATAAATAAAAGGTACACTTTTTAGGACAATCTGAAATATCTCCTTCATTCAATCATTCCTATTCTCTCTAACCCAAAGTTCCCTGCTCCTCTTTTGAACTCTGATACTGTTTTCCACTTCTGTCGATTACTTATGATTACCTTTGTTGTATTATAATAATTTGTGTAACTTCCTCATCTTTTGGTATTAGAATATAATTTCAATGGGTTTACAAATATGTATATATATAATTCCATATAATACTTAATTAGAAATGGCATAATTATGGTAGATTCAACACAATTTTTTTTGTACTGAAAGTCTTGTGACATGTTGGCTGGAAGTGTCATGATTTCTAAACTGATACAAATATCCATGAAGATGTAGTTTTTGGTGGGTTTTTTTTTTCAGATATTGGACTCTGAATAAAGTTATGGCACAGTAGGATATTTTCCCTTTCTCTGATATGAAATGTTGAGCAATACAGAGCATCTGGTGAATTAATCTAAACACTCAGTTAAGAATAAGGGGACATGTGTACTCAGATTTTACCACTAAAGAGCTTAGCCCTTCTCTGAAGCACTAGTTTTGACTTTTGGAATTTGGACTGGGTCAATGAGTCTTTAAATATTCCATGTGTCAAATAACAGTATATTTTCTTTTTTTGTCTGGTTTCTTTCACTCCATGTTTTTGCATGTTTCAGTAGTTTATTACTTTATATTCTTAAATCGATTCCATTGTATGAGTATGCCAAATTTGTCCATTTGACCTCTTGCTGAACATTGCATTGTTTCCAGTTTGGGGCAATTAAAAACAAAGCTACAAAAACATACATGTACAAGTCTTTGTAGCTGCATGCTTTGATTCTCTTGGTTAAATACCTATAAGTTGTACAACTGGATCATTTGCTACGTGTATGTTTAACTTACTGAGAAACGGGCAAGCTGTTTTCCAAAGTGGCTGTACTATTCTACATTCTCATAAACACTGTATGGGAGTGACAGATTCTTCACATTCTCACCAAACATGCTATAATCTATTTAATTTTAGTTATTTGAATAGGTATGTAGTAATATTGTGGTTTTAATTTTTATTTCTATGATAATTAATATTTAGTATTATTCTTTAATAATAATATTAATATTTTCATATGCATTTTTGCCTTTCATGCACATTCTTTGGAATGTCTGTTCAGATCTTTTGTCCATTCAAAAAAAAAAACTGGTTTGTTTTCTTGTTATTGAATTTTGAGAATTCTTTAGATATTCTTATGAGTCCTTTATCAGATATATGCTATGTAAAGATACTTTTCTCCCTTTGTATGGAATATCTTTTCATTTTTTAAATAGTTTCTTTCAAAGAGAATTTTACATTTTATAAAGTCCAATTTATCATTTTTTCTTTTGTGGATTATGTTATACTTAAGATTTTTTCCTAACCTGAAGTCACAAAGATTTTATCTTAATATTTTTTTTAAATCTCAAACTATAATTGTCTATTTTTCCACTTTCCTTACAGTTGTCAGGTTTTGCTTTATAAATCTTGAAGCTTTGTTACTAGACACACAAACATTTGAGGCAGGTATATTAAGTTCTATCTTTCATAAAATATGAAATCTAACAACCTCTGCATTTTACTTATGGTTTTAAATCTCTTATATTTAATGTGATTATTTATATGGTCAAGATTAAATCTGCCATCTTGGAATTAGTATTCCATTTGTCCTACCTGTTCTTTGCTTCCTTTTCCCTCCATTTCTGCCTCCTTTAAATTAAGTATTTAGATACTTTTTGTTATTTCTTTTTATCTCTTCTGATGGCTTATTAGCTTTTATTTATTTATTTTTACTATTGTCTTTGGGTTTTTACTGTATATATTTAATATAAGGCAATCTACTTCAAGTGACTTCATAACAATTCACGTGTAGTATAAGAGCCTTACAACAGTGTCTTTCTCTCCGCCGAGCCTTCGTGTTATTTTTATACATTTAATTTCTGCATATGCTATCAAGCCCATGCTCTACTGTTATTCTTTTGTTTAACTAGTATATTGTCCTTTAAAGACATTTAAATAAAAAGAAAAAATCCTGTATATTTACCTCTGCAGTACATTTTCAGTACTCTTTATTCCTTGAGCAGATCCATAATTTCATCTGAATTCATTTTCCTTCCACCTTAATGGCTCTTTATAATATTTCTTCGATCTGCTGGTGATGAATTCTTTCAGCTTCTGCATTTCTGAAAAAAAATCTTATTTCACCTTGATTTTGAAAAAAAAGAAAGTTTTGTTGCGCATCCAGTTGAGGTTGAGGTTTTTCCTTTCAGTGCTTTAAAGATGTTTCTCCACTGTAGTCTCACTTGCATTGTTTCCATTAGGAAATAAACTGTCAATGTTAAGGTTCAGTGAAATTCTTGGATTTGTGGCTTATAATTTTCATAAATTTGGAAGACTTTAGCCATTGTTTCTTCAAATATTTTCTATGCCTCTCCGAGTCCTTGGACAATACCACTTTATTGGCTTCTTGAATTTTACGTTGCTGCTGAGAAGTCAGACATTGATCTGACTCTCTTCCTTCTAGGTAATGTTTATTAATAATTAGTAAAAGTTTAAAAATTATTATTTCTTTTATCTGGATGTTCTGAAATATCATTACATTGTTTCTAGATGTGCTGTTTTTATTCACTTAGTACTTATAATGCTTTAATTTCAGAGGACTCCTGACTTCCCTCAGTTCTGGGAAATTTTATGCTATTATTTATTCAAATATTAGCTTTTTCCATTCTATTTTCTTCTTCCAAAACTCCTGCTTAACACATGGAAGATAATCCAGGTTTATTCTCAATTTCTTTTAATGTTTCTTCCAGATCTCCCATCGCTTTTTCCCTTTGTACTTCATGCTAAGGGAATTTTTTGATCTTCTCTTATAGTTCATGAATTTGTTCTTTTGCTTTGCCCAGTATGCTATCCAGCACATTTACTGATGTCTTTAGTTTAAAATTTCCACTTCTCTATTCAAAATCTCTCAGTCTTAAAATAATGGCCTATGTTTGTTACCTGCATGTGATGTTCTTTCTATCCTCTGAATATATTAATTATACCTATTTTATTATAAATTAAATGTGATTTGAGTTTGAGTTTGTGTTCTCTGTTATGATGTTGGCCTTCATGTGTGCTTATTTTTCAACTTGTGCTCATCTTTAATGGGTATTTCCTATTAAATTATCTGTTGTAGATACGCAATTTATCTGGGGGAAGAGGCAGGAAGTTTTTCTATTGCTGTACTGTGAACTGTTTTTGAAAGAGAATGAGAATTAGAGATGAGTGAGCTACTTGAACAGCTATTTCTTTTTTTCTTTTTCTTCTTCTTTTTTTTTTTTTGATATGGCTGCTCCAGATACTGCCAAGCTCACACCTTCCATGTTTCCCACTTAAGAACAGTTAGTCCCATGATTCTTCCTTTACCCAAAAGGAGGAAGGAAGATTGAAAGAGGTTGCCTGAAATTCTTTGCTGGAATTTCTGTGTGTGTGTGGTTTTGTTTTTTTTTTCCGATCAAATTATGTTGTTATACGACCTTGGGTTCTTGTCTATTTCTAGCATTCACCACTTTTGGGCATGGAACACACCATTGGTGTCATTTCTTCCTATATTTTAGGATATGGTCTCCTTCTTCATGCTCACCCCATCTGCTTTGTGTCTTTTAGGGGTTTCTTTTTTTTTCTTTAACAACTTTATTGGAGTATAATTGCTTCACAATGGTGTGTTAGTTTCTGCTTTATAACAAAGTGAATCAGCTATACATATACATATATCCCCATATCTCCTCTCTCTTGTGTCGCCCTCCCACCCTCCCTATCCCACCCATCTAGGTGGTCACAATGCACTGAGCTGATCTCCCTGTGCTACGTGGCTGCTTCCCACTAGCTATCTATTTTTTAAAATAAATTTATTTATTTTATTTATTTATTTTTGGCTGCATTGGATCTTTGTTGCTGCGCGTGGGCTTTTGTCTAGTTGCGGCGAGCAGGGGCTACTCTTCGTTGCGGTGCGCCGGCTTCTCATTGAGGTGGCTTCTCTTGTTGCGGAGCATGGGCTCTAGGTGCCCAGGCCTCAGTAGTTGTGGCACGCAGACTCAGTAGTTGTGGCTCACAAGCTCTAGAGCGCAGGCTCAGCAGTTGTGGCGCACGGCCTTAGTTGCTTCGCGGCATGTGGGATCTTCCCAGACCAGGGCTTGAACCCGTGTCCCCTGCACTGCCAGGCAGATTCTTAACCACTGTGCCACCAGGGAAGCCCCCTAGCTATCTATTCTACATTTGGTAATGTATATATATCTGTGACATTCTCTCACTTCATCCCAGCTTACCCTTCTCCTTCCCCGTGTCCTCAAGTCCATTCTCTACATTTGCTTCTTTATTCCTGTCCTGCTCCTAGGTTCTTCAGAACAATTTTTTTTTTTTTTTTAGATTCCATGTATATGTGTTAGCATACAGTATTTGTTTTTCTCTTTCTGACTTACTTCACTCTGTATGACAGTCTCTAGGCCCATCCACCTCACTACAAATAACTCAAATTTGTTTCATTTTATGGCGGAGTAATATTACATTGTATATATGTGCCACATCTTCTTTATCCATTCATCTGTCAATGGACACTTAGGTTCCTTCCATGTCCTGGCTATTATAAATAGAGCTACAATGAACTTTGTGGTACATGACTCTTTTTGAATTATGGTTTTCTCAGGGTATATGCCCAGTAGTGGGATTAGTGGGTCGTATGGTAGTTCTATTTTTAGTTTTTTGAGGAACCTTCATACTGTTCTCCATAGTGGCTGTATCAGTTTACATTCCCACCAACAGTGCAAGAGGGTTCCGTTTTCTCCACACCCTCTCCAGCATTTATTGTTTGTAGATTTTTTGATGATGGCCATTCTGACTGATGTGAGGAGATACCTCATTGTAGTTTTGATTTGCATTTCTCTAATGATTAGTGATGTTGAGCATCCTTTCATGTGTTTGTTGGCAATCTGTATATCTTCTTTGGAGAAATGTCTATTTAGGTCTTCTGCCCATTTTTGGATTAGGTTGTTTGTTTTTTTGATATTGAGCTGCATGAGCTGCTTGTGTATTTTGGAGATTAATCAATTGTCAGTTGTTTCGTTTGCAAATATCTTCTCCCATTCTGAGGGTTATCTTTGCATCTGGTTTATGGTTTCCTTTGCTGTGCAAAAGATTTTAAATTTCATTAGGTCCCATATGTTTATTTTGGGTTTTATTTCCATTACCCTAGGAGGTGGGTCAAAAAGGATCTTGCTGTGATTTATGTCATAGAGTGTTCTGCCTATGTTTTCCTCTAAGAGTTTTATAGTGTCTGGCCTTACATTTAGCTCTTTGATCCATTTTGAGTTTATTTTTGTGTATGGTGTTAGGGAATGTTCTAATTTCATTCTTTTACATGTAGCTGCCCAGTTTTCCCAGCACCACTTATTGAAAAGGCTGTCTTTTCTCCATTGTATATTCTTGCCTCCTTTATGAAAGATAAGGTGACAGTATGTGCGTGGGTTTATCTCTGGGTTTTCTATCTTGTTCCATTGATCTATATTTCTGTTTTTGTGCCAGTACCATACTGTCTTGATTACTGTAGCTTTGTAGTATAGTCTGAAGTCAGGGAGCCTGATTGCTGCAGCTCCATTTTTCTTTCTCAAGAAAGTATTTGCAAATGAAGCAACTGACAAAGGACTAATCTCCAAAATATGCAAGAAGCTCATGCAGCTCATTATCAAAAAAACAAACAACCCAATCCAAGAATGGGTGGAAGACCTAGACATTTTTCCAAAGTAGGCATACAGATTGCCAACAAACACATGAAAAAATGCTCAACATCACTAATCATTAGAGAAATGCAAATCAAAACCACAAGGAGGTATTACCTCACACCCATCAGAAAGCCATGATCAAAAAATCTACAAACAAATGCTGGAGAAAAGGGAACCCTCCTGCACTGTTGGTGGAAATGCAAATTGATACAACCACTATGGAGAACAGTATGGAGGTTCCTTAAAATCTAAAAATAGAACTGCCATATGGCCCACCAATCCCACTACTGGGCATATACCCTGAGAAAACCATAATTAAAAAAGATACATGTACCACCATGTTCACTGCAGCACTAATTACAATAGCCAGGATATGGAAGCAACCTAAATGTCCATCAACAGATGAATGGATAGAGATGATGTGGCACATATATACGATGGAATATTACTCAGCCATAAAAAGGAACAAAATTGAGTTATTTATAATGAGGTGGATGGACCTAGAGTCTGTCGTACAGAGTGAAGTAAGTCAGAAAGAGAAAAACAAATACCGGAGGGTAATACACATATATGGAATCTAGAAAAACAGTACTGATGAACCTAGTGGCAGGGCAGGAATGATGGTGTAGATGTAGAGAACGGACTTGAGGAATCAGGGTGGGGAAGGGAAAGCTGGGACGAAGTGAGAGAGTAACATTGACATATATACACTACCAAATGTAAAATGATGTCTAGTGGGAAGCAGCAGCATAGCATAGGGAGATCAGTTAGATGCTTGGTGACCTAGAGGGGCGGGATAGGAAGAGTGGGAGGGAGGCTCAAGAGTGAGGGCATATGGGGATATATGTATACATATAGCTGATTCACTTTGTTGTACAGCAGAAATTAACACAACATTGTACAGCAATTATACTCCAATAAAGATATTAAAAAATTTTAAAAAAAGAATTAAAACTATTATAAGTGGTTTAAAAGAAGCAGGCAGAAAGTTTTACTGGAGAGGAATGGGATCAGGGAGGGGACATTTTAGGTAAAATGATTGCGGAAAGGGAATTTCAGGTAGGAGAATTTAAGCTGAGATCTGAAGAAAAAGAAAGAACCAGACCCAACAAGATCATAGGCAGAGTTAACAGTACCTATGAAGGCACAGAGACTAAAAAGACCTTGGCAGATTTGTTTGGTGAACTGTTTGTGTGCAGTTGTAGTAGTGGCTGTGATGGTTAACTTTATGTGTCAACCTGACTGGGCTAAGGGATAGGTGGTAAAATATTATTTCTGGGTGTGTCTGTGAGGGTGTTTCCAGAAGAGATTAGCATTTGTGTCCAGTGGACTGAGTAAAAAAGATCCACTCTCACCATTGCTGGTGGGCATCATCCGCTCTGTTGAGGATCTGAATAGAACAAAAAAGGTGGAGGAAAGGCAGATTTGCTCTCTTGCTTGAACTGAGACATCCATCATATGCCCAGGAACATTGGTATTCCTGGTTCTGGGGCCTTTGGACTTGAACTGTGACTTAAACCATTAGTTTCCTTGGTTCTCAGGTCTTCAGATGCAGACTGAATTACACCAGAGGCTTTCCTGGTTCTTCAGCTTATAGATGGCAGATTGAGACTTTCAAGTCTCCATAGTGATGTGAGCTAATTACTATAATAAGACCCCTCTTGTATCTATATCTGTATCTATTGTCTATATCTAAACTGTCCTATCAGTTCTGTTTCTCCGGGGAGCCCTGACTAATATAGTGGCACAATGAGAGAGGGAAACTGCGGTATAAAATGAAGTTGAGTAGCAAAAGCAAGGGAGCAGATCATGCAGCACCTTTTGTAATCCTTGGAAGGAGGCCAGGTTGAATTAAAAATGCAACAGAAATTTGGAAGTTTTTACATTGGGCAGTAACATAAACTGGATTATAATAGGCCAAGACTAGTGGTAAGAACTGTTAAGAGGTTATTGCAACAAGAGATGCTGATGAATTGGATTAAGAAGTGACAATGGAGATGCAGAGGTGCTAAGGATATTGAGATGCATTTTTGGAATTAGAAGCAGCAGCATTTCATGATGGATTAGATGCAGGGAGTGACTGGAAGCAGAATAAACTTTCTTGTTTGAGCAATAAAATGGTGTTTGTTAGCCTAAGTGACAGAACAAGAGTTCATTTTGTGATCTGTGAAATGTGAGACACCCGTGAAACTGTAGTTAGGTATGTGAAGGTGGATCTCAGAGGAGAATTTTGGGCTGTTTTCTTCTCTGATTTTTGGGGAATCTTCTCACTTACACAGGCTTTAATTTTATGTTTTCCCATATTCTTTCTTTGGCCGCCTTCACTTCTCATTTGAGAGATTCTACTTGGCTTATAACATTCACTCCTGGGTTTCATCCTTCAGCTGTTTGATAATGACATTTGCTTCTTCATCTTCAATTCAGTCGTCTCTCCTGAATTTATATATATGTATAATGTCTATATATTCAACTTCCTACTTGACTTTTTCTTGTGTGCATTTTATGTGTCCCCAGAACTCCATATATCTGACAAAGACACAGCCGCCCATTGAGAAACCTGAGACTATTCCTCAACTCATCTTTGTTCTCACTCTCCACATACAAACCTAGTCCTGTTGAATGATGTTTTGTTGTCTTGAGTATTTATAAACATCTGGTTTACTTGGACTTCTTTTAGTCCTAGAGTCCAGGATAGAGCTGGACCTAGAGGTGAGGGTTAAAGGTGCCTCTGCTGTGAATGTCCATAGGATGGAAAGCCAAACATATTGTGAGGTTAGGCAAAGAGCAGAGAAATGTCAGGATTCAAGTGGTGTGTTAGGGTAATTGTTCTGGCAGCTGTGAGCTAGACAGATGGGAATAAGGAGAGATTAGAAGCAGAGATATTTCAGAATGGGAACTATGACACAAGTTGTTTCTGAAGAAATCATAAAATGAAATTGCACAAAGTAAAATGTGCTAATATGTTTTCCTTTTCAAATCCCTTAAAACGTTTTTCTTTTAAACCTCCCTGAAAAATCAATTCAAAGGGGGTGAGAAATGGAAAAGACCACCCTCATCTGGCACAACATGGATCCCTTAGGACTTTCCCTGAAGTTCAGAGCCCTGCCTCATTTGAAATGTCTGTCATAAGAACACCCCTTATTATGACTCCAGAAAATTAATCTTTCTAACGTGAGAACTATTGCTATAATCTGTTATATAAGGTGTGATGTGACTCTCTTCCACACATAAACACGAACTCTCACACCTTTTTTTTCACACATTTGTTTCTTAGAACATAGATTGCCCAGACCATTTTCAAAATCATATATTTGACATTAGAAAATATCTTTTAAAATACTGTGACCCTAACATATTTATTTTTAATCCTTGTTATAGTTGATGGAATGCTTAGTGTAGAGCAGATGTGTCTTTCTGGATTTCTATCATCTGTACCCAGGTGAATAATGGTTTCAAATGGAGATCATGGGCAACCTGAAAAGGAAAAAAAATAGGTCACCAAAGGACAACCATTCGAACGAAGATGGAAAGCTGAGAAACCCATGCAGTGGTGGCTGTGGGAAGGATTTGGGCTTAGTGCATCTAAGAGCCCCCAGGAGCAATGACAGGGAGAGTTGCTTTACACTCAGCATTCTCTGAGATACTGTCACGTTGGATCACTAAGAATTAGTTGGTGTCATTTGCCTTATTCATAGAGTGGATCAAAATACAGTGGAATGCCAAATAGTCAGTGAGGAGTTAGTAAATTTTCATGTTGTTCGAAACTGTGGTGTTTCAAATGAAGGCTGAGAGGTTTGGAGTTTTAAACATTCCAAAATAAACATTCCAGATGTCTGGGGCTTCTGCATGGTGTGTATGTCTTAGGGAAGGTAGTTCCCACTTTAACAGATTAAGAAAATTGTGAGCATGGGGAGTATAGAGGACAGGTAGAAAAAGCTAGCTTTTTATAAATTCAATGTATCATAGGTTCTCCACGAGTTCACTTCACGTTGACCCCTTTAATGCTGGTTATCAATAGATATCAAGGCCAGTCACTCTTCTTTTGGAACATCAACGAAGAAAAGTGTGGTATGATATGTCTCTAAATACATCTCTTCATCCTTCCCTCCCTCCTTCCTAGATACCTCTGGATCAACATGTCACAATTTCAGTTAGAACTCCTGCTTTGGCAGGTGGTCTCACATAGGTCATCATGAGATGTCATTTTGCCTTTCTAGCTGTCCATACCATTTCAATTAAAATGGTACCACTATATGACAATAGTGCCTAGACCCAAGATTATCCTTTATTTGAATGTCACTAGCACTGAATTTCTTATTTTATGATTCCTGTGCTGCCTGGCCCGTGATCACCAGAGCAAAACGTGACAGCCACCATAAATAACACCTGCTCAGCATATCTATTTGTTTCTTTCTAATTCTTTATTATGGGTATTTCTTTCAACATATGCAAAAGTAGAAAGAAGGGTATGATGATTGACATACCTGTCAATCAGCTTCACCCATTATCAATAGAAAATCAATCCTGTTTCTATTTATTTTGAATTTCTAATTTTGGTCTCCTATCTTTTAACACTTTTCATTTTAAATATGTACTACTAGTTGATATTATAGCCACATCTACTTTTCTTCTCTTATGTTCAATTAATGAGCAAATTGCTTACTGAGAGCTTACAGTTTGACATTTTTTTTCTCCTAAATTTGTGAAGCAGAATGTTCTTCTCCTGCAAGTTACTGGGTAAACATCTTTCTAACCATCTTTCTTTCATTCACTCACTCTGTCAGTCACTTATTTGGTAACTCAGTATTAAAGAGCCCCATGTATACTGAATATTCAAGGACAAAAACCACAGTCTCAAAGAAGCTCCTGGTTTAAAGGGGAGATAAATGTTTAATGGAGCATTTTCTGGGGACAGGGTAAGAGATATATGACTGCAAAAACAAAGTTATGAATCTCATCTCTTGGTTCTGCATTACGAAGAACATTATTGTTACGTGGCTTTCCTTTTTATAATAATGGTTGATACAGTTCACATCTATATCTTTATTGGGGTGACAATAATAGAATTCACAAATACAATGCAAATCTTTGACTTTAAGATTTTTCCTAACAAAAACTCCCATCCTGCAATATTAAGCAAAATGTTGTAAACATAATTAGCATTTACAAAGCATTTTAAATGACCCATATATTGAATAAATGAATGAATGAATGAATACATGATTAAAGAGTAGAATAGTAAAATAATGTTAATATATACATAAACTTATATACATAAACTTTAATATATACATAAACTTCAAAAATTAATTTATATATAATATATAATTTGAAATAAATTTCAGATAGTAGAATTACATTCTCATATGATTTATCCAATTGGGAGATTCTTAGACTCAGGACACTGGGGACTTGAAAAGCTGATATCAAGCATTTATTCAAATCCTATCTTTTTATAGATGAAAATTAAGACCAAAAAATAAGGTACCATGACAATAGTCTACTTCTTATAGTTCATAAAAGATAGAACTAGCCTATTTATGTGACTTCTTGACTACTGTTCTTTCTTCATAACAAACAAGAAAAACTCAGAATTTGATCCAGTAATAAATAAGATAAAATGACTGGAAAAAACCCACATAGTTTCATGAGGTCTTTGTGCATTTGTGCTCTACTTATAACATTGTGAAAACATGATCTAAATAAGACTTCCATATAACAGAATTTTAAAATGTTCTTGTCTTGATGTTCCATGTACCACTGGTTCTGTTTCAGGGCAGAGATTGCCTTGGTTATTATTAATCCCTAAAAATATAGGCTTTGGTTGAAACAGTGTCATCTTGTCCTTAGCTGCAGCGATAGAGTCATAGTAATTGGCCTAATAAGAAGAAAAAATAAAAGTAATTATAGCCTCAAGGAGCATTTAGGTATGGTTAAATAACAAAGGGGCAAGATAAAATCGCAAATGATTTCCTCTCTTGGCAGGATTAACAATGATGGAGCTGGCTTCCATTTAATCCTGAGAGGGGGTTAACACAAAAAGACAGACATTATGCCTCCATCAAATGGTTAGCCTTAAAGATGCTGGAGTAGCTCTTCCTATTTAGGGGTTTGTCCACAAGTTTGTTTATACCTAATTTCTTTGCCCCTTGTCTTTTCCCTCCAAGAAGGAGCTTTGGACCACAAAATATTCAGAGCCACAGACTTAATGAAAGGCCATGTCTCCTTGGAAGTTTCTGTGTGAATGTCAGCTTGTGAGTAGCACCCCCAAATAAACGGAGTTTTTGCATTAATGGTCTGCAGAGCCCCAAAACTTTCTGTCCATTGCTCTCACCTTAATCCCTTGCACCATCCATTTTTACATACAAACTCAAACCGAGTGATATAGCAAATGCCATCTCAACCAGCCTGCCTTCCACACAGCCAGTCGTGCCTGACCTTGTAAGTTCTTGTTTACACTGTAGACTTGACATCAGTGCTGGTCCTTAAGAATGTTTTTCCCAACCCTCATTTGGACCACCACCTCAGTTTCCGGTGGATACTCTGCCCAATCCAACCTCCCCTGAGGACGTTGCCTCAGCACAGGACCTTAACTGCGAGCCTCGCTCTCACTCTTGCACAAGCGTACACAAGTTACACTGTTATTTTTCTGTTTTACACCTCAGGTTCTTGTACTAAATGACATATTCCTTGAGAGCAGAGACCATGTATGTTTATTGTAACACCCCCGAGATCACATATATGCGATAATATCAAAGATAAATAGCAAGTGGAACACCTTCTCTGTGTCGGGCAGTTTTTTTGAGTGCTTTTCATACATTCTCTCCTTTAATCCTCATGACAAGTCTTAGGTCACCTGTTAGTACTCCTTTAAGATTGGCTGATGGATTACTGACTGAAACTCAAGAATGATTCTAACAATGCCACCCCCCACCATAATTAATTGAGGGGGTCACGGTCTGTCAGAGACCCCGTTAAGTATTTGATATACACTACTTCATTTCGTGTTCACATCAATCTTGTAAAGAATTCCCATCTCTACTTGGCATTTGAGGAAACTGAGATACAGCTTAAGAGAAAGATGCACAGTCATGCCAATAGTAAAGGCGGAGCGAGAATCCAAACCCAGGTCTTTCTTACTCCAAAGCCAGTGCTGCTTTCCCTACAAGATACTCTTTTTGTAAGGTCAAAGGGCACTTTCTCTTTTGCCCATCATTGAATCATTAAATGTCTAATCACTATATCCAACTTCAGCATACTCCCTATTCACATATAAATGAGCAGTTATTAGCTTAGACTTGGACTAAGCTGTGCTTTTGTATATGATATCCCCTAACTAGAATGTCCTTTCTTCTGTCCATTCTCCATCCAAAGCATACACCTTTTACTTGGCTCATGACCCAAAACCTTTCTTGACTACAGACGGTCCTTCATATTGGTGGGTGGAATCCACATCTGTGGATTTTTTTCCCTAATATTTTTGATCCATATCTGTGGATTCAACCAACAGTGGATCAAAAATATTAGGAAGAAAATTCCAAAAAGCAAAACTTGAATTTGCTGCACACTGGCAACTATTTACATAGTGTTCAAATTGTATTAGGTATTACAAGTCATCTAGAGATTATTTTAAGTATACCAGAGTATGTGTGTAGGTTTTATGCAAATACTATGTCACTGTATATAAGGGACTTCAGTATCTGTGGATTTGGTATCCACTGGGAGTCCTAGAACCAATCTCCCTCAGATACTGAGGGATGATTGTATTCCCAACTACAATGATTTCCTTCCTTTCAGTCTGCAGTAATGGCCATTACTGTCTCCTCCATACATTTAGGTGTTTACCATATCATTTAATCATTTTAATATGAATATATCATATCTGCATAGAAAGACTTATAAGTTATTGGACCAGGAGTATTGTGGACCATGCTTTTGTGTATGTTCTCAGTTAGGACAATTGGAAAACTTTTCATTAAATTCAGAGGTTTAGACAAATATCTGAATGGTCAGAGATGTATCAGCTACTAAGAGAAATGACCCTCATCACAAGATTGGGTTGGGTTTGGACAGAAGCAACATGCACACTTAGAGTCTTGTCTGTTGAGGCTGCTGTTGGTGACAGAATGCTGGAGGTTTGAACCTGACCACATGTTGTGCGTTTGTTAGGAGAAATCTAGGAGAACATAATACCTTTTAACTGTTTAAAACAAATATAACTTAATACAGGGGTGTAGTTATACAGGTGACATAAACACGAAGAAACCAAAAGGGAACCATGAAGCAACCAGAGAAGAGCAGCAGCAGGAAAGTGTTTCCACAGCCCAGGGGTTGATACCAGGTAAAAGAAGCTGGAATCATGGTCAGTCTTTCCAGGGGGAAATGAGCTGGAACCATGGAGGAGAAAGGCTCACTGCCGGAGATGCTGCCCAGGGTAGAGGGAGGGACAGGAAGAGGGAGAGGGCGAGGGAGTGGGAGTACAGGAGGTGTTTTTCTTTTGTCCTCTCCTCAGCACGTCCCGTGGTGGGCACTGAAGAGCGATTATGCTGCGCCTAGGAAAGACAGCCTGCAGGGCGCAGCACCTCTGATGTGGGACAGAGCAGGGGGAGTGCGACAATGGCTCTCAGAGCAGATGGGTCACAGTGTAGCACGTGTGGTACTACCTGCATACCTATGGATTGAAGTGATGGGAGTACTTTAGGAGACTAAACCTGCTCACCTCAAAGGACTCTCAGACTGCGGAGGAGGCCACCAGAAGATTGTCCTGTAACATATCTCATGACACTCGAGGCTAATTTTTGTGTTTTAGAGGTATTGATGGGAATTGTTGTCCTAGAACTAGTAATTTTGTTCATGGTACTGTAGAGAACAAGGCATTGTGTGATCTAATGATAGAGAACAGGCCTCTGGTGTCATTTTGTGGTATAACAGTGATCATTTCATTTCATTACTCTAGATATTTCTGTGAAATCCCTTTCCTGAGAGGCATTTGGAAAATCTCCTTTGACATAAATGGATATCGTGCTTTTGTAGCAAACTCTGGTTTTATCTTTTCTGTGTGAAATGACAAAACAGGTTGGACACGCATAAAGCTATAGATGGGAAACACCACGCCTGCCATCTAACCCAAAGCCTTCCTTTGTCCAGGATGGAGCTGAGGACCAAGGAGATGAAATGATTCATCTAAAGTCACTATAAAACCTTGTGCAGCCTGGAGGTCACCTACTTTGTGACCATGGGATTATTTTCTAACCTCTTGTATTTCAGTTTCCTCATTTATGGGAGAGTAATAATGGTACCTACCTATATCACAGAGTTCTCACAAGAGTTAATTGAGATCATCTGTATCAGTGGTCAGCAACCTTTTTCGGTAAAGGACCAGATAGCAATAGAGACCATATGGTCTCTGTTGCAACTGTTCAGCGCTGCCACTGTAGAGGAAAAGCAACCATAGACAGTACATAAGCAAATGAGTGTGGCTCTGCTCCAAGAAAACTTCATTTACAAAATGGGCTGTAGTTTTCTGCCCCTTGATCAATGTAATTTAAATAATGCTTGATACAGAGTAAGGATTTTAAAATCTTACCTGGAATTATTATTGTTATAATGATGATGATGTCTATGGAATAAAAGAAATCATTCATATATTTAGCTTTTAAAAAACTAAACTTTCACTGATTTCCCTAGGGCTCTATCCTGAGATTTCTTTACCACCACTCGCAAGGTAATTTCCCCCATGTCTGGGCTGTCCCTCTCCTGGACACTGTGAGGCATTCTGGGAAAGGCAGATAGGCCTCCTCCTGGGAGTGAGAGACCCTGTAACAGATCTGGAGGCTCTGCAAACCCTAAGAACAGGTTTCAACACTTCAGCTCCTTCTCAAGATCAGAGGGGCTGAGTGTGTAAAATGAAACTGTTGTTTGCTCCCCTCATCCAAACAATACCATAAGGTTGTGCAGCCAGTACAGAGAGATGCCAACCCAGCTCTGTCAGTGGGGAGCCAGAGCAGCAGTGTAGGAGTGTGTGGGCAGGATTGATGTAGAGATCTCACTCCCCTGAGACCCAAATACAGGGCAGACTAAAGAAGTGTGGGTGATGGCAAAAAAAACGTTAGGGCAGTGTCTGAATTATCCTTTAGGACAAATAGAATTTTCTACTCCATCTACTTCATGATACAGCATTTCTGATGGTACAACTATTACAATAAAAAAATTAATAGGATATATCAGGAAGAGATGAAAGTCTGGCTCTAGCCAGAAGAATTTATGTCATGGGGATCCTTGATAAACTAAAGTTACAGCAAGAAGCAAACCTGTTCTCAGTGGGGGCTCTGAACGGGTAACCCCTTGTTGGTTCAATGTTTGACTTATTCCTCTGTGTTCTTAGGACAGTAATAATTACTGATAAGACCCCTATAATAATAGCCAGCTCCCTAATCATGTCCATAAAATGGCTGCAGTATTGACAACAGCACTGAGTAAATCTGTGACCCTTGGTCTGCTGCCACCCTCCAACCAAGGGGTGGTTAGAGAAGGCAGTGAGGAGACCATCCTCACTGGAATTTAGCACCTCAAAACTTTGTGAAGTAATTTATGGACATCGAGTCATAACATAATAGTTTTTTTTGGAGATGAAAATGTTAATTTTTAATGCCACTTGAAGATTCTTGGAGCAATGAGGAAAGGCCCTGCTTACTATACAGTTTTAGGGGAAAAAAAGCATTATTTACATTTAATGGCTCTTCTTTTATAAAGCATAAGTTCTTTCTGCTCATTCAGGAATGTGCTACCCCAAAGGGAGCACTTACGTTGTAGTGTTTATATTGTATTCAATTTGACATATTGAATACAGTTTATAAAAATACATTAAAATTTTTTTATTTTAGTCTGTTGCTGTGATCTGTTTTAGTGTTTCTATGTTGTGAAATGGGTTTCTGGAAATAAAGCTCAATTTTTAGGCTGGGTCCTATAGAAGAAGGGTTGTCAAATTTTGTAAAGGGCCAGGTAGTGAATCTTTTAGGTATTGAAAGCCATACAGTCTTTTTTTAAAATATTTGTTTAACATCTTTATTGGTGTAAAATTGCTTTGCAATGTTGTGTTAGTTTCTGCTTTATAACAAAGTGAATCAGCTATACATATACATATATCCCTAAATCTCCTCCCTCTTGCGTCTCCCTCCCACCCCTCTAGGTGGTCACAAAGCACTGAGCTGATCTCCCTGTGCTATGTGGCTGCTTCCCACTAGCTATCTATTTTACATTTGGTAGTATATATAAGTCCATGCCACTCTCTCACTTTGTCCCAGCTTATCCTTCCCCCTCCCCGTGTCCTCAAGTCCATTCTCTACGTCTGTGTCTTTATTCCTGTCCTGCCCCTAGGTTCTTCGTAACCAATTTTGTTTTTTTAGATTCCATATATATGTGTTAGCATACGGTGTTTCTTTTTCTTTCTGACTTACTTCACTCTGTATGACAGATTCTAGGTCTATCTACCTCACTACAAATAACTCAGTTTCACAATTTGTATCGAAACACAAAAGACCCCAAATAGCCAAAGCAATCTTGAGAAAGAAAAACGGAGCTGGAGAAATCAGGCTCCCTCACTTCAGACTGTACTACACAGCTACAGTAATCAAGACAGTATGGTACTGGCACAAAACCAGAAATACAGATCAATGGAACAGGATAGAAAGCCCAGAGAGAAACCCACACACCTATGGTCACCTTATTTATTTTTTTTTTTATTTTAGGTTACAAATACAAATTGACTCTTTTTTTTTTTTTTTTTTTTAATTTTATTTATTTATTTATTTATTTTTGGCTGTGTTGGGTCTTCGTTTCTGTGCGAGGGCTTTCTCCAGTTGCGGCAAGTGGGGGCCACTCTTTATCGCGGTGCGCGGGCCTCTCACTATCGCGGCCTCTCTAGTTGCGGAGCACAGGCTCCAGACGCGCAGGCCCAGCAATTGTGGCTCACGGGCCCAGTCGCTCTGGGGCATGTGGGATCTTCCCAGACCAGGGCTCGAACCCGTGTCCCCCGCATTGGCAGGCAGACTCCCAACCACTGCGCCACCAAGGAAGCCCCTGTGGTCACCTTATTTTTGATAAAGGAGGCAAGAATATACAATGGAGAAAAGACAGCCTCTTCAATAAGAGGTGCTGGGAAAACTGGAGAGCTACATGTAAAAGAATGAAATTAGAACACTCCCTAACACCATACACAAAGCATACAGTCTTTGTCACAACTACTCAACTCTGCCATCAGGGAAAAAGTGGCCATAAACAGTATGTATATGAATGGACATGGATTGTGTTCTAATAAAACTTTATTTACAAAAGCAATCTTGGGGCTGCATATGGCTTGTGGGCTGTAGTTTGCTCACCCCTACTATAGTTGTTAAGTGTTTATTATTTTAAGAGGACTCCAGTAGTATCTGTTGTCTAGGATCCAGTTAGTCACGTAAAAAATAACTGCATTAAATATAGTTATTTCTAAAAGGAGGGCAGAATTGACAGATGCATCCATGAGGGATATTATACATGTCTATTCTTAGAAATAAATTATGGAGAAATAGAAGATAATTCTTAGAATTAGAAATGTTGGGACTTAAAGTGAATTAGAATCACAAACTATGATGCTTTGGGATCTGAATTGTATTGCAGTGCAAGATTTTTATATTTTTTCACATTACTTCACTTGTGCTTTCCTTTGGTAGTATGTTTCAACAGCGTGTCCACTCCCCCTCAGATTTTTAAATGGTTACTAACACTGAGGTTAGCCAGTCTCCTGTTCCTGGAGGGATTAAGTGCGTCCTGTGTGACTGTACTCGGAGTAGACTCTTGGAAGCTTGTGCCTCGTTTCCTCCAAGCTTTTCCCCTATGTGTCTTTTCCCTTTGTTGTTTTTGCTTTGTATGTTTTCACTGTATTAAATCTTAGCCATGAGTATAATTATATGCTGAGTCACATGAGTCCTTCTAGGATGTCACTGAACCTGGGGGTGGTCTAGGGAATGCCCACCACACCATCCCACCTAGGTATACCATGTTTTCTTTATGTATGAGACTGAACTACAGGAAGGTCTTGCCATACTGTAATCTTCTCTAGGAAGAGGATTTATGCTTAGGGCAGTGGAAAAATTATACAGGAAGTAAACAGCACTTCAGTACTCTCCAGATACATTACTTTTGGAGTCTTTTTGGCTGTTGAAGTATATCAACTGTCACTGGTTCCATTAAAAACAATATTTTTTATAGAAAATCAGTGCATGGTATATGTTAGGTTCTCAAAGAAATATTTGTTGAATGAATGAATTATGATCACCCTAGCCTTTGAGTCATTGGTATATTTTTCCACACTGACATATTGCTTCCTAGAACGTCAACACAGGGTAACCGATAGCAGCCCTGTGCATTCTTTGTTAGACATATGCATTTTGATAAGCACAGAAGCAAAATCTCCCAGAACCAAAGCAGGCTGGGTGCATTTAAAATCACTGAAAAGTCATTTTGACATATCTTTTTTGGTATAGGAGTTATTATTCTTTCCAGGCTTCAGGTTTATGTGTCTGCAGCATTTCCACTTCACAACTACTAGCCCTTCTTTTACAATTACGCCTATGACACATGTCAGTTTAAATAAATGAGTGTTTGCATTTCCACTGGCTCATTCCTTCACGTGTTTGTTCAGAACAGGCAGTAAATCTGGCAAGGTGCCAGGTGCTGTGCTAGGTACTGAAGTTTCAAAGACAAAAAGCACATGCTCTTTAGTTAGTTAGGCAGAAGACGCTTAGATCATTACATACAGCTAGAGCAAACTTATTTACGAGTAGCTTAGGATCATAAGACTCTACAGTTGACCCTGGTGGAATCTTTCAGAGAACGATTTAAGTTCAACAACTCAATAGCAGAAAGGAAAGGCATTTTAAAGGAAATGGCATGTACAGAGGTCCAGAGGCTGGAGCAAGTGTGACACATTCAGGATGTGTGACACATTCAGGAAGTGTGACATATTCTGTTAAGAAGTAGCAGAAAAATGAGGGTAAAACAGGGCCAATAAAGATACTGTATATACCAGGCTAAGAAGCAGAAAATCATTGTATAGGCAAGTTGGGGGGGAGTTGTTGAATTATTTCAAGGACGGCAAGTATGTGGTCACATTTGCAAGTCAAAAAGATCACTCTAGGAGAATTGGGAGGGTGAATTAAAAAGGGTAAAGACGGAGGCGGAAAAACAAGTGAAAATTGTGGTAATCCAGAGAGAGATTGTGGAGATCTGAACTAAGGCAGTGGCCATGGATACAGAGAGGAGAAGGAGAGAAAATATTAAAGCTGTTTTGAAGTGGACCCCAGACTGACTAATTGATTGGATATAATGTAAGGGAAAAGGAGCAGCCACTGATGATTCACAAATATTGGTCACGAAATATTTTTCTTAAGGGGAGGTGGTTTGGAAAAGAGATAACAGACTCATTTTTGGTCATGTTGCGTTTGAGATATGGTCAAGCAACCAGGTGAGACTGTCCCTTAGGCACTGGGCAGTGACCTATTTGGCAGTAGAAGTGGCAGACACCACACATAGTGTTAGATATTTTTTATTTGCCTTCTTGTTTAATTCTCCTAAGAACTTTACAAGGTAGGGGATATTATGTCCATTTTTTAATTAAGATAGTTGAGGTTCAGGGAAATTTAAGTAACTTGCCCAGTGTTACAGGAGTAATTGGCAGTCCCAGGATTTTAATCTATATCTCTTTGACTTCATTGTGTCTTATTTACTCGCCTGTGCTGACTCACCTTTTCGGTAGGAATGAAAAATTTGTGTTAATAAATTTTTTTTACAATGATATTAAATCCAGCTCACCTGCCTGATTGGACATAGGTTTAATATCATTGTATCTTTGCAACAGAAAGCATTAGGTAGTAGTAAGCCTTTTCTCTTTTTAATGGCATTGCCTATTGACCACACATAACATCATGTGTAATGTAAACGTGCTTAAGGTAGGAGTAGTTTAAATGGAAGATAAAATGCAGAAATAAAAAAGAAAATGGAGAGGGAAATAAATGTGATTTTTAAAAACATTTTTGTGATATTATAACAGTATAAATGAAATCATCTCTCCTCTAGGCAGTAGCTGCAGAGTAAGAGGGCACTCTGGACGTACTTTTTCTGGTCCTCCCAGGTTGTAATACCAACCATTAGCTGAATTTTTGTGAATCTAATGGAGGAGATATTCAGGGATTCTGTAATGTTTTATGTTTATTTCTTAATCTTTGCAGTTTGAAGGGGACATACTGTGAAAATAGAAGAGGGAAATGAAACTGACATCCTTCAGTATAAAATATATAGTGTGATACGTCCACTGTTTTTCTCTCTCCTTTTGAATTTAGACTGTGCTATTTGTGAGAGTCATGATTGTCTTGAGATGGTTTTGTGTTCATTTGCATGTGAGGATGTATTCCAACAATTATTTGCTGGATGCTTTGAGAAACAACAAAGTCAACTCCCATTGATATGTCCTCAAAGGAGACTGGATTTAATACAGCAAAATCCATGCTGCACTGCTCAGCACTCTGTTTCTTCTCCATCCTCCAATGATATTTTAATAATATATTAAATAAATCAGACTTGGGAAATGCACAAATGGGTACTACTCTGTTTAGTGAGTATTTCTAGGAGAAGAGAGATGGTGCCTGGAGTGAGACCATCTCCCATGAGAAGCTGGGTGGGGTCTGACACTGTGGAGAGGTCATGGTGCTCTCAGAGCAGGTGTGGAAGGTGGAGGGGACAAGGTTCTGTGCAGAAGCGTCTCATTGTGGCAACCTGGTTGGAATAGGAGCCCCCCGAGACCTGTCTTAAAGTTGTGTCTGCATTTCATATATGATAACATTTCATATATGATAGCGTTAAGACTGTGTGTATATTTAGAATAACTTGATAGGAGTAGCTCATGGAGACCAATCCCATTTCTACTTTCACATGTGCACATACACAGAGCACTATGTGCAACTCAGGATGGGAGAAATATTAGGAACTGGGGTACATCCATGGGTAGACCCTATAAAAAGTAAAATATATTCAGTCTTTTTCTGTTGGACTATACGAAAAATCATATGTATCAGATTTTGTTTGAAATTCTTTAACTTACTTTTTATAAGTTCCTCCACTTATTCAATAAAATCTGGAATATGTTAACAGCTCTGTGTGGTGGTGGTGTAGGTAGAAGTGAGGGATGGCAGTATAAAGGGAAATCAGTAGGGTGACCATATATTGATACTTTGTTTTTCAAGCGGAGACAATTTTACAGAAAGGAAGTACTATTAATAGCTATGTCAAGGCAACCAGCAAAAACCAGGCCAGCATGTATGGTCATCCTAAAAATGAGGCCTGCCTATCTGGGGACGCCGCCCTGCAGAGGACTCTGTCTTATTACAGCATTGCCTGGAAGCGTCTGAGGCTGTGCGTCCTAGGCTGTGAGTAGCAGTGAAGAAATGATCTGTGGCTGAGCAGAGAGCACTTGCAGTGATCTGGGATCTTGATGGTCAACCCTAACCCCTCTTCTCATTCACTTTCCCTCATCTATTAATATACTAAAGGATCATACAGGATTTGTCTCTGTCTGACTTGTTTCATTTAGCATAATGCCCTCAAGGTCCATCCATATTGTAGCAAAAGGCAGGATTTTCTTCTTTTCTTATGGCTGAATAGTATTCTACTATATATATATATATATATATTGTTCTTTTCATAAATGTATTTATATGTTTTCTTTATTCATCTGTGAGTGGAAACTTGGGTAGTTTCCATGTCTTGGCTATTGTAAATAATACTGCAGTGAACATGAGATACAGATATCTTTTGGGATTAGTGGTTTTATTTCCTTTGGATATATACTCAGAAGTGTAATATTTGGATCATATGGTAGTTATAATTTTAATTTTTTGAGGAACTTCCATACTGGTTTCCATAGTGGCTGCACCATTTTACATTCCCACCAACTCTTCATGAGTTTTCCTTTTCTCCACATGCTTGAATGCATTCGTTATCTCTCACTTTTTTTTTTTTTTTTGATGTTAGGCATTCTTACATGTATGAGGTGATATCTCTTTGTGGTTTTGATTTGCATTTATGTTTGATTTGATTTGCATTATGCTAAGTGAAATCAGACAGTGAAAGACAAATACTGTATGATATCACTTATAGGTGGAATCTGAAAAAAAAAATCTCATAGAGATCCAATTTGTTGTTGCTGGAGGCTGGGGATGAAGGTAGGGAAATTGGGTGAAGGTGGTCAAAGGATAGAAACTTATAAATACGTTCTGAAGATGTAATATATAGCATGTTGATTATAGTTAACAATACTATATTGTATATTTGGAAGTTGCTAAGAGTTCTCATCACAGGAAAGAATAATTTGTGTCTATGTGAGTTGATGGATGTTAACTAAACTTACTATAATTATTTTACAATACATACAGGTATTCAGTCATTAGTTTGTACACCTTAAACTTATAAAGTGTTATGTATCAATCATACCTCAATGAAACTTGAGAAAAATACACTAAAGGGAGGTCATCTTTACGTGGATTCCAAAGGGAAGAGCTATGGTGAAAATCTTGAAATAAGTAACCAGGTAGGCCAGGAAGTCAGAAAAAATATTCATATAGAAACCCTCATTTCAC
Organism: Balaenoptera acutorostrata; assembly: GCF_949987535.1. Classification (NCBI taxonomy): domain Eukaryota; kingdom Metazoa; phylum Chordata; class Mammalia; order Artiodactyla; family Balaenopteridae; genus Balaenoptera; species Balaenoptera acutorostrata. Next base: position 49,726,356 of record NC_080075.1, on the reverse strand, counting down.
TGCACAGATTCTAAAAATAGGATGAAGGAAAATCATTCCTTACACAAGATTTCTTTTATTACTTGCTCCCCGGAGAGAGAGAATGAGCTGTGGTTTTTGAGAAGTTGGTGATTTAGTGGAGAAGTTGGTAAACCATGTACAAAGTTCTTCTCTCCTTTCTCAGTGGGTGCCAGGGGTACTGGAGCATCTGGCAGGGGTGGGTCCTGACATCTAGTGACCCTGTTGGAGTGTGATCACCCTTCACTTGCTACTCTGAAGGAAAACACTGGCAACTTTCTCGCTAAAAAAGAATTCCATTCTTGGAGGTATAATCTGTCTCAGCAAGATAGGATTATTTTGCTTCTTTGAATTTAGATCCCAGAAATGGCTATAAAACTATTATTTATAAGAACATGCCACTATTGTTTAAACAGACAGAGGTCATTATAGTGATTCAGTGTTCCAATCATCTTGATAATGGATCCTAATTATTATACTCTTCTAGTACCTAAAAACAATTGCAAACTAGAATGAAAAGCATTTGAAGAACAAGAATATTATAATATTTCTATTTTTATCACAACTCTCATTTTTGAAGAAAAAAATAAATTAGAACTGCTAATTATGCAAATCACAGATGACCTTGGGGCTGTAAGATGGACTGCAGAGGCAAGGCTGTTGTTAGCAGTTTAAGGTTTATAGCTCTGAGATCTGTAGAAGAATCTATTGGGAGAACAAGTCCCGGTTGCCAAAATCAGAGATTAAGAAGTGATTAGATTTCTTTCTTCTTTGAAAACTGAAACCCAAATTCAGCCTTCTTACTTACTCTTGAGGGAGCTTTCACCCATCAGCCCTTGCTTGCTTATTGTCTTTCCAATATCAGTGCTTCTGGTTAGAGACTCAAAGACAAGAACATGTGGAAGGGCTGCTAAGTCCCCTGGCACCTGCTAATAAAGGAGAAGACATTTGTGTTAGGAATGACAGCCTCTCGGCAGGGGGAGAGGGCACATTTCCCATCCTAATCAGAATCCCCTCCGAAAACAAGAAGAGTGATTTCCTACCTATACTGCCACTCAGCCTCTTCCCTTTCTGTTTTTTCTCCTGCTTCCTTCTAAAATGTTAAGTTTGGGGTTTTCTTGGCACTCTACCTTCAATCCTTTGTTGCTTTCTCATTGCTCAGTCTACTGATAGCCCGTCATTTCTTGCTACTGCTGCTGTTGTTTCTGAACTTCTCTCTTCTTTTCTTTCTTTTATTTTTCCTTCCACATCAAGTACTTCCAGGTCTCTTACTACTTCACTGTTAAATCTACTTCAAAAATCACAGGAGTATTTAGGATTGAAGTATAATTCATCAAACACAGAACTTGCAATGTTTGGTGCACCCAGGGATTACTTATTCTTAAGGTCGTCTGCAAGACTCTGATGACCTTCTCTGTCCCTATCTCTATCTTAGTGTGTCAGTGTCCCTATCCCTGTCTCCATCTCCATTTATCTCGCTTTCAGTATACAACTTGCCAGGTGTTCATATAAAATGCAGGTTTTAAACTTTTTAGAACTTATTGTACTTTCCTCATAAGAAATCATCCTACCTGGATGCTAAAGAAATGTAAACCTTCCCATGAATAATATCCTCATCTCTCTTGATTTATTCTTTTTCTATGAAATTTACAGTCAGTTCTAAGTTCACCTCCTTATTAGGGCTGGTTTAAATAGCTGCTGTCTGCATAACTCCAGCCTCTTTTAGAGAAATCTTTAGTCTGTCAGAGGTCCTTCCACTCACTTGGCTGTTCTCCAAGATGGTGACAACAGTCTTCCTAGCAGATTAGAACCACCTGGCTGGGGAGCTTTTAAAAATTCTGATACCTAGGTCACCCCTGACATCATTCATATCAGAATCTCTGAAACTGAGACCACTGGATCAGTTTTTATAAAGCTCCCAAGGTGTTTGCAAAGTGCAACCTAAAAGGAGACCCACAGTACCTGGAAAGACCTTACAGCTAACGGTTGCCTGGGCCACTCAACCTGCCCCTAAACATAGGTGGAGTCTATTAAGTCCACAGAGCCAGGGGTCATCCCAGGCTTGGGATCAATCTTGTCTTAATTCACTGTGATTTGGGCTGATGTAAGGAGCACAAAGACAATACTAATAGAAGTTACTATTATTGTGCACTCAAAATATGCCACTTATATAAAGTGCTTATGTAGCTTCTTCATTGCAACCCCAACACGTATGATTCCATTTACAGATGGAGAAGTTGAAGCTTAGAGAAGTAAAGTAACATGCCCAAGGTCATAAAGTTAATACATGAGAGAGCTTAATGTTCTTCTGATGTTAAAACCTCTGCTCTTACAGCCATGTTCTGTATTGACTTCCTACATTTATGACACTTAGAATCAAGTCACTCTGCTCAAGTGGCCCAAGACAGCAACTAGTAAGTCATCATAGCTCCCTGGTCCCATATGCCTTTTCCACTGCACATTTCCCACCCCTTTGGACTTGCCAAGTTCAAGGTTTGACCACACCCAGTCCTATTGCTCTGCACCTACCACAACCAGATGCTGCTCAGTCCTTAATCCTGACACCTGACTATTAATAGCTCACCTAGCTTTCATGAGTCAGTCTCCATTCCTGTGGAAGAGTCACTGGACACTGGACCTAGTGCTGATGTTGGCTCACACTCTCTCAGGGTCTTTGACATTGCCCTTGTGCAAATATGCTTCATTCACTGAAGTCTGGCAAGATCACACTGTCACATTGGTTTTAGTAACTAACTCCACAGAGAGCAAGCATCTGGTAATTTCTTCTACCTTAGGAACACGATTCTCTCTTCCCTCTGTATCCTTTGTCATTATCGCAAATGAACAATTTCAGAATATCTACATTAGGAACTCTTAAGATTGAGGTGTTCTGTTTATGAGAGAGAATATTTTAAGGCAGTGTTTACCCTACTTCAAATAAAATGGACTTGCAGGAAAATAAGACTCCATCAAATCATCTGTTCTAAGCCTCTCTGATCTCATGACATTTTAATGCAAATTATAACAATATTTTCTGCGAATTCTTTATGGTTAATGTTGTTTAAATTATTCTCCATTATATAGTTTATGGAAATACATTGTTCTATATAAAAATGGGAGTAATTTTTAGCAGCAGACTGCATTTAATATGTTAGATTTAATAAAGTCACATTTGTATTTGGGGCATTTTCCCAGAACATAATCAAGTATGACAGGTTGGCTATGAGGAGCTCAGTTCCTTGATGTATGTATCAGCTTAAGAGCTTGTCACCAATCTTGACGCATTAATTCTAGTACCTTGTGCAAGTGAAACTTCCTGTTGTCTGTGAAACACTGTGAGTCATTTAACACACAACAAGCTTTTAGATCACGTTGCTTCTGTGACTGCACATACTGAATGCAAATACATGTCTGCAGTGATTGCTGGCATCAGAATATTAACATAAGAAATATTTCCTGCACTATCATGCCAGGCTGTGTCTAGGAAACATGTGTCTGGTGCTCATAATCTCAATTTCTGCTAAATTTCTAGTGGATTTACTGGATTCCAAGATGATTTTCAGAAAATGACTTCACACCCAAGGTCAGATTGCTTTTTAGCCAATAAATGATGAGTGAACTGGCATTTTGCAAAAACCTGCTCTAGATAATGGGTTCTCTCTGCCCTGCTAACTGTCCTGGCTAGATAATTAGACTTTGTGGTTAAGGTCAGATTCAAGGGAAAGGATTTACATTGCATTGCCGGAGTCTGGTCTAAATTGTATGTAATGCTAAAAAATTGTAATTACCCGATGCACCTCTAATGTGCACCCAATGTGGTAGTGACTGTGAAATTTTAAATTAAGGGTAATTTTATCGGGTTAACTTGGAAACAGATTCATGAGGACTCACAGTTCATTTTGCTTTAAATTCAGCAGGCTGTTTCTATAATTTCGTATGGGTTTATTATTTATAAACCTTGCTTGGTGACTTGTCATCTCAGAACGACCAGGTAGTATATTTCTTCCCAAGGCTCACCCCTTACTACTTTGTCCAGTAAGACAAATTTATCTCTGGTGTGTTTTCTTTCACCTTCTTCTTACTGTAACCCTTCCTATAACTCAGAGATCCTCCTTCCATTTCCTTCTGGTGTTTTCTCTCTGCTAATTCCAAGTAAGACTTTAGCTGATTCTAGTTTAAGTTATTCGATCCTGGAAGCAATTGGTTTAAACTCAACAAAAGTTCAAGAATAACCCTAATTTTCTCAAAATGTTTATGGAAAATAGATAAATATTTGACAATATCCATGCCCTAAAAACAGATTTACAAACTATTTAAAGAATTAGGACTTGCACGTATTAAAAAACTCGTAAGAAAATGCAATAATATAATTGAATATAATAAAATGATGCCACTTAGTTACCTGTGACACAGAATATACTAGTTATTTTACAGTAATTTATACTCTCTTCTTAAATACTCATCAGAACACCCAAATGTCTCTTGAATGGGTAAACCTATTTAGCAGGCTTTGGCAACAGAAAGTTTTATTAAAACAGAACCTCAGATGATATTAAATCTCTGAAGACACAATGGTCTAGAGTCCTATGGTGTCTTTCAGTTTCTCACAAAGTATCTTCTCTGGCATTGTGTACATTCTCTGGATGAAGAATTCTCTACTGATTGGGGTCATTTTCCCTTGCATCACTTGTGGCTGGAGTAGCAACTATTGGCATTGTCTCAGATGACTCATCCCCACTGGTGTCCCGGGTGCTTACAACTCCCTTGGACCTGACACATATTAATAAGAGGTGTCTTCTGACCAGTGACTGGAAATCTTTGAACAGATCCAAAGAACACAATATCAAAATAGAGTACGGTCCTTTTCAAGAAAGGACAACTGACAAACGTATCACTCAGTTGAAAAGGATATACACACAGATATAGAAGTTCTAATGTTTCATTCTTTCTCTGGCCAGTTAAAATTTTATCAGAGATTGGTACTGTTCTAATCATATGTCCTTGGAAAAGGCTATTATGTCACATGCTCAGGAATTTAGCCTTAACTCACAAGTTGGGAGTCATCACATTTTAATATCTGATTTCTGTTTCACATAAGTATATAAATACATCCAATCCTTGATTTATGAAGGCAACTGTGGCAGCAGCTTGCAGCTTGATGGGAATGGGCAGAGAAGAGGAAACCTGGAGGCAGAGTAGAACATTGGGGGTACTAAGCAATGGTCCATTGAAGATTCTGAGCACATCTGGACAATGTCAATTGCAGTATAGCAGAGGGTAAATATTTAAGAGACATTTTAGAAGTGTAATCTACACAACTGGGTGTGTCAGGCTGGATTTGGTAGGTGAAAGAAGTGGAGAAGTCCCAGATGACTACAGCATTTCCAACTGAGGTCACTAGAATTTAGGTCATGCTAAAGATATAAGAAACACAGGAGGAAGAGCTTCAAAAAGGACTTCAGCTTACTATCATAATTGGTATACTCAGAGTCTCGGGTAGATCTTTGTGTCTTTAGAATGGTTGGACACTATTTGTTCTTTGAAGCTCAACATCAAACTAAAAACCTAGAACTGATTTTTGTTTTCTCATTTTCTTTCATACCCACATCCAGCAGATGACAAGATCCTGTCAATTCTCTCTCTGAAAACATCTTGAATTCATCTATTTCTTTCTACTATTTTAGACAACGCTGCCATCATCTATCTCTCAGACTACTGCAGTAGCTTCTTAACAATAGCTTCCCTACTTCTTCTCTACATCCTTTCTTAAAGTGAAAGTTAAAGTGGTGGAAATACAAATCAAATCATATCAAACCTCTGCTGAAATCGTTTAGTGGCTTCCCATTTTAGGGAGGAATATATTCAGATTATTTATCGTAGCCTGCACGGTGTTTCAAAAAAGAAAATTGTTTTGTGTCTTCTCATTTGCCCTTATCTAGTACTCCTTTCTCCCTCACTCACTGTGATCCAAGCACGTTTCCTTTCTTGCACGTTCTTTCCTGTGCTCCAGCCACACTGCAAGCTCATTCCTTGCCTGTTACCTCTGCCTTGAATGTTCTACATTCATGTTGTTATGTGAATGCCTTTTTGGTATCCATTGGTTCTCAGCTCACATCTGAGCTTCTCACAGTGCTCTTTCTTGACCTAATCTACACATTCCCTTACCATCCCCACAGTCTTCTTTTTAATTTTAGCTTACTAACATAAAAATACCTTCTAAAAAATTTTATGTGTATGTGTAGTCATTTAGAATCTTTATTTCATGGTCAAAATATTGAGTTCCATAAGAGTATGGATCTTGCCTCTTGGTTTACTGTTGCACCCAACACATGGAACAGTGTCTGGCATAGAGTCAGCTCTTCATAAATATTTGTTGAATGAATGAGTAATATAATGCATGAGTTAGGACAAATCTAACCAAAAGGAAAGGATGCTAAGAAAGTATCCACAGGCTTTTCTAAACTATTTTTCAATAACTTCAGATGCCTGCCTTGACTTATAATCATGATAAGAGGTCTTTCTGAGCCTGGATGCCATGAGAAACAATAGGAGATGAGAGCAACCAGCCACCTGGTAGAAAGTGGGTAGGGATAAACCTAAACAAGTGCTTGTCACAGACAACATGCTAGACCCATTCTACTCATTGCCTAAATATTATCTAACTAGCCTGTTGACATTCTGGCCAAAGAAACTCAAAGTCTTAAATTTCCAGTTTAAGCAGAATAAATTATGCTTAATTTATTAAGCATAATTTCCTCATGGATTCCCACAGCCGGTCTTACCAGCATGCTCAAATCCTTTAGACCAGCAGTCCCCAACATTTTTGGCACCAGGAACCGGTTTTGTGGAAGACAATTTTTCCATGGATGGGGCGGGGGAATGGTTCAGGCAGTAATGCGAGTGATGGGGAGCGATGGAGAGCAGCAGATGAAGCTTCGCTCTCTGCCCCACCACTCACCTCCTGCTGTGCGGCCTGATTCCTAACAGGCTGCGGACCAGTAGTGGTCTGCAGCCCGGGGGTTGGGGACCCCTGCTTTAGACCCTTACCATTTGCCCTACCAAGAACCAGACAAGACAATTTTAAACCATTGCTAATTGATATCATTACAGATTTAAGATGTCAACCTTTAACTGGGTCCTTATGCTGCTTATAAAGTTTTTGCTCCACCTTAGTGTATTCTGTCACTTGGTTCCATGGTGGTTATTCAGAGGAAGCTCTAGCATTTCTATATAGGAAGAACATAAGGCTGATAATCTATTTGGAAAGAGAAGTTAGGAGACTTGCCTTGAATTTGCATAATAGCATTCTTTGTTCATTTAGTTTGCATATTACAGATTTAGGAAAACCGCAAAAGTTTCTGAAGATACTTTCAGTACCTTAAGATTGAAAGACAGTTCATAGTCAATACCTGTTATTATTACTATCATTACTTGAACTTTATATGGGTACGGGATAGATATTATGGAGAGCTAAACTTTATTCCACCCAAGCTATCACTTGGATGCACAATTGTAGATTCTCCAAATCTTTTTGATTCTCTTAGGTACTCATACTCCAATAGTGAGCCTCTGTTTCTTAAAATTTAGTTAATAATCATTTGGCAAATATTTATTCAACTATTATTATGTTCCAGACAATGAAACAAACAATAAAGACATAAGGCAGAAGTGCAAAAATGCTCAAATCCCATTTCTTCTACTTGTGAAGTTACCTGTTTCTTCCCTTAGTGGTGTACTGCATTACCACTTGTCTAAGAAGTCTCTACTCTACAAGACAAATCTCTCCAAATGTAGTTTGATGCTATTCCTTATCTCCATCGGATTCATTTCCCATCAATTATCCCATCTGTGTTGTATTTTCTATCTTTCTCTTTTTATTAATTTCTTCCTCTGTGTCTTACAGATATGGTCAATTTATAAATACTGTATAGGAGATCTCCTGTGACCACTTCCTCATTACCAATTCACTTCTCAACCCACCTTGATCATTTGAGAAATTATTATTGAAAATATCATTAATAACTTTTACCCTAATTCTCCTTGACCTTTCTGTGTAAAATGACTGTTGACTCAGTCCCTCCATTTTTGAAATTCTCTCTTCTTTGACTCAAATATTAACGTTCACTCATTTGTTCATAAAATAATCCTTTGCTATGGACCAGGAACAGTTGCTAGCTCTTGGTGAGGTAATAATGAACAGGATGAACTATTTAGCCTTAAAAAACTAAAAGGTAAGGAGAGGGATAAAAAAAAAATTATAATCAGTGGGATAAATGCTTTCATTGAAGTACATACAGAGTGCTGTAAGTGCAGAGAAGAAGAAGAGGCTGTGTGTTTCTATTATTCTAGAAAGCACCCCCCCCCAAGAAGGCCCTCTCCCTGAAAGTACCAGCTTTCAGTGAGACGCAGGGGTGAGAGGAGGGTTTCTCAAGTTTAGAGATGCAGCACATGCTGTAGCACAGAAGTATGAGAACATGCTGAATTCAAGGATTGCAAACTGGAGATCCCCTGAAGATGGAACTGGAAAGAGAGCAAGTGCCAGGTCATAGAGGGGAGGGGGATGTATGACCTGCTAGAACACATGGGCTAGAGCAGGTGGGAGCTACAGAGGCACTGAGTGCCATGATCAGGTTTACATCTTACATCACTCTGCCCATGGGGTAAAAAATTGAATTTGATTAAGGGAAAGAAGGAAAAAAGCAAGTGACTAGTATGGAGATAGGAAAACCAGTCTAAATAGGCATCCTGAGAACTAATAATTCTCCCTATGGTTTTGGGAAGGGAATACATAGGGCTGGGATGATTCCAAAAGAACAAGACCAAGAAGAATCTATAATTGAATTTAATGAGTCCCTGATTCCCCTTCCAGCTTCTATTCTGGCTTTCCCTTTCCTGTAAAGCCCTCTGCTTTGGCCACTATTTCCCCAAACAGATCCTGCTCTCCTCTATATCTCTTGTACCCTAAGAGGAATTCACATCTTGTAGCTTAAGGTTAACTACCTCTAGGGAGGCTTCCATGGTTCTGTTTCCCTCAACAGCTATTATAGCACTCATCATTTTGCAGAATATTCTATGGTTGGTGCATCTGTGTGTATTACAGTTGATTGATTTTTTTCAAACCGTGATCCCCTAGGGTAGTTCTTGGGTTATAGTAGTGCTGCAATAAACATTTCTTGAATTGAACCTCTGTTATCTTGAATATGATGATATGATATTGGTGAATATTTTAGGAAAAAATAAAATTAAAAACCTTGGAAATAATTGAAATAAAGAAAACATAAAGGGGGGATATCATAAGGTTACAGGTATATAGCTAATATTGTAAATTATTAGGTAATCAGATGGCAGATCCTACAGTAATCCATAATTTGGCTAGCCTTCAAACAAAATTTCAATTTCTCCTACAGCCTGGATGGTGATATTACTCAGTCTATGAATAGCTGACTAAGTCACAGGGGGATTAAAAATTGCACTTTGGCTATCATAAAAGCTTTAGAAGGAAATCTGCAATTAGTAGCATGGATGCCTCAGAGTCATATAATATAAAAACTTAGAATGATTTATGGGCTGACAATTGGACTTTAATAATCTCTGAAGCTTTCAGAAATGCACATTCAATCAGGTCTTCTAGGGAGATGATAAACACCAAGCCGGGATAGTTAGACAAATGACTGAGAGGCTCAGGAAATCATTACTTTGCAGTTAAAAATCAATCAGCCCTTGCCTATCCTTTTTGAGCATGCCAGGAACAGAAGTCAGGCTACATACTTCTGCATACCTCTGTTTGCCTCTGTATACCCCTCAGTCTCATAGCATATAGTTATCACTCTTGATCTACTGGTTATCAGTATCTCCTTTAGCATAGTTAAAGAAAAGGAAGCAATTGGGTGCCAATATATTTTGAATTCAATAGTTAACAACCAGAACAAACATAGCCCAACTGTTGTAACTACCTATGTAGAAAATTCATTCATAGTAAAGCCTTTAAAAGTTCAAACAATATATCAAACTTGAGAAATGGGATGCTTGTACCAACATTTAAATTCCATCCCTGGTGCCTAAGCATTGCATACGGAGATGTGTTAGCGGTCACAGCATATTAGAGTACACAGTGACCTTATTCCTATTCTTGATTGCTCCTTGAACAGAAACAGGTTTACTGAGATAATAATTTTACTGAGAAAATAAGTGTCATCTTTATAAATATGTCTGGCACATGGGATAATGAAATGAACACTGACAGGTATCAGTGATTAAATTGTGTTTTTAATTGCTTTTTGAGAAACTTGTGACATTTTGTTGAAAATACAGGAAAGCTAAGGAAAACATAAACTACAAATACATCTGAGTAGGTAGAGTTACCTGTGTTACATAGAAATAGAGCCACCTGAGAACACCTGAAGTTCTACTTAGTTTCACATATAGACCCACTGATGGAGTTTCTCCTTCAGAGCAAATGACTTCACAAATGAACACCCAGTTCATATGTCAGCAAGGAAAACAAATTCACATACATGCTTTTCATTGTATCAGTATTTGTCAAGTTGTCCAAGTGAAGTATAGGGATGAAGACATCCTTATAAATTTTCAGATTATTATAAACTTTATACAGACAAATTCACCAAGGATGGGGAGTGGCTCAGGAACACAGCAGGAAGCAGACATTGGGTGCTGATACACATGCCATCAATCCATAACCACAGTCTTCCCACCATATATTCCTGTGAAGAATTGTTTGCTAGCTAACTAGCAGAAATACCCATCTACTTCCCTTCATATGTTAAGGACTAGTGATTACTCTCTAGTAACTTCTTTTGTCTTCAAGACTTACTTGGTTTTTTGCTCTAACAAAGTTTCATATTCAGGATTATATTGGGGGGATAAAAATGCTTAATGTGAATTTCCTTATCTTGGGGGATCACTTAATATAAATTAATGAGGAAATTTAGTATAAATAGCTTTTACATGTTCTATTTTCTACCTAAAAAAGAAAATAGGAAAAATGTAAAAGTTTTATTGGGGGAGAGGTTAGTAATGTAGTATTGACTCAATTGTGCATGACTTGAGAGCTTGGGCTGTTAAAAGAAATTCAGTTATCCTATTTGTATGGCAAGAGATGGAGGTTCTCCACTAAATCAGAGCTACCAAAAGAAATAATGTATTAACTGGGCAGTCTGCATAGTTTTCTTTATTAATAAAGAAAAAAAATTTGCTCAAAGAATCTATTCCTGTACAATTTACACCCAAGTCGAAACGGATGAACTAAAGCTTTAAAGAAAACTTGGGGTTTTCCTTAAATGCTGTTGAATTCAAGTTTGTTTCTTTTCAGAGTGCAGGACTACACACATTTTAAGCTGGAAATAAAGACCTTTTGAAGAAAGTTATAAGCTCTTTTCAGCTCCAACTTGTTGTTTCCTCCATGTTTCTTCAGATAAAATTTCTAAGAATCAAAAATTATTTTTGAGGTAAACTCAAAAAAATACATGTGTTTCTCTTTGAAGTTTATTTACCCTAATGGAATTTATGAATCTACTTAAAGCAGTAAGGCTGTCATTGAAATGAGATTCTTTATCTCAGCACCAGAAAGAGAGGGGTTTTGAGGAATGTTGTCTGCGACCACTGCAAGGCAATAGGATCAACTTAAGTAATGAGGTAGTTGAGTAGTTTATATATGGGCATCCAGTCTTTGCTAGTCCTTTTAGGATTTCTCTGGTCTCCAGAAAATCAGTGTGTGTTTTGCAATGTCTTTTCTTCTCATGGCCCATGCATAGCACTTACAATGTCAGTTCTACAAGCAGAATAAAACTACAAGAGCCACAAGTATAGATTATTTAAAACTTTACATAGAGAAGCTTATAGACCTTGGATTTAAAATACAAACTTCATCCACAATAAAGATTAACAGTTGTCAGTACTTTCAGGTTTCAGGATGCTAATTGAGAAGCAAACACTCATGCGATCTTGGAATTTAAAGTGAGTAGAACTTCTTTAAGAGAGGCATGTTCCTACCCTACAATGAAATGAAATCCGGGGATCTGGAAAACTACACGGGGCAGATTCTCCGGGACTTTCAAAGCTATTTGGATAGATAGTATGGTAATTTGCATTTATTGGTTGGTGCTTGATGTCAGGTTTGCTATATGGATGAAGATTCAGTATATAATAAAATATGTATGCTCTTTGTTAGGATTTGAGAGGAAAGGAAAATTTAAAACAGGTTGGGTTAAGGCAGCTGATACATGTATATGTGTGATGGGAATGAGTATGATGTGTGTTTGCTAATGGCAAACACAATTATTCTGGCAAAGCATGTAACATTTCAACATGTTTTTAAAGTCTACATGTGGCATAATTTCTCTGCTGTCCAGTACTTATTAAACACCATCTCTATGTATGGGGAATTTCCCACTGTAAGAGTCATTCTTGTCTAGGGTAAAAGACAGGAACTCGCTTTTCCAGTTTCCCTTGCAGTTAACACATAGGGATGTGACCTAGGCAACACCAATTAGACGTAATTCAAGATTTCAATTTAGAGAAGAATCAGAGGAGGAAGGACGCTAGGCACAGAATCCTTCCTGGTGAAGATGGTGGAAGGTGGTTGAGAGACAGGATCTTGCAGAGGTGGCAGTGGTCAGTGTCTATTAGAGTGCTCCACTCCCTGCCTGGGCCATCTGCAGAGCTTCTGCCTAGTGCCAGTGGCACTGTGATCTTCACTGGCTAGTTGTAATGGTGAATTTGGGGATTACTCATTGCCCTGCAACCTCCAAACCTGATTTTCTTGCTCCCTGGATTTCCTGTAAGATACCTAGTATTTCTGCATTCCTTTTTGGCTTAAATGAGTTAAGAGGTACTCTGTTGATTACAACCAAGACCCTAATCCCATCTAATAATGTGTGTAGCATTGTTTCACACACCCTCATGAAAGCTCTGTGAACATAGCCTCTTGCAAATGGAAGGCAGTTTAACAGTTACCTGGGTTAGATCCACTCCTCCCATACTTTTTAAATTTTTTTGTGAAAATTGAGGTTCAGAGAATCTAAGCACAGTGGTAGTATAGAAAAAAACAGACTGGATTTGGAGTCAAAAGAACCTGATGACTTTGGGTAAAATGCCTGTCTCTCTCAGCCTTGACTTATCCAAATACAGAATTTGTAGATTAGGCAAAGGAAAATATAGCATGTCCCATACTTGGGACATACTTACACTAAATAATTATTTTTTTAATGAAATTCCAGTTTAACTGTACATCCTGTATTTCATCTGGCAAAGGCAGATAAAATGTGCAAACACAAAGATGATGAATGAAATATTATTTTTATACCATAAAACATGTTGCAGTTGTTAAGTTTATTATTATTGTCTGAGGTCAAACATCTAGTTAGTAACAGCAATTTTAACTTACCTTTATATTGAGGTTGAAAGAACCTAAATAACTTACATGGGGTCACAGATACTTAGCTCAGCAATAATAAACTATCTGGTAAATGAATTAATCATTATTCTGAACTTCCAGTTTATTTTAAGTAACTTAGTGCTTATAAGACAGGCTGAATTGAAAATTCACTCTTTTAATTGATGCCACCCTGAATATCTTTATCTGTCACTGACACCAATTTTAGACAGTAAATTATGGTATGTATCCTCAGGTTTAAAAAATTATAGTTCTATAGACTATAGGCCAAATGGTCAAACTTTAGGACAGACAAATTTGGTTTAAATCTTTTCTTGGTCATTTTCACAGAAATATAAAAAGCCACAGAAAGACTAGGTCATGGGCAGAAGAGGTTTTACATATCATCCAAACCTGCTGAGAAATATTTTTCTTAAGACATAAAATAATAGCAGTGGCTTACATAATCTGCATGCATGAGTTGTTTGCATTTCTGAAGATATACAGAAAGAAACAAAGGTAAATAAAAATATGAAGTGTCAGCTCAGTTGAAAAAAGAAAAATGCAGATAGTTCTCTCTAAACACCCAATACTCTCCTTCCCATTTCACCTCTGTTTACAGAGACACCTGATCCCCGTTACAGAATTGAGGGTTTGTGAATTGGGGGTTTTCTTTAAATTCCACCTATTTTTAGGAAAAAGCAGTTCTCTTTAAGTCAACATAAATACATTTGCAATATTATAGACCCTGCTTTGAAACCTGGAAGGGAAGAAAGAGGGAAGAAAAAAAGATGACAGATGACGGTGCTTCTTATGTAATGACAGTGTTGCTTGATCCATGTAAACAAGTTTGACGATGACAAATTTCTTTTGAGATTCTTAGCAGCCAGTGCTGTCCCAAATTTAAAGGGTAGCACTTAAAAGCATTTTTAAAGGAAATGATAGTCCTACACAAAACCAAAGGACAAAAGATTGTTTAAGGGTGAGGGCTGTGAGTGTGTTTATGGTTTGGAAAGAGAGCAGTATTCTACTCTCCTGTCTATATGATCTATTGGGGGTGGGAGGGAGTTGGAACAATCTGTAGCAACCTATGAGCAGTCTTGGCTTTTTTCAGAGCTCATCTTTACAGGAAGGCTTACAGCCTTGACTGAGGCTTAGAAAGCATGTAATTGTGGTTGTCACAATAGAGCCTGAAGGAAACAGCAAGTCTATGAGCCTGCCTGGCTTTTGACATGGTAGCCAACTCTTTCTATCACGTATTCATAGACTTGCTCCATCCTTCTAAGGAGAGCGTTGGATTTTGACGAGCAAAGTCTATTTGCCTTCACTGCTGACATGCATTTAAGCTGTCATTCTTCAACTCTTCATTTTGGTTACATCTTCACTTTAGCAGGGTCACTACCAACAAATGAACAACTCAGAATGTACATTAGAGAGGATTTTTATTTTTAAGTATATGCACAAACCTCCTAGATTAAAATATGCTGTTTGCAGCCAGTGATTATATAGATATAGGTAGATATAGACAGATATAGATATAGACAGATGGGAGACTCTGATATAGACCATGACAGTGTCAATGAGCGTACAATGGTTGTTGGTGTTCCCAGCACTAAACACAGAAAAAAGTCAATAGGAGGGTATGAATCTCTTACAAAAACATGAAATCCTGTGGCACACCTGTCTCCAAAATAGGAAGCCAAAGACAGTCACTTACGGTGTTCAATTAGTTGTTATTTTTATTTGGACCATTCTAAAAGTTTAGATGAGTATCTGAAGCTGGTCTGAGTTAAAATGAAGCTCTGCTCTGATTCCCTCTCTTAGTGTAGGGCAATATTTCTAATGTGTGATCTGAGATCCCCTGGGGAGCCTTAAAGCACTTTCAGGGGGTCTATGCAGTCCTTTTTTTTTTTTTCCAGCTACTACTGTGAGTCCAAAATTTTTAAATAAGTGTCAGTCAAGTAACAGATTGAATGCAGAGCAGATATGAGAATCTAGCTGTCTAAAGCCAGATTTTAAAGAGATTTGCAAAAATTTAAACATGCAACTTTTCTCATTACTTTTGTTTTGGAAAACGTAGTTACTTTTTCTAAGGTGTGTTATTTGCATTAGTGTGAATTTTATTTTTTATTAATTTAAAATATACCAATAATTTATATTTTGTGGTTTCTTAGTTTTAATTTATAGTAAATACAGTGGACCCTCTCTATCCGTGGGTTCTGTATCCACAAGTTCCACATCCCTGGATTTTGTTCTGCAGTTGGTTGAATCCCTGGATGTGGAATCCGGGGACATGAAAGGGTTACCATACTATGTCTTTTTATATAAGGGATTTGAGCATCCCTGGATTTTGGTATCTATAGGGGTCCTGGAAACAATCCCCTGGGAATACCCAGGGACAACTATATTGATAGATAGAGCCCACATAAATAAAAGTTTTTGGAATCCTCAGTAATTTTTAAGAGTGTAATGGGGTCTAGAGACCAAAAAGTTTGAGAACTGCTATTTGAGGACAGCAGTCTATGGCAGAAAATGAAGATCATCTGTGAAAAGTGTGTGTATATATGCATTCTTCAGTTTCCCAAGGTCCTATCACTTCCTCCTTCCTTTCTATTGGCATTACCACCCATTTATTTTTAACTGTATGGCCTCATGGACATTTGAGATACCCTCTGCCTCAGTTTCCTAAATAATTTTGGGATAATGATCTCCTAGTGGTCTCATGAAATATTTGGGGGGCTAAAACCAAATGAAGGATGCCAGAGACATGAATTCATAAAGGAAGCATGATGTCATACTGTCAATAGAAATAAATGATAACAGCCATTCTATCATTACTATCATAATCACATCACTTTAAAATTGGGGCATGCAGTTCAAGAGGGCAGTGGTATAATACAGCTGAAAATTTCCAATTTTTTCTTACAGTAGATTTGTTTTCTTATCAATAGAACTAAGTAGAAACTTGTGAACTAAAATGACAACTATATATAAACTATAATAAGGACCTTTGATGAAGAAAGACTGGAAGAATGGGAGTCATAAGATTGACTTGGTCTTTTGTTACTAACTAGCTACGGTAACATGGATAAATTACTCAACTTCCTTTAGCTAGTTGCCTTATTTGTAAAATAACGTTATTGGGCCAGGATGTTTTCTAAAGTTTTTTCCAACTTTATGATTCTGTAAGTATAGGAGAATGTATCTGCTTTCTCAATGGCAAGCTTAGTTCTTGCTTTTCAGAACTGATTCGTTTTGTCTGGAAATTTGGGCTGTATCTGGAAATTGCTGTAGATGTAGCAAATTATCATTTCAGATGAGCAAATCTATTAAGAAAGCATCATTATATGATGGATGGCTTCAGTAAACCAGCCAGCGAGTACAGCAACACTTCATTTATCCCATGTTGGTAGGGAATGTAGTGTTTCACATACATGCATTTTCCAAATAATTGACACATACCCCTTTAAGTACCAAAAACCTGTTTTTATCACTTTTTATGGAAATATTTCTCAAAAATATGTTCTGTATTCCCATCTCCTTTAAAGCACAAGTTATAAGGATATGTAAACTTTTCTTCATGATTCAGGTCTGTTGAGAGCTCTTTACTGCCCAAAGGCTTTTTGTGCATCCAGGAGAACCTTCATAAACACTTTGTATCTTCATTTATGGTTAGTGAATTGGGCTCGTAGATTCAGTAAACAATTGTTTAATCATTAAAGCATGATAATTATGTAGCTAATGAATCAATTTCTCTTCAGTCTTTAAATTCTGATTATTAAATTGACTAATTAAACCCTACTAAATGAAAATCACACAGATTCTCTTTAACTCTTAAATCAACTTATAAAACTATCAATTAAAGTTAATTATGAAAAATATATTCCATAAAGTTAATAGGCTGGTCTTATAAAACTAGTAAACTACATTCATTTAAGTATTTCAAATACCTGAAAAGAAAATGTACATAAATCTGCATAATAATTTCAAAAACATAATCTAAAACAAAAATACTGCCATCAGATTTTGTGGGTGTGGGTGTGTGTGTGTAAACTTAGTGTTACAGTAGTCTTATCAGTCCCCAAATAAACTAATTCTCTTTATAACATAGCTAATGTTAGATCAGGGATAATTTCAAGATGATTGTTTGTATATCTGACCTCCTTAGTTACAGCAAAATAATTAAGCTTTTAAAGTGAAACTTTTGAGATGATGACTCAACTGGGCTTCCCAGTATCAGTCAATCACATAAGTTTCTGTTTCTTGAAATGATAAATTTTTAAATTTTACTTCATCAGGGTTACATAGCCCAGGATCCTATCAGTTATAAATAATGCTGACCTAATGTCTAAGGCTTAGTTTAAAGCTTTTAGGTTGGTTTATTTAACTATGATTATAGACCTAGGTATCAACCAAAAAGTGAACAGTACATATTTATAATTTGAGTTGCATATCATTCTGTATGCAACATTTTTCTTTATATATTTTTGAAAACTTTAACCTGCCCTTTCTTTTGTATATATTATTAATCACTTTGACTAATGGTTTGTTGTTTCTTTTTTTCTTTTTACCTAGATAACTGTTCTAATTAAGTGTATGTTCAAATTGTCAAAAATTGGCCAGTAGGTGCACATTCATTTTCCCTTCTTTCCCCCTTTGGCACCTCTCCAAACATCTTTCAGATTATACTATCCTTACATTATGACAATATTAAGATACTCCAGGACCATCTTGACTTTTCTACTTACCAGGATATATATGGAAAGAACTATTCTCTGAGGATCCCTGATTTTTTTTTTTAGTAGAAAATAGAGTTAAAGACAAAATCTATGTATGAGCATATGTATGAATGCTGGTGCTAGACAAAATATTGTGCTTCTGGGAAAATTCAATGATGGAGTTGTTAAAAAAAAAAAAAAGTCTTTTAGGTCATCATGTACATTGATATTTATTTCTAAATATATTAAGTTCTTGGTATAACATGCAATGTATACCAAGCCCATGTTTACATTATTTTAATAAAGTTTTTAAAACCTTAATTTTCTAGAGCATAAGTTGATTTGGAACCTACATTTGACCTACAATACCTCTTCTCCAATTTTACAACTTTACATCTCATAACCCTTATTTAGAAGTCA
The DNA here is from genome assembly GCF_949987535.1 of Balaenoptera acutorostrata. Classification (NCBI taxonomy): domain Eukaryota; kingdom Metazoa; phylum Chordata; class Mammalia; order Artiodactyla; family Balaenopteridae; genus Balaenoptera; species Balaenoptera acutorostrata. Next base: position 49,707,831 of record NC_080075.1, on the reverse strand, counting down.
TATTATTGTCAAAGTGTTATTTTGCTGCTCTGTGATACTGTTAATATCTAAAGATTGTTTTAGTATAGGAGATCTTTCTGTTCTCAAATGAAGTGGTCTAAGGCTGCTTTGCTTTGTGAGCTGATATCTCCCTTCACTTATGTATGTATGGATGGATGGATGGATGGATGGATGGATGTATATATGCTCACTTTAACTGCAGGATCAGTCTTACTTCTTCGCTGAGTCAGTTCTAACTGGGCAGCATCCATGGAAGGTCTGACATTGATCAAGTGGTCATAAACCTGGAGAGGAATGAGTTTATGGTGAACCACTGGAAACTGACCTGCTCTCTGCTTGTGAATTAGACTACACAGTTCAACTTCTTCCTGAGTTATTTTGCCTTTTATTTTAGTTGCTGATTGGAACTGAAAAGCTGATTTGACCTTCATCACTGCAGTATGCAGGCTTACTGGATCTTGTCAGATATAAGTCAATGTTGCTCTGCTAAATAGGAGGAAACTTAAAATAGACAAGGTTTGGCACAAGATGAAAAATCTACTAAATCAGAGTCACTCACTCCATGACACCTGCCTCTTTGAATTTTGACTTCTTGAGGTTTTGTGACACTGTTTTCCTAACTACCATGCTGGCCCCAGGTGGTGAGGTTCTTTTTTTATTGTTGTTTTTATTGTGGTCCTTGGTCCTCTTTGGTGTGTTGAAGACAGGATGAGACTACTAAAATGAGGGCTTGTTAAATTATAGATTTCTAGGTTCTAATTCCAGAAATCTGGAGTCAGTAGGTCTCAGATGGAGTCTGATGTCAAGTTCCCAGGTGATGCTGATACTAGTGGTCCAAGGACCACACAGGGAACCACAAAGAACAATTCATATTTATATTGAGCTCACAGTGAAGCCATCACTGGGGGTTTCTAGCTGTCTTGTGGATTTTGACTGGAAAAAAAAAAAAAGATTTACTCAGAATACCTAAATAGAAGAAATAAAAAGGGAGGATGAATGTCAGGCTATTTGAAAATATTAGTGGAGGTAAGTCAGACTCTGTTCTGATAGTCAGCCAGCCCTTTTTGTGTTTGTTTAAGGTAAACTGAACTCTGAGACTATTAGAGTTTTTCTCATTCAGTTTACCCCCTACTCATAGGGCTGCTGCCAGAGAATAAAAGTATCAGCTCTAATGGTCCATATTAGAATAACTCACATTTAATCAGTTTTATTTGGAAACTAGCAGTTGCTTTTGAAATTTCAAGGAAAGCATATCCAAGAAAATAAGGGACCTGCATGTCTTTTTTTTTACTAAGTTGCTGTTCCCAAAGGAGCCATTCTGTGTCTTAAAAGCCAGTAAATAGGACAATTTGAGGATCTAAAAATCATTACAAACTTATGTTTTGAGAAGAAAGTTGAGAATTGTTCATTTATATTTTTCAATGATGAGCTTCAGAACCACGTTGCCCAGATAATGTTTCACAGCCATGCAGTCTCGGGGTCTGGAGGACAGCACGCTTGCTTCTCAGATGTCTGAGAGGAGAGCTCGCCCTCTCTTCTCTTCTCTCTCAGCATGAAGGGTGCACCGCCCAGTTAGCAATCTCTGTCCTCCCCTGACAGCCCGCAGCTCCTTTTTATTCACAGAGTAATGCCGATGTCATTACTCTCAGTTTCTGTCTTCTGCGAACACTGGAGGTCCTCCAGAAACATGTCATCTCCATCACCATAAGTCAGTATTCATATGCTTTCTTCAAGGTCCATAGTCCCGGCCTGTAATGCAGCATCAGAGACAGTCTCATTGTCAAAGTGGTTAAGTGGGAAGTATAATTCCTGGTCTAAGAATCATTCCACCTCCAGCCCCCGTGAGCCTACATCCTAAAGAAAATAAATAGCAATTTACCAAATGACTATCTGCCATGTAAAAACAATCAGCTATTGCCAATAAACCAATTCAAGTCAAGCCAATCTGATATCAGAGACTGCAAGATAATATTAAGAATGCGATTAGGACTCATTTGAATTTGTGAAGAATGTTTTTGGTGGCTTGACAAATAATTATAAAGGATTTGCAGACAGGATAAATTATCTTTGGATTATCACTTTATGATGTTGTGAATTTTTAAAAATCTGATATGGAGTTTATTTTTTTTCTGAATACTCTCATTCTTTAAAATTATTGTTATTAAATAAGTGAAGAGCCTAAGGGTTTCAAATCATTTGCAGTGTAGATCCAAAATCCCTTGCCTGAAACTGTTGAGATCAAATGAGTTGTATTACTTTTAAAAATTTTACGTTTTTAGAGCAGTTTAAGGTTCATAAGAAAATTGAGAGGAAGGTACAGAGATTTCCCATGAACCTCCTACTCCCACACATGACTTGTCTCCCTTATTATTAGCATCAATCCCAAATGTGTTTTAAAATTCAGAATTTTTCAGATTTTGGAACATGATTAGGACATAAACTGCATATTATGTAACAACTCCTGTGGGGTCTGGGGCAGCATCCCACAATCAAATATGAATATATTTACAACTAAATGGATGAATAGTTACTTGAAGAAGGATTTTTAAAGGGGGCTATAAACATTGGCTCAAATTAGCTTCTGCTGCCAAAAGAGTTGTAAAACTCTTGGCTTTCAGAACTTTTGGATTTTATAACTGCAGGTAAATAATTGCGAATCTGTACCACTGTCGGAAAGTACTGTCATCAGTTCACTGATGTTGTGCGTACTCTTCATAGATATTCAGTAAATTGGGAGAATCACTTACTAATTGGTATCAAACTGGAAGTGCATATTTCCCTTAGGACAGAAACATGGCTTTCTGTGTCACACCATTAGCCAACCCCCTTAAGTGAATGGATTAATGTAGTTTCTGTTTGTTTAATCTTGAAAACATTGTGTGGACAGCAAGAGGATGCAACATGATGCCTTGCAGGCCAGAGATGTTCAGTAAATGGTCGTTTCGTTTCATTTTCTTATTAGCGATTTTGTTGGTACTAAAAGGTACCAAATTTGGGAGGAGCTTGCCCATATATATATATATATGATCCTGATGCTCAAAATACACAGACAAACTTAGCACTGTGCCTTAACAATGGTCATTGGGCGGTACATCTTCCCATTTGCGCCATTTCTTGCACGGGGGAAGATATTGTGTTAAAAATTCAAAGGCTGTTTCAAGCATTACCCTTTTAGCCTGTTTTTATCTGCTGTACGTGAGGCTGCTTATATGTAGACATGGATAAATCTCCACATATCTCTGTATGTGTATGGCTACATCGTCTGCCTATTACTCACCAGTTTTTAGAGTTCTGTGACACAAGTCCCATGATGATACATTCATTCATCTTGTGTTTGCAGGTTTTCCAGGGCAGAGTAATTTGGTTGGGTTTTTGAAGCTTTTTTGGTTTGTTTGTAGAGTATAAATAAATAGGTATTTCGATTGTTCAGAGTCCGGTACTTAGGAATTTAGTAATGGGCAGCTGCCAGGGGGCAGGCATTAATATCTAGCTCTTGAATTGCTTAGCTGAAAAGAGACCTCAACTTTACTTTTATTTTCCCTCTCCATTTTAACCATTCTTTTGTCCTAAATAAACAATATTCTGCTTTATGGAGCATAAGTATTCATAGCTCAAAGAGGATTACTTTAAGATTAATTACAGCAATTTCCTAGCACAGCATAGGAAGTATTTATAAATGTATATGTTTATATGTGTGTGATTGTGAATAAACTATTACCTAGATGATTTTTTAATTTAGACCTCATTTCTACTTTCTTCCTCCGTAAAGACCTGTGGCTTAATGGTGTCTGCAGCCAGAGGCTCTGTGACATTTAACCTCCAAATACAGTTCTTAGCATTAGGTCTAGTAAGAGCTGCAGATGTTTTGTTATCCATGCAAACTACATCAATTGATCTGTATCACACTGCTAGACTAGAATCTCTTTGAATCTGAGAAAGGCACAGATGTTTCTGCTTTGGGTATCCTTCCATGAAGAATAGTTTTGTCTTTGTTAGTATGCGCCATTTTACTATTCAAGAACACCTGCGTACTTTTGGTTTATTTTTGAGTTCCTCATTCCTTGGTCTGCTTATTTTTATCCATTTCACTAGCTGTTATTGTGTGGCTGGTATATGTAAGATGTTTTTCAAAGGCAATATAGAGAGAAGAGTACAGAGATACATTTATTTTATTAAATAAATTCCTTTGGCTGCATATCAGGTAACTCCTCAAAGGCCAATTTTCTACAAGAAATAGCTATTCTTAATGAGTAAAGAGGTAGTTTTATGAAAATTTGACTATGAGCAAAAAGGAATATTGCAGCTTATCTCATGATACCTCAGTAGCAGTAATTTTCAGTTGTTTCCCACAGCAAGTTGTAAAATTTTGTGGGAAACTTCCCAGCAGTCTTTCCCACAGGTCAGATTTCATGGCTGTAAGTACACATCAGCCTTCCTTAACGTAAATAAACTTGAGGTATAAGTGATGAAGGTCATTTGTGTCTGAAACAAGAGTCAAGTTTGAAAATAAGAACCAAGACCCTGGTTGTTAAGTGAAAGTCACGCTGAAGCCTTGTGGCATTAATCCAACTGAGATTCATACCACATCAGGGTGAGTCTAGAGAGGAAACAGCAGAAGGCTGAGAGCCAATATATCTTCATCAAGTAGACTTGAACCCTCAAAGTCCTTGACTTCCTATATTCTTGTGGGTGTGAAACTCATCACACAGAAGGAAGACAAGGCAAATCCAGGTTGTAGCATGCTGCTCACATCTGCTCCTGCATTCACATTCAGCAACCAGGCTGCAGAGGCAGATTCTGGCTACAGATGCTGGAGTGCTAACAAGTAACCAATAGGAAAATAAGCTCAGTTTCCATTCTTCTATCTCAAGTGTTGTGAGATTTAAAACAAATTGCTTAGTCATCCTTGGTCATAAGTTTCCTTATTTGTAAAATGAGATAGAATGTAATTTAACTTCTCTTATAATCTAATAATGGTAATATTGTAAGGGTTGTCCCTAGTGAACATGAAAATACATTTGGTTCTTTTTGCCTTCGTATTCATTTGTTTCATCTCTATTTTTTAGGCTTAAATTAGTGGTTTTAAGAAATCTTCTGTGTGTTAACATTCAGCTATGAATACCTGCCATTTCATTTAGAGAGGGTCTCATATATGACTATACCAAGGCACATCATAATCAAATTGCTTAAAAACAGTGATAAACAACCTGATAAAAATGAACAATACATACATAAAACAAAGACATTAATGACAGTCAACTTCTCAGAAGTAGCACAAGAAGCCAGAAAAGACTTTGGCGTGAAATCTCTAAAGTACTGAAAGAAAAAAATTGTCAACCTAGAATTCTATGCCCAACTAAATATTTTTCAAAAAGAAAGGTGAAATAAGGTCTTCTTTTCAAAAAAAGAATATTTATGTTGTATAATAATAGTAGATTTAAGTAAATATTACAACTACAGTATAAAGAATTCCCATACCCCACACCCAGTTTCCCTTATTATTAATATTTTACATTATTGTGATGCACTTGTCAGAACTAATAAGCTGATACTGATATATTATTAAAAATCCATATTTTATCTATATTTCCTTAGTTTTTACCTAATATCCCTTTTCTGTTCTGGCTGTGACAATTTCTCAGACCTTCCTTGTTTTTGATGACCCTGACAGTGTTGAGGAGTACTGGTTGAGTATTTTATAGAATTTCTCTCAAGTAAGATTTGTTTGATATTTTTTCATGATTGGACTGAATACAATAGACTGAAGAGTTGCCTCCCTCCCCCAAATTCATATGTTGAAATCTTATCCCCATTGTGATGGTTTTGGAGGTGGGACCTTTGTGAGGTGATAAGGTCATGAAGGTTAAGTCTTCATGAATAGGATTAGTGGACTTATGAAAGAGACACAAGAGGGATCCCTCACCCATTCTACCATGTGAGCACACTGTGATGGGCATTTATGAACCAGGAATTGGGCTCTCATCAGACACTGAATTCACTAGTGCTATGATCTTGGACTTCCAAGCCTTGGAATGAACATTTTGGTACATGACTCTTTTTGAATTACGGTTTTCTCAGGATATATGCCCAGTAGTGGGATTGCTGGGTCGTATGGTAGTTCTATTTTTAGTTTTTTAAGGAACCTCCAAACTGTTCTCCATAGTGGCTGTGTCAATTTACATTCCCACCAACAGTGCAAGAGTGTTCCCTTTTCTCCACACCCTCTCCAGCATTTATTGTTTGCAGATTTTCTGATGATGGCCATTCTGACCGGTGTGAGGTGATACCTCAATGTAGTTTTGATTTGCATTTCTCTAATGATTAGTGATGTTGAACATTCTTTCATGTGGTTGTTGTCAATCTGTATATCTTCTTTGGAGAAATGTCTATTTAGGTCTTCTGCCCATTTTTGGATTGGGTTGTTTGTTTTTTTGCTATTGAGCTGCATGAGCTGCTTGTAAATCTTGGAGATTAATCCTTTGTCAGTTGCTTCATTTGCAAATATTTTCTCCCATTCTGAGGGTTGTCTTTTGGTCTTGTTTATCGTTTCCTTTGCTGTGCAAAAAGCTTTTAAGTTTCACTATGTCCCATTTGTTTATTTGTGTTTTTATTTCCATTTCTCTAGGAGCTGGGTCAAAAAGGATCTTGCTGTGATTTATGTCATAGAGTGTTCTGCCTATGTTTTCCTCTAAGAGTTTTATAGTGTCTGGCCTTACATTAAGGTCTTTAATCCATTTTGAGTTTATTTTTGTGTATGGTGTCAGGGAGTGTTCTAATTTCATACTTTTACATGTACCTGTCCAGTTTTCCCAGCACCACTTATTGAAGAGGCAGTCTTTTCTCCACTGTATATGCTTGCCTCCTTTATCAAAGATAAGGTGACCATATGTGCGTGGGTTTATCTCTGGGCTTTCTATCCTATTCCATTGATCTATATTTCTGTTTTTGTGCCAGTACAATACTGTCTTGATTACTGTAGCTTTGTAGTATAGTCTGAAGTCAGGGAGCCTGATTCCTCTAGCTCCGTTTTTCTTTCTAAAGATTGCTTTGGCTATTCAGGGTCTTTTGTGTTTCCATACAAATTGTGAAATTTTTTGTTCTAGTTCTGTGAAAAATGCCAGTGGTAGTTTGATAGGGATTGCATTGAATCTGTAGATTGCTTTGGGTAGTAGAGTCATTTTCACAATGTTGATTCTTCCAATCCACGAACATGGTATATCTCTCCATCTATTTGTGTCATCTTTAATTTCGTTCATCAGTGTCTTATAATTTTCTGCATATAGGTCTTTTGTTTCCTTAAGTACGTTTATTCCTAGATATTTTATTCTTTTTGTTGCAGTGGTAAATGGGAGTGTTTCCTTAATTTCTCTTTCAGATTTTTCATCATTAGTGTACAGGAATGCAAGAGATTTCTGTGCATTAATTTTGTATCCTGCTACTTTACCAAATTCATTGATCAGCTCTAGTAGTTTTCTGGCAGCATCTTTAGAATTCTCTATGCATAGTATCATGTCATCTGCAAACAGTGACAGCTTTACTTCTTCTTTTCCGATTTGGATTCCTTTTATTTCTTTGTCTTCTCTGATTGCTGTGGCTAACACTTCCAAAACTATGTTGAATAATAGTGGTGAGAGGGCTTCCCTGGTGGCGCAGTGGTTGAGAATCTGCCTGCCAATGCAGGGGACACGGGTTCAAGCCCTGGTCTGGGAAGATCCCACGTGCCACGGAGCAGCTGGGCCCGTGAGCCACAATTACTGAGCCTGCGCGTCTGGTGCCTGTGATCCGCAACAAGAGAGGCCGCGATAATGAGAGGCCCGTGCACCACGATGAAGAGTGGCCCCCACTTGCCGCAACTAGAGAAAGCCCTCGCACAGAAACGAAGACCCAACACAGCCATAAATAAATAAATAAACAAATACTTAAAAAAAAAATAGTGGTGAGAGTGGGCAACCTTGTCTTGTTCCTGATCTTAGTGGAAATGGTTTCAGTTTATCACCATTGAGGACGATGTTGGCTGTGGGTTTGTCATATATGGCCTTTATTATGTTGAGGAAAGTTCCCTCTATGCCTACTTTCTGCAGGACTTTTATCATAAATGGGTGTTGAATTTTGTTGAAAGCTTTCTCTGCATCTGTTGAGATGATCATATGGTTTTTCTCCTTCAATTTGTTAATATGGTGTATCACATTGATTGATTTGCATATATTGAAGAATCCTTGCATTCCTGGAATAAACCCCACTTGATCATGGTGTATGATCCTTTTAATGTGCTGTTGGATTCTGTTTGCTAGTAGTTTGCTGAGGATTTTTGCATCTATGTTCATCAGTGATATTGGCCTGTAGTTTTCTTTCTTTGTGACATCTTTGTCTGGTTTTGGTATCGGAGTGATGGTGGCCTCGTAGAATGAGTTTGGGAGTGTTCCTCCCTCTGCTATATTTTGGAAGAGTTTGAGAAGGATAGATGTTAGCTCTTCTCTAAATGTTTAATAGAATTCACCTGTGAAGCCCTCTGGTCCTGGGCTTTTGTGTGTTGGAAGATTTTTAATCACAGTTTCAATTTCAGTGCTTGTGATTGGTCTGTTCATATTTTCTATTTCTTCCTGGTTCGGTCTCGGAAGCTTGTGCATTTTTAAGAATTTGTCCATTTCTTCCAGGTTGTCCATTTTATTGGCATAGAGTTGCTTGTAGTAATCTCTCATGATCCTTTGTATTTCTGCAGTGTCATTTGTAACTTCTCCTTTTGAATTTCTAATTCTATTGATTTGAGTCTTCTCCCTTTTTTTCTTGATGAGTCTGGCTAATGGTTTATCAATTTTGTTTATCTTCTCGAAGAACTCCTTACTGTATTCTTCGGAAGGAATTCACTATGCTCAACCCGTATTTTAAACATGGCATGTTACATGTTACTTCTTTGAGGGCAGAGTATTTACATAAATTATTTGGGATTTTTCTGTATGGAAGAATTATTTGGAATTATTGTGTACTAATACAAACTCATGTATAAAAGAATACTTATATATTCAATCATTTGTATCAACATAGAATCATGGATATTAATTTTATACTGTGAATTATAATTCAGTACTTTTTTGCTTATTAAATTGTTCCAGCTTTGGAACAATTGGGAATATTGGAAGCCTATTAACTGACTCCTGTGTCACTTTGATATAGCCTTGTCATTGCAGGGTTCTGTTTTGTTTTTTGAGCATTTCCTTATTTTCTGATATCACAAGATGCTCTAGGCTCATAGTGTATATTTCCTGCTCCAGTCCTAGAATTACCCATTTCAACAAAAGTCCTGATTTCTCTTATGATATAATGATATTAGAAATCAAGATCTGAGCACTAGCTGTGCCTGTTGCTACTGGGATGGCATTACTTATATTTCCTTGCTGTGTCAGCTGAGAGGATCTATATATGTGTATACTAAAATATGTATATACACATCTCTGTAAATATTTCTATAAGTAATTAACTGTATCTATTGTAAGGTAAACCTCACTTCATACTGATGTCTTGAACTCCAAGGTACTACCACATGGATTACTATAGCCTCCTTCCCTTGCTTATTTGTAACCTCCCACTCTAATAGCAAGAAACCTGGCTCCCACCATCAATCATCTATTTACTTAATTATTCAATTTCAGTGTCTGTGTATAGGGGCTTCGTAATTGTTAATCCATATACCCATGGGAAGCAACTCTATCTACTATAGTACAGTGCTTATTACAGTTCTTTTTGCCTTTAGTCTTACAGACTCCATCATTTTTAAAGTTACTTAGGCCAGCACCTTTTTCCTCCCACCTGCTTCAGGGACATTGTTTCATACATTTATAATACAATTACACTCATTTGCCATATTTTGCATTCCACCTTGGGATTCCCTGACTTCTTAAATGATTTTTTTTTTTAATTTGCATTTATCAAGCCCCTTTTCTACTGCAAATTTCTATGGTTTTCAACAAATGTATAGTGCCATGAATCCAACATTATAATATCATAGAGAATAGTTTTGCTGTCCTAAAAAAAAAAAAGGCCAAAAATCCCCTTTGCTTCACCTATTCCATCCCCTGTTATGAACTCCTAACAACCACTGATCTGTTAACAATCTCTCAGTTTTGTCTTTTCCCAAATGTTATTTAATTGGTATCTTAAAATATGTAACCTTTTCCTGGCTGCTTTCAACTAGTAATGCACTTAAGATTTATTCATGTCTTTTGTGGCTGATACCTCATTCATTTTCATTACTGAATAGTATTCCATTTTATGGATTTATTACAGTTTTTTTATCCATTCACCTATTGCTGGACATCTTGGTTGTTTCCAGGTATTGATGATTATAAATAAAGCTGCTATAACCATTCATGTGCATGTTCTTAAACAGGCATAAATACACATATCAGTTGAGTAAATACCTGGAGCACAATTCCTGGGTCATGACGATTTTTTTTCAAATATACAACACTGTAAGAATGTATTACCAGCAGACAATAACTATAAGCATCATAAGAAGTACATAATACACAGGGAAAATTATACCAGGTGAAAATATGTATCAATTCAAAGAAATAGAGTAACAGAAATGATAAATATGTGGATAAATATACAAAAACTTTATATTTAAAAAATCTCCTTATAATTGTTTAAAATAAAAATAACAATATAACAAATATAAACAGTGGGGTTTATAATATATGTATAAGTTAAATTATGAGTTCAGTGGCACAAAGACTAGCATAAGGAAAATGGAAGTATACTCTCAGGCTTATGAAGGTATATAATACTACTTAAAATAGACTTAATTAATTAAAGGTGCATAATGTAAGCCAAAAAGTAACCAGTAAAAAGTTAATAAAAGCAGAGTTAATAAGGCAGTAAAGGAGATATGATAGAATCATAGAAGATACTCAATCCAAAGAAATTCAGAAAAACAGGAAAAATGGCAACAAAGAAATAGCTGAAAAAGGGAACATAAATAACCAAGATGGTAGATTACAACCCAGTCATATCAATAATCACCTTAAATGTAAATTTTCTAAACACTCCACTAAATGTAGAGATAGTAAAAATTGGATTAAAAAGTGGGACCTAACTATGTGCTTTTAACATGACACTTGCTTTAAATATATAGAAAAGTATGGAGTAAAAATTTTAAAATACCCAGGAAAAGATATATTATGCTAATACCAATCAAAAGAAATTGCAATGACTATACTAATATTAAAATATTAGTATATACTAATTAATACTAGAGTAAGAAATATTATCAGAGATAATGTAATTATTTTTTAATAATAAAGAATTCTAGTAATCAAATGTACATAATAATATTCAGTGTTTTTCACCTCAAACAGAGCTTTAAATACATGAAGCATACTTTTGGTTTCCAATCTGACATGTAAAATGTTTGGAAGTTGTCACTGTCCCAACAACTAGTAAAAAGCTGAACAAACTGAAAAATCAACCTTTCTTCTTAGCTCCATCAGAGAAGTGAGGTCATAGTGCAAACTGCTGTATCCTGAATTGGGGAAGCAGACAGATAAATACAGAGAATCACAACTTGCCAGAGCAGAAACCCATGAGCAGAAACATGTATGGGAACCAGTGCTGGGTTCCTTTTATCCAATCTCAAATATGGCAAGGATGTTGGAATTATCAGACTGAAAACTTAAAACAGCTATCATTTTATTTCAACTAGAGTCCATATTTTATTCAAATTTCCTTAGTTTTTACCTAATGTCTTGAGTTCAGAATCCCATCTAAGATAGCACATTGAATGTAGTTTTTATGTCTCTTTGGGGGTCACAGACTTTACTCCTTTTATTTATTTATTTTATTGAAGTAGAGTTGATTTACAATGTTGTGTTAGTTTCTAGTGTACAGCAAAGTGATTCAGTTATACATATATATCGATACATATTTTTTTCATATTCTTTTCCATTATGGTTTATTACAAGGTATTGAATACAGTTCCCTATGCTATACAGTAGGACCTTGTTGTTTATCTCTTTTTTACATAATAGTTTGTTTCTGCTAATCTCAAACTTCTAAATTGTCCCTCCCCCACCCCCTTCCCACTTTGGTAACCATAAGTTTGTTTTCTATGTCTGTGAGTCTGCTTCTGTTTCATAAATAAATTCATTTGTGTTATATTTTAGATTCACATATAAGTGATAGCATATGTTATTTGTCTTTCTCTTTCTGACTTACTTAGTATGGTAATCTCTAAGTTCATCCATGTTGCTGCAAATGGCATTATTTCATTCTATTCTATGGCTGAGTAGTATTCCATTGTGTGTATATACCACATCTTCTTTATCCATTCATCTGTCGATGGACATTTAGGTTGCTTCCATATCTTGGCTACTGTAAATACTGCTGCTATGAACACTGGGGTGTGTGTATCTTTTCAGATTATAATATATGCCCAGGAGTGGAATTTGCTGGATCATATGGCAACTCTATATTTAGTTTTTTGAGGAAATTCCATACTGTTTTCCATAGTGGCTGCACCAATTTACATTTCCACTAACAGTGTAAGAGAGTCCCCTTTTCTCCACACCCTCTCCAGCATTTGTTATTTGTAGATTTTTTTCTTTTTAATTAATTAATTTATTTATTTATTTTTGGCTGTGTTGGGTCTTCGTTTCTGTGCAAGGGCTTTCTCTAGTTGCGGCGAGCGGGGGCCACTCTTCATCGCGGTGCGCAGGCCTCTCACTATCATGGCCTCTCTTGTTGTGGAGCACAGGCTCCAGACGTGCAGGCTCAGTAGTTGTGGCTCACAGGCCTAGTTGCTCCACGGCATGTGGGATCTTCCCAAACCAGGGCTTGAACCCATGTCCCCTGCATTGGCAGGCAGATTATTCGTAGATTTTTTTAATGATGGCCATTCTGACTGGTGTGAGGTGATACCTCATTGTAGTTTTGATTTGCATTTCTTTAATAATTAGCGATGAAGAGCATATTTCATGTGCCTATTGGCCATCTGTATGTCTTCTCTGGAGAAATGTCTATTTAGGTCTTTGGCCCATTTTGTTGACTGGGTTGTTTGGGTTTTTTTGTTATTGCGTTGTATTAGCTGTTTGTATATTTTGGAAATTAAGCCCTTGTCCATCAAATCATTTGCAAATATTTTCTCCCAGTCCATAGATTATCTTTTTGTTTTCTTTGTTTCCTTTGCTATGCTAAAACACCTATTATTAATATGCTAAGGACTCTAATGGATAAAGTAGATGGGCCATTTAAGCAGAGAGATGGAAATACTAAGAAAGAATAAAAAAGAAAAAGAAATTTTAGAGATCAAAGACACTATTTAACAGAAATTAAAAATTCTTTTGAGGGGCTCTTTAGTAGACTGACATGGCTGAGAAAATATCTGAGCTTGAGGATAACTCTATAGAAATTTCCAAAACTGAAAGACAAAGAGAAAAAAGACTGGAAAAAAAAAAAAAAAAGAGTAAGTAAAATACATGAAGCAGAATACAAATTCCAAGTGTATATGAAACTTTCACTAAGACCATATTCTAAACTAAAACAGTCTTAATAAGAGGAGGATTCAAATCATGCAAAGTATAATCTCTGATCAGAGTAAAATTAAATTATAATCAGACACACATAAAAGTATAAAGTTGGATCATTATTGTATGCTATATACAAAAATTAAGTCAAAATGAATCCAAAACCTAAATATAAGAGAAAAAGTATAAAATTCTTAGAAGAAAATATAAGGGTAAATCTTAGTGACCTTGAATTTTCCAAAAGATTGTTAGATATGACACCAAAGCATGAGTAACAAAACAAAAAAATTGATAAATTATGCTTTATCAAATTAAAAACTTTTGTGATTCAAAATCCACCATCAAGAAAGTGAAAAGACAATCCACAGAATGGGAAAAATATTTGGAAATCATACATATATTTGACAAGAGACTTGTATTTAGAATATATAAAGAGCACTTGCAATAATTAAAAATCCAATGAGAGTTGCACAACAATGTGAATGTACTTAGTGCCACTGAACTACACAGTTAAATATGGTTAAAATAGTATGCTTTATATTATGTGACTTTTACCACAATAAAAAAAATTTTTTTAATGGCAAAGAATGTGAATAGACTTTGTTCCAAACAAGATACACAAATGGCCAGTAACCACACGAAAATACACTTGGCATCGTTAGTCATCAGAGAAATGCAAATTGAAACCTCCATAAGATACCACTTCACATCCATTAAGTTGGCTAGAATCAAAAAGTCAGATAACAAGTCTTATAGAAGATGTAGAAAAATCAGAATCCTTGTACACTGTTGATGGGAAAGAATACTGTCTATATTTGTAAATGACATGATCACATAGGCAGAAAAGCATAAGAAATCTACAAAATAGCTAAAACTAATAAGTGAGCTTAGCAAAGTTGCATGTTAAAAGACCAATGTATAAACATCTTATTACTTACCTGTTACTGTATAATAAATTACTTCAAAATTTAAAGACACCAACGATAAACATTTATTACCCGACTGTTCAGTGGGTCAGGAATCTGGGTCAGGCTTAGCTGGGTGCCTCTTTCTCAAGATCTCTCACAAGGAGGCAATTGAGCTGTTGGCCTAAATTGTGGTCCCTTCTGAAGGCTTTGCTAGAAAGCATCTGCTTCCAAATATTTTCACATTGTTGTTGACTTCATTCAGATACTTGTGAGTTGGTGTACTGAGGGCTCTAGTTCCTTGCTGAGTGTTGTCTGGAGGACTACCTTTTTTAAAATTTTTAATCTTGGTAATTTCTCCATAGTGCAGCTCATAACACAGCAACTAGTTTCCGTCAGAGTGAGAGCTTCAAGAGAGTGAGAAAAGATGAGTAAGAGGGAAGGCACAGTATTTTTGAAATGTAATCTTGTAAGTGATATCCATCAATTTTTTCACCTTCTGGGATTTCCCTGGTGGCGCAGTGGCTAAGAATCTGCCTGCCAGTGCAGGGGACATGGTTTTGAGCCCTGGCCCGGGAAGATCCCACATGCTGCAAAGCAACTAAGCCTGTGGGCCACAACTGCTGACCCTGCGCTCTAGAGCCCGTGCACCGCAACGAAAAGTAGTCCCTGCTTGCAGCAACTAGAGAAAGCCCATACGCAGCAATGAAGACCCAACGCAGCCAATAAATAAATAAATAAATAAATAATTTTTTTCACCTTCTGTTTAATGGAAGTGAGTCACTATAACCAGCTAACACAAAATGCCACAAATACCTGGACTTGGCATCATTTGCAGCCATTTTAGAGGCTATCAACCACAAACATCAATTTCATTTCTTTACTAAAACAATAAATAATTGGAAGTTGAAATTATAGCAAAACCACCACTAACAATAGCATTAAAATTATTAAATATATAGGAATAAATTTGACAAATGATGTTCAAGATGAGTACACTGAAAACTAGTAAACATTGCTGAGAGAAATTAACAAAGACCTAAAGAAATGCAGAGGTAACTATGTTTATGGATTGGGAGACTCAATGTTGTAAAAATGTGAATTCTTCACAAAGTGCTCTATAGACAGAAGACAATCCCATGCAGGACCTTAGCAGATATTGTAGTAATTGACAAGCTGACTTTAAAAGTTATATGGAAATACGAAGGACCTAGAATAATCAAAACAGTTTTAAAATAGAATAGTCACCGAACTTACCTGATTTCAAAACTTAATATAAAGTCACAGAGATCAAGGCAGTGTGGTATTGGATTAAAAATAAAGCATAGATCAATAGTCTAGGAAAGAGGGCATAGAAAGAGACCTTCATGTATATATGGTCAATTTATTTTCAGTAACACTGCCAAGACAAGTCAATGAGGAAGGTACAGTTTCTTCAAGTGTTGCTGAAACTGTTACATAGCCATAAGAAAAAAAATTCACCCTAACCTTTACTTCATACCATATTCAAATAATTTTAAATGGCTCATAGAACAAAATGTTAGAGGCTTGACCATAAAACTTCTAGAAGAAAATATAGGTGAAAATATTAGTGATATACTATATTAGGCAAAGATTTCTTAAAGAAAACACAAAAGCTTAAGTTATAAAGAAAAAAGATGATAAATTGGACTTCATCAAAATTAAAAATTTTTGCTCTTCAAGAAATTCTCATTAATAAAAAGAAAATGCAAATCACAGGATGGGAATAAAAGTTTGCAAAACATATCAGTAAAAGGACTTGTGCCTAGAATACAGAAAACACCCTTAAAACTCAATGATAGGACGAAAATAAGCTGATTAAAACAAAACAGATTTTAAGAAACCCTTCACCAAAGAAGATGTATGAAAGACAAATAGGCACATGAAAAAATGCTCAGTATTTTTAACCATTAGGGATATGGAAATTTAGAATGACAACGAGGTACAATTACAAATCCACTAGAAAGGCTGAAATTAAGGAGTCTAGAAGAAGGAAATCCTGTCATTTGTGACAACATGGACGAACCTTGAGGGCATTATGCTAAGTGAAATAAGTCAGACAAAGCATTACAGATACTGTGTGATACCACTTATATGTGGAATCTAAAAAAGCTGAACTCACAAAAACAGTAGAATGATGGGAAGGTGGTGAAGATGGGCAGAAGTTGGTCAAAGGGTACAAACTTCTAGCTATTAGATAAATAAATTCTGAAGATCTAATGTACAGCATGGTGATTATAGTTAATTATACTCTAATACATACTCAAAAGTTGCTAAGACAGTAAGATCTTAAATGTTTTCACCACAGGGGGAAAAATGGTAATTATGTGACAAGATGGAGGTGTTAGCTAATGCCATGATGGTAATCATTTTGGAATATGTAAGTGTATCAAATTAACAAGCTATATACCTTAAACTTATATAATGTTGTTATAAATAATAAATCTGGGGAAAAAATTAAATAGACTGAACCTACCAAGTGTTGGCAAAGATATGGAGGAACTGGATCTCCTATACACTGCTGGTTGGAATGTAGACTAATGCAACTACTTTGGAATATATTTTGGCAATTTCTTCAAAACTCAGTAATACACCTAAAATATAACACAGCTAATCCACCCCTAGGTATTTATGAAAGCATCTATCCATACAAATAATTGCACACAAATATTCACAGTATCTTCAATAGCCACAAACTGGAAATAACTGAAACGTCAATAAATAAGAGAAAAGATAAACAAAATTTTATATATCCATATAGTGAAATAATAATCAACAATAAAGAAGAACAAGCTATTGATCTATGCATCAATATGCGTGGCTCTCTAATTATACTGAGTGAGAGAAACTAGGCAAAATAATGTAGATAGCACTTTAGATATGATTAGTTTACTGTATGTCCATTTTACTTCAATAAGGCTGTTTTAAAAATGAGAGTACATACTGCATGATTCCATTTAAAGAAAATTCTAGAAAGTGCAAACTATAGAGACAGAAAGCAGATCAGTGATTTCCTAAGGATGGGAAAAAGAGGAATAGAGGGATAGATGGATGTCAAAGTGATACTTGAAAACTTTGGGGAATTACAGATAAGTTAATTACCTTGATTTTGTTAATGGTAGCACACTTATACACACATGTCAAAAACTTAAACAATTGTACATCTTAAATAAGTCTAGGTTATTATATGTCACTTATAATTCTATAAATCTGTAAAAATAAACTATTCTGAATGTTAAAATCAAAGTAGAAGTGATTTTCTTCAGAGAGGTTCCCCTACATAACCCTTTTTCATGATCCTCTGCTCAGTCATCATCAATATCTAATTCAAATAAGTGATTTGCAATGAAGAATGAAAATATGAGGTGTTGCTCCAGTTTAAGTATTGCTGTAGTCAATTTGGGCTGATATAACAGAATACCACAGACTGGATGGCTTCTAAACGATAGACACATATTTCTCACAGTTCTGGAGTCTGGAAGTCCAAGATAAAGGTGCTAGCACAGTGGAATTCTGGTGAAAGCCTTCTTCTGGGGTGCAGATGGCCGTTTTCTCAGTTATATCCTTACTTGGTGGATAGAGGGCCAGAGAGCTCTCCAGAGTGCCTTTTATAAGGGCATTAATCTCATCCATGAGGGCTCCACTATCATGACTTAAGTAATTTCCAAAGACCCCACCTCCTAATAGTATGACATTGAGGGGTTTAGAATTGAAATATATGAATTTGGGTGGGGTGGACACAAACATTCAGTCCATAACAGGTATCTCATGCTTTCATGTATTGATTAAATCAGTGCAATTTTTTAAGTTACTAAGGCAACTGATATTAAGAGACTGTAAAATATATATATATATATATTTTTTTTTTTTTTTAATGAAAGCTTATTTATTTATTTATTTATTTATTTATTTATGTTTGGCTGTGTTGGGTCTTTATTTCTGTGCTAGGGCTTTCTCTAGTTGCGGCGATCAGGGGCCACTCTTCATCGCAGTGCGCGGGCCTCTCACTGTCGCGGCCTCTCTTGTTGCGGAGCGCAGACTCCAGACGTGCAGGCTCAGTAGTTGTGGCTCACGGGCCTAGTTGCTCCGCGGCATGTGGGATCTTCCCCGACCAGGGCTCGAACCCGTGTCCCCTGCATTGGCAGGCAGATTCTCAACCACTGCGCCACCAGGGAAACCCTAAAATATTTTTAAATGCCCATAAATTAACGGTGCTATTGAAAAAAATTTCTGAGAGTGAAGTATATATGATAGTATTTAAACCATTGTTAACATTTCATAATTTTGAGGGAACTTCCATTTCACATTCATATTTACAAAGATGAAGTATGACCCAATGAGGACCACACAAACCACCCAAGTATAATTTTATCCTACCCCAACTCTGCCTTTCAATCTTGCTTTTTTTCTCTTCCTCCTTCGCTTTCTTCCTCCTTCCTTCATTCCTTCCTTTCTTTCAGAGCTCTTTTCTCCTTTAATATAATATATAAATTGACTATTATTAACTGTTGCCCTCCAATTGAATGTCAGCGCTATGAGAATAGAACATTGTATATATTCTCTGCTTGCTTGGCTACCAGTTTTTAGGTTACTTCTTTCTTGGTTTCCTCTAGCAGACTGCAACTATAGATTCTATTCTGGAAGCAACAGAAACCATTTTGAGCCAAATAAGCAGGGGGCTATTTGAGAATAACTTGGAGTCTCCCAGTACTGACAACTGAATGACCAGATGTGAACAGCAGGCAGTAGCACAGTGAACTCTACAGGGTAGGCTGTCAAAATTACTGTCAAGCCCATAGCTCAGCACCGATATGATCTTTTGCCCCTCCACACTGACTGTGACAAATCTGATTAATTGTATCATCTGATCAATTTGTGTCACTCACTCAAGGTTCAAAGTTCTTGCAGTGTCTGATCAACTATGCTTGTATTTCATGCCTATCTCTGTTTTAATATAGTCTTAGAAGGAGGCATCAGGAGGGCACTGGGACTGGAAGTTTCCTTTTCATCAAGACTATAACGGTAATGTCTCCTGAAAGTAACATTATCCTATAATTTATTATTCAAATAAGTACACATTTGAGAGTAAAAAGGGCACTATTGATATTTATTCTAGAACAACTGGTGTAAACAAGATGATTTCTAGATTACAGGGAGGTGTGGTTAACTAACCAAAAAGGTTATTAAGACAGAAATTTTAAAAAGATATGGTTGGATGTTGGTGGGACAAAAAAAGATCATAGGTTTGGTTTTTTGTTTCTTTTTTCATTTGTTTGGTTTCAATAATTCTACTTCCTCTGAATCAGGAAAAGCATCTCAGTGGTTTACCTCCAAGATTCTTTCCATGGGAAAATATGGGAGCCCTTCAGTCTATTTCCAGCTCTTACCTTTCCATTCTCATCCTGGTTATTGAAGATACCTGTCTCCATAATCCATCACACTTTACTCACCTGGAACAGACATAATGAGAAGCCCTATAACACTAGAGTTTTCCCCAACTTGGGCAAGTTTTTGATAGTTTCCTACTTGAAGGCAGGGAACTGGATTGTACAATGCTTTCAAATTCTTGCCAGCTCTCAATCCATTCCTCTAGTAGTGAATCCTATTACTTGTCAGCTCATTGGATTCTTGGATCTCTTTATAGCATGGCTTTGGGGTCTTTGAAAGAAAAGTGTTTCAAACACTTGTTTGAAACACTTTGGCCTCACTTTAGACTAGCTCATTGATCATAAGTACCTGTTTTTCTAATGATTCATTAAAAGTGACAGTGATTTATTGTGACGGGATTATGTGGTTCCCAACACTGAGAGGATATTGAACCCAAAGCGTGACACCAATCATAAGAATAAAATGCTCACTCTCCTCTTCTTGACCAGTGGCAAATTTTCTAACATGGAAGAGTCAAAGGGATAGTGTCCTCAGCTGGTAATTAGTCACTTTACTGTAACTTAAAAAAAATCCTGGTAGAATTTCTCAGCTCTAATAAATCAAGAGTTCATATAATCGCTATTTATGCTAATGTGTAGCTTGACTTTTAATGAGGCTTTATAATTAATTAATCTCCTCACTGAAGGTATGTGGACTCCTGGTTTATAATTACAGCCTCTAGTTTTCAAAGGTAAAACCGATATTTACCCCTGTATGCCCCCTGCTAAAGGGCTGCAACAGCCATTGGCTGGTAAATATTAATTTATACTGACAGCAAAAATATTTTACACGGAGCTCCAAATCTGCAGTCTCCCAGCTGTCAGCTTGGTGGTAAACTGTTAAACTGCTGAGAGCTGCTGGCTGGCGATGGGTGGATTTGAGCTGAATAAAATAATACATCAATATGAAAATAGAAATGATTTTTTCCTTTTTTGTTATTTCTCTTTATATCTCTGTCTCTGTGTCTCTCTCTGTATTGGGGGAGGAGGGAAGCTGCTACTCTTTCTTTGGAAAGCTTTGTCATAAGTTTTTCATGTCAGAATTTTTACCATTTGTTGAGTACTACATTTCAAGCCTCTACTAAGTGTTTTACATGGATTATCTCTTTAAATCCTCACAAAACACCCATGAGGAACATATTCTTATTATATTCATTATAAAAATAAGGACACTGAGGCTTAGAGAAGTTTAATAATTTGCCCAAGTTTATACTTCTAATAGATAAACTATTTGAAGCAGAAATGTCTGACCCTAGAGCTTCTTTAAAATAGGAAAGAAGCTCAGTTTATTTGGTGGGTGGTTAAGAGCTTGGCTTGTACATTCAAAAGATCCCAGGTACCATGTTTTTAAGGCATAATTCAAGCTATTGTCTACTTATGTGTACATGTGTAAAAATATTTAATTTTCGCATAATATCAATAAATTAGCTTAAGAACAGAAATGACTTCACATTGAAGGTGGTAGCTCAAATTCCTTTGGCTATGGCTTCTATTTGTGTAAATGGATCTTAGTTCCAGTTGAATTCCTGCTCAACTGTTTCAAAGTCTGGGTGACTTGGTGACTCCATTTTCACCGTTCTAGGCGCTGCATTCCCTCCTTCAGGAGGACAAACACCTCAGTTCCTTTCTGGTCCTTCTGGCAGTTTCATTGTGCAGTTACTTTAAATGTTTCTATTGTTTCTGGAAGGCTGCATGGACTTTAAAAGCCTGACAGATCCCAGCAGAGCATGTTTTAAAGATGATCCTGGAAATACTAGCTTGCAAATGACTGAAATTTGATTATACCGACATTCTTCCTGAAAGCATAACAGATAATTTATAGATTTCACAAAGTGCAATTTAATGCACATAATTTTCCTCAAGGGTTTATCAGATAAAGAATTTGTGGTTTGTTCCTGATATGAGTGCTCCCTGAAGTTGAATCTTTAAGAATATACTATAGCCAATTAAAATAAACTATTTTAACAATGGTAGCTTAGTCATTATTCCATCCAAGGATTGTTTTATCTTATAGGCCAGATTTGTCATTATTTCTGCTTTACTTGGATCTATGTGTACTTAATGGGGGTTTCGATGTGTTCATGGACTAGGTCTGCTAACAGGGCCTTGATATATATATTTTTTGTCAATGGAAATGCTCACCTTTAGGAAAAAATGGAAGGGAGCCCAATGTACGAGCCAACTAAGCCCAACTAACTCACCAAAAATGCAAGACATTTTAACTATTTGCCATTATTTAGATGCAAAAAATGGAGGTATTGTCTTTTTTTAATAAAGCTTAGTAGACAAGGATTAATTTTACTTAAAGAAAATATTTACTTTTATACCATGTTGCTTTCCCTACCTTGTGAACTTTTTATCTCTGCCATTCTCACTTGTTACTCATTCACATTTAAAACCTCAGTCAATTTTTACTTGCCTTCACTTTTCTTACCTGTTATGTCTTTCAAAATTCCCTCCTTTTTTCTCCATCTCTAACCTAATTAAAAACCTCTCAGCTAAGCATGAATTTGTGTAGTAGCTCCTTAATCTGTTAACTGCTCTCTTTCCTCCTCACTACTGAATTTATCTTTCTAAATTACCAGTTTTATCAAATCACTCCTTCAATCAAGAATCATGCATACTTTTCCATTGAGTACAAGTTAATGTTTTATGACAGGCCTGATATTTAAGAACTACTAGATTTTCATGTCTCTTTCCCTCTAGTATAAATTTCTTCTTAATCCTTATATGTAGCCTCTGTTTTACACATGGAACATTTCCCCCCTAACAAATCATGATCATTGATGAGACTGGACTCATTTTTTGTTTTTGTTATGTCAACCTGTTCTCGCTTTATTGTTACAATTATTTTATGACATTTTGTCTATTGTGGTAGGCTGAATAATGGCCCTCTTCAAAGATGTCCATGTCCTAATTCCTGGAACCTGTGTGTATGTTACCTGACATGGCAAAAGGCACTTTTGCGGAAGTGATTATGTTATGAACCTTGATATGGTTAGATTAGCCTGGATTATCCAGGCGGACTCAACCTAATCACATGAGTCCTTAAAAGAGAAGAACCTTTCCCAGCTGAGTTCAAAGTCAGAGAGAGATGCAACCTTGCTGGCTGCAAAGATGGAAGAAGGGGACAACGAGACAAGGAATGCAGACAGCTTCCAGAAGCTGAAAAGGCAATGAAATGGTTTCTCCTCTAGCGCCTCCAGAAGGGTCTCACTGGGCTAAAATAAAGAAGTTGGTAAGGCTGTGCCCCATTTTAAACTTCTGTTCTAGAACTATAACATAATAAATTTGTGTTGTTTTAAGTTTGTGGCAATTTGTTACAGTAGCAAAAGGAAACTAATACATCTATTGACTTAGTCCCTTCCCCCAATGGACTTGGAGCTCCTTGAGTTGGGGACTGAGAAACAGAGTTCCCACATTCATTATCCCCTTTCTTTTAACAGGACCCTGATATTTTTTTCAGGAATGCAGTAGGCCCAGCTTCCTTTGCAGTTGTGTGACCATGTGTCTAAGTTATAAAAGGGAAGTGCTGTGAGAAAACCTTCCAATAAAATTGACTCAGCTAGGAAAATTGACTATCTCCCTCTCCTTTCTGCTGCTCGTCTGAAATATAGAGATGATTACTGGAGCTCCCTCAGCCATACTGGACTGTGAGGTGACTTAGAATATGAAATATGGAAGATTAGAATATGAAATATGGAAGACTGCCATCCTCTGAGGATGGCAGTACCAAGAGACAGGTGTGTGGGTCCCTGATGGAGCTGTGGTGCCACAAAGCCTGTCCTGGATAGCCGACCCTTGGACCTTACTTAGGAGAGAAAAAACGAAAACAAAACTTCAATCTTATTTAAGCTTCTGTAAATTTTCCCTTTTTCATTTCTATGAAGCCAAATCTAATAAATACTAATACGAACAGTGTTGACTCTCCATGGACTCCCAGCACAGTGCCTGGCACAGAGCATTTGCTCAGTAAATCCTTGATGAATGGATATCTTAACTCTTCTTTGCCTAAAGTCACTCATCTTCCAGGGCCTATTATCTCTATGAAAATATTGGGATGGTTGTTGTCCCAATTAGCCTCAGTCTGGGTGGACTGAGTAGTGTCCCTGCGAAATTCATGTCTACCCAGAACCTAAGAATATGACCCTATTTGCAAATAGGATCTTTGCAGGTGTAATTAAGATGAAGTCATACTGGATTAGCGTGGGCCTTAAGTACAATGAAGGTGTCCTTCTAAGAAGAGGAGAGGACACAAATAGACACAGGAAAGGAGGCCATGTGATGACAAAAGCAGAGTTTGGAATGATGCAGCTTTGCCTCAAGAAACGCCAAGGGATGTGGGAGCCATCAGAAGGTAACAAGAGGCAAGAAAGGATTCTCCCCTCAGGACTTCAGAAGCATCATGGCCCTGCTGACTCCTGGATTTTGGACATCTACTCTCTAGAAATGTGGGGGAATAAATATCTGTCATTTTAAGCCACCTAGTTTGCTAATTTGTTACAGCAGTCCTAGGAAACTAATACACCCTTCTTCGCAATAATATATTCAAAATGCTTAGAATAGTTGCTGTGTCATAAATGCTCAAATGTTAGACTTTGTATTACTATCATCATTATTACTTTCTATGCTATTTCGGTCACTGAACCTCATACTTTTAGTTGAAATTGTTTTCAGGTATAAATATTTTGTGTCTTCAATTAAACCGTCAGGTCCTTGAAGGCAAAGACAGTTGTTTGCATGCTTTTATCACCCGTTTTCATTGCTTGACATACAACGTGGCACCAGGCGTGCGAAGGGCAGCAGCCTTTAGAAAAGGAAAATTCCCCATGGATGCTGTTCTCAGAATAACTGGAATCCACAAAAAAGTTATAGCCTCGGGGAATTTGGCAGACAGTTGCCAGGGTCAAGAATTCCTCCTGACTGACAGAAAACTAGATAAGAACAAGACTTGAGTTTCTCTAGACACCCGTCAAGTGAGGAGGCTCAGACCCTGGCAGAGTTCAGTCATCCAGTGATTTTTATCAGCATTTTTGGGGAACTATTAAAGAGTAATTTCCATGTTTCTCTTTAAATAAATGCTTTATCTATTTAGAAATATGCTGTAGTCAAAGTACAAAGAAGCCCATTAGGATATCTATGTATAGCTATTATAAGCAAGAACACAGCCTGGGGTAGTAAGTAGTTTTTCTGTGAAGATGCATATTTTCTATTTTCAAACTCCCTTGTTGCATTCCTCAGCTATATTACTGAGATGCAAACTTTTCAAATTTCCTTGCCTTCTCTTGTTGGAAGATTTTGTGCCTCTTCCTTGCTTTCAGGCAGTACTTTCTCTTAAAGTGGAAACCAAAAAATGTTTTTGAGGTCTTGGTAAACACAGAGCAGTCATTTTAAGAGTCACAGATAAGGAATTCCAGGGTTTTCCCAGAAATAGACATGGAAAAGAACAAGAACAGATTTGAATTATCAACATTTTTGATGCTAGCTGCTGTAGGGTCAGTTAGGATATCCTAGTAGGAAGTTTTCATTATTCCCCAAGACCACAAACTAAAAAATAACTAAAATTTGTCCTCTGCTAATTATGTTCTGAGTAACTTTCTCATTATTAACATATATTAACTCATTTAATCTTTTTGATAATGGATAAGGAGGCCCTATTTATTCTGATTTTACAGATGAGCTAAGTGAGACATAAATATGACGTATAACAATTTTCTAGGATCTGCTTTACGCTCTCCATTTTGAATCCGAGCTGTTAACACCTGATAGGTGTGCTCAGCTACTTTACTTTCCTGACCTCAATTTCCTCATCTATAAAATGCATCTCAATCTCCAAAAGGTATCTCAGTAAGCAGAAAGAAGAATGTCAGTTTCCACCCTGAAGCTTCTTAGTGTTTTTGTATGATTTAATAGGGGAAACTGAACTGAATATGCAGATTAACTAACACAAACATAAGTACGGATTAAGTCCTATAGCAGAGACAGCAGCCCTGCCTCCCACATTTCCAATGTCTACGCAAAAGTGCAAATGCAGGCCCACATACCATCTGTCGAGACTCTACATGCTTAAAACGTATAAATCAAACTAATTAGAATACATTCTAGCCTCTTATCTGGACACGCATATTTCCATAACGACCTGGAGGACCAGATACAAAGCTAGAATTCTCTGACTTAGAGCTTTACACCAGAATGTGGACACCCAAGGAGCGCCTGTACCGGACCCCTGACTCCAGCCTTGGCCACTGTCTCATAACCTAGTCTACTGCTCTTTCGGCTCCTGTCTCTACCCTCTAATATGAGGGGCCTCAGATGCCCATGATAGACACCTTATCCTACAGAACAATCTTTGTTGACACTCATTCCTAGTAGAGTTGCCAGGTTTAGCAAATAAAAATATACTATGCCCAGTTAAAGATGAATTTCAAATATGCAAAAACAAAATCTATTTTTAGTACAAATATGTCCTGCACAATATTTTGTTGTTTATCTGAAATTCAAATTTAACCAAGTGTTCCTGCATTTAATCTGTATTTGTCCTTACCTACAAGCATTCACCCACTGGCCAAATTTTGGGCCCACTGACGCACACTCTTTTGTCCATTTCTACCCCTTCATTGGCATGGATCCAGATCAAAGGCATTCGTGTCCTGGAATGGTCTTGGGGCTGTTTGGGCAGGTAGTTCTGTAGTCCAGGGTACCCAGAGTGTGATTAAGATGAGGGACATGTGCCCCTTGGGGAGGGACACAGACTGGAAGGGACTAGAAATAGACCCTCTAAAGTGCAAAGCCCAGAAAATATGCACTTATTTCTACAAATAGAATAAAAACTGTACAGGCAGACTGGTGGGATCTGAAAAGAAATCATGGAAGGAGGGGCATTTGAGTCTTAAAGGATGGGGAGAAATTAGGCAAGTTGAGGAAAGGGCATACAATGTGGAAGTATTTCACTTATGTTTGATTATTCTTTACTTTTTAAACACAGCAAGCCCTCTATGTTTTTAATTCCTATGTCTTTAATGTGTACAAATATTAGGCATAACTCACCTTCTTAAAGATCATGGAGATGACTTGCACATGAAGGAAACTTGTACATACTGAGGAGAGTTCTACATTTTCTCTCATTTTCCCTTTGAGTATTTGTTGATTTGCAGCATGGGCCATAGAGACTGAACAGAATGTAGGGGGCTAGAAATTGCAGCTGTTTCATTAAGCGGGAGAGATGAAAATTGAGTTCAGGGCTACCAGATGGTCAGGATTTAAGAAGACAAAATGCTGGAGAAAAGGGAACAAGTGAGAAGTGAACCTGAAGTTCCACGTTCAATGTCTTCTCAAGGCAATGGCATACTCCCAGGTTACACCTGCTTGGGATGAGACAGTGAGAAACCAAGCAGGGAGTGACTTCTAAGAGGCTAAACATGGAAGCAGGAAGTTAGCAGTCTCACGAGGTAGGGGAGACAAAATTTGGAGTAGAGGGCCTGCCAAAGGAGAGAGCCCTGATACACAGCCGGGCATTCAATTATAATCTCAGAAGGGTTATGCTCTAGGAGAAAAAGGCAAAGCAGAAATAGACCAGCATTCACAGAGTCAAAGTGATCTGCTTATATTCTATCTGATGTTAATATTTTTAAAAGTTTTACATTGCTGTATATTCAAAGATTTGTTTTATTAATATGCAGTAAAGGCTTAGAAATTATAGTTTTATTCCTTAATTGGTAAATGTGGTTAACTATGGAATATATTTACTACCTCTAGTGAATGTCCTTTATATAATGACTAATTTGAGAGTAGCGTGTACTCTGTAAGTATGTTTTAAATTGCACTGTTGTTTTTTGTTTTTATTCTTATTAGTCATCCATTTTATACACATCAGTGTATACACGTCAAACCCAATCTCCCAATTCATCCTCCCCCACCCACTGCTTTCCCCCCTTGGTGTCCATACGTTTGTTCTCTACATCTGTGTCTCAATTTATGCTCCACAAACCGGTTCATCTGTACCATTTTTCTAGGTTCCACATATATGCATTAATATACGATATTTGTTTTACTCTTTCTGACTTACTTCACTCCATATGACAGTCTCTAGATCCATCCACGTCTCTACAAATGACCCAATTTTGTTCCTTTTTATGGCTGAATAATATTCCATTGTATATATGTACCACATCTTCTTTATCCATTCGTCAGTTGATGGGCATTTAGGTTGCTTCCATGACCAGGCTAGTGTAAATAGAGCTGCAATGAACATTGGGGTGCATGTGTCTTTTTGAATTATGGTTTTCTCTGGGTATATGCCCAGTAATGGGGTTGCTGGGTCATATGGTAATTCTATTTTTAGTTCTATAAGGAACCTCCATACTGTTCTCCATAGTGGCTGTATCAATTTACATTCCCACCAACAGTGCAAGAGGGTTCTCTTTCCCCCACACCCTCTCCAGCATTTGTTGTTTGTAGATTTTCTGTTGATGCCCATTCTAATTGGTGTGAAGTGATACCTCATTGTAGTTTTGATTTGCATTTCTCTAATACTTAGTGATGTTGAGCAGCTTTTCATGTGCCTCTTGGCCATCTGTATGTCTTCTTTGGAGAAATGTCTCTTTAGGTCTTCTGTCCATTTTTGGATTGGGTTTTTTTTTTTTAATATTGAGCTGCATGAGCTGTTTATATATTTTGGAGATTAATCCCTTGTCTGATGATTCATTTGCAAATATTTTCTCCCATTCTGAGGCTTGCCTTTTCATCTTATTTATGGTTTCCTTTGCTGTGCAAAAGCTTTTAAGTTTCATTACATCCCATTTGTTTATTTTTGTTTTTATTTCCATTACTCTAGGAGGTGGATCAAAAAAGATCTTGCTGTGATTTATGTCAAGAAGTGTTCTTCCTATGTTTTCCTCTAAGAGTTTTATAGTGTCCGGTCTTACATTTAGGTCTCGAATCCATTTTGAGTTTGTTTTTGTGTATGGTGTTAGGGAGTGTTCTAATTTCATTCTTTTACATGTAGCTGTCCAGTTTTCCCAGAACCACTTATTGAAGAGACTGTCTTTTCTCCATTGTATATCCTTGCCTCCTTTGTCATAGATGAGTTGACCATAGGTATGTGGGTTTATCTCTGGGTTTTCTATCCTATTCCATTGATATATATTTCTGTTTTTGTGCCAGTACCATATTGTCTTGATTACTGTAGCTTTGTAGTATAATCTGAAGTCAGGGAGACAGATTCCTCCACTCCGTTTTTTTCCCTCAAGACTGTTTTGGATATTCAGTGTCTTTTTTGTCTCCATACAAATTTTAAGAATTTTTGTTCTAGTTCACTAAGAACTGCCATTGGTAATTTGATATGGATTGCATTGAATCTGAGATTGCTTTGGGTAGTATAGTCATTTTCACAATATTGATTCTTCCAATCCAAGAACACGGCATATCTCTCCATCTGTTGGTATCATCTTTAATTTCTTTCATCAGTGTCTTATAGTTTCCTGCATACAGGTCTTTTGTCTCCCTAGGTAGGTTTATGCCTAGGTATTTTATTCTTTTTGTTGCAGTGGTAAATGGGAGTATTTCCTTAATTTCTCTTTCAGATTTTTCATCATTAGTGTATGGGAATGCAAGAGATTTCTGTGCATTAATTTTGTATCCTGCAACTTTACCACATTCATTGATTAGCTCTAGTAGTTTTCTGGTGGCATCTTTAGGATTCTCTATGTATAGTATCATGTCATCTGCAAACAGTGACAGTTTTACTTCTTCTTTGCCAATTTGTATTCCTTTTATTTCTTTTTTTTCTCTGATTGCCATGGCTAGGACTTCCAAAACTATGTTGAATAATAGTGGTGAGAGTGGACATCCTTGTCTAGCTCCTGATCTTAGAGGAAATGCTTTCAGTTTTTCACTATTGAGAATGATGTTTGCTGTGGGTTAGTCATATATGGCCTTTATTATGTTGAAGTAGGTTCCCTCTATGCCCACTTTCTGGAGAGTTTTTATCATAAAAGGGTGTTGAATTTTCTCAAAAGATTTGTCTGCATCTATTGAGATGATCATATGGTTTTTCTTCTTCAATTTGTTAATATGGTGTATCACATTGATTGATTTGCATATATTGAAGAATCCTTTCATCCCTGGGATAAATCCCATTTGATCATGGTGTATGATCCTTTTAATGTGTTGTTGGATTCTGTTTGCTAGTATTTTGTTGAGGATTTTTGTTTCTATATTCATCAGTGATATTGGTCTGTAATTTTCTTTTTTTTGTACTATCTTTGTCTGGTTTTGCTATCAGGGTGATGGTGACCTCATAGAATGAGTTTGGGAGTGTTCTTTCCTCTGCAGTTTTTTGGAAGAGTTTGAGAAGGATGGGTGTTAGCTCTTCTCTAAATGTTTGATAGAATTCACCTGTGAAGCCATCTGGTCCTGGACTTTTGTTTGTTGGAAGATTTTAAATCACAGTTTCAATTTCATTACTTGTGATTGGTGTGTTCATATTTTCTATTTCTTCCTGGTTCAGTCTTGGAATGTTATACCTTTGTAAGAATTTGTCCATTTCTTCCAGGTTGTCCATTTTATTGGCATAGAGTTGCTTGTAGTAGTCCCTTATGGTGCTTTGTATTTCTGCAGTGTCTGTTGTAACTTCCCCTTTTCCATTTCTAATTTTACTGATTTTAGTCCTCTCCCTCTTTTTCTTGATGAGTCTGGCTAATGGTTTATCAATTTTGTTTACCTTCTCAAAGAACCAGCTTTTAGTTTTATTGATTTTTGTTATTGTTTTTGTAAGGCCAGACACTATTAAACTCTTAGAGGAAAACATAGGGAGAACACTCCATGACATAAATCACAGCAAGATCCTTTTTGACCCACCTCCTAGAGTAATGAAAAGAAAAACAAAAATAAACAAATGGGACCTAATGAAACTTAAAAGCTTTTGCACAGGAAAGGAAACCATAAACAAGACACAAAGACAACCCTCAGAATGGGAGACAATATTTGCAAATGAAGCAACTAACAGAGGATTAATCTCCAAAATTTACAAGCAGTTCATGCAGCTCAGTATCAAAAAAACACACAACCCAATGCAAAAATGGGCAGAAAACCTAAATAGACATTTCTCCACAGAAGATACTCAGATTGCCAGCAAACACATGAAAGAATGCTCAGCATCATTAATCATTAGAGAAATGCAAATCAAAACTACAATGAGATATCATCTCACACAGGTCAGAATGGCCATCATCAAAAAATCTAGAAACAATAAATGCTGGAGAGGGTGTGGATAATAGGGAACCCTCTTGCACTGTTGGTGGGAATGTAAATTGATACAGCTGCTGTGGAGAACAGTATGGAGCTTCCTTAAAAAACTAAAAATAGAACTACTATATGACCCAGCAATCCCACTACTGGACATATACCCTGAGAAAAACATAATTCAAAAAGAGTCATGTACCACAGTGTTCATTGCAGTTCTATTTACAATAGCCAGGACATGGAAGCAACCTATGTGTTTCTATTTCATTTATTTCTGCTCTGATCTTTATGATTTCTTTCCTTCTGCTAACCTTGGGTTTTGTTTGTTCTTCTTTCTCTGGTTCCTTTAGGTGTAAGGTTAGATTGTTTATTTGAGATTTTTCTTGTTTCTTGATGTAGGCTTGTATAGCTATAAACTGCCCTCTTAGAACTGCTTTTGCTGCATCCCATAGGTTTTGGATCGTCATGTTTTCATTGTCATTTGTCTCTAGGTATTTTTTCACTTCCTCTTTGATTTCTTCAGTGATCTCTTGGTTATTTAGTAACGTATTGCCTAGCCTCCATGTGTTTGTGTTTTTTACGTTTTTTTTCACTGTAACTCATTTCTCATCTCATAGCATTGTGGTCAGAAAAGATGCTTGATATGATTTCAGTTTTCTTAAATTTACTGAGGCTTGATTTGTGACCCAAGATGTGATTTATCCTGGAGGATGTTCTGTGCACACTTGAGAAGAAAGTGTAATCTGCTGTTTTGGGATGGAATGCCCTACAAATATCAATTAAATCTATCTGGTCTATTGTGTCATTTAAAGCTTGTGTTTCTTTATTAATTTTCTGTTTGGATGATCTGTCCATTGGTGTAAGTGAGGTGTTAAAGTCCCCCACTATTATTGTGTTACTGTCGATTTCCTCTTTTAGAGCTGTTAGCAGTTGCCTTATGTATTGAGGTGCTCCTATGTTGGGTGCATATATATTTATAATTGTTATATCTTCTTCTTGGATTGATCCCTTGATCATTACATAGTGTCCTTCCTTGTCGCTTGTAACATTCTTTATTTTAAAGTCTATTTTATCTGATATGAGTATTGCTACTCCAGCTTTGTTTTGATTTCCATTTGCATGGAATCTCTTTTTCCATCCTCTCACTTTCAGTCTGTATGTGTCCCTAGGTCTGAAGTGGGTCTCTTGTAGACAGCATATATATGGGTCTTGTTTTTGTATCCATTCAGCCAGCCTGTGTCTTTTGGTTGGAGCTCTTAATCCATTCACGTTTAAGGTAATTATCGATATGTATGTTCCTATGACCATTTTCTTAATTGTTTTGGGTTTGTTTTTGTGGGTCCTTTTCTTCTCTTGTGTTTCCCACTTAGAGAAGTTCCTTTAGCATTTGTTGTAGAGCTGGTTTGGTGGTGCTGAATTCTCTTAGCTTTTGCTTGTCTGTAAAGCTTTTGATTTCTCCATCGAATCTGAATGAGATCCTTGCTGGGTAGAGTAATCTTGGTTGTAGGTTCTTCCCTTTCATCACTTTAAGTATATCATGCCACTCCCTTCTGGCTGGTAGAGTTTCTGCTGAGAAATCAACTGTTAACCTTATGGGAGTTCCCTTGTATGCTATTTGTCGTTTTTCCCTTGCTACTTTCAATAATTTTTCTTTGTCTTTAATTTTTGCCAATTTGTTTACTATGTGTCTTGGCATGTTTCTTCTTGGGTTTATCCTGTAGGGGACTCTTTGCGCTTCCTAGACTTGGGTGGCTATTTCCTTTCCCATGTTAGGGAAGTTTTTGAGTATAATCTCTTCAAATATTTTCTCGGGTCCTTTCTCTCTCTCTTCTCCTTCTGGGACCCCTATGATGCGAATGTTGTTGCATTTAATGTTGTCCCAGTGGTTTCTTAGGCTGTCTTCATTTCTTTTCATTCTTTTTTCTTTATTCTCTTCCACAGCAGTGAATTCCACCATTCTGTCTTCCAGGTCACTTATCCATTCTTCTTCCTCAGTTATTCTGCCATTGATTCCTTCTAGTGTAGTTTTCATTTCATTTATTGTATTGTTTATCTCTGTTTGTTTCTTCTTTAATTCTTCTAGATCTTGGTTAAACATTTCTTGCATCTTCTCGATCTTTGCCTCCATTCTTTTTCTGAGGTCCTGGATCATCTTCACTATCATTATTCTGAATTCTTTTTCTGGAAGGTTGCCTATCTCCATCTCATTTTATTGTTTTTCTGGGGTTTTATCTTGTTCCTTCATCTGGTATATAGCCCTCTGCCTTTTCATCTTGTCTATCTTTCTGTGAATGTAGTTTTTGTTCCACAGGCTGCAGGATTGTAGTTGTTCTTGCTTCTCAATTGCACTGTTTTTAAAGAAACTGTAGAGGAGCAACAAAAAGCCAAGCAACTTTTTAATTGGATTATATCAATCATTTAGTCAAGCAGTTTTAGACCAAGAATCAGAAACCCAAGGAATACATTTATTGCTTTAATCTGCACATATTAAAGGCATTTATTACCATGCTACAGCTTTTTGGTAGTCCACTATTTTCCTTTTCCTTTTTGGCTCTTCAGAAACTTGAATACTTACGCTTGTACATGATCTTGTGTTTTGCTACCCTTTTTACTGTAAAATGTAAATATTTTAAGGGATATTTTGATTCTAAATATGATAAAAGAATTTCTCACCTAAAAATAGAGGAATATTAAACCTTCCCCAGAGGCAGATAACGCCATCCAGGGTCACTGATTTTTTATATGTAGTATACAGCATTCAATAAAGAATTATTAGCCATGACAGAAAGCAGCACCAGGTGATGTAGAAAACAAACAAGAACAGATAATAGAAACATCCCCCAGGTAATCCAAATGTTTTGGCGTGTAGGATAAATATGTGGAAGTTAGAGGAATTGTTTCCAAAGCATCACTCCAAAAAGGACTCATATCCAGATTATACAAATAATTTCTAAAAATCAATTCAGGAAAAAAAATCATCCATTGAACAATTTGAAGAAAAGATTTAAAGAGAGATGTTACAAAAGAGGATACCCAAATGACCAATAAATACATAAAATATTCAACATTATCATCAGAAAAATTCAAAATAAACAACAGTGAGAAACACGCATACCAAAATGAATAAAACTGACTGACAACATAAATGTACTACTCTGGTTTGGAATGATATTCTTGCTACTAATATTACTACTGTGGTAACATTTAACATGAGATCTACCCTCTTAAAAAACGTTTGTGTGCAATACAGTGTTGTTAACTATAGGCACGATGTTGTTCAGCAGATTTCTGGAAATTATTCATCTTGCAAAACTGAAACTCTATACCCATTCAACAGCATCTCTTCATTCCTCCAGCCTCTGGCAAACAACATTCTATTCTCTGCTTCTATGAGTTTGACTATGTTAGATGTTTCATACAAGTGGAATCATGCAGTATTTTTCTTTCTGTGACTGGCTTGTTTCACTGAGCATGATGTCCTTAAAGTTCCCCCAGGCTGTTACAAGTGACAGAATTTTCTTCCTTTTTAAGGCTAAATAATATTCCATTGTATGAATGTAGCACATTTTAAAAAATCTACTCATCTGTTGACAGACCTTTAGGTTGTTTCTGCATCTTGGCTGTCGTGAATAATGCTGTACTGCTGCAATGCACATATCTTTAAGATCCTGATTTTAATTCTTATGGATAAATATGAAGAAGTAGGATTGCTGGATTCCATGATAGTTCTATTTTTAATTTTTTGAGAGACCTCCATACTGTTTTCCATAGTGGGTGCCCCATTTTATATTCCCACCCACATCAACATAGTATAAGGGTTCCAGTTTGTCCACATTCTGGCCAATAATCATTATCTTTTGTTGATTTTTAATAATAGCCGTCCTAACAATGGTATCTTGTTGCAGAATTGACTTGCATTTCTCTGATTATTAGTGCTGTTGAGCATCTTTTCATAAACCTATTGTGTATTTGTATGTCTTCTTTGGAGAAATGTCTATTCAAGTTCTTTGCCCATTTTTAATTGGGTTATTTGAGTTTTTTTGCTATTGAGTTATAGGATTTCCTTATCCACTTTGGATATTAACCCCTTATCAGATATATGGTTTCAAATATTCTTTCCCATTCCATAGTTTGTGTTTTCACTCTTTAAATTGTTTCCTTTGCTGTGTCTAGTGCGGGATTTTGATAATGAGGGAGATTATTTGTATGAGATGGGGGTAAAATGGGAAATCTCTGTACCCCCTGTTCAATTTTGCCATGAACCTAAAAGTGCTCTAAAAAATAGTCTATTAACTTTAGACTTTAGAATGTACAACACCAAAAATGAACTCTAACATAAACTATGGACTTTAGGTGGTAATATTCACATGTGGGAGCAAGGGGTATAAAGGAACTCTGTACTTTATTATCAATTTTGCTGTGAACATAAACTGCTCTAAAAGAGTCTGTTTTAAAAAATTAGCTGACAGGGGCTTCCCTGGTGGTGCCTGGGAAGGTTAAGAATCTGCCTGCCAATGCAGGGGACACAGGTTCAAGCCCTGGTCGGGGAAGATCCCACATGCCGTGGAGCAACTAAGCCCGTGCGCCACAACTACTGAGCCTGTGCTCTAGGGCCCGCGA
The DNA here is from genome assembly GCF_949987535.1 of Balaenoptera acutorostrata. Taxonomy (NCBI): domain Eukaryota; kingdom Metazoa; phylum Chordata; class Mammalia; order Artiodactyla; family Balaenopteridae; genus Balaenoptera; species Balaenoptera acutorostrata. The sequence goes on along the minus strand of NC_080075.1, from coordinate 49,672,101 downwards.
ACCACAACTACTGAGCCCGTGTGCTACAACTACTGAAGCCCGTGTGCCTAGAGCCCGTGCTCTGCAACAAGAGAAGCCACTGCGATGAGAAGCCTGCGCACCGCAGTGAAGAGTAGCCCCCGCTGGCCGCAACTAGAGAAAGCCTGCATGCAGCAACGAAGACCCAATGCAGCCAAAAATAAATAAATTAAATAAATAAATTAAAAAAAAATTAACTGACAATATAAAGTGCTAGTGAGTACATGAAGAGACCGTATCTCACATATATTGCTTGTAGGAGTGTAAGTTGGTACTACAGCTTTGGGAAATGGTTGGCAACATCTCCTAAAGCTCAACATATGCATACTCTAATCCAGCAATCCTGGGAATATACCCACCAAAAGGAGGGGCATATGTTCACCAAATTACATGTACAAGAACAGGCATAGCAGTCCTACTTACAGTCATCAAATATTGGTAAAAAACAAAATTTCCATCAAGAATAGAATGGATAAATACATTGTGGCATAATCATATAGTGGGATTCTCTAGGGCAATGAGAATGATTTAACACAACCTGACTAAATCTCACAAATAAAATATTGAGTGAAGGAAGCCATACATACAATTACATATACAATATTATTCCAATACATAAAATTCAAAATCATGTAAATTAACCTTATGATAGCAAAAGAATATTTACCTTTGGCAGAAAAGACAGATAGTAAGCATGACATAGACTACTGTGGTGCTGGTAATGTTCTATATCCTTCCCTAGGAGCTGAGAATGTGGGTATGTTCACCTTCGGTAATGTATCAAGATGCACAAATTAAGATTTGTGCACTTTTTCTATATGCATGCTTGATTTCTGTTTTTAAAATGTTTACAAGAAAGAGAAAAGCATGTATCCAGTCCTCAATGGGGCCTTGCTAATGCTGGAATTAATAGTTTTTCAGCACTCATCAATTGAGCTCGCTTTACAAAATAACTGGACTTGAAATACCATTCCCTACCGCCTCTTTAGTTGGTATCATCAAATTTTTATTCAACACCTACTTTGTTGGCAAAAATGGTGCTAAGTCTAGAGTATAAAAATAACTAAGACACTTGAACTATCCAAATAGCATAAAATCTAGTTCTGGGAGGCATACAGGAACAGATAATTTTGCATTAATACATACCATGCGGAAATAGGAACAAGGTGCCATGGAATGTAGGAAACTGCAAGATTGGTCTGCTGTGTCAAGTACCTGCAAGTGTGTGTGTATGTGTGTGAATTTCAGAAAGCAATTTCTAAAACAGATGATTCCTGGGCCTAATCTTCAAAATAAAGAAGAATTTAAGCACATAAAGGGGAGGAGTGAGGGAATTGCAAAGAGAGGGAGAGGCATGAGTGAAGACGTGGGACTGTTAAATTGTGGCATTAGAGCTGAATTCATAAGCAGCTCAGTGATACTAGAGCATACATGTCAAGGCAGCGGGTGATATGAACAATGGATGGAAAGATAGAGCCCTGGCATGGAAACCTTAGAATCGCTCTGTATGGCTGTGGTGGTTGATTGTATGAAGGTGTAATATTTAAGGGGACAAATTCACTCAATGGACATATACTCACTGGAAACAGTGGAGGCTAGGCATACAGAAGCTCAGAAAAGTATGCAAGGAGTGCACACTGGGACACATAGGTACATGCTGCTGTGACATTTCTTAATCTCACTATGGACATCCACTAAGGTTTCTTTCACCCACTGTCACTCTTGGAGGTCTGGTGTCACCCCTGATGTGGCCACCTTGTCTACAGGACAGGGTATAGAGGCGGGCATGCATGGAGTGGTAGGTTCACTGAGGCATATGCATCTTGGCATCCAGGGTGTGGGGGAACAGGCCAGTGTTGTGGAAACACATATGTACATTCATAGAAAGTTCCCCAGACAGTTTCTGGCCCAGCTGATAAAGTGATTCGCATAGCAGTGGTTCCCATTGATTTCTAAGAGTCATAGCATATGATTGACCAGGCTGTGCAATAGAAACATCCTTATTTTTATGCTTAATTTGAGGAAGGTCAACTTTGTCTAATTTACACAAAAGTGCTCTATGAGCAGTGGCAGCTCTTGTAGGTCATGCCAGGGAATTTGAAATACAGCGTGTATGTGTTGTGAAAAATTTTGGAGGATTTTAAGTTTCTAATATGCATGTTTAAATTTTCATTTTATATATATTTCTGTGTCAATAATAAGGAGAATGTATAAAATGGAGCAGAGCTGGAGGTGGAGATACAGATTAGGAAACTGTATATAATAGTCCGGGTGAGAAATAAAGAGATTTTGACATGTGGAAATCATAGTAAAAATGAAGAGGAAGAGACGGACTTGAGAAATATTTAAGAGGAAACTTTGGTGGGACTTAATTGGCTGTAGATAGTGATGTGAAGAGAGGAATTTAGGATGATTTTGGGGCTTCTCAAACTTTATTAATTAGATAGGAGGTAATAGAGAAAAAACAGGCCTGTGAAGGTGAGCTTGATTTTAAATCCAGTGGGGTTCAGGTATTTATGAAACATCCAAGTGAATGTGTATATCTCACAATTTAGATCAAGAGTTAATGACCAGGAATGCAGGGAGATAATCTGGTGATGTCATGGAATCCAAGGGAGTTTTGAACAAAAGGTTATGAACAGTCATGTCAAATATTGAAGGTTGTCAGGTAAGATTAAATTGAGAAGCAATTCACTTTCACTATTTTTTTTTTTTGACTCCATCTAGACTTTATTTTGGTATAATTTGTGAGACAGAAATCCAACTTTATTGATAAAGAGTATCTTTTAAATGTTCAAGGAATTTTTTTTTTTTTTCTGGTTTTGACACTTTATTCAGCATGGCCCTTTTTTTTTTTTTTCCCACACACACACACTGTATTTTATTTTTACAAGAGATAAATAGACTGACACCAAGCATTGTACATGGATGACCACAACAAAAGCAACAATGATTGCAATTACCAAACATGAAACACACTCATACTATGTCATAATATTGACATTCAGTCCAGTAATCCTCCACTGTAACAGCTCCTTTACTTTGCAGTGAAAATTGGTTTGTATATTCTTTGCCTCTGAGTCCTTGTGGGATTTTTTTTTTTTAATTCAGACAGAAAGTCACAAAAATTATATTCATCCTCATCAGTTCACTCAGTCCCATGTAATTAATTTTTTTTTTTATCTTGATCTTTTGTTAGCACTTTTATGAGTTCATCAGTTTTTCATTAGAGTTCTGAAAATGCTTATTCATTCAGTTCAGCAGTACAGTCAGTTACCAGAAACCTGTACTTGTCAGAGTCTTTTCCATGAATTTCTTGAAGATGAAACCCTTTTATAGGAACATATTTGCAAAATCATCAGAGTACACCCAGAACTGTCTGTAAATGACAAAAGGCTTAAAAATGACCATGGTTAAAGATTTGATGAAAGTTCATAATAATGCAGTTGACAAGAAAATTAGTTATTTCTGAGATATACATTTTAAAGTAATAACTAGGATTATTACTTATAACATTATACCAGAACATATAAGATTTTTAGAAGTTTCCTGTAATGTCTGAAACATTTATATTAACATATTTCCATACATATTTCCATACAAATACAAATATAAGATTTTTAGAAATTTCATGTAATGTCTGAAACATTTATATTAACATATTTCCATACATATTTCCATACAAATACAAATATAAGATTTTTAGAAATTTCATGTAATGTCTGAAACATTTATATTAACATATTTCCATACAAATAACCCAATGAAAGTTTAGTATTAGTTGTTTTGTTTGTCTTTTTATACTGCAGGTTCTTATTAGGCATCAGTTTTATACACATCAGTGTATACATGTCAATCCCAATCGCCCAATTCAGCACACCACCATCCCCACCTCACCGCAGTTTTCCCCCCTTGGTGTCCATATGTCCATTCTCTACATCTGTGTCTCAACTTCTGCCCTGCAAACTGGCTCATCTGTACCATTTTTCTAGGTTCCACATACATGCATTAATATACGATATTTGTTTTTCTCTTTCTGACTTACTTCACTCTGTATGACAGTCTCTAGATCCATCCACTTCTCAACAAATGACTCAATTTCGTTCCTTTTTATGGCTGAGTAATATTCCATTGTATATATGTACCACAACTTCTTTATCCATTCGTCTGTTGATGGGCATTTAGGTTGCTTCCATGACCTGGCTATTGTAAATAGTGCTGCAATGAACATTCGGGTGCATGTGTCTTTTTGAATTACGGTTTTCTCTGGGTATATGCCCAGTAGTGGGATTGCTGGGTCATATGGTAATTCTATTTTTAGTTTTTTAAGGAACCTCCATATTGTTCTCCATAGTGGCTGTATCAATTTACATTCCCACCAACAGTGCAAGAGGGTTCCCTTTTCTCCACACCCTCTCCAGCATTTGTTGTTTGTAGATTTTCTGATGATGCCCATTCTAACAGGAGTGAGGTGATACCTCATTGTAGTTTTGATTTGCATTTCTCTAATAATTAGTGATGTTGAGCAGCTTTTCATGTGCCTCGTGGCCATCTGTATGTCTTCTTTGGAGAAATGTCTATTTAGGTCTTCTGCCCATTTTTGGATTGGGGTGTTTGTTTCTTTGATATTGAGCTGAATGAGCTGTTTATATATTTTGGAGATTAATCCTTTGTCCGTTGATTCATTTGCAAATATTTTCTCCCATTCTGAGGGTTGTCTTTTCGTCTTGTTTATGGTTTCCTTTGCTGTGCAAAAGCTTTGAAGTTTCATTAGGTCCCACTTGTTTATTTTTGTTTTTATTTCCATTACTCTAGGAGGTGGATCAAAAAAGATCTTGCTGTGATTTATGTCAAAGAGTGTTCTTCCTATGTTTTCCTCTAAGAGTTTTATAGTGTCCAGTCTTATATTTAGGTCTCTAATCCATTTTGAGTTTATTTTTGTGTATGGTGTTAGGGAGTATTCTAATTTCATTCTTTTACATGTAGCTCTCCAGTTTTCCCAGCACCACTTATTGAGGAGACTGTCTTTTCTCCATTGTATATCTTTGCCTCCTTTGTCATAGATTAGTTGACCATAGGTGCGTGGGTTAATCTCTGGGCTTTCTATCTTGTTCCATTGATCTATGTTTCTGTTTTTGTGCCAGTACCATATTGTCTTGATTACTGTAGCTTTGTAGTATAGTCTGAAGTCAGGGAGTCTGATTCCTCCAGCTCCATTTTTTTGCCTCAAGACTGCTTTGGCTATTCGGGGTCTTTTGTGTCTCCATACAAATTTTAAGATGATTTGTTCTAGCTCCGTAAAAAATGCCATTGGTAATTTGATAGGGATTGCATTGAATCTGTAGATTGCTTTGGGTAGTATACTCATTTTCACAATGTTGATTCTTCCAATCCAAGAACATGGTATATCTCTCCATCTGTTGGTATCATCTTTAATTTCTTTCATCAGTGTCTTATAGTTTTCTGCATACAGGTCTTTTGTCTCCCTAGGTAGGTTTATTCCTAGGTATTTTATTCTTTTTGTTGCAAAAGTAAATGGGAGTGTTTCCATAATTTCTCTTTCAGATTTTTCATCATTAGTGTAGAGGAATGCAAGAGATTTCTGTGCATTAAGTTTGTAACCTGCAACTTTACCATATTCATTAATTAGCTCTAGCAGTTTTCTGGTGGCAGTTTTAGGATTCTCTATGTATAGTATCATGTCATCCGCAAACAGTGACAGTTTTACTTCTTCTTTTCCAATTTGTATTCCTTTTATTTCTTTTTCTTCTCTGATTGCCGTGGCTAGGACTTCCAGAACTATGTTGAATAATAGTGGTGAGAGTGGACATCCTTGTCTCGTTCCTGATCTTAGAGGAAATGCTTTCAGTTTTTCACCATTGAGAATGATGTTTGCTGTGGGTTTGTCATATGTGGCCTTTATTATGTTGAGGTAGGTTCCGTCTATGCCCACTTTCTGGAGAGTTTTTATCATAAATGGGTGTTGAATTTTGTCAAAAGCTTTTTCTGCATCTATTGAGATGATCATATGGTTTTTATTCTTCAATTTGTTAATATGGTGTATCACATTGATTGATTTGCGTATATTGAAGAATCCTTGCATCCCTGGGATAAATCCCACTTGATCGTGGTGTATGATCCTTTTGATGTGTTGTTGGATTCTGTTTGCTAGTATTTTGTTGAGGATTTTTGCATCTATATTCATCAGTGATATTGGTCTGTAATTTTCTTTTTTTGTAGTGTCTTTGTCTGGTTTTGGTATCAGGGTGATGGTGGCCTCATAGAATGAGTTTGGGAGTGTTCCTTCCTCTGCAATTTTTTGGAAGAGTTTGAGAAGGATGGGTGTTAGCTCTTCTCTAAATGTTTGATAGAATTCACCTGTGAAGCCATCTGGTCCTGGACTTTTGTTTGTTGGAAGATTTTTAATCACAGTTTCAATTTCATTACTTGTGATTGGTCTGTTCATATTTTCTGTTTCTTCCTGATTCAGTCTTGGAAGGTTATACCTTTCTAAGAATTTGTCCATTTCTTCCAGGTTGTCCATTTTATTGGCATAAAGTTGCTTGTAGTAGTCTCTTAGGATGTTTTGTATTTCTGCGGTGTCTGTTGTAACTTCTCCTTTTTCATTTCTGATTTTATTGATTTGAGTCCTCTCCCTCTTTTTCTTGATGAGTCTGGCTAATGGCTTATCAATTTTGTTTATCTTCTCAAAGAACCAACTTTTAGTTTTATGGATCTTTGCTATTGTTTTCTTTGTTTCTATTTCATTTATTTCTGCTCTGATCTTAATGATTTCCTTCCTTTGGCTAACTTTGGGTTTTGTTTGTTCTTCTTTCTCTAGTTCCTTTAGGTGTAAGGTTAGATTGTTTACTTGAGATTTTTCTTGTTTCTTTAGGTAGGCTTGTATAGCTATAAACTTCCCTCTTAGAACCGCTTTTGCTGCATCCCATAGGTTTTGGGTCGTCGTGTTTTCATTGTCATTTGTCTCTAGGTATTTTTTCATTTCCTGTTTGATTTCTTCAGTGATCTCTTGGTTATTTAGTAACATATTGTTTAGCCTCCATGTGTTTGTCTTTTTTACGTTTTTTTCCCAGTAATTCATTTCTAATCTCATAGCGTTGTGGTCAGCAAAGATGCTTGATATGATTTCAATTTTCTTAAATTTACTGAGGCTTGATTTGTGACCCAAGATGTGATCTATCCTGGAGAATGTTCCATGCGCACTTGAGAAGAACGTGTAATCTGCCGTTTTTTGGATGGAATGTCCTATATATATCAATTAAATCTATCTGGTCTATTATGTCATTTAAAGCTTCTGTTTCTTTATTAATTTTCTGTTTGGATGATCTGTCCATTGGTGTAAGTGAGGTGTTAAAGTCCCCCACTATTATTGTGTTACTGTCGATTTCCTCTTTTAGAGCTGTTAGCAGTTGCCTTATGTATTGAGGTGCTCCTATGTTGGGTGCATATATATTTATAATTGTTATATCTTCTTCTTGGATTGATCCCTTGATCATTACATAGTGTCCTTCCTTGTCGCTTGTAACATTCTTTATTTTAAAGTCTATTTTATCTGATATGAGTATTGCTACTCCAGCTTTGTTTTGATTTCCATTTGCATGGAATCTCTTTTTCCATCCTCTCACTTTCAGTCTGTATGTGTCCCTAGGTCTGAAGTGGGTCTCTTGTAGACAGCATATATATGGGTCTTGTTTTTGTATCCATTCAGCCAGCCTGTGTCTTTTGGTTGGAGCTCTTAATCCATTCACGTTTAAGGTAATTATCGATATGTATGTTCCTATGACCATTTTCTTAATTGTTTTGGGTTTGTTTTTGTAGGTCCTTTTCTTCTCTTGTGTTTCCCACTTAGAGAAGTTCCTTTAGCATTTGTTGTAGAGCTGGTTTGGTGGTGCTGAATTCTCTTAGCTTTTGCTTGTCTGTAAAGCTTTTGATTTCTCCATCAGATCTAAATGAGATCCTTGCCGGGTAGAGTAATCTTGGTTGTAGGTTCTTCCCTTTCATCACTTTAAGTATATCATGCCACTCCCTTCTGGCTTGCAGAGTTTCTGCTGAGAAATCAGCTGTTAACCTTATGGGAGTTCCCTTGTATGTTATTTGTCGTTTTTCCCTTGCTGCTTTCAGTAATTTTTCTTTGTCTTTAATTTTTGCCACTTTGATTACTATGTGTCTCGGCGTGTTTCTCCTTGGGTTTATTCTGTATGGGACTCTCTGCGCTTCCTGGACTTGGGTGGCTATTTCCTTTCCCATGTTAGGGAAGTTTTCGTCTATAATCTCTTCAAGTATTTTCTCTGGTCCTTTCTCTCTCTCTTCTCCTTCTGGGACCCCTATAATGCGAATGTTGTTGCGTTTAATGTTGTCCCAGAGGTCTCTTAGGCTGTCTTCATTTCTTTTCATTCTTTTTTCTTTAGTCTGTTCCGCAGCAGTGAATTCCACCATTCTGTCTTCCAGGTCACTTATCCGTTCTTCTGCCTCAGTTAATCTGCTATTGATTCCTTCTAGTGTAGTTTTCATTTCAGTTATTGTATTGGTCATCTCTCTTTGTTTGTTCTTTAATTCTTCTAGGTCTTTGTTAATCATTTCTTGCATCTTCTCAATCTTTGCTTCCATTCTTATTCTGAGGTCCTGGATCATCTTCACTATCATTATTCTGAATTCTTTTTCTGGAAGGTTGCCTATCTCCACTTCATTTAGTTGTTTTTCTGGGGTTTTTTCTTGTTCCTTCATCTGGTACATAGCCCTCTGCCTTTTCATCTTCTCTTTCTTTCTGTAACTGTGGTTTTTGGTCCACAGGCTGCAGGATTGTAGTTTTTCTTGCTTCTGTTGTCTGCCCTCTGGTGGTTGAGGCTATCTAAGAGGCTTGATGGGAGGCTCTGGTGGTGGGTAGAGCTGACTGTTGCTGTGGCGGTCAGAGCTCAGTAAAACCTTAATCCACTTGACTGTTGATGGGTGGGGCTGGGTTCCCTCCCTGTTGCTGTGGCGGTCAGAGCTCAGTAAAACCTTAATCCACTTGACTGTTGATGGGTGGGGCTGGGTTCCCTCCCTGTTGGTTGTTTTGCCTGAGGCAACCCAACACTGGAGCCTACCCGTGCTCTTTGGTGGGGTTAATGGCAGACTCTGGGAGGGCTCACACCAAGGAGAACTTCCCAGGACCTCTGCTGCCAGTGTCCTTATCCCCACGGTGAAACAGAGCCACCACTTGCCTCTGCAGGAGACCCCCCAACACCAGCAGGTACGTCTGGTTCAGTCTCCCCCAGGGTCACTGCTCCTTCCCCTGGGTCCCGATGCACACATTACTTTGTGTGTGCCCTCCAAGAGTGGGGTCTCTGTTTCCCCCAGTCCTGTCACAGTCCTGCAATCAATTCCCACTAGACTTCAAAGTCTGATTCTCTAGGAATTCCTCCTCCCATTGCCGGACCCCCAGGTTGGGAAGCCTGACGTGGGGCTCAGAACCTTCACTCCAGTGGGTGGACTTCTGTGGTATAAGTGTTCGCCAGTCTGTGAGTCACCCACCCAGCAGTTATGGGATTTGATTTTACTCTGATTGCGCCCCTCCTACCGTCTCACTGTGGCTTCTCCTCTGTCCTTGGACGTGGGGTATCCTCCTTGGTGAAGTCCAGGGTCTTCCTGTCAATGATTGTCCAGCAGCCAGTTGTGATTCTGGTGCTCTCGCAAGAGGGAGTGAGAGCACGTCCTTCTACTCCGCCATCTTGGTTAATCTCCCTCACTTTCACTATTTTTAAGTCCTTGGTTACTCTTTAGAGAACTGTTTCAAAGTAGGGGAATGGGTAGAATCCAAATTGCATTGGGTGCAGAATTGAGGAAAAAGAGGAGACAACAACATCTAAAATTGTTTTGCTCAGGGGTAAAGGATAACTAAGGTCCCTTGGGTTGGGTTTTATAGTTTTACTCTGTTTATTCTGTTTTGTATTTAGATTGGAAGTAATGATAGAGGAAGTATGAAGGGGAAATAGTTGGTTTAGAAAGAAGAGGGGATAATTGAAACACTGTCTAGGGGGCTTGGAGAGGATGAAATGATAATCATAATTATGAGAATAATGATGATGGTGATAATGATTATTGTAATGGTATCATCTCTCATTTATGGAATTCTAACACTAGGCAACTTTATAAGGAAGATCCTATCATTCCCAACTTGCAGATGAGAAAGTGAGGCTTAGAGAGGTTAAGTAACTTACCCAGAGTCACACAGCCATAAAGTGCCAAAGTTTGTATTTAAATCCAGATCTCTCTGTTGATGCCCATGACTTAATGACTAATATGCACTGCCTGTCACAAAGCAAGCATATAGATAGATGAGGCAGATGGAATTTCACTTCATCCCTGAGAAAGGAACAAACTTACTCCAGTTTCTTTCTCCTATTTTGGTAGTAGGCATATGTTCAGAAGGAACATAATAAATTCTCTGTGGTGTTGCATTTGATTTTGCATTTTTGTTTAATATTTGCTTCTTTGCCTTAATTGGCAACATGATCCACATATTATTTTTAATTGGCATGACCATATTCTTTATCTTCCAAACCAGAACAATTTTTAAAGCAAAGGAGGGCATTGTTAATACAAATTAAACCAAACAGGCATAAACGAGGACTGTCCTAAACACACCTTGTTTTAATTTTAATACCCACTGCTATTATATATACACAGTGTGATAAAGATTGGATTGGCATGATTGATGTTACGTAGTTCCAAGCTTCAAAGCATATTTTGTCTAGGAGAACTGGCATTATTTTCATAAAATCTGTGACAGTAGCATCCATCATTCACATAGCTAATGCCTTTTATTAACCCAAAAAGATATTCTTAGAATCATGTGGAGTTGAGAATTAAATGGAACCTCAGACAGAACTTATCTAGGCCAATCTTTTTTCACTTGCTTAAGTTAATCTCGTTTCAAGGTCCCCCTTTACCTGCTATCTGAAGTTACTTGTATTAAAAACAAACAAACAAACAAAACAGAACAAACAACAACCAAAAAAACACTGACCCTTTGAAATAGCTTTAGGGAGGCCAACACATTGAAGGTTCTCTAAGATGTATTTTGACTTACACACTATGTGGGTAGAGCATTTTAAAAAGATCCACCTACTTAAGTATCAAGATCTCTTTTCATAGATTTAATTCAAATGGTTTCCTAGGGTTTTTTGTTTTGTTTTGTTTTGTTTTCCTATTTTGAGCCAAAATAAATTAGGTCAGCAAAGTTTTGTGATGTTGAGCTCTGTTTTCCACTAGGCCTTCTCATTGTTATCATCACTGACCACTGCTCATAACCTGCTATTTCCTTAAATATGAGCAACTGCTTTGCTCTCTTCTACCACTGTATCTGTTATCATTCTTGGTAATTTAACACATCATCTATCCAACATCTCTGCTACTCTGTTTTTGGCCCTCCTCCTCAACCTTTTTAATTTTTTCTCCAGTTTTTATTTCAATTTGCAATACCACCATTTACCAAATTGCTCAGACGAAAAACTTAGGAGTCATCTTTGGTTTTCCCTAACACTGCTCACATCACCCCACATGTCTAACCAAATAGCGGGTCAGCTTTATGTTCCCACACAACATCTTTTTTTTATTATTATTATTTTTTTATTTTTGGCTGTGTTGTGTCTTCGTTTCTGTGCGAGGGCTTTCTCTAGTTGCGCCAAGTGGGGGCCACTCTTCATCGCGATGCGCGGGCCTCTAACTATCGTGGCCTCTCTTGTTGCAGAGCACAGGCTCCAGACGCGCAGGCTCAGTAGTTGTGGCTCACGGGCCTAGTTGCTCCGTGGCATGTGGGATCTTCCCAGACCAGGGCTCGAACCCGTGTCCCCTGCATTGGCAGGCAGATTCTCAACCACTGCGCCACCAGGGAAGCCCCCCACACATCTTAATACTGTCATTTACACCACTGCCTCTGTCACCTTTTGCTGGTGATGCAATACCTTCATCATTTTCCTGCTTCCACTCTTGTCCCCATAAAGCCCACTTAACACTCTGTAACATGAGTAGACACTGAAAAATATAAATGATATTTTATCAAGCACCATGTAATTATCTAGAAGTTCCTCCATGATCTAGCTCCTACCTTATTCTCCTGTGTCATTTTTTAATCACAGTGCTCTTTGTTATTTCTTGAACAGAGAGAGCTCATGTCCTCTTCAGGGCCATTACACTTGTCCTCTCAGTCTGGCATACATTTCACCAATATCTTTTTCTACCCAGCCTCTTCTCCTGATTCGAGTGTCTTAAAATGTCTTTTTATTTGAAGAGCCTTTCCTGACTACATTATACAAAAAAGAAAAAAAACCTCTTAGTGACTATCTCCCAACTGTGCTTTGTTTTCCTAATGCACCTTAAAAATGTGTGTACTTGTTTAAAGTATGCCTTGTCCACATGAATGTAAATATCATGATGGAAATAACATGATATATCTTGTACCTATGCTCCTAGGACAGTGGCAGTATCAGAGGGAAATTTGGCAATATCTGTTCAATAAATGAACAAGGTAATTATAAAGACAAAATGAGGTCTTGTATGTGAAAAGCCTAGAGAAAGCCTGGCATAAAATGAGTCCTCCTGCAATCAGCCTGTTAAAGAGGAAGGTGTGACTCTTACATTAATTTTAGTTGTGTATTTTCATACCACAAGACACCATAATATAGGAAATAAAAATTATCAGTCCAAAGTTAGAATGTTTTATTTGCTTGATATAAAAACATATAATTTTCAAAGGCTAGAAAGAGTCACTAAGTCACTACTCTTGAGGTTAGGTCCTGGGTATTCTGAGATGACACATGTAAATGAAAACCAACCCAGACATGCTCTTGTGTGCCAATATTTTGATAGATATCACTAAGTGTGTCTAATGATAGGCAGTTGAAAAGGCTTGGAATCTGCTACCAAGGAGATCATAGTCTAGAGGAAGAGATAGGCAAAGAAACAAAGCATAGTGTAATGTGAAAAATACCTCAGCAGAAGGAGTGATTAAATGCCCAAGAGTCCTGGGAAAGACTGATGTAAAATGTGATGAATGATCTGTGTTAAAGAGATGCTAACCAATCATACATAGGAAAGGTAGACTGATAAACTAGTATGTAAAAGTCATAAAGATATGAAGTGGCACAGTGTGTTCAGTGAACCACAGTCAGCATAATATGTCCTGAGTATAATATGAGAATGATAAACAATGGAAGATGTGTCGGGAGATATAGGCAGGGGTCTTGGCCCCATTACTGGTTCACAACTGCTATTCAGTCGTTGTTCCTATTTTTCCTCTTCTTCCATTCAAGGTATCTAATCAGGGAGGTATATTTTCACTGAAGCATTTTTCAAATTAAAGCACGTTAAGTTCTTGAGTGAAGAAATTAGCCTCTTGAATATGGGATTTCCTTTCATCTTATTGTTATATTACTTTAAACACTTTATTTCCTGTTGTTTTATGTTTAAAATTCATTCTTTAAAAAGGATTTTTATGTCAAGTGTTTTTAGAGAGCACATGTTTTTCAACATGTGTGGGTTGGCTTTCACTGTGGAGAAATATCTAAAGAAAATACTGTTTTGCTTTTGCGTAGCCATTCCTTTATTTTTTATACCTAATACAAACATATCCTATATTATGAATGATGGATTATTTCTAAAAAGCTCCACTGATATTTCACTATAAGTTCCAAATTCATTGTTTATTATACAAACCTGTCTTAACCAACAATCTTTTAAATTTGCCACAGGAATCATTCTTTATTTCCATTGTAGGTGCTTTAATTGTCTTTAATTTGTGCTTATGTTTCTTTTTGGGGACAAATTTTTATCTTTTTTTTTCAGTTTTTTTTATGTCAGTGACTTATGCTTTCCAAATAGTTTTGAATGCTAAATTATACAAATCTCAGGAAAATTGGGAGTCCTAAATTAAAAGCCATAAATTTGTGATGAAGAAACGAACTAGTGAGTTTCTTAATTCAAATATGAGATGTAGCTTGATAATTGGATTGTGAGTATGTAGCCAGAATAACAGAATGATCAGTAAGTCAAGATTTCCTAAGGACTGATTAGGTTATCAACTGAATAGATGAATGGTGAGTATTCAGTTATATGACTCCCTAGAATTAGTCAAAACTTTTCAGCAATGAGTTGTAGGAGGGAAAAGGAGAGAGATAAGCAAGCATCATTTCGTTGAACAGCATGAAAGATTCCTCTCTCGAAATCTGACAGCCCAGCCATGTCTGTGTTTTTATTTCTACAATGGTTTTTGGAACTTCAGTGCCACATTAACTTTGATTAAAAAATGAGGCAATAGTTAAAGAAAACAACATCAACAGCAAGAGACAGGAAACCAAAGTGGCATGTATGTGTGTATGTGTGTGAAAGAAAGAGAGAGAGTGCACGCAAGTTAGTGTAATAGAAAAGTCTGCAATCTGCCTAGGATACAAGGGTGTTCAGCCTGGCCAAACAGTTTTGAGTCATTCTTGACCAAAAGTAATCCTCCAAAGGAAAGTATTAGATCATTTTATGAAATTTTGGTGATTCAAGGGCTAGAATCTCTGTTGATTTCCATCAATTATTAGAAACTTGAGGTTTATTTTTTTCTCAGATTGCTCATAAATGGGGTTTCAGCATCTGTGGTTAACCTCTCAAGGATTTCACATATTCTCTTTGCTTCCTAACATACTTGTCTTTAAAGCACAAGTACTTTATTTCCTGCATCTCTTGTATATCTCTTTAAAAGTTTTTCCTCCTAAGCATAACAATTTTGAGAATAATCATTTGCAGTAATTTTTCCCGAGATACTTCTCTTTTGACCATCAATTTCTATTCTTCCTGCTTTTATTTTCAACTATTAAAATCCTTTTGTCAAATGCTATCCATAGTTGAGGTGACACTGGAAAGATCTGAAAACTACCCACCGCAGCACTAATGAAAACCTCTCATTACTTTGCAACTTTTTTCCAGAGTCCAATTTTCTTTGTGCAAAATAGAAATACTCCATTTTCCCTAGCGACCTGTACTTTAAAGTCATTAGTTATATAGAGAATTGAGAGTTTCATAAAAGTACCATCTCGAAATCATAGTCTCTGAAAGTTAGTTCTGATGTTTCTCATGGGTTAAATACTAATGCAAGAAGATAGATGCACCCCAATATTCATAGCATTATTTATAATTGCAAACATATGGAAGCAATGTAAGGGTCCATCAGCATATTAATGGATAAAGAAGCTGTGGTATATACATGTACAATGGAACATTACTCTGCCATAAAAAAGAATGAAATTTTGCCATTTGCAACAATGTGGATGGATTTGGAGGATGTTAGGCTAAGTGAAGTAAGTCAAACAGAGAAAGACAGATACTATATGATATCACTTATATGTGGAATCTAAAAAATAAACTAGTGAATATAACAAAACAGAAACAGACTCACAGATATAGAGAACAATCTAGTGGTTATCAGTGGAGAGAGGGATGATGGAGGTGCAAGATGGAGGTTTATACTACTCTGTATAAAATAAGCTATGAGGATATATAGTACAACACAGGAAATATAGCCAATATTTTATAACTATAAATGAAATATAACCTTTAAAAATTGTGAATAACTATGTTGTACACCTGAAACTTATATAATATTGTACATCAACTATTCCTCAATTGAAAAAGAAAAGATAAATGAGATTCTATGTCTGTCCTTAATGAGCTCATAGTTTATATGGGAGACAGACATAAGGAAAATAATTATAAGGTACCATAGAGAGTACTGTAATAAAGAGGAGATGTGTGTGACCAGAGTGCTGACAGCTAACTTATTCTCAGAGAGTTGGAAAAGGCTTCAGAGGAAAGGTGATATTGAGGTGACATTAGAGGGAGGAAAATGAGCTTCACAGGAAGAGACAGGAGTTGGGGCACAGCATTTCAAGCCCATGAAGCAGGCTGTGCAAAGGCATGGAGTTGTCACACTCTTAGTGTTTAGGAACCAGTGAGAAGTTCATTGCTTAGCTATTGTCCCCAATACTACAATGGAAAAAAATAATTGCCCAGAGGATTTTTCAGTGCCCTAAAATGGTAGAGGCATTGCTAAAAAATGCAGTAAATTGTATGCTAGAGGATTTGCTGTTTATTACCTGGAAATTCAAAATGACCTAGTAAAAAGCTGGGAATTAAAATATTTGTTTACAAATGCAAATTTATAATTTTCAAGCACATAGCACATATATATTGTATACTAATAAGTAAAGTGAGATAAGTTAAGGAGAAAACAGCAATTTGAAATAGACCTCCTTTACATAATAATGGATTCAAAATATAAAATCATGTTAAGGCTGGAGAACTAATTGCTGGATAAAGAAAATGAAGGTATGTAAAAGGACTTTTAATGTCTTTAGTGATTTTGAAAATCATTTTAATGATTTTGAAAAGGCTCTTTAATTTAAAGTGATTCTGTTTCCTAAAGAATTGGAGTCTAAATATGAAGTTCACCCACCGTCAAACTGATGAGAAAAAATATTATCATCTAAAAAATACAGAACTTCATATACTAAGAGACATGTCTTTCTCTATTTATGCTACGGTTATTTCAAATCAAAGTTAGTGAAATTCTAATTACTGTATTTTACTCTTAAGTTATTCTCCAATTTAGAGAGCATAAAGATAAGTGTGCTCTGAAAAGCCTCATAATTTTATGATATTAAGCACAAGGCAGAACTTGAAATAGAAGATTATGAGGAGGGGGGATGCATAGACATTCTCCACTCTCTCCTATAATCCTGGGATACAGCCCATCAGGTTCTCTCTCAGGTTCTTCCCCTCTGAACAAGAAGATTTGAAATAAGGAGGAGAGAGACTGTGAAGGAGCCAGAATTTGTTCTTGGTGGACTGTTCTTTCCGTCTGTGATGCCACCCTACTCTAAGCTCCTTGTCTCCTCTCTCAGTTTCCTACACCAAATGGAGGCATCTACATTTTCTCAATGGCCACCCTTAACCTGAAGAGAGAGGGGATACTGACCATGAAGTTCAAGGTGGCAGCAGACAGTTGGGCAAAATGTGCTGTGAGACCTCATCTTTTTTCAAACAAACATGTAAATAACTATCACATTACAGCCATCCCAGGGTCTCCACAGGGGGATTGGTCTGGGGACACTGGGGGTACCAAAATATGTAGATGTTCATGTCTCTTATATAAAATGGCTTTGTACAGTTAGCCTCTATCTGTGGGTTCTGCATCCATGGATTCAACCAAAATCTATCCATGGAACCCGTGGATACAAAAGGCCAACTGTACTTCAGACCAGGCTTATTTGTAGAATACAGTGATTTGTTATATTCCTCGAACCAGAGGCCAAAAAGCTTATTTTCTGAGTTCAGGCATACATAATAAATAAGTGAAGCTGGAAAATAGTAAGATAGTACCAAATGGATGGACACATACCTGCTTAAAAGTATTCACATTCTAAATATTTTTGAAATTCTCATCTCCATACTAAATCCTGCCACTTGGGGAGACCAAGATGGCAGGATAGAAGGATGTGAGCTCACCTCCTCCCACAAATACATCAAAAATACATCTACATGAGGAAAAATTCTCACAGAATACCTACTGAATGCTGGCAGAAAATCTCATACAACCAAAGCTGCAAGAAAGATCACCACATAACTGTGTAGGATAAAAGGAAAGTAAAAAAATCAATATGGGACCTGCGCCCCTGGGAGGCAGCAGTGAAAGGGAAAAGGTTCTCCCTCACCCTGGGAACCTCCTTCACCAGCTAGGAGATCAGCTTGGACAGTTAGGGAAACTTAAAGGCTAAGAGGAGAGTGCAGCAGCCGGCTTGCAGCAGGCAGGACAGAGAGAGACCAGCAGAGAGGGCCCTTGCCACCTTGCTGTACTTCTTAGACCAAAATACACACCAGCTGGTGTGCCCAGCAGCTGGGTGCCAAAACTTGGGCTTCAGTGAACAGACCAGGGGAGCAGACTTGGTTTGGTGTCCATCAACAGAAGAATTGATAAAGAAGATGTAGGGTGTGTGTGTGTGTGTGTGTGTATGTATGTATATATATATATAGATATATATAGATATATATATATATAGATATATATATATATATATAAAACTTATATGAGGAATCAAAAAAATAATACAAATGAACTTATTTACAAAACAGAAACAGACTCACAGGCATAGAAAACAAACTTATGGTTATCAAAGGGGAAAGAAAGGGGGATAAATAAGGAGCTTGAGATTAACAGATACATACAATGATATATAATATAGTTAAACAACAAGGTCCTACTGTACAGCATAGGGAACTATATTCAATATTTTATAATAACCTATAAGGGAAAGAATCTGAGATGACTTTTTCAGGACACAGGTGGAGATGCAGAAAAGATGGCAGAGTAGAAAGATGTGAGCTCACAGCTTCTTATGAAAACACCAAATTCACAACTAACTGCTAAACAACCATTAACAAAAACAAAAACACTAGAACCTACCAAAAAAGATACCCTACATATGAAGACAAAGAAGAAACCACAATGAGATGGTGGGGGGGGGGTGCAATTGTGATAAAAACAAATTCCATACCTGCTAGGTGGGCAACCCAGAAACTGGAAAATAATTATACCACAGAGGTTCTCCCACAGGAGTGAAAGTTCTCAGCACCACATCAGGCTTCCCAGCCTGGGGGTCTGGCAATGGGAGGAGGAGCCCCCAGAAAATCTGGCTTTGAAGGCCAGCAGGGTTTGATCACAGGAATTCCACAGGACTGGGGGAAACAGAAACTCCACTCTTAGAGGGGGCACATAAGATCTCCTGAGCACCAGAACCCAGGCAAAAAAGTGGTGACCTCATAAGAGACTGGGCCAGACCTACCTGATAGTATTGGAGGATCTCCTGCACAGGCGGGGGGCTCATTGTGGAGACAAAGACACTGGTGGCAACAGTTCTGGGGAGTACTCACTGGCGTGAGACCTCCTAGAGGCTGCAGTTTTCTTACCAAGACCTGGCCCCACCCAACAGCCTGCAGGCCCCAGTGCTGGGATGCCTCAAGCCAAACAACCAACAGGGTGGGAACACAGCCATACACATCAACAGACAGGCTGCTTAAAGTCTTCCTGAGCCCACAGCCCTCTAGACACACCCCTTGGCACAGCCCTGCCCACCAGACGGGCAAGACCCAGCTCCACCCACCAGTGAGCAGGAACCAGTCCCTCCCACCAGGAAGCCTGCACAAGCCTCTTAGACAGTCTCATCCATCAGGGAGCAGACAGAAGAAACAAGAAAAATTACAACCCTGCAGCCTGCAGAACGGAAACCACAATCAGAGAAATTTAGACAAAATGAGACAGCAGAGGAATATGTCCCAGGTGAAGGAACAAGATAAAACCCCAGAAGAACAACTAAGTGAAATGGAGATACGCAATCTACCAGAAAAAGAATTCAGAGTAATGATAGTGAAGATGATCCAAGAATTCAGAAGAAGAATGGAGGCACAGATCAAGAAGATACAAGAGATGTTTAACAAAGATCTAGAAGAACTAAAGTACAAATAAACAGATGAACAGTACAATAACTAAAATAAAAAATGTACTAGAAAGAAACAATAGCAGAATAAGTGAGTGAGAAGAATGGATAAGTGAGCTGGAAGACAGAATGGTGGAAACCACTGCCATGGAACAGAATAAAGAAAAAAAATATGAAAAGAAATGAGGACAGTCTCAGAGACCTCTGGGACAACATTAAACACACCAACATTCATATTAGAGGGGTGCCAGGAAAAGAGAGAAAGGACCTGAGAAAATATTTGAAGAGATAATAACTGAAAACTTCCCTAACATGGGAAAGGAAAGAGTCACCCAAGTTCAGGAAGTGCAGAGTCCCAGGCAGGATAAACCCAAGGAGGAACACACCAAGACACATAGTAATCAAATTGACAAAAGTTAAAGACAAAGAAAAAATATTAAAAGCAACAAGGGAAAAGAAACAAATAACATAAAAGGGAATTCCCATGAGGTTAGAAGCTGATTTCTCAGCAGAAATTCTACAGGCCAGATGCGAGTGGCACCATATATTTAAAGTGATGAAAGGGAAGAAACTACAACCAAGAAGTGTCTACCCATCAAGGCTCTCATTCAGATTCAACAAAGAAACCAAAAGCTTTGCAGACAAGCATAAGCTAAGAGAATTCAGCACCACCAGACCAGCTTTGCAACAAATGCTAAAGGAAGTTCTCTAGGCGGAAAAGAAAAGGTCACAACTAGAAACAAGAAAATTACAAATGGAAAAACTCTCCAGTAAATGCAAACATATAGTAAAGGTAGTAAATCATCCACACACAAATATGATATCAAAACCAGCAAGCATGAGAAGAGGAGAGCACAAATGCAGGATATTGGAAATGTATTTGAAATTAAAAGACCAGCAACTTAAAACAATCTTGTTTACATATAGAATACTATATCAGAACCTCATGGTAACTGCAAACCAAAAATCTACAGTAGATTCACACAAAAAAGAAAGGGGAATCCAAACACAACATTAGAGTCAGTCATCAAATCAAAAGAGAGGAGAACATAAGAGGAAGGGAAGAAAACAGACCTACAAAACTAAATCCAAAACAATTAACAAAATGGCAATAAGAAATAAATATCAATAATAACCTTAAACATAAACGAATTAAATGCCCTACCAACAGACATAGACTGGCTGAATGGATACAAAAACAAGACCCATATATATGCTGTCTACAGGAGACCCACTTCAGACCAAGGGACACATACAGACTGAAAGTGAGGGGATAGAAAAAGATATTCCATGCTAATGGAAATTAAAAAAAAAGCTGGAGTAACAATTCTCATATCAGACAAAATAGACTTTAAAATAAAGACTGCTACAAGAGACAAAGACTGATACTACATAATGATCAAGGGATCAATCCAAGAAGAAGATATAACAATTGTAAATATTTATACACCCAACATAGGAGCACCTCAATACATAAGGCAAATGCTAACAGCCATAAAAGGGGAAATTGACAGAAACACAATCATAGTAGGGGACTTTAACACCCACTCTTACTGATAGACAGATCATCCAGACAGGAAATCAATAAGGAAACACAAACCTGAAATGATACATTAGATCAGATGTACTTAATTCATATTTACAGAGCATTCCCAGCAGAATACAAGTTCTTCTCAAGTACCCATGGAACATTCTCCATGATTGATCACATGCTGGGCCACAAAGCGAGCCTCAGTATATTTAAGAAAATTGAAATCATATCAAGCATCTTTTCTGACCACAATGCTATGAGATTAGAAATCAACCACAAGAAAAAAAACTGTAAAAAACAAAAACGTGGAGGCTAAACATTATGCTACTAAACCTCCAATGGATCACTGAAGAAATCAAAGAGGAAATCAGAAAATACTTAGAGACAAATGAAAATGAAAGCACAATGACCACAAACCTATGTGATGCAGAGAAAACATTTTTAAACGGGAAGTTTATAGCAATACAATCTTACCTCAGGAAATAGGAAAAATTGCAAATAACCTAACCTTACACCTAAAGCAACTAGAGAATAAAGAACAAAAAAACGCCAAGGTTAGTAGAAAGAAAGAAATAATAAAGATCAGAGCAGAAAGAAATGAAATAGAGATGAAGAAAACAATAGCAAATATCAATGAAACTAAAAGCTGGTTCTTTGAAAAGATAAACAAATTGAAAAACATTTAGCCAGACTCATCAAGAAAAAAAGAGAGGGCTCAAATCAATAAAATAGAAATGAAAAAGGGGAAGTTACAATGGATACCACAGAAATACAAAGGATCATAAGAGACTACTACAAGCAACTATATGCCAATAAAATGGACAACCTGGAAGAAATGGACAAATTCTTAGAAAAGTACAACTTTCCAAGACTGAACCAAGAAGAAATAAAAAATATGAACAGACAAATCACAAGTAATGAAATTGAAACTGTAATTTAAAAACTCCTAACCGGGGGACCTTCAAGATGGTGGAGGAATCAGATGTGGAGATCACCTTCCTCCCCACAAATACATCAAAAATACATCTACATGTGGAACCACTCCTACAGAACACCTACTGAATGCTGGCAGAAGACCCTTCCCAAAAGGGTCTTAGTGCTCCAGCCGGGCATCAGGCCTGAGGCTCTGAGGTGGGAGAGCCAAGTTCAGGACATTGCTCCACCAGAGATGCCCCAGCTCCACATAATATCAAACAGCGAATGCTCTCCCAGAGATCTCCATCTCAATGCTAAGACCCAGCTCCACTTAACGACCAGCAAGCTACAATGCTGTACACCCTATGCCAAACAACTAGCAAAACAGGAACACAACCCCACACATTAGCAGAGAGGCTGCCTAAAATTATAATAAGTTCACAGACACCTCAAAACACACCACTGGATACAGTCCTGCCCACCAGAAAGACAAGATCCAGCCTCATCCACGAGAACACAGGGATCAGTCTCCTCCACCAGGAAGCCTCCACAACCCACTGAAACAACCTTACCCACTGTGGGCAGATACCAAAAACGATGGGAACTATGAACGTGCAGCCTGCAAAAAGGAGACCCCAAACACAGTAAGTTATGCTAAAATGAGAAGACAGAGAAATACACAGCAGATGAAGGGGCAAGGTAAAAACCCACCAGACCAAACAAATGAAGAAGAAATAGGCAGTCTACCTGAAAAAGAATTCAGAGTAATGATAGTAAAGATGATCCAAAATCTTGGAAACAGAATGGAGAAAATACAAGAAACTTTTTACAAGGACCTAGAAGAACTAAAGAGCAAACAAACAATGATGAACAACACAATAAATGAAATAAAAAATTCTCTACAAGGAATCAACAGCAGAATAACTGAGGCAAAAGAACGGACAAGTGACCTGGAAGATAAAATAGTGGAAATAACTACTGCAGAGCAGAATAAAGAAAAAAAGAAAGAAAAGAATTGAGGACAGTCTCAGAGACCTCTGGGACAATATTAAACTCACCCATTTGAATTATAGGGGTCCCAGAAGAAGAAGAGAAAAAGAAAGGGACTGAGAAAATATTTGAAAAGATTATACTTGAAAACTTCCCTAATTTGGGAAAGGAAATAATCAAGTCCAGGAAGCGCAAAGAGTCCCATACAGGATAAATCCAAGGAAAAACATGCCAAGACATATATTAATCAAACTATCAAAAATTAAATAGAAAGAAAAAATATTAAGAGCAGCAAAAGAAAAACAACAAATAACATAACAAGGGAATCCCCATAAGGTTAACAGCTGACCTTTCAGCAGAAACTCTGCAAGCCAGAAGGGAGTGGCAGGACATATTTAAAGTGATGAAGGAGAAAAAACTACAACCAAGATTACTCTAACCAGCAATGATCTCATTCATATTCAGTGGAGAAATTAAAACCTTTATAGACAAGCAAAAGTTAAGAGAATTCACCACCACCAAACCAGATTTACAACAAATGCTGAAGGAACATCTCTAGGCAGGAAACACAAGAGTAGGAAAAGACCTACAATAACAAACCCCAAAAATTAAGAAAATGGTAATAGGAGCATACATATTGTTAACTACCTTAAATGTAAATGGATTAAATGCTCCAGCCCAAAGACATAAACTGGCTGAATGGATACAAAAACAAGACCCATATATATGCTATCTACAAGAGACCCACTTCAGACCTAGGGACACATACAGACTGGAAGTGAGGGGATGGAAAAAGATATTCTATGCAAATGGAAATCAAAAGAAAGCTGGGCAATTCTCATATCAGACAAAATAGACTTTAAAATAAAGGCTATTACAAGAGACAAAGAAGGACACTACATAATGATCAAGGGATGAATCCAAAAAGAAGATATAATAATTGTAAATATTTATGCACCCAACATAGGAGAACCTCAATACATAAGGCAAATGCTAACAGCCATAAAAGGGGAAATTGGCAGAAATGCAATCATAGTAGGGGACTTTAACACCCCACTTTCACCAATAGACAGATCATCCAGACAGAAAATTAATAAGGAAACACAAGCTTTAAATGACACATTAAACAAGATGGACTTAATTGATATTTATAGGACATTCCATCCAAAAACAATAGAATACACTTTCTTCTAACATGCTCATGGTACATTCTCCAGGATAGATCATATCCTGGGTCACAAATCAAGCCTTGGTAAATTTAAAAAATTGAAATCATATCAAATGTCTTTTCCAACCACAACATTATGAGACTGGATATCAATTACAGGAAACAAACCTGTAAAAAGTACAAACCCATGGAGACTAAACAATACACAACTAAATAAGCAAGAGATCACTGAAGAAATCAAAGAGGAAATCAAAAAATACCTAGAAACAAATGACAGTGAAACAAAGGACAATGAAAACATGATGACCCAAAACCTATGGGATGCAGCAAAAGCAGTTCTAAGAGGGAAGGTTATGGCAATACAATCCTACCTCAAGAAACAAGGAACATCTCAAATAAACAACCTAACCTTACACCTAAAACAATTAGAGAAAGAAGAACAAAAAACCCCAAAGTTAGCAGAAGGAGAGAAATCATAAAGATCAGATCAGAAATAAATGAAAAAGAAATGATAGCAAAGATCAATAAAACTAAAAGCTGGTTCTTTGAGAAGATAAACAAAATTGATAAACCATTAGCCAGACTCATCAAGAAAAAAAGGTAGAAGACTCAGATCAACAGAATTACAAAGGAAAAAGGAGATGTAACAACTGACACTGCAGAAATACAAAGGATCATGAGAGATTACTGCAAGAAATTAAATGCCAATAAAATGGAAAACCTGGAAGAAATGGACGAATTCTTAGAAAAGCACAACCTTCCTAGACTAAACCAGGAAGAAATAGGAAATATAAACAGACCATTCAAAAGCACTTAAATTGAAACTGTAATTAAAAACGTTCCAACAAACAAAAGCCCAGGACCTGATGGCTTCACAGGCAAATTCGATCGAACATATAGAGAAGAGCTAACGCCTATCCTTCTCAAACTCTCCCAAAATATAGCAGAGGGAGGAACACTCCCAAACTCATTCTACAAGGCCACCATCACCCTGATACCAAAATCAGACAAAGATACTACAAAAAAAGAAAATTACAGACCAATACCACTGATGAACATAGAAGCAAAAAATCCTCAACAAAATACCAGCAAACAGAATCCAACAGCACATTAAAGGATCATACACCATGATCCAGTGGGGTTTATCCCAGGAATGCAAGGATTCTTCAATATATGCAAATCAATCAATGTGATAAACCATATTAACAAATTGAAGGAGAAAAACCATATGATCATCTCAGTAGATGCAGAAAAAGCTTTTGACAAAATTTAACACCTATTTATGATAAAAACCCTCCAGAAAGTAGGCATAGAGGGAACTTACATCAACATAATAACGGCTGTATATGACAAACCCACAGCCACCATTGTTCTCAATGTTGAAAAACTGAAACCATTTCCACTAACATCAGGAACAACACAAGGTTGCGCTCTCTCACTACTATTATTCAACATAGTTGTGGCAGTTTTAGCCACAGCAATCAGAGAAGAAAAAGAAATAAAAAGAATCCAAATCTTAAAAGAAGAAATAAAGCTGTCACTGTGTTTGCAGATGACATGATACTATACATAGAGAATCCTAAGGATGCTACCAGAAAACTAGTAGAGCTAATCAATTAATTTTGTAAAGTAGCAGGATATAAAATTAATGCACAGAAATCTCTTGCATTCCTATACACTAATGATGAAAAATCTGACAGGGAATTTAAGGAAGCACTCCCATTTACCATTGCAACAAAAAGAATAATATACCTAGGAATAAACCTACCTAAGGAGGCAAAACACCTGTATGCAGAAAACTATAAGACACTGATGAAAGAAATTAAAGATGATAGAAACAGATGGAGAGAAATACCATGTTCTTAGATTGGAAGAATCAACATTGTGATAATGACTATACTACCCAAAGCAGTCTACAGATTCAGTGCAATCCCTATCAAACTACCGCTGGCATTTTTCACAGAACTAGAACAAAAAAAATATCACAATTTGTATGGAAACACAAAAAACCCCGAATAGCCAAAGCAATCTTGAGAAAGGAAAATGGGCCTGGAGGAATCAGGCTCCCTGACTTCAGACTATACTACAAAGCTACAGTAATCAAGACAGTAGGGGACTGGAACAAAAACAGAAATATAGATCAATGGAACAGGACAGAAAGCCCAGAGATATACCCACACACATTTGGTCACCTTATCTTTGATAAAGGAGGCAAGAATATACAATGGAGAAAACCTCTTCAATAAGTGGTGCTAGGAAAACTGGACAGTTACATGTAAAAGAATGAAATTAGAACACTCCCTAACACCATACACAAAAATAAACACAAAATGGATCGAAGACCTAAATGTAAGACCAGACACTATCAAACTCAGAGGAAAACATAGGCAGAACACTCTATGACATAAATCACAGCAAGATCCTTTTTGATCCACCTCCTAGAGAAATGGAAATAAAAACAAAAATAAACCAATGAGACCTAATGAAACTTAAAAGCTTTTGCCCAGCAAAGGAAACCGTAAACAAGACAAAAAGACAACTGTCAGAATGGGAGATATTTGCAAACAAAGCAACTGACAAATGATTAATCTCCAAAATAGACAAGCTGCTCATGCAGCTCAATATCAATAAAACAACCCAATCCAAAAATGGGCAGAAGACCTAAATAGACATTTCTCTGAAGAAGGCATACAGATGGCCAAGAGGCACATGAAAAGATGCTCAACTTCTCTAATTATTAGCGAAGTGCAAATCAAAACTGCAATGAGATATCACCTCACACCGGTCAGAATGGCCATCAGCAAAAGTCTATAAATAACAATTGCTGGAGAGGATGTGGAGAAAAGGAAACCCTCCTGCACTCTTGGTGGGAGTGTTAATTGGTACAGCCACTATGGAGAACTGTATGGAGGTTCCTTAAAAAACTAAAAATAGAGCTACCATATGATCCAGCAATCCCACTCCCGGGCATGTATCTGGAGAAAACCATGGTTTGAATGGCTACATGCAGCCCAGTGTTCATTGCAGGGCTGTTTACAATAGCCGAGACAATGAAGCAACCTAATTGTCCATCAACAGATGAATAGATAAAGAAGATGTGGTACATATATACGGTATATACATATACATATATACAGCCATTAAAAAGAATGCCATTTGCAGCAACATGGACAGACCTGGAGATTATCATACTAAGTGAGTAAGTCAGACAGAGAAAGACAAATATATCACTTATTTGCAGAATCTAAAAAATAGATACAAATGAACTTATTTACAAAACAGGAACACACAGACTTAGAGAACGAACTTATGGTTACCAGGTGAAAAGGTTGGGTGGGAGGGATAGACTGGGAGTTTGGGATTGACATGTATACACTGCTATATTTAAAATAGATAACCAACTGGGACCTACTGTTTATCACAGGGAAGTCTGCTCAGTATTCTGTAACAACCTAAGTGGGAAAAAAATGAAAAGAATAAATACTGGTGTATGTATAACTGAATCACTTTGCTGTACACCTGAAACTAACACAACATTGTTAATCAACTATACTCCAATAGAAAATAAAAATTTACAAAAGACATTACTTAGTAAAAAAAAAAAAAAAACTTATGTGTGTGTGTGTATATATATATATATATAACTGAATCACTTGCTGTACAACAGAAACTAACACAACATTGTTAATCAACTATACTCCAGTAGAAAATAAAAATTTATGAAAGACATTATATAGTAAAAAAAAAAAAAATCTGCCATGCATGTGTGTGCATATATATATAACTGAATCACTTTGCTGTACAACAGAAACTAACACAACATTGTAAATCAACTATACTTTAATTAAAAATAATAATAAACTCAAAAGTTCTACCACTGTCTTTCAGTTTGTATCTCCTTCTAAGTGAATCAGAATTCTTCGAACTCACTTTTTGAGTCCCTTCCAGGGAGGGCTTCATGATGACTTAGCTTCTAGGGCTATCTCTTCTTCTCAAGCTCCCTCTGTAGTCCTGCATACTCCCAGGAAATCTTGATAAAATTGCCTCCTCCTCATTTTTACATTCACGTATTCATTTGTATATTTATGTATGTATTTATTCATTAGCATGATTTTGGACCCACATAGATTGTAGAATTAGAATCCAGCCTCAGGATAGAGAGTTTGAATGTGATAAAGATGAAAAGTTAGACTATGTATGTTTATGGTGCTTTATAAGGCATAGGCCACTTTTACCACCTTGTCACATTCGATTCTTACAGAATCCTAGAAAGTAGGTCAGACAGATATTATTATCTCTATATAATACATGAGGAAATTGAGATTAAATGATTTTCTAAAATTGCCTAAAAAGTAAGGAGCAGAAAGTCTGTGGTTCAATCTAAATTATTCTCATCCAAATTATAGTATTTTTTTCTTGCTGTTGTATACCAACCTTCTTTATTTTAACTGAAGTATAGTTGATTTACAATGCATTAGTTTCAGGTGAATATATATATTCTTTTTCAGATTCTTTTACCTTTTGCTACAAAATATTGGATATAGTTCCCCGTGCTATATAGTAGGTCTTTGTTGGTTATCTATTTTATATATAGTAATGTGTATATTAATCCCAAACTCCTAATTTATCCCTCCCCCCCAGTTTGCCCTTTGGTAGCTGTAAGTTTTATACCAAACGTCTTAATTTTCTTCTTTCTTTTCCTCTTCTGTATTCACTTTTTCCTTTGCCACACTTCTGTATTCTTCACCCCACTTCTTATTTTCGCTCCTAACTTTGTCACAGTCTGCACTTGTAGCCTATAAAAGTCAACACATTATCCTATGGGGGTACAGCATGTCCACGGCAGTGGGTCACAGGAATGGCAGGCCAAGGGAAATCAAGTCCTCAGTTGAATTTAATGTCAATGTCAGGTCTTCAAGGAGACTTGGCTAGGCATTAGGAAGGCAGATAGATTGTTGGGAGTTGAATGCAAACTTTTTAAAGAACTCAATACTAACTTAGTTTGATGTTTAGAATAACGTATTAATCCAGGTACTGGCGCTTTCCTGAAGTTAGGAAATCCTTATTTTTTTCTCCATGAGAGTCTCATTTCATCTCTCCACATTGTCCTATGAGGACATTCCATGCTTCAGATTACTCTAACAAGTATTAGGAGAGAATTAAAATATTGATCATCCATGTGCAGAGAAAGTGTGATGGAGTCTTAATTTTCTGCACTAGTTCATCTGTCATTAGATAATTGAATGCTCTCTTTTGATACATTGCAAATTAGCAAAAGTATCTCCACTTTACACAGGGAAATCCACAGCAAGGGGCAACTCCTCAATAACAAGAGGTGTGAAGTAAAGAGTAAGACAGCTTCTCAAGATGTACAAACATACTAATCATCCTGCCTTCTATGACTTTCCTTCAACCTCTTACCCAGTTGGCGGTCCAAGTTCTCAGATGGAGACTAATCTAATTTCATTCTCACCAACAAAAGGCTGTAATCAATCTCCCTGCTTCTGGCTAACTGTTCACAGTATCTTCATTTTATTCAAAATGGAATAAGATAGGAAATTCCTAATTTCTCTTATTCTGAGAAGCTGAACACCATGGTTTAGTTTAGCTCAAGCAGGCTAGATGTAGCCAAGTTTTTGTGGGATTTTCAACACAATAAGGGGAATTATGAAATTTTCAATCCAAAAGTTAAGTGGCCTCATGATTTGTTTTTATAATACAGTAGGCGACTATGACTGGTTTTATAGACAGAATTCAAATAGAATGACAATGGTGTTGATTAGCACCAGCATCTCAATAAGGAATGGGAATCAATTGTGTAATGTCCAAAAGGAAGAGAACAAAGAAGGACTATGGCATGTGTATTTCAGCCAGGACTTCTAGCCCCAGTGCCTTATTTCCTTTGCTATCGTTAATCTCCACTTCAAGACTAAACTTATTTCTACCTTGTGTTCCCTTGCTTGGCTAAAAAAAAAAAAAAAGGCATATTTAACACATAGTTTATCAAGTTCAGGCTTTCAGTGGCAATTCTTAAAAATCCCTGTCATTGAGGCTATGTGTAATTGTACTCTGTATACTCTATAAATGGCATTTTCCCAAATTCTTTGCTAATTTTTCTTTCTCTTAATGTCATCCTTGAAACCTTTTTCTGTTACTTTTTCCCTCTTATGGGAAATTCAGATTTATGCTTTGCTATGGAGTTATGCCTTGCTCTTCACTGCTCTATTCCAAACGTGAAGAGAACTCATTTTCTTCTTTCTGACTATGTACATTCATATGGTCAGCCATCTGAAAACTGAAGTGGTGGATGGGCTTGGCCATTCAGACACACTGTTCTTTTGGGGGAATCTTCCTTCTCATGAAGGGTGAGCCCATTGAAAGCTCTTTTTTTTTTTTTTTTTTTACTACTTTTGGAGGTAATGAGACACATTACTCTGTGCAACTCAGCTCACATTTCTCCTTAGCTTCAAGATTGGTTCAAGCCTAGAGACAGCTCTTCTGACAGTGAGTGACAGTTAAAGTCAGAAGTTCAGGAGGAGGTACAGTAAGATAACTTAGAAAAGAAAATTGTACTGCAGTTCAACCTTTACAGAGCAAAAAGTAACACCTCATGTCCAGAAAAGAGAGAGGCTTAGTTTTGTAATAAATCCAACATTTTTTCTAATAAACATGTTAGAATTTGTGAAGTATCATTTAACACTTAATCAATATGCAATTTTTGAATACAATTTTTGAGTAATTGCTTTTCCCTCACATTGTGCCTGGTATTATAAGGATACAAAAGAATTCTTATTACCTGACCTCAAGGGAAAGAAAAATGACTAATACACTTAATATTAAACCATAACAGAAAAGAATAAATCACTGACATCCTGAATAGTATGGAAGATGTCACTGATCAATTAATTCAGTACATATTATTGAGCATATTGGTGTGGTAGTCAGTGTGCTTTAATCCTGAACAATAGAATCTTACTCTGGCCTTCATGAGCATTCAATTTTAATTTAAACTTTCATATGGAAGATGAACTTTACCTGGATCTATGTAGGTAAGAGTTGGATGAGATGGAGAAAGAATGTGAACTAACAATTGTGGGGAACTTAACATGTGTTCAGTACAATAATGATCACTTTCCATAGATGATATCATTTTATCATAATAATCCTACAAAATAGGTTTATTCTTTCCTTCTTACACGTGAAAAAATACAGTTAATATCAAAAGTGTATAGAGAAATATTTACAGAGCCCAAGGAGAAATATTTACAGGGCCCATCTCTGTTATCACAGAGCAGGCAATGAAAAATGGATTAGAAGCTGAGAGGCAATAAATTGATAAAAGCACAACAGGTAACTAAATAACTGATAGACTGACTTTCTTTGGGTCATGGGGATCCTTGGCAAGAGAATATTTAAAGAGGGGTTTGGAGAGATAGGCAGTATTGGGACTGATTTTGTATAGACCTTATATGGTAGAAATGAAAAGTATTTTTAAGCCTTTAGGGAAACATGTTAGTTTTGCTGGTAGTTTTTTGTACCATTGCATAAAGTACCCTGTTCTCTCAGGAGTTTGTAGGTTAAATATATTTTGCATCCTGTAGGGTGATAGTTTGAAACATTGGCTCCATCCAAATAACTTGAGGTCACAATTTGCCCAGCTGGCCATTGTTTCGAATGTGGCTATTATATACGAATTCATATATAACCCATGAATTAAAGGTTTTATCTCCTGTTCCCTTTATCTCACTTTTACCTGTCTAATAAAGCAGTCTCATTGTAGGTATCTCCTAAAGCCTGCTTCAGGGAAAATTTTCTACATATGCAGTTTTCTACAGAAGAATATGTTTGGTATTACAGATTAACTTTCTTCTGTGTAACAATAATCAAGTTAATAACAATAAAAACCACCTAAAAATCTCTATGGTGTTTGTAGTTTGCCAACTACTTTCATGTATATTACACCATTAGTAAGTCCACAATAAAAAAATAATTAGAATTGGAATCAAGAACTTATTTTTGAGTTCTTTCTGTCACATACTTCTTGTATGAAGTCATTCAAATTGTTTATGCAATCATTCTCAGTTTTGTCATGTATAAAATAACTATAATAACAGATGCCTGCCTATGATAAGGATAAATAGGATAAAATTTTAAAATGCTTTGTAAATTTTAAAGTGTTTTATGTAAGTGACTTATGATTGTCATTATTTTATGAATGAATATTTACTAAATGGCATATTGAAGTATTTTTATATAAGTAATTTAGGAAAAAAATCACAAGAGACCAGCTACTGAGAAGAGGGAGAATAAGAGGGAGGGAGGGAGGGAGAGAGAGAAAAAATTCAAATAATTAACAAGAGATACCAAGATTGGTTGACATTGCTGGACAGTCTTTTGAAATTTCTGTTTAACCAGTTCATGAAATCAAGGAGACATAAACATGACACCCACTAAAAGTCCCATAGACCAGCATATTCCCTATGTCTTCTGAGAAAGTAGTTCTACAAAGTACTAGTTTATCCTTGTTGACTTTGCTGTTTCTTTACATTAAGGGGAAAGCTATTTAACCATAATGCTTTAGAAAAATATGTATGTGTGACATAAAAATAAAACAAAGTTGAAGGCTGTATAGCAGGTATACCAGAATTACAAAGATGTGGTAATCAAGACAGCGTCGTACTGGTGTAAAAAGAGATGTATAGATCAGTAGAATAAATTGAGTCCAGAAGTATAGCCATAGATCTGTGGTCAATTTATTTTTGAAAAAATTGATATTGACAAAATTTTTGATGAAATTCATGGTAATATAAAAGAATTAAATCCTCTTTTTCCAGTAATGTGTAATTTCATAATTAATATATGATTACATTATACTTACAAAAAGTATAGACACTAGAGAGAAGGCTCTTTTACCATGAACATCAGTCCTCTCCCTGTTTCCCCAGAGGGAAATATTAATTTGGTCCTGAATATTCTAGATCCTTTGAAATTTATTTATACACACACACACACACACACACACACACACACACACACAGAGGTACACATACTACCATGCTACTTATATTGTTCTGTATGTTAAATGAACAACAGATCTTGCATATTTGTACAAATTAGCACAGTGAATTTACTTCATTCTTTTCTACATAGTATTCCATAGTACAGTTTATTACATGATTTTTCTATTGATGAACATCAGTTTTTCTCCCACAAATGTATCTTGATTACATATGCTTCAGGAGTGCTCTTGAATAAGTTTCCTTATGAGTTGGAAAGTGTTTTTTTCTGGTAAAAATACAGTTAAATGGAATTTCTGGGGGGTGTACTATGTGCAGTTTAATTTTAGAAAGCTATTTCCAAATTCTCCTCCAAAGTAGCTAAGCTAATATGTCCTCTCAGCAATGTGTGAGAGATGTCTGTCCCTTTAGTATCACTAAAACTTAATATTATCAAAATTTAAATTGTTTACAGTCTGATGGGTAAGAACCTATTTTATTGTTATTTATTTGCTTTCTCTGATTACTGATGAGGCTGAGTATTTTTCACGTGCTTCTTTTTTGATAATTGCATATTCATAGCCTTTGTTAATTTTTTTATGGGGACATTTTATTTTTTCTTAAGGATTGTAAAAATTTTTCATATGACCTATATTATTACATGAGAGCCCTGACCATAATGAGCATTGCAACAAAGAATTTCATAGCTGAAAGATGCTGGAGCCATAGAGTTCTAGTCCAATTCTTTTGCCTTTATATGTGAGGAAATTAAGATGACGAGAAGAGGGGTTCCCACATGTCACACAGTGAGTTTAGTGACAGCATCTGGTATTCAAGCTGGATTTCTTAATGCCCAGCACACTACACTATACACACAATTTTGAATCAGTGTTAGATATAAACTTATTCCTAGATTACATTTAGTAACCTAATATCTAAACAGTGGAAAGTTGTCCCACAAAAATTTTCAAGTTCAATAATTACCTGATTTGGCAGACAAGGCATTCAAAATACTTCTTGAAATTAAAATAAACTACAAAAGAGGCAAAGATCAAATGACAGAGTCTATTTCCAATAGTTCAAAGTATATTATCAAGTTCTAACCTAATGTCTTATGCATTTAAAGGATCAATTTTATTCTATTATTTTAAAAGCAGGGAAGAGTAATTTGAAAAAAAGACTAGGGGCATCTAAATTTTCTCGTACTCTGTAAAGGTTAGAATAACTCTTAACCTAGCAGGATAAAGCATGGAATTAAAAGTAGTTTATACAAAGGATAAATATTCTCTTTAGACTCTAATTTCTTTTGAAAGTTGCCAACTTACTTACACTGGAATTTCTAACAGCATTGTTGCTACATATTTCAAAATAACTTTGGGGAGAGAGTAGAAGGAAAGTTGCTTAACATTCACATGACTGGCTCAGTGCCATAAGTTGCACATTGTTTTTGTCTCATTTATTGAAGTTAAGATGTAGTTTTAAATTTAAGGCAGTTTTGAAGTTGAAAGACAGCCAAGTAAATGAATGCATCCCATGGCTAATTTTAAAGTTACTGTATATCTTTCACAAGAAGTAAATTAGAGGACATAGTTATCCTCCTAAGTCACTTCAGTGAATCACAGCAGTGTCTTTACCAAAGATATTTTGACATTTCAGAACCATTATTATTATTAGATGATTATAATAATAATGAAAACAACAGTTCTCATTTATTGAGGGCTGTCAATTTTCATAACATTGCGCATGGGATTGGAAACTCAATCAATGAGCTGTGTACTATCATTAGTATCATCTACAGGTAAAGCAGCCAAACTTAGAAAAAAGCTAATAAATAGGAAACGTTTCTCCATTGCTCCTTTTGAATTCTGTAACTTGTCTGATTCACTATTTCAAATATCAAATATTAAAGTATTTGGTGTTTCCTACCTTGTAAAATTCTCTCTTCTTCTACTTTTCCCTAATCTCTCATTGCACAAAAAGCCACAAATAAAATAAATGCATATTTAACAAGTTAAACTCCTTATATTTAACAAACCAAACTCCTGCCATGAAGATACGCTAAAGAAAAATAATGGCTTTATGGTAAATATAAATAGGGTAAGTTAAAATTTTTTCAGTATTGATAGTCATTTAGAGTGTCATAAAAACTATAATATATCCTTATGGGATGTTGGTATATTTTGATAAAGATTATACTGAAAAAAATAATTTCGGAATGATAGTTTCCTTAGTTAGAATCATTTTCAGCTCTAAATAACAGAAAAGCTAACACACTAATGCATCCACATATACAGATTTTTTTGTCATAGAAGATGTTTTTGAGAGGTGAGTTATTACAAAAAGTTGATTTACACCTCTCTGCAATGGTTTTGGCTATTCTTTCATGGTTACAAAATGAGTGGGGAAGCTCCCATCATCCTATCCATATTTAAGCAGAAAAAGGGGGATCATCTGCTTCTGTTCCCTTCACAAGGGAAGAAATCTTTCTCAAAACCTCTCCAGATGATCTTTGCTACTTGCACAGCAAGAGAGTGTGGGAACTGAGGAATCTTTTGTCCTAACTTGCTTAGGTCAAGTGTAATCTATCACCTGGGGCTGCACCAATACAATCATGCTTCTGTTAGCCAGGAAGAAGTGAGGGGATAGATGTCTGTTAAGAGGTTCTCTTGTTCAAAGTAGTGTGAATATATTTCAGCAAAGAAAATACTGTGATCTGTAGGGCTTAAGCTCAAAAACAAGATGCATGTGATAGACACCATATTGTAGTAACATTGTATAGCTGTCAGAGTCAGACATTCTGGAATTGTATAACCTTCAACAAGTTGATCAATCTCAATGAACCATAGTTTTTACAGAAATAAAAGTACTTGCCTCAAAGAATATGGTATGAATCATCTGAGAAAATGCACGTGTCATTTCTGGCCTCTATTACATGCCTGCGTTAGTTACAGACAAGCCAGCTGTTGTAACAGACTTTAAAATTGAATGAAGACTCAAACTTTGTAGATGACTATGTGGTGCTTACTTAATAATCAGATGTGAATATTCCCAGTGGCTCGTGACTTCCCTCTATGAAGGACCCATTAAAATACCATCATCCATTTATCATTTAGCTTGACCATATAATGAGCCTTATACTCTTCCACATCTGGCTGGTAGAAGAGAAAACATGGGACAAAGAAGACCATTAATTTCTTTAAAATTTTTGCCCCCAAAGTGATACAAATCAATTTTGCTCACAGCCCACTGATGAGAACTAGTAACATGGCTTCACCTAGATGTAGGGAGGACCCAAGAAATACAATCCCTGCTAGATAACTCCCTCCCAGGAATAGACACACATTCAGGAAGAGGGAATATACATTTTGATGGCAACTAGTCATGTCTTCTACAATGCTCAGTAATTATTAGATGTATATTCCTTTCTAAAAGATGCAGATTCTAAGTGAGGGAAGCAATATGAACTATCTGAGATGAGTGCAGTGTGAGCCATATGGGTGGCTGATGGATGTTCACAGGAAGGAAGCACAGTATAGTAGCTTCATGGATTCTGAAGTCAGATCGCCTGCCTTCCAACTCCACCAATTCCTTGTTGTGTGATTTTCGGTAATTTAGAATTTTCTTTATAAAAATGGGGTTAGTAAAATTACCTAATCCTATACAGGTTATTGTGAGGATTAAATACTAATGTATTTAATTAAAGCTCTTAGAACAATAGTTACTGGCATACCATATACTGTATAAGTACTGTACAGTATTTATAATGGATTTTGTTTGATTTCTGGAATATATATATATATATACACACATGCATATAAAAACATATATATATACACACAGATATGCACATACCATCAAGTATATAATAAATATTAACAAAGTATAAGAGGTAATGAGAAGCATGTTAAATAGCATTTGCTTGTCTTAGACTATGGGG
Source organism: Balaenoptera acutorostrata (assembly GCF_949987535.1). Taxonomy (NCBI): domain Eukaryota; kingdom Metazoa; phylum Chordata; class Mammalia; order Artiodactyla; family Balaenopteridae; genus Balaenoptera; species Balaenoptera acutorostrata. Next base: position 49,635,017 of record NC_080075.1, on the reverse strand, counting down.
TACACAAAATCCTCCGACGTGTAGAGTTACACTCAGAATGATAAGGAATGGTGCCTGCTAGACTGGAAGGGTCAGGAAAGCGTGTGAGGAGAAGGTGATTTGTGACAGAGCACTATGCAACAACCAAGCATGGAGAGCTGCTTAGGGGTGGGATATCATTCCAACAATGTCTTGAAGAAGAAAGGAGACTGAAGATAGAATTTGAAGGAGGAGATATTGTTGGATATGAATTGGGTTATATATGAAAGGAAGTTAAATGCCAAAGGAAATTTCCCAAAAGAATTTTCATTTTTTACTGGACTCATCTAGGAAGGGATAGTATGAGAGGATATAGGAAAATGATAACGGTGATATTGGTGCTGATAACTTTGTACTGAAGGCAGAGAGAACTTAAGACAACTTGTAATTGAGAACTGGAAACAGTTATAAAAAAGCACTGAGGACCTAGAGTTTGAAATTGAAAGTGAATGCTAAATGAAAATCTTTAAGACCTTTTATAATTAATTATTATGATTTTAGTGGCATCATTACCTATAATGAATATTGAGCAAAATAAATATATCCTATATAGTAACCACATAAATAGACACATCTAACTTTAAAAAAAAAATTAAACAGAATTCTTTCATGTTGGTAAGAAAATTAATATCAGTGTGTTTTGCCTTTTCTCAATAATCAGCTATTTCTCACCAAGATGGGATCAGAAGTAATTATATTATGAAAGTAGGTAAAGGGTTTACAGTCAGAAAAATCTGGCTTTGAATCTTGAGTTCACTAAATTACATATGATGTGGGTATATGTTACTTAACCTACATATTATTTAGGGTGTTCTATCCTAAAATTATTAGAGGCTCTTACTAAAAATGTCTTGAGCCAAAATGAAAATTTATTAATCAATATAATACATTCAAAAAGAGAATCCAGCAGCACAATCAAGAGTTCAGATTCTCCAGATTTTTCTACTTTGCCATCCTCTCATAGTTGCTTTCTGTCTTAAGAGTGTTCCCTCCTAGTCATAAAATGTGTGCACAATTCCAAGGCTTTCATCGTCACACAGCTACATGAAAAGCTGGAAAAGGGACCATCTTTTCTTTGGATCCCTTTTAAGAGTAAATAAAATTTCTCAGACCACCCAGAAGACTTCGCTCTATGGCTCATAACTAAATTACATTCCTTGTGTAATGATCACGAGCAAAAGGAATGATATTATTATGATTTTTGAAGAATGCCACAATCTTTTTGATCTATAATACTTAAGCTACAAAAAATAAGAGTATTGTAGCTACTATAGGTGAGACTATAGTTGTGAAAATATTTGGATTTTTCCATAATTGTCACTCCTTATAATCTGTGGGAAAAGGAAAAAAATTCCTACATCACACACCTCTTGTCCACTGTCAGACCTATTAACTATCTTATTCAAAGTGCCTTTAAAGGAAAACCAGTCTCCATATTTTGCTTCACTTCCCAGGGAGGAACATACCTTTAAAATATTCAGCTAAATGTGAGGGATAGGAAAAAGGAGGAACACATATAAGGCTTCCTGTCTAAGTTCAAACCCAGTGTGCAAGTGTTTTGATTTACATCTGAATCGTGGTTCAGAAAATAACTCAGTAATACATGCAAAGTAAATGGTCAAAGTAATATATTGCTCTTAGGCAGGAAGCAAGCCATGCTGTGGAAGAAGACAGCAGAAGCCTCTCCTGCTACCTCTGTGAATAATATCGTCTAGCTTGAGCAATCCTTCTTTCCAAAAAATTGGATAATGATGCTCTTAATTCCAGGGTTTTAAATTATGCATATGTAGGGGTATTTTTTCCTCATTTAGCAAACTCTTAATTGTCCTCTCCAATGGCAGCAGTGGTATATACCAGCTTTTTTGATGAAAATAGAAACAAGAAATTCTTTTGGGTGATATTTGGGAATTTATACTTATTTTGGATCCTGGCGCCTGCTCTGTTCTTATGGTAGGTGGATTTTGTAATTTGGAGTGAGTTCCAAGTGTTAGACTTGCCTTAATGATCTAGAGAGACAGAAGCGATTGACCTATAAACTGGAAAGTATTTAGGATGGCTGATAGCTCCATGTGTGCGTGTGAGTGTTTTCAGGCCTGGTAACATCCATGCCTAGGGCTGCCTAGCAATGTATTGCTTGAAGAGCACAGAAAGACCTACATGTGTTTAGATCAAGAGTTTAGTTTTTAACCCCTGCAGGTTTGGATGTTTCATGGTTTGAGGGAAGCTCTCGGACTATTTGCCAAGTTCTCATTTTGATAAATTCTTGTTGTTCTGAGCAACTTGCAAAATGGCTATGAATTCCACCTACCTTCATGACAGGAAAAAGATAGAAATCAAGGGCTGAAAAGATATAGAGCAGTAAATACAGTAAACAAAGACCAAAGTAAAATGTAAGCCCTTGTTTTAATGCCTTATATATAGTGTTTTGCTATCACATTGGTTAAATACACCTCTAATCCCCATGGTACTATCTTTAACTCAGAGCCTTGCCTTACCACATACTATTCTGCACTTGTTTACAGTATGAGAGCTGAGACAAGAAGGCAGGCCATTGACTTACTGGACCTCAGCTGGAAAATTTTACATCAGGCAACAAATTTTTCACCAATCTGTGCATGTCCACAAATAACCACAAAAAATGTCCCAACTATAGATTTTAGAACTGTAAGTAAATTTTAGCAAATAGGCAAATTTGCAAATATGGAATCCATGAATAATGAGGATTGTAAATGAGTGAATATATACTTTTAAATTGAGCCATTTTGGAGGAGAGGCGGACGTTCTCTCTTTTTTCCATTTGTTGCTGTTGTATTTGCCTCACTCAAGAAATTGCGGTAATTCTTACAAAGCTGCATGGAGGGTGGCATCATTTTAAACTGGAGGGAAAAAGGCTTCTGAGTGGTTACCATGTAAAAATCACTGAAATCATTCTGGAGGTGACTGGCAATTTAACCAGTCATGAGATATGGTTCAGAGCTTGAGCAACAGTAGAATGTGGCAGTTAAAACGTAGGCTCCAGAATGAGAAATATTGAGTTTACATCACAGACCCACTATTTCCTAGCTGTGTGATTTTATGCAAATTATCTAACATCTCCAATCTTCAATGTGCTTATCTGTAAAATGGAAATAATGTTAATAATATGTTATAGCGTTGTGAGGAGTAGCTGAAATAAATTAACACACAATGTAAACTTGTTCTATCACAGAGAGGTAATGTTCAATATTTTTAAGCTATATCCATGTGTTTGAGATGTATGTTTCATTTGCATTTTCTTGGTGCAGTTATTAATGGTACTCTCTTTCAATCTCAAAATGTCCTAGTTTGAATGATTAATTTTATCATCAATTTGCTAAAATAAAAAACGTATAGTTCTTTATTTAGATTGGCACTGTTTGTAACTCATGTTGTCAGGATTGAATGAGACAATATAATGCAAAGCCTTATTTGCGATCTATGAGAATCGTGCTGTAGTCAACTGTTAAGTAGGCCTTCACCATGGCAGAGAGAACAAAAGGCACATATGCCAGCATGTTGCCATACTGGGACTAAATTTGTGGTAAATCAAGATTTTCATCCTTTATTTCAGTTTAGTTTATTTTTGTCTTGTCACTGTTATAAAATCCAAGTCCAGGGAAATCAGGATTGTCCTAGGAAAACTGAGATCAGTAGCTACCTGAAAGGAAGTGTACTTGCTCTGACTAGATTTTTAAATTTACCACCTCCAATTTATAGGGATTAACCAAAGTTGAAAGCTATTTGTGAGTTTCCATCAAACACAACCATTTTGTAATTAGTCCCTCTGGAAAGAGGAGCAGTATTTGGTATCAGAAGGTACCTTGCAGTTGGTAGAGGTAAGATTTTGTTAAATAGCTGTCTTTTAGTGGGTAAGTAAAATGTTGTTAAACCTAGGAAAGACACTGTAAGTAATCATTTGATCATGTCTGTTTCAGGGATGAAGTTTTCCTTTTTTTATTTTAACACTTTCCTTGCTATAACTGAGCTAATAACTTTAAGATGCCACAAAGATCTCAGGGCATTATTTAGATGGATCTTCTTTGGGGGAACATATGTTTTGCTTTAGTGGAAGCTTAACATTTTGTAAGTTTTTGGTTATGACAGTTTCTTAACATTTCTAGAAAGTGATTGCATAGCAAAAGAAAAGAACAAAATACATTTTCCAATTAAAGCCCACTTTGATCTTAAAAAAGTGAATTATTTTTCTTCAATCAAGTTACTGAAGGAATTTGGAGAGTAAAACCCACCTAAAAATAGCAATAACATAATGGATAAATAGCAGTATAGTCATATAACAGAATTCCATATGACAGATAAAAGAAATGAGTTAAATATGTATATATAAACAATGATAGTTTAAAAAATGATGTTGAGGAAAATTATGGATACAAGGGCTATTTAAGTAAATTAAAAACACAAAATACTATACTGTATATTTTTCATGAAATCTTATGTAAGTAGATAATTTTTTTAGTAGATAATTTTTGATAAAATATTTAAAAAATAAATGTAAAGGGCAGCTATCAAATAAAGGATAACTACTCACCATATAGAAAAACTTTCTCTGAAGAGCAGGAGATCCTATTGGGAAGAGAAGAAAAAGGTGCTTCAACTTGACCTGTAAGGCATCATCTATTTTGTTATTGAGTGGCCTGAAGCAAATTTGGAAGACATTCCTCAGAAACTTGAAGGAGGATCCAGACAGGGCTGGTGCTCAGAGCACTGAGGAGGTGGCACATGGTGACTGCTGCCTCCAGGACTTCTGAGAGAGGATGCTAAGGCTGACTGTGGGCGTCCTGAAATTCCAATGCTGGAGACTGGGAACAAGCGCTGATGCTAAGCCGATGCTGATAGGAGCAGCAAAGCAAAGACATCCCTTCCTCCTCCCACCTTTCAGTCTTCCTCTGGTACCTTCTAATGGCAAAACCTAACCAGAATTTCCCTGGAAGATGAGTCTGAAAATGTGGCTGATTCCAAGCATCACAGAACAGGGTATAGAAAGTGTATTTATTGCTGAGAGACAATTGATAATTGATTGGCACCGTTTGTAACTCACGTTGTCAGGATTGAATGAGACAATATATGCAAAATATTGTACCTGGCACATAGTCTATCCTTAATAATTTCTAGCTGAAATAAATAATAATCAAATACTTAGCAGCTATTTATAATGCAAAGAATCTCAGTGAGTTCTGTGGCTGACACACAAATGGTACACAAGCTAAGTATCTATTGCTATATAACAAACTACCCTCAAAATACAATGGCTTTGTAACAACAGTCATGTTGTTTCATCTTATGAATTTGTGGGTCTGGAGTTTGAGCAGTTCTCAGATGGCTGATTCTTCTGCTCCACGTGCCACTGACCAGGGTCACATGATGGCATTCAGTTGGCAGCTGGGTTGGTTTGGAAGGGTCAACATGACTTCACTTTTTATTTGGTACTTCGTCAGAGAGAGTGGAAGGGTTGAGCTCAGCCAGGCGATTTTCCTTCTATGTGTATTTTCAGGGTCTCTCCATAGGCCCCCTCCAGAGGGGAACCTGTTTACGTGGCTGCTCAGTGCTCCAAGAGATACAGACTGACAGGGCAACACACCATTCTTCTGACCTGTTAGTTTTCCTATTTTACAAAACTTCTGTTATTAAAGTACCTCCTCAGCCATCATCAAAAAGTCTACAAGCAATAAATGCTGGAGAAGGTGTGGAGAAAATGGAAACCTCCTACACTCTTGGTGGGAATGTAAATTGGTACAGCCACTATGGAGAACAGTATGGAGCTTCCTTAAAAAACTAAAAATAGAACTACCATATGATCTAGCAATCCCACTCCTGGGCATATACCTGGAGAAAACCATAATCCAAAAGATACATGCACCCCAATGTTCATTGCAGCACTATTTTCAATAGCCAGGACATGGAAACAAACTAAATATTCAATGACAGATGAATGGATAAAGATGTGGTACATATATACAATGGAATATTACTCAGCCATAAAAAGGAATGAAATTGTGCCATTTTCAGAGACGTGGATGGACCTACAGTCTCATACAGAGTGAAGTAAGTCAGAAAGAGAAAAACAAATATTGTATAATATTGCTTATATGAGGAATCTAGAAAAATGGTACAGATGAACTTATTTGCAAAGCAGAAATAGAGACACAGATGTAGAGAATAAACGTATGGATACCAAGGGGGGAAGGGATGGCCAGATGAATTGGGAGATTGGGATTGACATATATACACTACTATGTATAAAATAGATAACTAATTAGAACCTCCTGTATAGCACAGGGAACTCTACTCAGTGCTCTTTGGTGACCTAAATGGGAAGGAAATCCAAAAAAGAGGGGATGTATGTATACATATAGCTGATTCACTTTGCTGTATATCAGAAACGAACACAATGTTGTAAAGCAACTATACTCCAATAAAAATTAATAAAAAATTTAAGTACCTACGTCCATACAATGATTATAAGGGAAAACATTCAGACAGAGGGGCATGGTCCCAGAGAAAGGATAAAGATGATTTGACTAGAACGTTCTCTGTACAGTGGACACCGGGACTCTTCACCCAAAACCCTTTCAGTTCTGAAGGGCTTGTTGGTCCAGCCGCTGGAAGTGCTGATCCATGGACAGCCTTTGGCTATAGGTTCCTTCAGAGATAGTCTTAGCTGTAATCAGTTCACAAATAGCGGTGGGTATGACAGTACCCTGAAACAACAGGGGCATGAATGCAGTGCTTAACCTGCAGGAGCCAAGTGGGCACAATTATTGTAATGAATGGCATTAAGGAGGCCTGACCCACAGAGCATTATAGAGATGGTTAATAGGACCTGGAACCCTAGGAACAAAATAGAAAGGAAGCCAGAAAGGAGATCAACCATCTCCCCTGCCTCACAAGTGCATTCCCTTTATGTTCCCCTTAGGTAAGATCCCCGTGGGGCTTATCAAAACCTTTTTCTTTTGGTCTGAATTTACCAATCTGGCCTTAGCCCAGGAACCCCAAAGCACTCCACCCAGAGACTCTGATACAGACATGTGCCCCAAGTCCTATCTTTCTCTCTGTCTGCACTCTGTCTTGACCTCCCTATGTGGCCCCTCAAAGTATGCCATGTACTTCCTCCAGGACCTTCCTCCAGTAATAAACTTCTCTATTTCAGTTCCTCTTGTGGTCTGTTTCTGAACTGCAGTTCACAATCTAGCACCCTGTGTTCCACTTAACAAGTATTAATTTGATAAGTGTGTTAACACTAGCCAATGTTATTTCTCCATTCTCTGAATATATAGTGGTAATAGACCTAATTAGTAGTTAGCACAGGCCCACATAAGGTCCTTGGTCTGTGGAGTAAAAGCTAACACAGTAGCAAAGTCCAAGTGAAAAGATCTTCCCTCCTGTCTTTTTCTCCTAAGCCAATAAAATAAAATAAGGACATTAAGTTATCCTTGGGGATGGCAGAAACTAATGCCACTCACATAGCTCTAAAGTATGCAGGTGTGGTGACACTCATCCTAGTGACCCTCATCCAATCTACGTTTTGTTAGAAACTAGATGGAGCCTGGAGAACACAGTAGACTCAACTGGGGTCACAAACTCAATGAAGTAGTGGCCCCAACTGTAGCCCCCATGCCAGATATGCTATCTTTGATTGAGCATAGTAACACAGCCTCAGGTGTGTGGTATGGTGTCTCTAACTTAAGGAATAATATTTCCTTCCCTGTCAGAAAAGAGAATCATAAATAGTTTGTATTCACATGGAATGGACAATAATATACATTCACATTTTTCCCCCAGGGCTACCATTTTCTCATTCTCCTTCATACTTTATTATGCTAAAGAAGCTTGGACTCTCTGGACATCCCACAGAACAACACAATGATTCACTATATTGATTAATCAAATGGAATAAGCATGAGATGGTTACCATTTTGGAGGTGTTGGTAAGACAAATACCCTTCAGAGGGTGGGAGATAAAGCTTATGAAGTTTCATTGGCCCATCATGTCAGTAACGTTTTTAAGGACCAATGGTTATGAGCACCCTGGGATAGCCTATCCAAAGTGAAGAATGAATTATTGCATCGTTTATATCCCACCACAAAGAAGGACATGTTGGAATTCCCTGGAGGTCCAGTGGTTAGGACTCAGAGCTTTCACTGCTGGGGCCCAGGTTCAATCCCTGGATGGGGAACTAAAATCCCACAAGCCACGTGGCATGGCCAAAACAAACAAACAAACAAAAATGGACATGTAATGTCTGATAAGCCTCTTCTGTTATGAAGGCAGCATATTCTTCATGGAGGAATATTGTCCAAGCTGTCATCTTTGATTGGAACTCAGAAAAAGAAAGCGCTCTGCAGAAGGACCAAGCTGTGATACAATAGCCTGAGTGCTTGGGCCAGAAGATACAGAAGATATTATACTATTTATAGTATCCATGTGCAAATATTCTCAACCTTGTACCTAATAAGAGAAATGAAAATTAAACTATAGTAAGATATCAAAAAAAAATTTATAGTATTAATGGTGGAAAATGAGGCCACAGTGAGTTTATGGCAAACCCCAATGGGAGAATCACAACGTAGACTCTGTGCCATCTGCAGAGGAGAATTATCCTACTGGTAGAGATGAAATGTCTGACCCTGGCGCACCAGGAGATCATGCAGCCACAGCTATCCATCATAAGTCGGGTTCTGTCAGAACCACGAATCCATAAGGCTAGTCACGTTCAGGAAAAATCCATTATAAGATGAAAGTTGGGACCAAACATGAGCAAGACAAAGGTAAAAAGCAAGCTATATAAGCAAGTAGCTCAGATTCCTATGTATCCACTCCTGTTCCAGTAGCACCTCTTTCTCAAATTAGGAGCAACTCTGGGCTCTCTAGAATTAGAGGTCCTAGTTCCTAGAGGAGGAACACTCCCATTATAGCACATAGCAAGTGTCCCATGGACTGGGAGAAAACAATTGCGATTCATTTATCAAATGAACTTGCATCCAGAATATGTAAAGAAATACAATAACTTAATAATTAGAATAAGAATAACTCAATGTTAAAAAATGAGCGAAAGATCCTACCAGGCACTTCACATGAGAAGATATATAAATAGCCAAAAAGGAAAGGAAATCATGCTCAATTTCATTAGTCATATTCTTAAATTCAAATGAAACCATGATGAGATACTACTACACAGTGATTAAACTGGCTAAAATTTTAAGAAGATTAGTCATATCAAGTGTTGCTGGAGATGTAGAGTGACTAATATTCATACACTGCTGGTAGTAATGTAAAATGGAACTGGAAAAATGTGACAGTTTCTTAAAAGTCAAACATATATCCCCCATATGATCCAGCCATTCTACTCCTAAGTATTTAAATAGAAGTAAAAACATATGTCCACCCAAAGACTTATTATATATTGATACAAAGTTCATAGAAGATTTATTTGTAATGGCCAAAAACTGAGACAACCCAAATATTCATCAGCAATAGAATCAATAAACAGAAAACACATGCTGTACTCATAAAACGGAATACTACTCAGCAACAATAAAAAACCAACAATTGATTCATGCAACAACATACATACTCAAAAGCATTATGATAGGTGAAAAGAAGGTAGGCAAAAAAAAGTATATATTCTATGATTACATTTACATAAAATTCTAGAAAATTCAAACTAATCTTTAGTGTTAGAAAGTACATTAGTGGTTGCCTAACAATGGGAGTAGAGGAAACAATGGATTACAAAGGACCATGAAGAAAATTTGGGGCAAAATGAAAATATTGATTATCTTGATTTTGGTTATTATTTTATAGATGAATACTATTTCAAAACTGATAACACTTTCTATGACTACATTTATATGAGTACTTTATTCTTCAATTATTCTTCAATACAATTTTAGAATGAAAGCTGAGAAATACCAGATATTATAAAATCCCCCAAAATCATCAGAATATTTTTATTTCTGAACTGCCTGATACATTTTACTTTTTCCCTACAATTTTGCCTCATAACTTTTTGATCTCCTTTTCATATAATAACAATTGTGTAGTATTACTTTTTAGAATTGAAAAGTAACTCCGGTTTCTCTCTAGAATGGTTAATCAAAAAAATTTTGATAGTATCGAAGAATTTCTTTTAACCTCACAACTCATTAACAATCTAAAATTTTTAGATTAATTAGCAAATTTTGGGAAGAAGTCTCAAGTTGCTTTCATATATTACCTCATGCAGAACTATTTACTATTTTTAGTGCTGTTACAGGTTTGTGACCTACAAACTCAGGAGTTCTGACAAATTCTATTTTGCATGTGCTATCAAAAGGAAAAAAAACAAACTGTGGTGCATTATAATTGCCTATGTTGCATTACAAGTGTGTTCTTGACAGAAGAGAATTTCTGTTTTGACAGGGCATGGATGAAGAATACTGGGTGGATATTCCCCTTAGAGTTTCACCTATCTAATGACTGGAAGAGTTCTCCAGAGAAGGTAAGCTCCTGGGTTCATAAATTTTAAACCTTTTTTCTGCTCCAATAACCACATGCTTTTGTTGCCAGACACTGTAGGATGCCTTGATATCATAGAATGACCTCTGGCTTTGTGCCTGTCTGTCACCATGCCAGATGAGTTGACCCAGTGTATGGTATTCCTAGAAACGGTCTATGGAAACTAAAACATGCTGACTAGTAATAACTTTGTAACATAAGGTAGTGACTGCAAACCACATAAATACATCCTGTTAAACCTAAACCAAGTGTATGTCTATGATTTATTCAACTATCTCATAACTGAATCACAAAAACACCTGGGGCCACTCCAAAGTCACTTGACACAAAAAGAATTGTAATGGAGGAGAGAGCGAGTGGAAAGAGGTAACAGTGATAACCATTTGTGGTTAAAATACGTCACTTTTGTGAAATTTTCCTGTATGATATATTTATATATTGTGTATTTTATATATGTGTGTAATATACAAATATACACATAAAAATGTATGTGTGTGTATATATATACACACAGGGTGTAGATAATGAATTATCTTCAAGCTATCTATTCTCACATATCCCTTGGGAACATTTTTGTATATTTTGAGAAGTACATGTACCCTAGTATGAATAGCTGATTTTAAGAGTCCTGTTGGACAGAAGCTGGGTCAGGTTTGAGCTACAAAAGGAAATGGAAAAGCTTGGGCTTGAAGATAATTCATTGTATAGTAAATGTTTTAAAGACTCAATTCAGGAACCTTAGAATGTCCTCTTTCTTCTCTCTACCTACCTACCTACCTACCTACACACACACACACACACACACACACTCCTATGGAGAAGTATAGGCTCACTTAAAACTAAGCTTTAATCAGGCAAGGTCTTATTTTTAAGCTACAGAAACTTACTCTGGCTGACTTAAGAAGACAAGGATACGCATTGAAAGAACTGCCAGAAAGGTGACTGAGCCTGGCGTGGAGAATAGGTGGGACTGGGGAGGTATGCAGCATTGAAGAACAATGGCAAAATTATGCCACTAAACCAATGCAGTGTGTGTACTTACTGCTGTGAAACCCTGGACTCAGCTTGCAAACCTGCCGTATGTTGATTCTTGACACCGGAAGCTGCCACTGCTGCCCCTGGAAACTCCTTGTTGCTGCCACTGATGCTACCGTCACCTGCATCAAAATGTGCTCCCCATGATGCCTTCTCCCACTGTGTTACTGTCTCTCAGTCCCAAGTTTAGAGGTAATACATTCTAGGTCAAGTGCTCATGCCTTTGAGGCAAAGAAAATAAATAAATGAGCATCTGGCATCTTCAACATCTGTCATTAAAACCAGGCTCTGCCTTTTTCTGAGATTTACATGGTGAGGAATTCCACAAATGTAAGAATGGGACTCAAATTCTGGTCCACTAAAAAAAGGTGATAAAGACATAGGATCAAAAAGAACACACTAGCTCTTAGCCTTCTGAACAATGGAGACCTGGACATCTATCCTCTTCTACTAAACAAAAAAGTAAATACAAGATAAATGTGATTCTTACATGCAATAATTAAGGTCTGCTACTATTTTCTGCTTTCTGGCTGTGCCCCCTCCCCACACAAGTTTCCTCATTCTTGACTTGACACAAGGTCACTCTGAGAAATAAGGCTAAAAAAGAGGGACTTGATATTTTGGTTGGGTTAGATGGTATCTGTTATGGGCTGAATTGTGTCCCACCCCCAAATTCATATGTTGAAGACTTAAGACCCAGTATCTCAGAATGAGACTATATTTGGAGATCAAGTTATCAAGTTTAAAGGAGATCAAGTTAAAATGAGACCCTTAGGGTGGACCCTAATCCAGTCTGACTGGTGTCTTTATAAGAAGAGGAAATTTGGACACCAAAAGACACTAGGGATACATGTGCAAGACAAATGTCATGTAAAGACACAGCAAGAAAGTGACCATCTGTGAGCCAAGGAGTAAGGCCTCAGAAGAAACCAAACCTGCCAACACCTTGATCTTGGATTTGTGGCTTCTGGAACTGTGAGAAAATAAATTTCTGTTGTTTAAGCCACCAAGTCTGTGGTATTTTGTTATGGATCCCTGGCAAAATAAGACAGTATCCAAGTAAGTACTGGTGTGGCTCTACATTACAATGTGATAGAGAATAATTTGATGTACAGGGGCAGAAGGATATATAGGGAAGCAGCTAATAAACTCTTGTGATAGATGATAGTTTTCTAGTCCACATGGTCAGATATCAACAATTCATGAAATGAGGCAACAAGAATGTCTGTAAGTTTCCAGAGCTAAATAATAAAATAAGAGAAACCAATGCAGGAAAGTGTCAGAAACAACCATGTCCAGCATATGAAGCCATTTACCACAAGTTATTAACACAGCAGTTCTTCCTCCAGAGCCTCTGGAAGATTTGGTCCATCTTGTTAATCAATCAGTTTTCAGAGTCATGATATAAATAAAAATTCACTAGTATATCTTATTAAATAAAGGAAACCAAGAAGATGTTAATGAAAAGGGGTAAACAACTGGACAAATGGGATCTTTTAAAGGACAATTGGGATCTTTTAAAGGAAACTTGCAATGTATTTAGATTCCAAAGACTCAGTCACATATCTATTGTGGCTAAATCATCTGATAGTAAAAAGAAAGTTTCATGAAAATAAAACCAGATGAAAGTGTAGTTCTGAAGATTCACTGCCCTTTGGAATAGAAGAATTTGCTGAATCAATAGCAGTAGCGTATATGAGCCATCTAGGACATTCTAGCCTCACTGGTAGAGAAGAATACAGTAGTTTGGTTCACTGGTTATGCTGGCGGTGTTTATTGTACTACTCACTATCATACATTATACATGTAAAGTTAGGAGATAAGAAATATAACTAATTATCAACTTCTTCAAAAATGTAAAAGTAGGGAAAGTTCCATTTTTAACCACAAATACTCAGTTTATTAAAAGAAAAAGTAATAATTCTATTTGTAATAATAGCAGAGTAGCTCATATTGAATTTATCTTCCCCTACATAAAACTTATAAACTCTGGGGAAAATATTTAGAAACAACTATTTTGAAGGTACTAGAGAAAATATAAACATTTCTATAAGTGCTGCTATACATGCTCTCACAAATTTTGATGTATTAGGTACTTATTATCCAGTTTGAAATATTCTCTAATCTCATTCTTAATTTCCTTTTTGAAAGGTATTGTTTATTTTTTAAATATGTGGGGCTTTTCTAGATATCTTACTTTTATTTCATGGTTAGGGGACACACTGTGTATTACTCCAACATTGTGGAACTTACTGAGACTTGTTTTATGGTCAGAATGTGATCTATCTTGGTCAATGCTCCATGTGCTTTTGAAAAGAATCTATATTCTGCTTTTTGGGATATTGTGGTATATAGATGTCAATTAGGCCAAGGTGATCTAACACACTATCAAGTGTTCATATCTTCTATTACTTGAGTTTTTGTCTAGTTATCCTATCAATTATGTGATAAAGATGAAGGTGTGAAAATACTCATCTGTACTTATGGATTTATTTATTTCTCTTTTTTATTGTTTTTGTTTCATGTATTTTGAAGCTCTGATACTAGGTACATGAACACATTTATTCTTTTTATGCCTTCCTGATATATTTATTGTTCCTTTTAATATTACAAAATATCCCTCTTTATTTCTGGTAATACTCCATATCTTGAAGATTATTCACTTGATGTAAATATAGTCACCTTGACTTTCTTATGACTAATCTTTACATGAGGTAAACTTTTCATCCATTTATTTTCAACCTTTGAGTGATTTCATGTAAAGTGAATCTTCCTCAGGTATATATTGTAAGGTCTTGGGTTTTTTTCATCTAGTCAAATTTCCCTTTAGTTGGGAAAGATTTTAAGCAGGATTCAGAAAGCAGTAACCACAGAAGAAAAACTGAAAATTAGAATTCGTCAAAATTAGAAATGTATGTCCATCAAAAGGACATCATTTAAAAAATGAACAGGCAAGACACATACTAGGAGAATACATTTGCAAAACATATATCTGTCAAAAGATCTTGTATACAGACTATATAAAAAGAATTCCTGAAACTTAACAAAAAAAAAAAAAAAAGAATAATCCAGTGAAAAATAAGTAAAGGCTGAAAGAAATACTTCACAAAGAAACATATTTGAATGGCCAATTTGCATATGAAAAAGTGCTCAGCAGTATTTGTCATCAGGGAAATAAAATTTAATGAAATGAAAATTAAAATCACAATAAGTAACAGTATATATCCACTAGAATAGTTAAAAATAAAAAGGCAACCCAGAAATTCCACTGTTAGAATTTAATAGAGAGAAATGAAAGCACATATCCACAAAAACACTTACACAAGAATTTTTATTCATCATAGCCCCAAATTAGGCATGATGGTTTATTTTACATGTCAACTTGACTGGGCCATGGGGTGCCCAGATATAACATTATTCTGGGCATGTCTGTAAAGCTGTTTTTGGATGAGAAGAACATTTGATTAAGTAGACTGAGTAAAGAGATTGCCCTCCCTAATGTAGGTGGCCCTCATACAATCCACAGAAGGCCTGAATGGAACAAAAGGCTAAGTAAGAGAGAATTCTCTCTTTTTGCCTGTCTTTGAGCTGGGACATCAGTCTTCTCCTGCCTTCAGACTCGGACTTGGACTGGAACTTACACCATAGGCTCTCCTAGGTCTTAGGCCTTCAGACTCAGACTGGAAGTATAACACTGCTCTACTGGGCTTCCAGCTTGCCAGCTAAAGATCGTGGTACTTCACACTAGGAAAATCCAAAAGACAACACCAGAATAGACAGACAAATTGTGGTATATTTATACAATAGAATACTACTCAGCAATAAAATGGAATAAAGTACTGGTATCAGAACAATATGGATTAATTTTATAATGCTATACTGATTGAGAGAAGCTGAACATAAGAGTATATACTATGTGATTCCACCCATGTGAAGTTCTAGAAGAGTTAAAACTAACCTGTAGTAAAGAAAATCAAAATCAGAAAACTTGTTGCTTCCCTGGGGTTGGAGGAATTGACTGGGAAGTGGTGTAAGTGATTAATATGTTCTATATTCTGATAAGAATGTGGGTTATACTCACAGGTGTATACATTTGTCAAACCTCACTTAATATTTGTGCATTTACTCTGTGTGCATATATGTATATCTATACATATATATAATATTTGTCAATTTACTATTGTCAACATAAAGTACATTAGTTGATCTTAAAAAAAAAAAAAGAAGGAAAATTTTATTTGAGCCAAATTGAGGATTATAACCTGAGAACAGCCTCTCAGAAAGCTCCAAGAACTGTTCTGCCCATTAGAGGTCAAAGCACAGTTATACAGCTTTTTGAGACAGAGGGCTGTATATTAAATGACATAGATAGTATGCACAATCCAGATCTGTAAGTACAAAGTGGTGGGTCATCGTGGCCCCTTACAAGATCAAGAAGGATGGTTATGTTTTAAGGAGTTGTCCTGTTGGTGCTAGGAGATTGTTGATCTTTATGGTTGAGCAGGTATTTCTGCCAATGGGGAGGTTTGGCTGATGCATAATGCAGATACACAATGCACAGTAGAGGGGAAAAAGGAGGCCAAAACACAGAGAAAATTTTTTGTTTAAATTGTCCTTGACTTACCTTAGAATACGAATTTTTATTTTATCACTGTATATAATACATGTTAATATATAATATAGTATATTACCTAAGATGACTGTGAAAACTAGTCAATTCTACGATAAAAGACAGACTTACTTGAAACCGGAAAAAGAAAGCAAGTAGTGTTCAGTTTCTTTCTTGGGAGATGATATGATAGCATTTGTGCAGCTTTGGCTATTTTAAAAAGAGCTCTCATTTAACTCTTACAAACCCTTTTACAGTTCCTTTTTTATGGGTCAAATTTTAGCATCCTAAGTACCAGGAGACCTGTGTTCTAATTTATCTGTCTGCATTCATCATCATACTATTCCTGTAGTCATTTCACCTTTCTTGGGCTTTTATTTGTTTTTGTTTAAAACTCAAGATCAGGGTTTCCCAAATTGAGTTCTCAGCAATGGAGATTTCAGGAAAACGTAATAAGACTTATATTAAAAAAAAAGAAAAAGGAGGAGGTGTTCTGAGGTTAAATACATTTGAAGGGATGAATAAAAGAAAACTGTTTTTATTTAATTTCAGGCCTTCTCAGAACCTAAGAGTTAAATTGACATGAGACAGAGTAACAGGAGAAAATAAAATTTAATTTCATATGTACGGGAACCCCACATACATGTGAGCATCAGAGACCCCACATGCACGAGAGGTTCAAAGACAGAAAGGTAAAATGAGGCCTGTATTCCATCCAGAGCTAAGAAATGGGATAGGGGTCAAGGACTTCCAAGGACAGGAGGGTCATTCACAGAACAAGACGAGTAGCTGTTAGGCCATTAGATGTTTGCCCTGCCATATAGATGGGGCAATTTAGATAAAATTTATCTCTGGTAATAACCCTTTTCTGTGAAAAAAAAAATCCCCAATTTAAATTCTTCTAGGTAGTTAAGGGAGGGGCAGTAGTTTCTCTTGAACCTTCAAGGTCTTGATTACCTTTAGCTCAAAATAATCCTCATGCAAAAGTGAAACATTTGGGGGAAGCTTGTTCTGAACTCCTACAGTGTCGAGGGTTGATGATAAACAATAAATTCAGGAAAAATCTTGAAAATATACTAAGATCCACTAATCAGAGAACATGAGTTCTGGAGATCCAGATAAAAGGTTCAGGAGTGAAGTGGGATAGCATAGGGGAATGGCTCCCATCAGGGGACATCAGAAGCAGGACATGATGAGAGTTTGGGGAATAATGGATGATGAACGAAGCTTGGCCCCTGGGAGGTGACTGTTGAAACAGGTCAATAAGGCCTGGGGAGAATGGTTCAGAGGAACTCTAGAAGGAGTGGGAAGCCACATCTGGAATGTAGATTCAGAATCCTTCTGTTCAGTGAGGTGGTGGCAGCCAGTTTCTTTAGGCCAAATGCAGCAGGAAAGGCCAGCTGCTCCCTCAGGCTGTGCCTGGAGGATGGAGAAGATACAGGTGATACCATTAGAGAAACAGAATATTGAAAGGGCAGAATGAAAAGGATAAAAATGTTTTGGTTGACAAAATGGAGCTGGTTCAGGGGGAAAACAATAAAAATAGCTGCCCTCATTACAGGCAGGTTTTTCATATTCTAATACTGTAAGAGCCAGTTGCCCAAAAGGAAATATTTTTGTGATGAACTCTCAGGGCAAACAATGTCACACGGGTTTCTTAATTATTCAGAAAGCATGAGAGAAAACTTGATAAATGAGAACAAAGAAAATTACTGAAAGAGCTAGTATTCTTGTGAGGCTGAGATGGGAGGGCATAGAAATATAACGATTGATTATTCAAACTTGAAGTATTATTCATAGGAATTCTGAGCTTCCTAGCACTTTGGACTGAACTTCTCATAAAGAGAAAGGGAAGCTAGAGTGAGACATATTGAGAGAGCTGGAGGCTGGGGCAAAGTGGTTCCCACTGTCCTACTCTCTCCAAAACCAGTTTTGTTTCAGGAAGAGGACCCCTTCCAGTGTCCAAGCGTGGGCTCTTGTCTAACACTGAGAAATGAATTGTCCAAGGAGACACACGTGCTGACAAAGCAAAAGGCTTTATTGAGAAGGGGTGTCTGGGTGGAGAGCAGCAGAGAAAGGGAACCCAGGAGAACTGTTCTGCTACGTTGCTCGAAGTCTCAGGTTTTATGGTAATGGGGTTAGTTTCTGGGTTGTCTCTGGCCAATCATTTTGCTTGGCCCATATTGGGTCTGACTCAGGGTCCTTCCTGGTGGCATGTGCCTCTCTCAGCCAAGATGGATTTCGTCGAGAAGGATTCTGGGAGGTTGGTAGGATATATTATGGACTGATGTCTCCTCCCTCTTTTGGCCCCTCCCAAATTCTCCTGGTTAGTTTCCTTATCAGCACCTGCTGTTGCGAGACAGCTCATGCAAGTGGTTATCATCATGCCTGGCCAAGGCATGCGATTTCAGTCAACTGTTCCCTAAGAGTTTGGTTTCATAGAGATAATGTTTTCCTCGGTCAGCTCTAGGTTGGGTATAAGATTTTTGGGGATCTAAATTAGTTTGGATTTTTCCTGAAAATCCTTTCTAGGCCTAGGTTGATCAGGAAATCTCTGAAACTCATCTGTTTCTCCCCAAATTCTTCCAGACCGGGTATGTATTAAGGCCAATTTGAATCTTTTGAAATGCTATGGGTTAAATTTAGATGCTCTTTATACAGTTGAAACAGAGTCCCCTTAAAACCGAGTTCTCCTGCTAAGTTTATGATTAAACTCTCTATCCAAAACTTTATTCCGTTTCTTGTCCTGCCCCAATTCAGGATTGAGGAATATCAAAGAAAAGGGGGGGCTGAAACCGAGCAGGACCCTGTGTGGCCCTTCGTGTCCCCTGTTTCTTGTTTGTGGAAAAATGTTTTAGTTTTCTAGGCCTTCCCCAAGTTCCAAAGAGCAGGCACAAGCTGTTACTAATTATGGGAAATGAGGGAATTCAGAAACAAAGGATAAGCAGTTCAACAACAAAAGTAATGACAACAGTTCAGCAATTAAACAGCGTCCTAGTTCCTCCTTAAGGGATATACATAGCAATCTGACACATATCTTTGAGTTGTTCTGTAAGAACTAAGACGCCGCCCCCCCACCCAGATAGAGGATGACTACATGCTGAGCACTAGCACTAGACCCCAAACTGGTTGGAACCAGAAAGCTGATGATTAAGATTCCTGAAAATCACACTGATATCTCACTACCAATCAATCAGAAGAAAGTCATGCACCCTGCAGCCCTCACCCCCAAATGTTGCCTTTAAAAACCCTTCCTTGAAAGCCACTGGGGGGTTTGGGTTTTTTGAGCATAGGCTGCCCATACTCCTTGCTTGGTGCCCCACAAATAAATGCCATACTTTCCCTTACCACAACCCAGTGTCAGTAAACTGGCTTTGCTACACAGCGGGCCTGACCCAAGTTTGGTTCAGTAATATTGTCCCTTAACCATCAGGAGCATAAGAGGGAAATCTTGGATGTTTTTTAAATATCTATTTCCTGCTTTTAAATACCAATATTCTAAAAAATAAGAATGGTAGGAAACATACTGATATTGACTTTCAGAAAATTAATGCCCGAAATATGTTTTATAGGATTTGATACTTTGTAGGAAATCTGTTTTCAAAAAGTGAAACATCTTCAAAATTACTTTAAATCTCCAGGCACATTTCTTCAAATGGAAGAGATGCAGATTTTCTTAAATTGGGTTCAATCTGAATGTTAGCAGAAGAGCATGGGAAACTAAAATGATGTGATTGAAATTGACTAATAACTATTTTATTTTTAGTCTAAGAAGGCTGATAGGAAAAGAGATGGATTGAGAGTGAACAAAAACAAGTTAAAAGGATAATTAGGGATGGGAAAAGAAATATATGTCATTCAGACCAGATTATTACTAAGGAAATGTATTTGAAATGTACATGAAAGAAAAGTAGCCCTAATAAAATTGAAGAGTGGAGAATTAAAGAGAAGTTATCAGGAAATGGAGGATTTTTATATCACTATTTCCCTTTTGCATTTAATGTGAAGTAAGAAAAAAGAGAGCTGCCTAGGGCATAGAGCATATTTCTTAGAGTAGCTGTGGAAGAGACCATTGGGGAAAAAAGATTGGAACATCCTAAGGCAAAGCAAGTATAAATACCAAGTCCAAATACCTATGATTCATGATTCTGAAAGGACAAGAGAATAGGAAGAACAAAGTCATGCTTTGAATTAATTGCTTTCACCATATCTCAGAAGCTGCATGAGTACACTACCTGGCTCTTTTAAAGTGGGAAATGATAACCACAGGAAAATTATTCTTAATTGGCTTATGAGAGGGTAACATGAAATTGCCAATTGGAAAGGGTGGTTTTGAATTTGGTGAGGTTAGAGAGAATCTCAAGATGATGTTAAAGACAGTGCAGATAAGGGAAAGAAAGGGGACAGGGAGAAACCAATCAAGATCTTGCTAAAAATCACATAATTTTATAACTGGAAAATGCTTTAGAACTTACTTACTCCAATTCCCTTATTTTTCAAATGAGGTAGCAGGGTTCAGGACTCTAATCTGGTTCCTCGAACTCAGCTCATTGTCCTCTAGCCACTCCACTACTTTCCTTTCTTTTTTTTATCCTGGCATCTTTGCAGGTGAGAACAGGGTGCTTTATACGTGAAGATGCCCAGAAATCATAGTTGGAGGATGGGTTTTCTAAAGCCTGGCTCTCAGCCCTTCATGTTTCTATTCTTCAGAGAGATGTCAAATTTAAGTTAATTAAAATAGAATAAACCCCCAAATTCAGTTTCTTAGTCACAATAGCCACATTTCGAGTACTTGGTAGCCACATGTTGTTGATAGTGGTTACCATGTTGAACAGTGCTGATAAAGATCATTCTTGTCGTTTCTGTTTTGTTATATTCATTCGTTTGTTTTATTTTTTAGATTCCACATATAAGTGATAATATACTGTATTTGTCTTTCTCTGTCTGACTTATTTCACTAAGCATAATAACCTCCAGGTCCATCCACGTATTTGAATGGCAAAATTTCACTTTAGTATGGCTGAGTAGTATTCCATTGTGTGTGTGTGTGTGTGTGTGTGTGTACACACACACACACACACACACACCGCCTCTTCTCAATCTGTTGATGGACACTTAGGTTGCTTCCATATCTTGGCTATTGTAAATAATGATGGTATGAACATTGAGGTGCATGTATCTTTTTAAATTAGTGTTTTCATTTTCCTCAGATACATACCACATGGATCATAAGGTAGTTCTAGTTTTAGTTTTTTAAGGAACCTCCACACTGTTTTCCATGATGACTGTACCAATTTATATTCCCATCAACAATGTACAAGGGTTCATCTCCACATCCTCACCAACATTTGTTATTTGTACACTTTTTGACAGATATAGAGAACAAACTAGCGGTTGCCAAAAGGGAGAGGGAAGGAGGGAGGGACAAGGCAGGGGCAGGGACTTAAGAGGTACAAGCTACTATGCATAAAATAAATAAGCTACAAGGATTTGTTGTACAGTACAAGGAATATAGTCAATATTTTATAATAAATTTAAATGGAGTATAATCTATAAAAATATTGAATCACTATGTTGTATACCTGAAACTAATATAAAATTGTAAATCCACTTTACTTCCATTTAAAAAATTTTAAAAGGGGCATTTCTGTTGTCACAGAAAGTCCTGTTGGAAATGGACAGCACCATGTGGAGACTGTGGTTATGTTCCAGACTGTGTGACTTTTAGCTATAACTTATACCTGAAATTAAGACCCCTCTTCTACTTTCCATAGGATAATATTCCCATAACGAACTAGGAAATATGAACATAGTTTTTCCTCAACCATAAGACAGCTGACTGGTGATGTTACCTGTATTGATCTCTTCTGCTCTTTGTTTCACCTTCCTCAAACGTAAGATAGAAAAAATAGAGCCTGCTAATCTCACAGGGCTATTGAAAAGGCCAACCAGAAAGCTGCAAAATACCCAATAATTATGAAGTTTATTATTATGATGGTGATGGTTAAAGATGATGTGATATTTTAAAATCCATTTTAAGAAGACTGTATGGGTTTTTCTTTTCTCCCATTTTCAAAAACATTTGCAGCTTTTAGAGTCCTAGTTATTTTTTTGTTGTCTTTTTAATGTTTAGATTATCTAAGCAGTGATAAAATCCTTATACATTCATTTTTTTCCAAGTAAAAATATATAAACTAATATTTAGATTTAGGGTAAGGGCCAAACAGAGTTAGAAATTAAGATCTGATTGAAAATTTTGGAGTTGACACACCAGGTTAAATCAAACTTGAAGAGGTTCTAATCTCACAGTGTCATATTAATGGCTTATATTTATTTCTCAAATCAGCTATTTTAATTAGGTAAAAGCACAGGCAGGATGCTCACTTTTACCCATGCAGGTAACTGGCAATCCAGCTAGCCAAATACGTGCAAAATTCTAGAATAGTGAGCCCTTTATCCAAAACATTTAGAAGATACTGGACTCTGGAAAATTGGTTTAAAGGCAGCTTTTAGCTACAACTACAATCAGGTACTTTGAAAGGGCTCTTTTTCTTCTTTTCCACTCATCCATCTGACATATACCATCTGTCAGATCATGCTGGGTCGCCTCTGTCAGCCTTCTGTTCATCTTAAAAGAGACAGAGCTTTTGAAAGTTTTTATTTCTCATGAATTTCCCCATGAAAATGCAGAGGATTTCTTACTGGTTCAACATTTCTATCTATAGAAGATTAGGAGCTAGTGTCTATCCACAGGGTATCTACTCCCTTAGGCTAACCAATACATAAGGTTGATCACGGACATACCCTAGATAATCATGGACCTATTCCATGGTGTATACTATTGCTTCTCAAACTTTAATATGTATAGGTATGTCTTGGGGATCCTGTTAAAGTGCAGATTCTGATTCAGTAGATCTAAGGTGGAGCCTCAGATTCTGCATTCTCCCAGGTGACACTGATGCTGCTGGTCAGTGGACCATATTTTTAGTAGTAAGAGTTTTAACACCAAAAACAAAAGCAATAATAATCGTATATATATTTTTAGCTGTTCACAATATACTTTTGTATGTGTTATCTTTTTTAGAACAAACAATACTGTGGAGTTAGATGTTATGGCTATATATTGCTGTGTAACACACTAACCCAAAATTTAGTGGCTTAAAACAATGACATTTATTTTGTTCAGAGACTTGAAATTTGAACAGGGCTCAGTGGGCATAGCTCGTCTCAGCTCCACAAGACATAACTGGGAGCAGCTCAGATGCTGCAAAATGGACTCACCTAGAGGCTTGTTCCTTCCTTTGTCTGATGGTTGATGTCACCTCAGCTGGCACAGTAGCCTAGCCACCTGCACATGGCCTTTCCATGTGGTCTCTTGACTTCTCCACAACATGGCGACTGGGTTCCAAGAGTGAGAATCTCATGAGAACCAGGTGGAAGCTAAATAACCTTTTATCAGTTAGCCTTGGAAGTAACATAGCGTCACTTGTACCATAGTTACAGACCTGGCCATATTCAAAGAGGGGAAATATAGGCTACACTCCTCAGTGGAAGAGAGTCAACATTGCGTTTTAAAAAGAGCTTGTGCAGGGCTTCCCCGGTGGCGCAGTGGTTGAGAATCTGCCTGCTAATGCAGGGGACGCGGGTTCGAGCCCTGGTCTGGGAGGATCCCACATGCCGCGGAGCGGCTGGGCCCGTGAGCCACAATTGCTGAGCCTGCGCGTCTGGAGCCTGTGCCCCGCGACGGGAGGGGCCGCGATGGAGAGGGGCCCGCGCACCGCGATGAAGAGCGGTCCCCGCACCGCGATGAAGAGTGGCCCCCGCTTGCCGCAGCTGGAGAAAGCCCTCGCGCGAACCGAAGACCCAACACAGCCAGAAATAAATAAATAAATAAATAAATAAATAAGAAAATCCTTTAAAAAAAAAGAAAAAAAAAAAAAAAAAAAAAAAGAGCTTGTGCAGTAGGATATATTGGTTTGCCTGCCTTTGGGAAGTGCAATGTTGCAACAGGTAATTTGATCCATGTTACTGATGAAGATGACTGGTGGTCAATAGGATGATCTCTCACTATAGAATTCAGCTGACAGGAGACAGTTTGGGAATCTGTGTAAATATGTTATTATTTGGACTTTTTTAAAGTGTAGAGTGGCATATATAGGTATGTATTGTGTTGTGTAGTATTTAAGAATGTAGGTTTGGGCCCAAGATTTCCTATTTCTCAAATGTGTGACTTTGGACTAGTTACTTAATATTTGTTACCTTTGTTTTCCTTGTTAGTAAAATGAGGCTTTTTCTGTCTTAAATAGTTCTTTGCAGGCTAAAATGAATTAAGGTTTGTAAAGCGCTAAGTCTCCTGCCTCGCACATAATAAGTGCTTAAGAAATGATGACATTTTTATCACCATTGTCATTTCCATTGCTATTAACCATTAGGAAAATAACAAAGATTTTTTTTCTTTTTCATTAAGGTAAATGCATTTTTGTTTGTTTTGCCCATGCCCTTTATCTCATTGTGATTGAATGGTATCACTGACTTAGAAAATTTTGACGTTGGTTATTATTATGAGCTAGCTATTGTATATATTATTATATGCTAGCTATTGTGAGAGCTTAAATGTTTCTGAGTCATATTTGACATATATGGAGCTTCAGAGAAAATGCATTTTTGAGTTGACTCCAAGATGCACTCTGTGCATTCATGCCTTGATTTAGTTCCCAGTTCTTGATGGATAGGATCATTACATTGTTCCTTTATCCCCAGTAGCACCTGGTAAGTGATGTGCATAGATCAAGTGATCAGTAGATGTTTGTACATGTATATAATTAATTTTCAATTGATCTCACTCTTGCTTTCTATGGAGAGATTATATAGTAGTGTTATGTAAAGAAATTAACGTAAGGGAGATTTTCCATAATTGTTAAAAGTCTAATTGTTCTTTCCACTCCAGTGATGTTGTGCCACACTGATTACCTAATATTTTAATTGTGTTTTCTGGTCTTAATTGTGAGCCAGTGAGGAGGAAGGGTTCAACCAGTGCCCAGAGAACAGAACATGCATTTGAGTGAGAAGACCTGCTCAGCCTTTGCTCACAGGTTCTTCAGTTTCATTCAGGAGATACTGATAGCAAATGATTTAAACTCAAAATTTCTTTTTTTTTTTTTTATAAATTTATTTATTTATTTATTTTTGGCTGTGTTGGGTCTTCGTTTCTGTGCGAGGGCTTTCTCTAGTTGTGGCAAGCGGGGGCCACTCTTCATCGCGGTGCGCGGGCCTCTCACTATCGCGGCCTCTCTTGTTGCGGAGCACAGGCTCCAGACGCGCAGGCTCAGTAGTTGTGGCTCACGGGCCCAGTTGCTCCGCAGCATGTGGGATCTTCCCAGACCAGGGCTCGAACCCGTGTGCCCTGCATTGGCAGGCAGATTCTCAACCACTGCACCACCAGGGAAGCCCCCCAAAATTTCTTGATATAAAATGGGCAGTGGTAATGTAGGTGTTACTGAATGCAAGTTTATATCCCGACTCACAGTGTGGGCAAACAATACCAAAACCAGGAGTTTGGAGCAGAGAAAGGTTTATTGCAGGGCAATGCAAGGAGACGGGTGACTCATGTCCAAAAAGAACCCTGAACCCTCCTAAGGGTTTCAGCAAGGCACTTTCAAAAGAGAGCTGAGGGAGGGGTGTGGTTAGTTGTTACAAACTTCTTGGTGTCGAAATCCTTTGTTTCTGTCCATGTTGGTCAGGGTCAGGTCATGATGTTCCTGTAAACCTCCAACAATACAAATGTTATTCTCTATTCTGCAACTTTTTATCTCTATATGAATGGGTTTCTAAAGGTCAGAACCCTGAGAATGGGCTATCCTGTATATTTCAGGCTATAGGCAACATTCTTTTACAAAAGGTACAGAGCCAGCATGACTAAGCACAGGCAAAAGGTACAGAGCCAGCATGACTAAGCACAGGCAATGAAACACAAAGTTTTAAGTAAAAGGAACAGATCTAATATGGAGTCAGATTTGTTCTTCCTATTACGTAGGAAGAATTCGTAATGTGTATATATTTTAAAAATACCTCATTTGATGATGAATTCATTGTGACATAGGCATTTCTGTTATGAGAGATTTTGCTCTGGTCTCTGTTATATTTTCACATTTACTCCTAAGCAAATTACCATGCTCCTGAAAAAGAAAAACAAAAATGACTTCACCTTTCCCACATACAAACACACATATGAAAACACTCATAAATGAAAACACTCATAAATGAAAACAATAGAGAGAAGTTGCAAAAAACAGCCAGTAACTTGTTCTGTATGTTAATGTATTATAATGTTAAAAAGTGCCTCTGAGCCAGCCACCTTGGCATGAGAGGTCCCACAATACCACCGTAATGGACTAAATACACAGGTGCCTGGCTACTTGACAGTACCATGTTTTCCAATACAGTAAGACATTTTGTAGGAAAGAAAATAGCTGTTTCTGACACACTGCAGGTGGGTATGAATGATAGATCAAGTTTTTTGCTCCTTTTACATCAGCATTTTCACTGGCCTCCCTCACAGAACATTAAGGCATTATTTAATTTCTGTTCAAATCTAGATAAGCAAATCTAAAACTCCCCCAAAGCAATATTGTTTTATTCTTCTTTTAGCATATGTTTTCTACGTACAGCCAAGCTAAATGTCAGGGCACACCAGTATTCTCATAAAAATTAAGGAGATTTAAAAATAGTTCCTTCAGAATTTTTCAAAATGATTTATTCCTCATTACAAAACTTCCATCGATCTCCCTTTCACATTATTTCTTTCAATACATCATTTTAAGTTTAGATATAGTTAAATATGTATAGCTTCTAAATCTATCTTTCTTAAAGTGTGTTCTAATGAACACAGATGGCATTTTTACATTAACTCATGTTACTTGAAAAAAATTTGTGAATTAGGAAGCATGAAGGGATAGACTAAAAATAAATAAATATATATAAGCAGGATTTTTGCTGCAGTACATCTTGAGGCTTTGATGTCCTAAAGTGCAGTGAGAATCTCCAAGAGATTCTCTCCCTTACCGTGGCAACCTAGCCCTTTCCTCCACTCTCTACTGAAACTGTTTTTGGGAAGGCCACCAGTGGCTCCTAACCTGCCAAATCCAGGGCACTTTTAAAAGAAAAATGTCATCATTAGAATTCTATTGAATTGACACCATTTGTTACTCTTCAATATTAAAATTTTCTATTGCATTGGGTCCTCAATACCAAACTCTTCTGATTCTATCGTATATCCTACCATACTGGGTCTTAACTGTGTATGGCTTACCTTTCTCGTATGTCTTACCATACCGTGTCTTAAACATGACTATCTTTTTCATGAACTCTCCTTGTGTTCACCATTAACTAGAGCTATTTCTCAAGGCTATCTCCTCAGACCACTTATCTTCTTGTTCTAGACTCTTCTGTATTCTCTCATCTGCTGTAGTTTTAACACCTAGGTACTGCTAATATCTTGATCTTAATTCTAGAAATCTTAGTTACACCTCACATTCATAGGCAGCTTCACAATCAACTACCTGTGGAACATCTCTACCTAAACATATCACAAAAATCTCAAACTCGATATGCCTAGAAATGAATCAATAAGCATTATCTCATCTTGAATCCTACCCTTTGTCCAAATCTACTGATCTCTCTGTATTTTCTATTTCAATATCATTATCCTCCCATTTAACCAAGCTGTAATATTGGGGTATATTCTTGACTTTTCCCATTTGCACATCTCCCACACCTCATTGATTTCAAGTTTGATTCCAGTTAAATGTGGTTGACTCTAATGCAATAGGCTAAATACTATAAAATAAGAATTAGAAGCCTGTGGGTCACAGAGGGAAGAAGGAATTGTACACTTATAAGGCTTTTCCCCTCTTGTTTCCTACATCTACCCTAGTACAAGCCCTCTATATCGCTTATCTGAACAAGTAATATAGCTTTTTATCCCTTGTTTAACTTTTCCCCACTTAGGCACATGTCCGACCATATCACTGCCCAGCTTAAAGCCTTTCAGTGGTTTCCCATCACCTAAACCTCTGATCAAGAGCTAGATCTGATCCACCTCTCCAATCTCATCTCTAAACATCCTTTATCTTACGTTCCATTAAATGTGAGCTATTTGTTATTCATCATATTCAACACACAATTTCTCATCTTTGTGCCCTTGCTCATGTTTCCTCCTTTAATTAGTGTTTTCTTTCTTCCCTTATTCTCCCCTTCATTTATCAAAGACCCACTCAGGTAATCATCTATAGGACTTTTCCCCAAACTCTTCCCCACAAAGACCTTATAAGGATTCCTATTTCTCATTAGGTGCCACTTCTCTGTGCTCCTATTTTGCATAGCTCTATTATTATAGTTATATTTTAGTAATGATTTCTTTGTATATGTCCTTCATAGTAGATTATAAGGTCTTCAAGAGCTGAGCTTGTATTTTAGCCATTTTTTATTCTTAGTACAGTAAATTCCATTCATTCATTGATTAATTCATTCATTCACATATTAATTCAGTAAGTATTCTGTTTTGAGGATATAAAAATATCTCTCAAAGATCTCACAGTCCAGTGAAAAGGCAGGAGAGTCTACAAGTGACTCTAATACAATATGCAAAGTGCTATAGAATGGTATATAGAAAGCTGTGTAACACAGAGGAGAAGAAAGAATTTTTACCTCCTTTGCTAGACTCTATGAGGGTACAGAAATAATATAAAATAAGTCGATGCATTAAAATTTTTATTGTATAATTTACTTATTTTCTCTCCTCCATTAGTTCATTTTATTTTTGCTTATAATAATCGTCAATAAGTCAATGAGGCCCTAAAATTTCAAGATAAGTAGGAGGGAAAGAGAGGGAAATAGTCAATGACTTTCCTCTATAACTTTTTTCCTAGTCTCCACCATTTTTAACTGGCTGATAAACTGCATTATTTTACAGTCTTCTTGGAACATATGTGAATGTAATCATCATTTGAGTATCAACTGTAGAAAAGGATACTGTGCAGATATGTGGCAGAAACTAGAAAGAAAAAAATTTTCTGGTTTCATGCAGGACATTTTTGATATGCTATGTAGGAAAAGGCTTATGCATAAATAAGTGTATTTTGATATACATAAATAAGTGTGTATTTGTGGCAAGTGCCATCAGAGATACAGCAATACAGTGCTCTTTCAGCAAAATACTAGGATGATTCAAGAACTGATGTTTGGGGACTGCACTGTTTTAAGTTCTCATCGTAGCTCCACTGTTTTGTGGATTTGTTTTGTCTTGTTTACCTTGGACAAGCTATGTAGCCTTTCCAAGTTTTGGTTATAATATAGACAGCATTATGTGTATCTCAAGGTTTTATTGTGAGGATTAATAAAATTACTTGGAAAAAAATGCCTAGCATTGAGACTGACAGCAAAAGCTTAGTAAATGTCATCAATTACTATTATCATTAATGTTGTAAAAAACTAACATGATTTGAATCCTTATCCTAGCTAGGAATGGTGGTATATGCTTATTATTGTGATGGCTGAATATTTTAATCAAGATCAAGAAATTCTACTAATCTTTGACATTTTCAGATATCTCAAGTTTTAACAATTTTTGACCATGAATGTAGAAGACCTATAGAGTGTATGTACATTTATTTCTGTACATTTATTTCCAATGGCCTTGACAAAGAGAATATTATTCTTTATGTCAGTCTCTACAAGAAACAGCATGTTAGAGGACTCAACATAAAAAAACTTTAGGCCTATGGGTATAATTAAGATTCTTAATTATAACAAATTATATAAACGATAGTATACATATGAACCAGAGAGGATGGAGGCCTAATTTATAAGATGCTGAATTTAGTTTGACTAAATGAGCCACCTTTCCCCTTCTCCTAGTTAGAATTCCTGGTTTGGCCTACTACAATGCCTTAAATAGAGGTGATTGCATAGTTTTCTATAATGTAACATACAAAGCTAAGCTTTAGAAGCTGTTTTCTCCTTTTATTATGCTCTACTCTTTGAGCAAACAAATCCATCAATTTTAGCTGAGCATGATCAATAATGGGTGGTTAACCATTAACAAATGAACACTTGTAAGTTGCTCAATAACTTGGAGTAAAGTAATGGCACAAGAACACCATTAGTGTGTGAAATAACTTTTTCTAGTAACTTATGGCCTATTTTAAATTACATGATTTCCAGTTCAAAGGTTTATATTTATGTCACTTGGAAAAATTTAATCTCGAGTATGTAATTTAACTCTTACAGTAGCACTGACAGATCTTGGAAAGAAAGACTTGTGAGAAGAAGACAGAATGGAAGTATGAAATATGTGATACTTTCATCACAGAATAGGCTATACAAGCATCACTTGTTAAAAACTTCAGGTTTTGTTAGCTCCAAAATAGCACTATTAAGTGTATAATGGTTTTCTTCTTCTAAAGACAAAAACCAAAGGGCCCATCAGCACATGGGGGATGTTCAGTTGTAAGTAACATTTCATGCCTATCAGTCAGTTTTCCCTAGGTCTTCTCTAATATTGGAAATCAAGCAGGATTGTTCAATTAGTTACTTTTGTATCTTCTGTCACAGGTTGAAAATTAACAGTTCCATTTCTTTACCTGGTAGCTTGTAAAGTTCTGAGAACTGAATGCCATCTCGTTGTATCAAAATGTTCTGAAAATAAAAACAAATGTGTCTTTACTTTGCAGATGTTCCTATCTTTACTGTACTTGACAAATCTGTTGACAAATTTTTCTGAATTTTACAAAAATTAATTGCATATAACTATGCCTGACTAAAAGAGAGAATAGACCTCCAATAATTTCTTAGAAACTGTTAAATATTCTTGACTAAATGCCTATGAATCCAGAATGCATCATACTTCTCATTGCTTTGATTTTAATACTGGTTAAGTGGAGGTATTGGGAATGTGGGAATATAATTACTCTTTGGTTCATGATTTGTCACTTTTAGATATTGGCTTTCCTAAAGCTAAAGAATTCTGTCTAACAGTATGTTTATACCAAACCTACCAAACCTATTTATCCAGGGCTATTATTATAATTTTTGCAATTTCTTTATAAACATAATAGCAATAGTTTTCTCATCAACACTTGCTTGATTATTCCTGTCCAGATACCATTATTTAAGACATCTCCTCAAATTTTCCATTGAACATTTCCCTGTAGCACAATAATATAAGAAAAGCAGTTCCAAAAATATAAATAGGGTTCCATGATCAAATAAATTTGGGATATGCTGCTACTAAATACTCCTTTTGGAAATTCACAAGGCACGCTGCCATATTATAGGCTCTGAAAGGTTTTAAAATAAAGAAGCCTATTTAACCTCGTCCAATCCCAAATTTTCCAAAATAATTTGACAGTGGAGCATTTACTAACATATCCTGGAGAGGTAGTGATAAGTGAAACACACTTTGGGAAACGATGTTACACAGTATATAAGAGATAGTTTTAATTGTCACCAGAATCAATAATTTTCTTGGCATCAAGGCTTTCTAATAATATCTAGTTTAGTGGTCTCCTTTGGTAGATTTTAAGATTCAACATAAAATGTATATTTATTCCTAATTCACAGCATATACTGCTTCCAGGGGGACCAAATCCAACCTTGTAAGGTGGTATTCCATAGCTGGCAAATTGACTGGGTCTTCTATAGGCCATTTCCACTTTTCATGATGTCCATGGCTTTTGAATGACTGAATGTGTGCCAGGGGCTATGAATGCATGAGTATAAACCCATTGCCTTACTTCTTTTGCTTTTAAATTCCCTGGTCAGAAATAGAATGCTATTTGAATACCCTAACATTGCAGAAACATTGCTGGCAGAAGCATGGCAGGCAGGGAAGGCGCACACACACACGCACACACACACACACACACACACACACACAGTATATAGTCCAGGAAGAACAAATCTTCTTGATAACTGGATTCAAAAAGTTATGAAACTATAACCAGATTCCTTGAGTTGTGATGCCACATCAGACTTTACATTATCTCTACCTCTGGAAGGCTGGGCGCTAAGTAGTAGTAGTAGATCAGCCATTTTGTGAAAAAGTCTATTTTATTGACTCCCTGCATAACCTACATTTCTACCATCATGGCCACTTTGTTTATGAGCCTTTGAGCAAGGACAGGAGTGTCCAGGTAAAGAGACTTCATCCACAGAATGTGTCATCTATCTAGCTAATTATTGAGTCTCTTCTGCAGCTGGTATCCTTTGATAAACATTCCCATGGAATATAGATAGCCTTATACTCTGTGTCCATTCCAAGAGTCTCATCCACAAGTCTCTTTTCAAGATTCCTTTTTCATCAAATCTTCAACTTCATTATTTCCAAGTCCCTGACCAACCTGTGGCAAAGAAGACAACCAGATGTGTTGCAGCCCTCCCCTTTCAGCTGGGGCCAGAGTATCATGTAGAACCATCTTTAAACCAGGTTCAAAACTGCTCTTCCTAGTTCACAGGATTTAGAGGACTTCTCATAGAGAATGGAGAAAGAAGTGGGAATGAAGCAAGAGGAGGTGCACCTATATCATTAACCACCTGCTTATACCACTTGCTAGTGCCATCTTTAGGCCTCAGTAGGGCCTGATCAAGTATGCACCACAGCCTTTTGATGATAGGCTACCCTTGAACATGCTTTAGCATTTGGTGGATCAGATAACACCCAGTTTATGTCAGGTAGCTCAAGTTGTTTGATCATTTGGTGTCCCGAGCACAGACCTTGAGTTTCCACCAAGATCCGGTTGTAACCATAATAAGAAACATGAATATGAAACTTACCATTTGTCGAACACTTTCATAAACACTTTATGTACATTAATTTATTTAATTATCACA
Organism: Balaenoptera acutorostrata; assembly: GCF_949987535.1. Taxonomy (NCBI): domain Eukaryota; kingdom Metazoa; phylum Chordata; class Mammalia; order Artiodactyla; family Balaenopteridae; genus Balaenoptera; species Balaenoptera acutorostrata. The sequence goes on along the minus strand of NC_080075.1, from coordinate 49,601,937 downwards.
GTGACACATGAAGTAGGTACTATTATTGTCCCCATTTTTCAGAGAAGAAATGTGGCACAGACAGTTTAAGTGTTGTGGTCGTGGTCACACAGCTAATGAGAGAGAGAGATAGGATTCAAACGGAGACAATCTGGCTCCAAAAATTACTCTCTCAACTCTTCCCTGCACTATGACACTTCAGTTCTAAGCCAAGATTGATTTATTGAAAGCAAATCTTTTTTTGAACAAGAAGGCATGATTTTGCTTTAAAACCCTCAAGGCCATTCCTGTGATTGTCTTTTTAGAGCCTGCCACAGTTTCTATACAGTATTCTCTTCTGTCACAGTCACTTTGAGCTGGGTCATAAAGTCCAAGTGGTATGCAGTTCTAAGTATCTGGGATTCTTATGATGTCCCATGCAACTCTTAAAAATTTCCAAATTAACTATTGAAACAAAACAACACTGTATTAAAATAGCATGATTCTAAAAGCTCTCACTACATATATTTCCTTTAAATTTTAATTGTCCATTTTTTCCCAATTGCTTATTTTATTAAAAGCCAAACACCTTGATTTCATTAACTATAACCTGCCATTTTGTCTCATGTCTCTGCCTCTGTATTGAGAATAAAATGCAACAAAGATCTGTCTCTATCAAAGGGAGATCTTCTATCTTATCTTTTTTTTTCTTATCTTTTTTTTAAAAAAATTAAGATACTATTCTTTTTTTCGTCTCCATGAAGATGCTGATGGCTGATGTATGTCTCATACAAATATAGACTCTTAAACCTCCTGGCATTACATTCAGAAAGGGGACTAATATACTGCTCCAATTTTTGCCCCTTTGTCTTTAAATTTTGCCCCTTTGTCCTCCCATAAGCAAGACAAAAAGAAGAGAATTTCTTTAACTTATGTCAGCTACTTAGAGTCCTTTCCCTCAGGACCCAGAACAAACTTGATTTTTTGAATTCTGAGAACATGACCTGACCCACCAAAATGCTTTCAAGAAGTTTAACTTTTTGGTTTCTTTTTATTCACAGCTTTCAGCAATTTAGTTTCAATAAGAATAAGAACATGGAAATCATATCCACAACTATGAATTTGTTAGATTATCTCAGCAGTGCTTTTTCACCATAGACTTGCCTATCAATTCACCCTCTGAATTCCTTCCACTATGGCCAATTGGTGCTAAAACATTGTCCCTACCTTTAGCCCTCTGTTGGTCATTGAATCAGTCCCAGCTAGTATTTCACTTTCTTGGGGACCACATTATGAAACAAGTAATCTAATGAACTAATCAAATTATATTATAGGTAGTTTTGTGCATTTCTTTTTCACTGTATTTTGATATATTTGAAGGTGGAATCATGTCCTGTTCACCTTTGAAATTCCCATAGTTTTATACAATGTGTTGGAACATAATAGAAATATAATTAATGGTTATTGAATTAAATGAGACCCGGAGACAAAATCCACACCTTTATGGTCACTTAATCAGTAATAACAGAGGTAGTGATTTCAGTCCAGTATTGTCATTTGGAGAAACCCCAGACTCTTCCATATAGGCAGTTTCCTACTTGTTATGTTGTCAGCCAGGCCCAAGTGGAGACAAATATTCTGCTTATTTGGCAATTTGATTCCAAACTCCATGAGAGGCGTGTTGTGATTTTGTATCTCAGAATTTTGGAATTGCCTTGGAAAACAACCCTTATAGAATCTCAGAGTAAATATAAGTATCAAACTTTTCTAGTACAGCATCGTCTAATTTTTGTTGATCTGTTCTATGATCTCCTATCATACAAGGAAGCAGGGGATGAATTATTTTTCCTACCTTTTTTATATTTACTCCTCTAGTTAAGTTTATGTTAAACCCCAGGAAGAAAGTTTATTTTCCTGAGATCAATTATTAATTCCTTAGTTTATGCATCTGCTATATAATAAGCACCGATTGGTGGTAAGTGCTAGAAGGGCAGGATGGAATTATGAATATTAATAACACAAAAATCTCTTCTCTCTTCACCTCCAAGGAGCTTTTGCTTTAGTAAGTGGTAGAATATGAGTCTCTGGCTCATACTGCTAGAGTTATACCAATGATCTTGGATTGGATTTTTTCTCTGGGGTAAGAGTACTGTGGTATAGTAAAATACTTATGAATTCATGTGACCTACATAGAATCAATAGGAAATGCATGGCAGAAGTATATTTGCATGTAATTATACCAGAACCCTATTCCAGAACTTCTTTCTCAGAATGTTATAAGCCAGACTAGTGTTTGGTATCCTTATTTTTATCAGAGTAGATTACCAGAATGATAAAACACAAGCTATAAACCAATACAGTTTGATGTCCCAGTGAAATAGACACATAGTCATATAGTAATTAAATAAGTCCTATTTATTTACAGAAAGCCTACTTTCATCAGATCATTTTCTTCAGTGAGTGTGTAGTCCCTTCTGACTTATTCTAAGTTTGATGCAAGCTCAACCCATTTCACTGTTTGTACTAATGAGGAAATGCTGATGGTTTGTGATATTATGTTGCCAAATTGTGTATCTACTGTATCACCATCTTCCTCCTAACGCACCCATACTCCTTCTGAGTGTTTGAAAAACTGTTTCTGCCACTGGCACTATTATTGAACCACTTTTTCATTATTTTTTCCCTGTAATACATGCCAAATCATGGATTCTACAGATAATCTTTATTGTATAACCTGTCAATAAAAAAGTCAAGAGTATGAATTATCCTAAGAGCACACCAAGTTGAAGTCTCCTGTTGGTAAAATATTGGTGTTCTTTTTCATATGATAATATGGATATTGTGCTAAAATAATTCTTTGTATGTTTTGAAGTCTTGTTATATACAAATTTTAATTTTTAGTAAAATAAAATAATTTGTCAGGTTTAAAAAAAAAAAAATTGACCCACCAGCCAATTATATGTATATATCAGGTCTAATAGTAACAGAACAGGATCATAAGTGGGGAAAGAAAAGTACATATTGCCCCTAACTTCACCCATACTGTTTTTTTGTAAAGCACTATGAAAGGAGATGAGGAAATGGGTAATCTCAAATAGAATTTCAGTTCAAGTTGGAAGAAGAATGAGACAATAGAATTTAATGATGTAATCCAATTAACAGTTATTAACCTGGTTTATACTAAAAGGTGCTTTGAGGGGTACAATAAAATTTTTACCATGGATTTTACCATCAGTAGTTTATGATTTAATTTAAAAATTAAAATAAAGCAATAGGAAAAGATTAACTATGTAAGACTGTATGTTCAGGGCTATATGGCTGAAGTGGCCAGTGATGCTGGAATTTTAGAGAAAGAGATCACCAAGAGATAGAGGGGAAATTTTGCTTTCTTATGGGAGATTTTTACATTTTAGTGGATAAAGGAAAATGGTACAGGGCATTTAGATTTATTAGAAATTACATACAGAGATGGCATATATCAGGCTTTGTGGTAAAAATGAAATAATCACTTCACTAATTTTCAATCAATATCTACAAAAGATAACGGGTTCCTTTGGCACTGTTCATTTCAGTTGCATGTCTATAAAACTGACCATACAGGGAGCATAATCATTCAATAGGATGGCTAGTGGTTTTATTACATTTTAAATCCAGTTATGCCTCCTTTAAGTAATATGCATTCTAGAGAATAGATCAAAGACCCTATTGAATTATAGGAACAACATGAATTTCTTTAGGGAGGAGAATTAAATAAAAAGAAAAATGGGGTAAAAAAGTAGAAATCTGGGCTAGTAAGTGAGAATTTCTCACACCAGACTATTGTGAGCTGGGTTTTTTTGTTGTTGTTGTTGTTTTTTGAGACAGAAAGAATTGAAGGTAAAGGGCCTCCAGAGATGAGAAAGACCTGGAATCAGCTCCAGATATCCAGCTCCATGCATGTGACCTTATATAAATAAATGCTCTTGACTTTAAGCCCCTTTCATTTTTTTTCTCTGAAATATAAAATTGGTTTCCTTCTTCTACTCTGTCCATCAACCAACTGCTGGAATCACATTTCTCCACAGACTTTTTTTTGTTTTGTATTGAGGTTGAGTGATGGTGTGTTTAGCAGCTGCACAGATACTTGGAAAAACCACACTGTTCATGCTCTCATAGGATCTCTCCCAAGGCAGATAGTTTTTTTTCATTTCATCTGGATAGCTAAACTGAGGGAGAAAAATGCTAGCATTGGCCGGATTCTCTCAAGTATTATCTGTGAAAATGGGCTACTTCTGAATTGTAGACGTCACGTTAAGGTGGAATGTCGGCATTGTGCTTCACACACATCTTTTCATGCCTTATCCTTTGAAGAGTGTAGATAGTTATTCTCAATCTGTTATTAATCATCATTATTCTTATGGGAAGTAGGTGGGAAAGGGCACAGTTTTAAGTGTACCTGAATCTAGTCCAGCCTTGTGAGAACATTATGGCCAAATGTTCATCTCAGGCTAATGTGTTATGTCACAGTGGAGAGACGAGTCAAAATAGAATACCTTGTGAATGATTGGAAGCGAGAGTCAAAGTGTTATTCTTATGATCAAGGGAAGGATTAGATCCTAGCTATTAGTCTGCCAGATTCAGGATGGCCTTGCAAGAGAGCAGTGCAGGGTTCACTCCATAATCTAAAAGTAATGCTAAGTAATGATGTTAACACAAATATGAATATCTTAATCCACAATATCTGTACTTGGGTAGCAGTAAGAAACAGAGTTTGGTTTAGTTGTTTGGAGTTTGGTTTTCTGAGCGATCTCAATAATAAAACAATCTTCTATGACTTGAGTTTCCTTTCTAAGGTTCTAGAAAACAGTGTGTAAGCCATGGATAGTCCATTTATATTTCTTACACCTTATATCTATCTTTAATGTTGTAAAATGGTCCACAAGTTAAAATAAAGGCAATTAAAAGTAAATTACATTACATAGTAACTTTGTGCAGTTACTATGTGCATATACGAAAGGCTATCGGCTGGCTCTTTTGTGGCATTGGCTAACTTGTACTCTTAATTTGTCATTCCTAACAAAAGCCCTGCTCTGTGTGAAAGATAGTCACTGAGCATAGTTATTTATGTAGAGACAGTTTTATAGAATATGAAACAGTGGGCTAGAACACCAGCTGTTGGGTGCCAGCCAAGTGCATAGAATTCATCTGTACTTTGTTTGCTTTTTCTGTTTAGGTTCATTAATTTATCACTTTACTGTATGAAATTTATCCCCCCTTCACAAGTTATTTTAATACTTTTATTTCTCAAATGTGATATAATTCCATCCCTAATTTTTTAACGTTTAAAGTTTTAGATCTCTACATATCTCTGTTCTCAAGTTTGATGTGATATTAGTAACTGGAAGATTCTAAATATAATCAGCAGACAAAACAGTCATGACCTCAATGAGAGTGTCTATAGTTAGAAATTAGAAGCTTTAATATTCTAAAGCATAACTGGGTAAGGTAGTAAAGTTCTTTTCCCCTGTTTTCTCTCCAAGGTTCCAAAGATATTTATAGAATTTTTACAGTGGACATTGTATTTTCAAAAATGCTGTCTAGAGGTCAAGAGATGACTTTGTTGACCTCTAGAAAACTCATTCTGTTGAAACAATAAGGTTGTAAAGAGAAACTTAATAGGATTCTAATAGCTTTAAATATTGCAGAATTTTCTCAAGAATTATTTAATCTACACAAATTTGATGTCATTTTGTGATTTATGCTTGTCTTTGTAATGCAGCTGATATGGCATTAGTGGAATTTCATTATGCAGTGAATAGTTATTCTGATGAAGAAAATGATTAAATTTAATTTCAACCAAATATAAGATTGTATAATAGTATTTTCCCTGTTGGATGTTAATATAAACACAATCCCTCCTAGTGTTGTGAGCTGAGAAATACATTTTGAAAGCATAATAAAAAGCAAAAAGAAAAGAAGATAAATTCTAAAAACAGAGAGTAAGAGGAGATTGTTGAAAAGTTATAAGCATATATGATTTCAGTGTGTTGCTGATCCAGGAATGTTAACGTGGTTTGGTTGTGTTTTGGGCCATCTATTACTTTGACTATATTACAATATATTACATTAATGTGCAAGTAAATGCATGTAGGTAGCATAGGACAACCCCATTCATTCTTCCTATTCCATGTCTGTCCCAGCAAAATGCTAAACATCACTAATTATTAGAGAAACACAAACAAAACTGCAGTGAGGAATCACCTTACGCTAGTCAGAATGGCCATCATCAAAAAGTCTACAAATAATAAATGTTAGAGAGGGTGTGGAGAAAAAGGAACTCTCCTACACTGTTGGTGGGACTGTAAATTGGTATAGCCTCTATAGAGAACAGTAAGGAGGTCCCTTAAAAAACTAAAAATAGAGCTACATATGATCCCGCAATCCTGCTCCTGGGCATATATCTGGAGAAAACCATAATTCAAAAAGATACATGCACCCCAATGTTCATTGCAGCACTATTTATAATAGCCAAGACATGGAAGCATCCTAAATGTCCACCAACAGAGGAATGGATAAAGAAGATGTGGTACATATATACAATGGAATATTTACTCAGCCATATAAAAGAATGAAATAATGCTATTTACAGCAATATGGATGGACCTGGAGATTATCATACTAAGTGAAGTAAACCAGGCAGAGAAACACAAATATGATATCACTTATATGTGTAATAAAAAAAAAAGTGATACAAATGAATTTATATACAAAACAAATAGACCCACAGACATAGAAAACAAACTTATGGTTACCAAAGGGGAAAGGGGGTGGAGGAGGGATAAAATAGGAGTTGGGGATTAACATATACACACTACTATAAGTAAAACAGATAACCAACAAGGATCTACTATATAGCACAGGGAACTATACTCAATAGTTTGTAATAACCTATAAGGGAAAATAATCTGGAAAAAAATAGATATATATGTATGTATAACTGAATCACTTTGCTGTATACCTGAAACTAACACAACATTGTAAATCAACTATACTTTAATTTAAAAAAAAAGAAAAAATAAATAAAATAAGGATAAAAAAAGGATTCCTAAGAAAAATGAGGAATTCAACTGAGTTCTAGTCTTAGGTCCATAGAAGGTAAGTATGTCCAACTTTGAATGCTTATGGCAACTGCAATTATATCTGAGTAATGGCAATTTCATCCTCTATCTCTTCACCTTGATTACAGCTTTGTACACACACAACCTCTACTCCCTTTTTCTACACGAGAAACAGAAAAAATTTATAGAAAACTGTAGATACATACACCTTATTTAAAAAGCTAGTTCTTCTGATGTTTTAGAGTTGCCATGGTGATCTGTGGTGGTTTCTTGAATAGTTTTTCTAAGGATGACAGGAAAAGAGGTGTGATGTGTTTAACTAATTGGTGATACCAGTTGGGAACAATTTCTTCTATTTCTGGGGAGAACAAAGGCTCAAGGCTAATTTTCCATCTAGGCGGTAAATGTTGATAACATGATCGACCTTCATAAATACATAGTTGTTAAGCCACCAAAAACCCTACATTGACTAGACTGATGTATGCTTACCTCAGTAGAATTCTATGGGGGCTAATTTCATTCTGTAATATGGTTGTAGTAGAACTACAGGCCCAGGGGTAACTATATAACTGTTAGGTAGACAACCCTAGTCAAACTCGTGTCTATGTGAAGTCTCATTTCATCTCTAGTAAAATAAGAAAGGGAGGCTAGTTCTCAAAGGTGTTCTGTCTCTAATATTCTATAATATGTGTGGCTCTCTAGCTGAGTTGATTTCAGTACTAAGAACATGGCAGAGTTTAGCGCAACTCCATTCATCTAACAAATACTGAGTCTGTACTATGTGCAAAGCTTTGTTCTAGGCATTGCAGATACAAGGGTACATAAAAGGATGAGATCCCTGATCTCATAGAGGTAACATTCTAGGGACGCATAAGGACAAACATGTAAATACATATTATACAAGTTAGTTACTGATTGTTTTGAGTGCCACAAAGTTAACAGAGCAACAAGCAGAGCACAGAGTAGGTCTCTTTAGTTAAGGTCAGTGAGAAGGCCTGTCAGAAGAAGAACCATTTAATGTGCGATCAGAAGGATAAGAATAAGCTAAAGGAAGTGGTTTTCAAGCAGAGGCAGTAAGTGCAGAGTCTCAAAGGTTTAACTGTGCCTGGCATGTCTGGGAAATAGAAGGAAGCTGTGCCTTCAGGTGCAGTGAGCCAGGGGTATGAAAAGGAAATGAGGAGGCAAGCAGAAAATGCATTACAGGCAAGGCCATGCATCTGAGCTGTGGCAGGGACTTAGGCTGTTGTTCCAAGAGCAGTGGGAGGTCATCTAGGGATTTTAAGCATGGCAGTAGTGTGCTTACATTTAATTTTTTTAAAGATCATGCTGGCTTTTCTGTAGAGAATGCCTTCCTCAAGTTTTTATATTAAATGGCTATAGGCCCAATCACTTACAGAGATCTTAGTAAAATACCTCTTATATTTATTGCTTCAAACCCTCTACTTTACATAGAAAAAGAGGATTGAGCAAATTCCACAAAAACCTAACACAGGAAGAAGAGTAAATAAAACAAATTGTATGATATTTTGTGTATGTGTGTGTGTTTAAGTGACTTTCTCTGCCAGAACATCTCTTTTCTGAAGCGAGGGAAGAGAGGGGCTCAATAATTTTAGCAAAATCAAGGAGTATCTTCAACTCAGTTTTGGTTTCTGAAATGGGTTGAGAAGTACCGAACTTCATTAGTGTCTTTCAGTGCAGTAGGTCAGCATTAGACTTCCGGCAATTTAGAAGCACTCTGGGTCACATACCTTGAGCTTCCATTTTGCAAGGTGCTTCCTCAGGGCCTCAGTTGTTAAGGGACGCCAACTTCATCTGAGTGTGACAGTGGCCCCAGTGCAGTTAGTGTTACCCAGCAGAGGAGAATGCATACACACACACACACACACACACACACACCCAAGTATGCACACACTGCTAGCTATTTTTTATCTACCAAATTTTAAAAGTCAGGTGAAGTTTTTATCCACCCCTGCAGGCTGGCCACGCCCACTTTCCTGGACTCCAGTAACTCTCCCTCCAATTGCTTCCAGACACCCTGCAGAGATGGAGTTTTATTTCCTTAGCTCGCCTGAAGATAGATCTTTTCTATTATATTTTAGATGTATTCAGATTACTTTTACTCATGAATGTTTGGTAAATATTAAAAATGTTAGAAACAATTGTTCATTGGATGCTTCGAAAGTTATGAAATGAATCAATAGACATGACATTTGATTAGCAAAATTTCTACTCACAAGTTTATTGCATCTGGCAATTGAAAATAATTACTACTATTTTAATATGATTTGATCTCAAGCTTACGACATTTTATCAGAGGTGAATTGGTAAGGTTTCAAATCTTCACATTTCACAGATTTTAGAACTTGGAGATTTAAATGAATTTCCAAGGCCACAGATAAGTATTTTAGAGAGCCCAGGCCCCCTGTTGTTAGTGCTGTGCTCTTGTGACCACACTCCACAAACGTAAAACTGCTTCTAAATTGGTTTCCTTCTCATCTAGAGGAGTGCCTGGGACTTAGGAAAATGTTTATTTATCTTACATTCTGACAGAATGTTGCTGTCATTCTTATGATTTACTATGGAATGGAGGGAACATTGCCAACCAAGCATGTCAAAGCCACATCTCATTATACATTCCATTTGCTCTTCAGATCATGGCTTCTAGTGTATATGTACATATGCAGTTTCTATTGTAGCAATAAAATAAGGCAACTTGGATGTTTTACCTACTGAAGGCCTTTAAATGTATGTAACCTCTGGGATAAATCAAATGCTTCCCTGGATATTGGATTATAGACATTCTTTGGATGACAGGATCCTCAGACTTTGACAAGAAAATAAAGAAACACAAAATAAGGAATGGTTTCTTACTGACACTTTATTCTCACTGTCTCTCTAGAGCCCTAGTCATCGGATGTCTGTCTTCAGAAGTGGGTTATATCTCGATTTCTAGAGAGACTTTCTCCATTGAGATGCCTAAAAGAATACCACTAGCAGTATTGTGTCCAACCTGTGTGTTTTGCAAGTGCAATGCGAGGGTAAGAGTTTTCTCTTATTATTTTTTTAAATTTTACCTCATCAAGTATTCTTGTTTGGCAAAACAATCTCCTTGATACAGAAGGCTTCTTGAGACCAATATTCCAGATTAGAAAATGATAGAAATTAAAATGGTTGTGTCAACAAATACTCTGTTGTAGACTCAGATGTCAGCTATTGATTATGAAAAAAACATATTGGATATATTTATGGGCAGTTCTTCAGTGCATTTGGCATGTTCAAAAGCCTTCTGTGTAGAGAGATGGAGAGCAAAGCTTGCTATCACTGTGGCTTCATTTTATGCTCAGTACCCGCTATTCAGCCTACAATGTTGCTTCGCCTTTTACTGTTTTATTGCTTTGCTGCTGAGCATATTATGCATTACACTTCAGCAGGGAAATTTAAAGAGTGTTATTCTATTTATTCTAAGTGTCATATAATTATGAATTGATTTACTAGCCATTGTAATGCTACAAATGATAATTAATTTATTTGCATAATATGTAGTTTCATAGAAGTTCAATTATAATAAAGCATTTGCTAAATGTACCATGATAATAGTGTTTCCAGAGAGAGTGGGAGTCTGAGGCTGGAATCTCTTTAGTCTGTCAATGCGTGGCCATCATCATGGGCAATCCCTTCATTTCAAGATGGAAGGGAGGTTTCGTTAGCCCCATGGTTCACTCATCTACATTTTCTTCTTATTTTAAAATATGATAATCAGTATCTTTGAAATATGCTAAAAAATCATATGAAGTTGAGTATATTGATTCAGTTAATAGCCAAAATCCCTTGAGTCAAAACTGGGATAGAGATATATAATTCCTTTCAATTTTGCCTGAACAATACACTAGCAGGGTTCAGTCCTGGACCTTGTACACATGTCAGCTTCCCATGGCTTGATGAGCTCCCTCCCTTAGTTAGGACATGGAGGAATGGAAGGTGGGAGACTGTAAATCCATTGCCTGGTAATACAAATCAGCACTAGGAGGGGGTTCCAGGTGTAAGTTCCAGCTTCCCAGAGAGTAGCTCTAAACAGGTGGCACAAATGCCAAACTGTCTTGGACCAAAGTGTTCTGAGTATCCCTCCACTAAAAATAATGTGTTCTGAGTATCCCTCCACTAAAAATAACGCTTTTCCTTGCCTATGAAAAGGAAGAGTTTATAGGTGCATCTTGCATATCCAGCTGAGTACCTTGGCCCCAGCTTGCCTCTCTGGGAAGGAGGGAAGATGAAGAACCAGTGTGCTCTTATTTTGCTGACAAAATCTTGTTAGTTTTTCCTTTCCTAAAAAAAGTCTATTCTTCCAAACATACCATGCGACAGAGTGGACAGTGTCCTGAACTGTGATAAAAGACAGATTGTGACATAGATAGGAATTATTTTGCACAATAGTAGTGAACTCCACTGATATGACAATTTATTTATTGTATTTATTGCTTGTCTCTACCTGTTGCAATCAAAGCTCCATGTAGACAGGAATCGTTTCACTGGGTTTCATCAGCGTGGTATATTGTCTATTTATTTTCATTCATCTCAAAGTATTTTCTAATTTTCCTAGTGATTCTCTCTTTGATGCATTGGTTATTTAGGAGTGTAATGTTGAATTTCCACATATTTGTGACTTGTCCTCATTTCCATTTGCTATTGATTTCTAATTGTTTACATTTTGATCAGAGAACATACCTTGTATGATTTCAGTCATTTTAAATATATTAAGACTTGTTTCATGGGATGATATAAGGTCAGTCCTAGAAAATGTTTTATGTGCCCTTGAGAATATGTGTTCTGCTACTGCATGGAGTGTTGTGTAGACGTCTGTTGAGTCTAGTTGGTTTAGAGTGTTGTTCAAGTTGTTGATCCTGTGGCTAGTTGCTCTATCCAATATTGAAAATGATAGTGACATTAGCAACTACCATTGCTGAATTGTCTTTTCTTTAAAATTCTGTCAGATATTGCCCCATATATTTTGAAGCTCTGGTGTTAGGTCCATATATGTTTATAATCGTTATGTCTTCTTGATGGAGTGACAGTTTTATCATTAGGAAATATTTTTCTTTTTCTCTAGGAGCAGTTTTTTTCTTAAACACTATGTTATCTGATATGAGCATAGCCACTCCAGACCTCTTTGTTTACTGTTTATTTGGCATATAAGTTCCATTCATTTACAGTTGGATCATGTTTAAAATCCATTCTTCTAATCTCTGCCTTTTAATTGGAGTGTTGAATTTATTTCCATTTAAATAAATTATTGATAAGGTATGATTTTCATCTTTCATTTTGCTATTTGGTGTTTACATGTCTTATGAATTTTTGTTTCTGTACTCCTCTATTAATGTCTTGATTTGTACTAAAGAGATGACCTTTAGTGCATCATTTTAATTGTTTTGTTTTGCATTTGCTATATTTAAAAACATTTTTTGCGATTACTCAAAAGATTATGATTAATAGTGTATGATAATGTACACTAAAGAGGACAATATATATGTATTTTTTGTTTATAATCTTTCCTACTGATTTAAAAGAAAATTACCGTAAAGCAATGACAGTCAGTGTCTGTTGATGGGCACACAATTTATGTAAATGCAATTTGTGACAATAACAGCATAAAGGAAGGAGAAATCAGAGCTGTATAGGAGCTCTGTATGGTTGCCCCAACACGCCTTCAACACTCGAGCAGGAGGGTTACAGTTCTGCCATAGCTTTCCCTTCCTGTTTGCACAGAGCCTCAAGACTAGTCTGACTTGAGAGTTTAGGGCCCTCCTAGGTCTTTCCAGGGCACACAGCCCATGTGCAAGGACTTCTAGATTCCCAAGTATGTGTCAGAGCTTTTTAAAGCACCTATGTATGTCTAAATCTCCAGATAATTCTATTGTTCTCATTGAGCAGGTTTTCAGAGATCTTTACCCCACCATTTCTGCTGATATTCTCCGACACTCAATATTTTAACCTTTAACCAAATAATTGTGCCACATAATTGCTTAGGCAAATAGCAAATTTCTTTTCTCTTCCCCCCACTGAATGGCAAAGTTACTGGAATGACTATTTCTTATAGTTCAACTAAGATATATGCTACATCTTGATATCTAAGCTCAAAGTAAATGATGTTTTAGTATACACAGGCTTTTACAGAGATGTTTCTATAAATGGAATATAGAACCGACCTTCTGATTAGTCTTAAAATTCCTTCATATGCCCATTTATAATCTGGGCTTGATTAAAGCTCAGAGCCTTTAATCCCATTTACTACAAGAACTAATTTGTGCACATAATGACCCTGCATTTGACTTATGGCTGCTTCATATCTTTCCTTTAAAGAAAATTTCTCATGTGTGGGAAATGCTCTGACTCTGAGTAGTTGAATTCTACAGGCATCAGCTGAGATTTATTTATTCTCTGCAAATGAGATTTTTCCAGTTAAATCCTCATTGTCCTTAGGAAAGACTCCATCAGTCTTTTAGCATGTAACTGTGTTCAATGAGTTAGAAATAAATTTAAAATGTATTTTCATTAAAAGAAGGTATTGTGATGTTACCTTAATGACAATTTAGACTGATCTGTATTCTAGAAATAATGTTGTTATAGCAGAAGATTAACAAAGCTGACATTACTTAATTTGTTTTGACTTGTTACCATTAGCTTTATTTTGTGATGAGTGACTATGCCACGGGAATTTTAAAGTTGGACTTCATTCTCATAGCAGTAAATCTTTGTTAAGGAAGTGGGATGTAGTTAATTTCCTCTGACAATGAAGTTGGGGGACACTTGAAAATATGTAATTAAGGTGGCACCCTTAATAGTAGCTCATATTCTATATTGTAGTGGAAACTGAGAAATGGATTCATTACTAATGAAAGAATTTATTGGTTTTATATATATATTGCTTCTATAAATGATAAAATGCCTGTATTTACTACAGGGCTACAATTACCCTACATATATGCTCCATTTGGGAACATAGTAGGTGTGGTAATAAACTTGAGGCAGCACAGAATGGAGATTAACAGTAGGGTGACCATATATCATTGTTTGCTTGGGATCATCTTAATTTACACCTGTATTCCCAGTTCAGTTATTAGCAGGGTCCCCTTCAGCTCTCAAAATTATCTCAATTTGGGTGCTAAATTATTACATAGTTACCATAGTCAAAAGCACAGTCTCTGAAACTGGCTTGTGTGGATACAAATCCACGTTCCTGTGTCAAATGTAATATAGCTTTTCTATGCCTAAGTTTTCTAATCAATAAAATGGAGATGGCAATGGCATCTGCCTAATAAGATTGCGAAAATTAAATGTGTGTAAGTCTCTTGAAACAGTACCTGGCATTCAGCATATGCCCTATATTGAATATAGGATCTCTTGCACAACATGCAATAAATGCAATTTCTAGCCACATTCATTAAAAAGGTTTCTATTGCACCATGATACAAATTTACTCCAAATGAATTCTTTAAAGGAGAATAAAGACAGAGAAGGAAACAACACCAGCAAAATGCTATGAAGTATAATGAATGAAGGTAGTAAGAAGAGCAAGATGTGTTATTGTGAGCAGTACTGAACTATATCTCCCTCTCCAGGATAGAACATATTATATTAAAAATCAAAGCAATATTCCAATATCTTTGTTATTAATTCACAAGTTTACATCTTTCTGGATCTGGCACTATCACAGGCCACTCCAAATTTGCCATAATATTATCTGAAAACCTTAGGAAATGAATAGCACTATTTTTTTACTTGAAAATCTCTGAAGTTACAGTTATGCCTTCTGGTCCCTGAAGTACACAATTTGCATTATACTGATTATAGTAACATCATTGTACTTAAAGCTTCCCCCTTGGGGTAAATGTAAATCTCTATTTGATCCCTTGCAGGGAGCTGTTCATTTCAATAGAAAAACAAAAACAGTCTTTTACCTAAAACTCACACACTTGGAATAGTTAACACAGGGTTTGGAGAAATGTAATACAAGAGTCTTATTGCCTTGCCTGATCATAAGTGAAACAATACTAAATTGTACTTTTTATTACCTTGTGTTGGAGAGATTTTTCCTGACTCATATATTCAGCTCATATTCTAAGGATGCAGAAGTGCCTGCAACAAGGCTTCAGTAACTTCTCTCTCTAATATGTCAATGCCAGTCAAGAATCTGGAAGCAGACAACAGCAAAACCAACTCTGAATTGCAAACTGACAATATGATTTTTCCCTTTAGAAGTAAAAAGGGAGTTCACTATTCTCATTAAAGACATAGCTTATAAGCTCATTGAGTGAGAGGCAGTTTTTCAGGTAGATAGAGCTCTAATTCAATAATTTACCTTAATTAAAAATTCATACAAGATATAGACATTAGTGCTAGCTCAAGAGAAATGGAAGAGGTGGAATTAAAACATCTGTAGAATGGTTTGATTTTATTTCCTTACCTATTCTACTTAGGCATTCCTTAATTGCTTTTGTCAATAAGATTTAAATATGGTGCAAAAAGTAGAAGTTTCTCTTTTTTTCATCTTTATGAGTCCAGAGGAAACTGGCTACCCAACAATAGCGAAGATGGCTGCAACTGGCCTCACCAGAGACATGTGTGGTGGATGGGACATGAGGTGATGGGTGTCCTCACTGACAGGGCCTTGCACTTTGGGAAAATGGTGTCACAGAGAGCTTTGTTTGGAGATTCTGTCATTTCTCAGGCTGTGTGGAGTCCTGGGCTCTACTCTGTACTTTGCAGTGATAGCAGCAGTGACCAGAGCAAGTGTGTCAAGGAATCTGTGTACTAAGGAGTGTTGTGTAATAAAGGTGTCTAGCATACTGCTTCCTAAGTTAACTGCTATTTGAAGAGAAGGACACTACTTCAAACATAAGCAATTATCTTGCATGGCTCTGAGAGGTCCTTTAGAAGGCATTAAGACAGCAATTTGTGAATTAAAGATATCTGTTAGATGTCTTGGGATAGCAGTGGGCACTGGGCAAAAAGGGAACTCTATAAATATGGACAACTTTAATTATCTCCTATGAGATAATGGCCTATTTACTTTCTTCACCAGTGAGCTGGTTGTTTGAGCCATTTACATTATGTAACAGGCCATGGCATTAATTTTACATTGGAAAAGCAGACCTAATAGTCAGAGGCAGTGAGGAAAAGAATTTGGTAAAAAAATGACTGCATATATAAATACACACACACACACACACACACACACACACACACACAACTGTATAGACAAACATGGAGATCTTATAGAAACAGTTCTCATTTCCTCTCTCAGTTGAGACAGTAATCAATTGATTGTCAAAGAAGCATGGTATTATGCATAAAACATGACCCTTGAATTTAGGATGTCCAGGTTTACATCCCATACCCACCCTTAGCAGCTCTGTGACCTTGGGTAAGTTACTGAACCTCTCTGTATTTCAGTTTCTTTACCTGTAAAATGTGAACAACCCCAACTACACAGAAATGTGAGCATTTAATCTTGAGTATTATATTAAATTATCCATGTTAAACACTTAGAAAAGTATTAGGAATGTTATAAATTCTCCAAAAATTTAGCTTTTAATATTGTGACCAAGCTGGTTATAGAATATGCATGACCAATATTCCTTGACGATTACCAGTTGGTAGGTACATGTAAGTCACAATACTCTTAATGTCAATGTTTCTAGACCCCTATTCCTTATATCAGCAATGTCAATATTTCCCAGCAATTTCTGTTCTAGAGAATACCAAGAGTCAGATGGAATGGGTAACTGTAAAACTGTAACTCTACAGGTCCTTTCAGGGTGGAGAATGGCAGTCAGATTTTCTGTGGGGCCTAAGCCTACAGCCTCTGCCCATCCCTGCCTCCTTTCCTAGACTCCTAACCTCAGTCTCTTCACCCAGTTTCCTAGGAGTCAGCATCTCTTGGCCAGTTCTTTCTCAGAGTATTTTGAGAGCATAGCTGTTGAATTCTGTGACACAGTTCTCTATTGCAAGGGCTCCTGTTCCTAGAGACCACGTACTAAGGGCAAGTTAAGTATAGTCTGTAATGTACTTGAAATTTCCCCTGCTCCCTCTAACTAACTATGGCCTGATAATCTGTCTGGCCCACTCCACCACACTCTTCCCCCTTCACTTCAGTCCAAGGAAGTCTTGTATATTTTCTTTCAGGCCAGTCTCCTTTGGGGGTCTTTCAGTCCATCAAACTACTCTGTGCATCTTTGAAAAACACTTCAGGACCAGGCTTAAAGTCTTCCCAACTGATCTCCTAGGACCCCTGACATCAGTTTCAGTATCCTTAATATTTCACAATGTTAGGAAGTAACCTGAAGATTCTAGCAATTAGTGAATTAGTCTGCCCAGAGTACACAGAATACTTTTAAGCAGTTGCCTAACTCCACTTGTCTGACTGAGATAATCTCACCTTTGGCCCAACCCGAATATTTTGTATAAATGAAGCAAAAACAATATGTTCCACGTGTAAACAAAGCAAAAATAGTGTGTCCGTGAGTTTCCTTGCATAGGTGTATCTGCACATTCTCTGTGGTATCCAAAATGGCTGAACCGAACATATAGAGCCAGTGGTCCCGTGGCCAATCACAGTTGGATATGTGCTGCCTCTTGGTGCATTCATGCAGCCTAAAGAGAGATGGAAGGAAGCTAGCAGTAAGCACACACTGTAATGGATAGTAAGAGTGAAACATAGGCGGCCATTGGAAGGGAAAACCCTGAGGAAGACTAATGAGGAAGAAATGGTAAATCTGTGAGAAGAAGCAACTACTGGGAGTTATGGAATATCTATTCCTGTCCCTTTCTATCAGTAGAGATGCCTCTGTGCATAATTCTGTAACAGAAACGCTAAATGTATGGATGCAAGACATAGGCGTGTTTGTGTGTCATGAAAGTATGTGCTTATACAGTTGACTGAAATTAATAACTGTTTAAATTAGAATGATATGTTAATTATTATTTTCCTCTTTCTCCCTCTCAAAAATAGAATTTACTCTTTTTTTTTTTTTTTAATTTTATTTATTTATTTATTTATTTATTTTTGGCTGTGCTGGGTCTTCGGTTCGTGCGAGGGCTTTCTCTAGTTGCGGCAAGTGGGGGCCACTCTTCATCGCGGTGCGGGGACCGCTCTTCATCGCGGTGCGCGGGCCTTTCACTATCGCGGCCGCTCCCGTTGCGGGGCACAGGCTCCAGACGCGCAGGCTCAGCAGCTGTGGCTCACGGGCCCAGCTGCTCCGTGGCATGTGGGATCTTCCCAGACCAGGGCTCGAACCCGTGTCTCCTGCATTAGCAGGCAGATTCTCAACCACTGCGCCACCAGGGAAGCCCAATTTACTCATTTTAATGGATGTAATAAATGAGTAGCCAGCTATCCTATAGGAAAAATCTAATTTATACCTGGGAGCTCCCTGAGGAAATTGAAGGTTTGTTTGTGCTAATGAAATTTACATAACAGCATTTTTTAAAAATAATAATGACAAATACTGAATTGTCAAACTCCTAAAAAAAGTGATGATAATAATAATGATATTAACATCCTTTCTCTCTGTTTTTCCAAGAATAAATAATAAACATTAATTCATAAAAAGGAAAGAATTGGACAATCATTTTAATATATATTATCCTTTTTCCTGGGCTTTTTATGAGCCTCTCACATTTCATTACTTCTAATATAAACATTTGGTAATTTAAGATTATTGGGACTTCCCTGGTGGTCCAGTGGTTAAGAATCCACATTCCAATGCAGGGGTCATGGGTTCAAGCCCTGGTCAGGGAATTAAGATCCACATGCCACAGGGCAACTAAGCTCATGTGCCACAACTACTGAGCCTGAGTGCTCTGGAGCCCACACACAACAAAGAGCGTGCACACCACAACGAAAGATCCTGCATGCCGCAACAAAGATCCCATGTGCCACAACTAAGACCTAACACAGGCAAATAACTGAAGAAAAAAAAAGATTATCAATCATTCAGCTGATACTGCAGAAGTAGGTTAGAAGAAGAATAGATTCAGAGATTATTTAGTCTAATTCCCTGTCTTTCTAGGTAAAGGAACAAGCTGAGGGAGAATAAAAGACTTCCTTGAGGTAATCCATCGAGATTGTTAGTACATCCCTCCTTCATTCCAAAATGTAGTCCACTCATTAGGAGTTAATATTAAAAAAAAAAAAAAAAAAAAACCCTGAATGTCATGACTCATGGTCATGCACTAGAAATTGATTTTTCTTTCTATCTTCACTGCTTCCAGACTAACCCATTTTAAGGATTAACACAAATGAAGACTGCCAGTAGAGAGAAAATAATTCCCTCAAAACTCATGCTAGGAATAATTTATACTTGATAATATCAAAGTATTTCTGCTTTCTCTTATTTTTTTAACATCTTTATTGGAGTATAACTGCTTTAAAATGGTGTATTAGTTTCTGCTGTATAACAAAGTGAATCAGCTATACATGTGCATATATCACCATATCTCCTCCCTCTTGCATCTCCCTCCCACCTTCCCTATGTCTCCCCTCTAGGCGGACACAAAGCAGCGAGCTGATCTCCCTGTGCTATGCGGCTGCTTCCCACTAGCTATCTATTTTACATTTGGTAGCGTATATATGTCCAACCACTCTCTCACTTCTTTCCAGCTTACCCTTCCCCCTCGCCATGTCCTCAAATCCATTCTCTACATCTGCGTCTTCATTCCTGTCCTGCCCTTAGGTTCTTCAGAGCAGGACATTTTTTTCTTTTTTTAGATTCCATATATATGTGTTAGCATACGGTATTTGTTTTTATCTTTCTGACTTACTTCACTCTGTATGACAGACTCTAGGTCCATCCACCTAACTACAAATAACTCTATTTCATTTCTTTTTATGGCAATAAAAAGAATGTAATATTCCATTGTATATATGTGCCACATCTTCTTTATCCATAAATCTGTTGATGGACACTTAGGTTGCTTCCATGTCCTGGCTATTGTAAATAGTGCTGCAATAAACATTGTGGTACATGACTCTTTTTGAATTATGATTTTCTCAAGGTATATGCCCAGTAGTGGGATTGCTGGGTCATATGGTAGTTCTATTTTTAGTTTTTTCAGGAACCTCCATACTGTTTTCCATAGTGGCTGTATCAATTTACATTCCCACCAACAATGCAAGAGGGTTCCCTTTTCTCCACACCCTCTCCAGCAGTTATTCTTTGTAGCTCTTTTGATGATGGCCATTCTGACTAGTGTGAAGTGATACCTCATTGTAGTTTTGATTTGCATTTCTCTAGTGATTAGTGATGTTGAGCATCCTTTCATATGTTTGTTGGCAATCCATATATCTTCTTTGGAGAAATGTCTATTTAGGTCTACTGCCCATTTTAGATTTCGTTTATTTTTTTGATACTGAGCTGTGTGAGCTGCTTGTATATTTTGGAGATTAATCCTTTGTCATTTGCTTCATTTGCAAATATTTTCTCCCATTCTGAGGGTTGTCTTTTTGTCTTGTTTATGGTTTCCTTTGCTGTGCAAAAGCTTTTAAGTTTCATTAGGTCCCATTTGTTTATTTTTGTTTTTATTTCCATTTCTCTAGGAGGTGGGTCAAAAAGGATCTTGTTGTGATTTATGTCATAGAGTGTTCTGCCTGTGTTTTCCTCTAAGAGTTTGATAGTGTCTGGCCTTACATTTAGGTATTTAATCCATTTTGAGTTTATTTTTGTGTATGGTGTTAGGGAGTGTTCTAATTTCATTCTTTTACACGTAGCTGTCCAGTTTTCCCAGCACCTCTTATTGAAGAGGCTCTCTTACCTCCATTGTATATTCTTGCCTCCTTTATCAAAGAAAAGGTGACCATATGTGTGTGGGTTTATCTCTGGGCTTTCTATCCTGTTCCATTGATCTATATTTCTGTTTTTGTGCCAGTCCCATACTGTCTTGATTACTGTAGCTTTGTAGTATAGTCTGAAGTCAGGGAGCCTGATTCCTCCAGCTCCGTTTTTCTTTGTCAAGATTGCTTTGGCTATTCAGGGTCTTTTGTGTTTCCATACAAATTGTGAAACTTTTTGTTCAAGTTCTGTGAAACATGCCATTGGTAGTTTGATAAGGATTGCATTGAATATGCAGATTTCTTTTGCTAGTATAGTCATTTACACAATGTTGATTCTTCCAACCCAAAAACATGGTGTAGCTCTCCATCTGTTTGTATCATCTTTAATTTCTTTCATCAGTGTCATAGTTTTCTGCATTCAGGTGTTTTGTCTCCTTAGATAGGTTTATTCCTAGGTATTTTATTCTTTTTGTTGCAATGGTAATAGGAATGTTTCCTTAATTTCACTTTCAGAGTTTTCATCATTAGTGTATAGGAATGCAAGAGATTTCTGTGCATTAATTTTGTATCCTGCTACTTTACCAAATTCATTGATTAGCTCCAGTATTTTTCTGGTAGCATCTTTAGGATTCTCTGTGTATAGTATCATGTCATCTGTTTTACTTCTTTTCTGATTTGGATTCCTTTTATTCCTTTTTCTTCTCTGATTGCTGTGGCTAAAACTTCCACAATTATGTTGAATAATAGTGGTGAGAGTGGGCAACCTTGTCTTGTTCCTGATCTTAGTGGAAATGGTTTCAGTTTTTCACCATTGAGAACAATGCTGGTGGTGAGTTTGTCATATATGGCTTCTATTATGTTGAGGGATTTTATTATATATGGGTGTTGAATCTTGTCAAAAGCTTTTTCTGCATCTATTGAGATGATCATATGGTTTTTATCCTCCAATTTGTTAATATGGTTTGTCACACTGATTGATTTGCGTATATTAAAGAATACTTGCCTTCCTGGGATAAAGCCCACTTGATCATGGTGTATGATCCTTTTAATGTGCTGTTGGATTCTGTTTGCTAGTATTTTGTTGAGGATTTTTGCATCTATGTTCATTAGTGATATTGGCCTGTAGTTTTCTTTCTTTGTGACATCTTTGTCTGGTTTTGGTATCAGGGTGATGGTGGCCTCGTAGAATGAGTTTTGGAGTGTTCCTCCCTCTGCTATACTTTGGGAGGTTTGAGAAGGTTGGGTGTTAGCTCTTCTCTAAATGTTTGATAGAATTCGCTTGTGAAGCCATCTGGTCCTGGGCTTTTATTTGTTGGGAGATTTTTAATCACAGCCTCAATTTCAGTGCTTGTGATTGGTCTGTTCATATTTTCTATTTCTTCCTGGTTCAGTCTCGGAAGGTTGTGCCTTTCTAAGAATTTGTCCATTTCTTCCAGGTTGTCCATTTTATTGGCCTATAGTTGCTTCTAGTAATCTCTCATGATCCTTTGTATTTCTGCAGTGTCTGTTGTTACTTCTCCTGTTGCATTTCTAATTCTACTGATTTGAGTCTTCTCCCTTTTTTTCTTGAAGGGTCTGGCTAATGGTTTATCAATTTTTTTTATCTTCTCAAAGAACCAGCTTTTAGTTTTATTGATCTTTGCTATCGTTTCCTTCATTTCTTTTTCATTTATTTCTGATCTGATCTTTATGATTGCTTTCCTTCTGCTAACTTTGGGGGTTTTTTATTCTTCTTTCTCTAATTGCTTTAGGTGTAAGGTTAGGTTGTTTATTTGAGATGTTTTTTGTTTCTTGAGGTAGGATTGTATTGCTATAAACTTCCCTCTTAGAACTGCTTTTTCTGCATCCCATATGTTTTGGGTAGTCATGTTTTCATTGTCATTTGTTTCTAGGTATATTTTGATTTCCTCTTTGATTTCTTTGGTGATCTCTTGGTTATTTAGTAGTGTATTGTTTAGCCTCTATGTGTTTATATTTTTTTATAGACTTTTTTCCTGTAATTGATATCTAGTCTCATAATGTTGTGGTCAGAAAAGATACTTGATACGATTTCAATTATTTTTAATTTACCAAGGCTTGATTTGTGACCGAAGATATGGTCTATCCTGGAGAATGTTCCATAAACACTTGAGAAGAAAGTATATTCTGTTGTTTTTGGATGGAATGTCCTATAAATGTCAATTAAGTCCATCTTGATTAATGTATCATTTAAAGCTTGTGTTTCCTTATTTATTTTCATTTTGGATGATCTCTCCATTGGTGAAAGTGCGGTGTTAAATTCGCCTACTCTTACTCTGTTACTGTTGATTTCCTCTTTTATGGCTGTTAGCATTTGCCTTATGTATTGAGGTGCCCCTATGTTGGGTGCATAAATATTTACAATTGTTATATCTTCTTTTTGGATTCATCCCTTGATCATTATGTAGTGTCCTTCTTTGTCTCTTGTAATAGTCTTTATTTTAAAGTCCATTTTGTCTGATATGAGAATTGCTACTCCAGCTTTCTTTTGATTTCCATTTGCATCAAATATCTTATTCCACCCCCTCACTTTCAGTCTGTATGTGTCCCTAGGTCTGAAGTGGGTCTCTTGTAGACAGCGTAAGTATGGGTCTTGTTTTTTTATCCATTCAGCCAGTCTGTGTCTTTTGGTTGGAGCATTTAATCCATTTACATTTAAGGTAATTATCTATATGTATATTCCTATTACCATTTTCTTAATTGTTTTGGGTTTTGTATTGTAGGTCTTTTCCTTCTCTTGTGTTTCCTGCCTAGAGAAGTTCCTTTAGCATTTGTTGTAAAGCTGGTTTGGTGGTGCTGAATTCTCTTAGCTTTTGCTTGTCTGTAAAAGTTTTAATTTCTCCACCGAATTTAAATGAGATCTTTGCTGGGTAGAGTAATCTTGGTTGTAGGTTTTTTGTTGCTTTTCCCTTGCTGCTTTTAATATTGTTTCTTTGTATTTAATTTTTGATAGTTTGATTAATATGTGTCCTGGCATGTTTCTCCTTGGATTTATCCTGTATGGGACTCTGTGCACTTCCTGAACTTGATTGCTTATTTTCTTTACCATATTAGGGAAGTTTTCAAGTGTAATATCTTCAAATATTTTCTCAGTCCCTTTCTTTTTCTATTCTTGTTCTGGGACCCCTATAATTTGAATGTTGGTGCATTGAATGTTGTCCCAGAGGTCTCTGAGACTGTCCTCAATTCTTTTCATTCTTTTTTCTTTATTCTGCTCTGTGGTAGTTATTTCCACTATTTTATCTTCCAGTCACTTATCGATTCTTCTGCCTCAGTTATTCTGCTATTGATTCCTTCTAGAGAATTTTTAATTTCATTTATTGTGTTGTTCATTATTGTTTGTTTGCTCTTTAGTTCTTCTAAGTCCTTGTTAAACGTTTCTTGTATTCTCTCCATTCTATTTCTAAGATTTTGGACCATCTTCACTATCATTACACTGAATTCTTTTTCAGGTAGACTGCCTATTTCCTCTTCATTTGTTTGGTCTGGTGGGTTTTTACCTTGCCTCTTCATCTGCTGTGTATTTCTCTGTCTTCTCATTTTGCTTAACTTACTGTGTTTGGGGTATCATTTTTACAGGCTGCAGGTTCGTAGTTCCCATTGTTTTTGGTGTCTGCCCCCAGTGGGTAAGTTTGGATTAGTGGGCTGTGGAGGCTTGCGGGTGGAGGGGAGTGGTGCCTATTTTCTGGTGGATGAGTCTTGATCTTGTCTTTCTAGTGGGCAGGACCACATCCGGTGGTGTGTTTTGGGGGTGTCTGTGAACTTACTATGATTTTAGGCAGCCTCTCTGCTAATGAGTGGGTTTGTGTTCCTGTCTTGCTAGTTGTTTGGCATAGGGTGTCTAGCACTGTAGCTTGCTGGTCATTGAGTGGAGCTGGGTCTTAGTGTTGAGATGGAGATCTCTGGGAGAGCTTTTGCCATTTGATATTATGTGGGGCTGGGGGGTCTCTGGTGGACCAGTGTCCTGAACTCAGATCTCCCACCTCAGAGGCTCAGGTCTGACACCGAACTGCAGCATTGTGACCCTGTCAGCCACATGGCTCAGATGAAAAGGGAGGAAAAAGGAAGAAAGTACGAGAGAAAAAAATAATAAAATAATATAAAATTATTAAAATAAAAAATAAAAAATATTTTTAAAAATAAAAGAGTATTAAGAAAAAAAAGAAAGAAAGAAGAGGGTAACCAAAGCAAAAAACAAATCCACCAATGATAACAAGCACTACGAACTATACTAAAAAAAGAACCCAAAAAACAAGAAGAATGGACAGACAGAACCCTAGGACAAATGGTAAAAGCAATCCTATACAGACGAAATTACACAAAGAAGTATACACATACACACTCACAAAAAGACAAAAAGGAAAAAAAAAATATATATATATATAAAAGGAAGAGAGCAACCAAATAAATAATCTACAAATGAAAATAAGCTCTAACTATTTAACTAAGGTAAACATCCAACCAAAACAAATTAGGTTCAGAAAGGAAACCCCAAGTCTACAGTTGTTCCCAAAGTCCACCACCTCAATTTTGGGATGAGTCATTGTCTATTCAGGTATTCCACAGATGCAGGGTACATCAAGTTGATTGTGGAGATTTAATCCGCCGCTCCTGAGGCTGCTGGGAGAGATTTCCCTTTCTCTTATTATTTCGCACAGCTTCTGGGGTTCAGCTTTGGATTTGTCCCCACCTCTGCATGTAGGTCACCTGAGAGTGTCTGTTCCCCGCCCAGACAGGACAGGGTTAAAGTAGCAGCCGATTAGGGGGCTCTGGCTCACTCAGGCTGGGGGAAGGAGGGGTATGGATTGCAGGGCCAGCCTGCGGTGGTAGAGGCTGGTGTGTCATTGCACCAGCCTGAGGTGTGCCGTGTGTTCTACAGGGGAAGTTGTCCCTGGATCACAGGACCCAGGCAATGGCGTGCTGCACAGGCTCCCGGGGGCAGCAGTGTAGATAGTGACCTGTGCTTGAACACAGGCTTCTTGGTGGCTGCAGCAGCATCCTTAGCCTCATGCCCATCTCTGGTGTCTGAGCTCATAGCCGTGGCTCGCACCCGTCTCTGGAGCTCGTTTAGGTGGTGTTCTGAATCCCCTCTCCTCACGCACCCCAAAACAGTGGTCTCTTGCTTCTTAGGCAGTTCCAGACTTGTTCCCGGATGCCCTCCCGGCTAGCTGTGGCACGCTAGCTGTGGCGCACTACCCCCCTTCGTGCTGTGTTCACGCAGCCAACCCCAGTCCTCTCCTTGTGATCTGATCTCTGAAGCCCGAACCTCAGCTCCCAGCCCCCACCCGCCCCGGAGGGTGAGCATACAAGCCTCTCAGGCTGGTGAGTGCTGGTCGGCACTGATGCTCTGTGCAGGAATCTCTCCACTTTGCCCTCTGTACCCCTGTTGCTGTGCTCTCCTCCGTGGCTCTGAAGCTTCCCTCCTGCCACCCCACGTCTCCACCAGTGAAGGGGCTTCCTAGTGTGTGGAAACTTTTCCTCCTTCACAGCTCCCTCCCAGAGGTGCAATTCCCACCCCTATTCTTTTGTCTCTGTTTTTTCTTTTTTCTTTTACCCTATCCAGGTACATGGGGAGTTTCTTGCCTTTTGGGAAGTGTGAAGTCTTCTGCCAGAGTTCATTAGGTGTTCTGTAGGAGCTGTTCCACATGTAGATTATTTTTGAGGTATTTGTGGAGAGCAAGGTCATCTCCATGTCTTACTCCTCTGCCATCTTGAAGGTCCTTCTATTTCTGCTTTCTTGAACTATGCATCTAGGGAAATTAAATGTGATCAATTCCTCCCTGATTATACTTTTTTTTCCCTATGTAGTTGATTGCCAGTGATAAATTACCAGTCATCACAGGGGAGGTTAGGGGTTTGTTATTCTGGTATAATTTTGCTCTTTCCCATTCTCTCTATATGTTTAAGGACTAACGGTTTGAGTTTCTTCAATTCTTCCTTCTATTATTCTACTGAAATCTAACTTTAAAATGTTAATGGCATTGAATCAGTTAATCAGGATTTGTTATGTACCTATTAGGTGACAATTTCCGGAATCATCTTTGATGCAGTATATCTCTTTGTCTTTCTTTTCATGTCTGGAATCCAAATACTACTGATGTTCCCCTTGGGAAACCCTTTTAATGAATTTCTTCTCCATTTCTACTATTATTACCTTAGACTGACATTTATTTTCTCTCACAACTAGTGATTTCCAACTTGTTTATCTGATTCCCAGGTACTCTACCAGACTTACTAAATATGAATATACAGAGGTTAAACCTGGTGATCTGTTTTTCTGAAAACATCTTTGTGCCATTTTGACACAGTCTATTTACATAAAAGCATGCAATTATTAAAGTGTTCTCCAAATTTATCTTCTCTAAGATTTACCCAAGACCAACTCATTCTTTACTTTCTATTAGACATCGTGGGAAAATGTGTAATGACCATAAACCCTTATTCATCATGCTTTTTCTTGTCCAGAAAATTTAGAAGGGCTCCATAGTATGTAGATGATAAATTATGAATTCCATAGCCAAAGATCTTTGGTCCTTAGTAGTATCAGAACTTTTTATCCTGGCTTTTGTCCCACCTCCCTCCAGCAGAAGCTTTTAATATACTCATACTTCATGTATTTGCCCAATAATTTTGTCCCTACTGTGGCTCCCTACCTCTGCCACCCTCACCTCTTCTCATTTCACCTCATGTATATCTTGTTCTTCCAACAATACGTAGAACATATTTTATCTTTTGAAGACAGGAATTGTATTTTATACATTTCTTCATTCTCGGCATTCTGAGCAAAAATTATGGTTCAGTAAATCCTTGTTAAATGGTATTGAGTGTGCTCACAGGTCAAAACTGTGGATTTGACTACTTAATGAGTCCTTTTCTATTATTCTCAAAATTTCTCAAACACTAATTTAGTTCTTCCTTTTGGCTTTGTACCCAGAAAATGTGGGGCTCATCAGTAGACAATTGATGATAGCAGTGCTAATTATGTAATGGCATTTTTAAGTTTCTATAAGTATGAGCAGTTCCTAAATGAAATCTAAAAAGGCATGTCATCATTGGAACAAAGGTAGGGGTAGCAACCCTATTTTTACTGCTTCCTTTTATTTTGTTAAATATTTATTTATTTATTTATTTATTTATTTATTCAGTTGCACAGGGTCTTAGTTGCAGCAGACAGGCTCCTTAGTTGCCACATGTGGGCTCCTTAGTTGTGGCATGCATGTGGGATCTAGTTCCCTGACCAGGGATTGAACCCAGGCCCCATGCATTGGGAGTGCAACATCTTAACCACTGCGCCACCAGGGAAGTCCCTACTGCTTCCTTGTTAAAAACAAATCAGGCATTATACCTGGGAAACCATCGATTAATCCAAGAGTAAGCTGTAAGTAGACAAAATAATAAAATGTTCTTTTAAAACCATGCCATTGGGAATTAAGTTCACTTGTGTGAGATGGACTCCTGGTGAAATGGCTACAGTTTTGGTGAGATAAGCAAGTGAAAATAAACTTCTAGTGTTCTTGTGTTCCAGGGGTTGGCAGAGCCAAAAACTGGTGTTTGCTAGGTTGACCATAAAAATGACCCTTCGGTATTAAGATTTTCTCTGATTAATAGTAACTTTCCTTCACCCTAAGACATAAGAAACATGTTGGTGAGGAGTGAGGAAAATATCTAAACAGTGCAACTGAGTCAGAAATCAGATGGCCTTAATCTAGTCAGTGCTACTAGGAACCAGGGAATAGCTTGGTACATGTTTTCATACTGATGATTTTTATCTGTTCACCTAAAGTGTTAGTATTCACTCAAGGCATTTTAAAGATCATGAGGCCTCTAGCTCCTTTCTCCTTAAAGTGACTACCTCTCTTCAGTTGTCTAACTTGGAAGTGTTACTGGAGTTTTCTGGGAGCAGTAGAGCTAGAAAAGGGCCAAGACACTGAAAAGTTAGATAGGTGTTTGCTACTTCAGACTGCAAAGCCAAGAGTTGGATTCTAACCAAGATTTCTAATAAGTTGTTGGGGGTGGGTGTTAGTACCAGTAATAGACTTTTTTTTTTTTAAGGAATATTTGATATCGGTCCAAGGAAAGGACGATTTCAAACTTCAAGAGAAAAATAAAAATTGATAAGTATACGGAGCTGAAACATCTGCTTCTAGTAATAGCAAGCTAGGAAATGTAGAGCAGCTATTCTACTCAAAACAAACTTAAAAACCACCAAAGGGGGGCTTCCCTGGTGGCGCAGTGGTTGAGAATCCGCCTGCCAATGCAGGGGACACAGGTTCGAGCCCTGGTCTGGGAAGATCCCACATGCCGCGGAGCGGCTGGGCCCGTGAGCCACAATTGCTGAGCCTGCGCGTCTGGAGCCTGTGCTCCGCAACAAGAGAGGCCGCGATGGCGAGAGGCCCGCGCACCGCGATGAAGAGTGGCCCCCGCTTGCCACAGCTGGAGAGAGCCCTCGCACAGAGACGAGGACCCAACACAGCCATAAATAAAATAAATTTAAAAAAAAAAAACAAAAAAAAAACCACCAAAGAGCCTTTTTTTAAAAAAAGCAAGGTATTACCAGATCAAAATGTTGAAATAAATGAGAAACTAGAAAGGTAGGGTCAAAACTTATAGTGACCTTTTTCCTGAGAGCATTTTCCCATTTGGAAACAAAAGGCTAAGAAATTGAGCTTTCATTTTGGTGGTCATGAGACTAAGAGGACAAAACTTAAAACACAGGGTCACTCCTAGGTGGAGAGTCCACCTGATATACTAATCTTCTGAATGGCTCTACTGTCAGGGAAAACTTGAACTGGAAGTAAACTTCCTCTTATATGAACTTACAGCCAAGATGCTCACACTCTGGATGAACTTAAAAATGTTCTCAGACTGGTAGGGAGCCCCAGACAGATTACAGAAGTAAGCAACAACCTTCTCAGTTAGAATGGAGCTTTATTCTAAGTTTCAGATTATTTCTACAACTTATTTTTCAAATACAAAGATTACTGAGCACATGTAGAAACAAACAAAAAAGCAAAGCAGCAGAAAAAAGAGAAACAGATCAGAATGACTAAACAAATATTAAAAACAAATTATTACATTTACTATCTTTAAAGAAATAAAAGACATGCTTTTAAATATCTGCAGGAAATTATAAAAAGTAAAAGAGTAGGCTTGAAAAATAACCAAATAGAAATTCCGGAACTAAAACAGAAAACTAACCCAAATTAGGAACTGAATAGGTAGATTTAACACCAAATTAAACACTGCTGAAAAAAGAATTAGTGTATAAAAAGGTATATCAGAAGAAGTTACCTAGAACTTTGCTGCTCAGAGTATAAGATAGAGGTATTAATTAAGGTCAACATGGATGAAAATTTTCCAGAAAAAAACGAAAGACACCATCCCATGGCTTCAAGAAGTCCAAAGAATCCTGATCAAAAGAAAAAAAAGAAAAAACAAACCTCATACCTAGGTATAACATAATTTAGAACTGCAGAAAACTAAAGACAAAGAATATCATCTTCAAAATTCTGTAATAACCTATATGGGAAAAGAATCTGAAAAAGAATGAATATATGTATATGTATAGCTGAATCACTGTGCTGTACACCTGAAACCAACACAACACTGTAAATCAACTATACTCCAATGAAACTTTTAAAAAAAAGAATATCATCTTAAAGTTAGCCAGAAAATCAAAGATAACAGAAACAAGAGGTAACAATGATTGACTCAGATAAGTAATTATCATCCTACCACACATAGTTATAATTATTTATCTGATTTGTTTTAAAGGCACCATATGGCCTCTGGAAAGTAAATCAGTTACTAATATAAGAACTAGAGTCAGAATGTCTGGGTTCAAAGCCTTGTCTACAACTAACTACATAATCTTAAACCATTCACATAGCTTTTAAACTGCTAATCTTAAGCCATTCACATAGCTTTTAATCTTAAACTATTCACACAGCTTTTTAATACCTCCGAGTCTGTATGAGGCTTAGATGAGGCAATGTGAATAGAGCATTTGTCATAGTCTCTAGCATATAGATACTACTCAATAAGCATTAAGTATTATCATGAATATTATTTTGTAATATATGTTAAACAATATCATTTATTTTCATTTTATAGAGCATAGATTTTTATAGGTGATTCTTTAAAAAGGCTGAGACACCTATGGTTTGTTTCAATGCATACATTAACACAATATTTTATTTTTATTTGTGAGGGATATGAACATATTAAATACGTCCCTGGTGGACATGTGAAAAATTCTCTGAAAACTGCAAATCACCATGAAAATAGTTGTAATTTAATTTATGCCACATAAAAATTGCATGGGATAAGAAGTAATATAATCATTATACAGACAATGATAACAAATGCTTATGATATGCTCATCATGTGTCAAGTCCTGTTCTAAGTGCTTTAAATGTGTTATCTCATTTCACACCAACTTTATGACACAGGTACAGTTATAATCTCCATTGTATAGAGCATGAACTTGAAGTATAGAAAGAAGTCAGTCCACGTAAGGGCTGTGAGTTAATCCTTGACCACCTGGCTTGAAAGTTTGCACTTTACCTTGGGTGAATAAACCAAGCCCTAGAGAGCCTTCCAAGGAAGTACTGAATCGAGATTATATTTCAGTTCTGTTGGTATTCCAGAAGCACTCCAGTACACTGCTCATCTAGAGGTTTATAAATGTTCCCAATGGGCCTTTTTAGATCATACAAAAAAACTATAAAATAGTACTGAAATTTAGCAATTCAAAACATTTAAGTTGTTATGTACCTACTTCTTTCTCTTTGTTTCCTTATATACCTACTTTTCCTTTTTCTTTTTTTCTTCTCCCTAGATTATGTTTTTGTTCAAAACTGAAGTGAGTAGGCCCGGGTAAAATGTGTCAGTGCTCTTTAAATGAAATCTGAGAATAGTTACGAATTAGATAGGGAATGGTAATATTTGAATATTGGAGCAATACCGCTTTTTTTAGTTTGATGGAATTTCTGTGTAGAACAATTTTAAAATACTATTTTCAAAGTAGTTTTAAGATCATTGGATAGAAAACTCAGAGAAGGGAGACTAAAATGTTCCTTAGTCCAATGCTTAAAACATTCTACTATGCATATATGTGTGTTGTGATGGACTTTACAAGGGTTGGGGAAGTTGAATTTAAAAGAACTTAAACAAAATGAGGAAGAACATGATGGAGGTCATCAAAAGAAGAAACTTTTACTGAATTATGCACCTGGAAAGAACCCTAGAGAAATAGTGAGAATATAACAAAAGAACAAAAAGGAATCAAGTTGGATGTGTTTTAATGGTGTAAAATGCTACTAAGCACTTTTCTTGCTTATGATTTCTAGCTTTACTATTCATTAAGTAAGTTCTTATTTCTGACAGAGGATTATGGTTCATTATCTTCAAATGGCAGGAACAGCATAAAGCCTAACATGTCCCGGGCAGTGAGAAAGTTGTAGATTCCAAAAAGCTCGTTAGTTCCTCTTAGGTAGTCATCAGGCCATTAGAGAAGGAGAAAAGCAATACTTTCTGCTCTACTTGCCATCTATTTTGCTTATTCTGAAAGGAACAAATGTTAGATAAATTATAATCTGACTTGGCCTTTATTTACTATTTGCAGGGGGAAAGAGACAATTGCTCCGGTGGTAAGCACAATTGGTAGATCTGATAACTTTCTTTTTTCAGGTTTTTTTTTTTTTTTTCCAAGTCATTAGTGAGTGAGAGCCCTCAGGACAAAATAGTGGGGTAGAAATTTAAAATGGCAATGTTTCATAAAATTTCTTTCTTGTGGAGCTCTCATTTTTCTTTCATTTATGCCTAGTTAGCAATCTATTATTGAAACCTTTTTTTGAAGGCAAATACTTATAGTACTGAAACAGTTAAGTATGGCAAGAAGAGTGGTACCTTGTCTCTAATCTATTCTCTATGTGAGTCATGGAGTCTACATTTTTAAGGCAAGAAAGAAAGAGATGAGTAACAGTCACCCCCAGAGTTCATTTAACTTGCCCAACTTTTTCACTTGAGTGTGTATCACTATTTACATCAGTGAGCATCTGTTTTATGCTACATACTTTGCTAGGTACTGAGGAGACAATGCCAAATGAGACATGGATTACACCTAACATAAGAGAATTCACAGGGAAGCTGCTGTATAAGCAAGTAATTGGGATGCAGCATAATCCAGTATGCAGTATGAGCACCAAAAGTGGTGACCAAAGGAAGAAGTCATCAATTTTCAAAAGGGGGTGGGGCAGGAAGGAAAAGACCTCATAGCAGAAGAGGTGTGCTCTGCTGGGGCCTTGAGGATCATTTGTAAGGTGTTTGCCAGACAAGCTAGGTGAAGTGGGGAGACATTTGAAGCACAGAGCAAGAGCTAATGAATGCAAGGGAGAACATCTGGAGATCAAGGCAGAGTGAGCACTGTAGAATGGCAGGAGCAGAGGAAGTCAGAGGAAATAGTGGGCAGGAGGCTAGAGAAATTGCAGAGTGATGCCAAAGACCTGTCTGGTTTTGAAAACTAGGTGGCAGACATATGTTTATTTTTAAAAGGGTGTTCAAGAGAAAACTTGAGTCAAGTTAGATATAGGATATCTAACAAGCTATTGCATTTTTCCTTTAGAAGAAGAACATATTATTTTCCTGTTTTCTCTTGAATACTATTCTGTCCTCCTGATTTTCTCCAATTTCCCTCTACCTGTCCTTAAGGACTCTGACCTCTCAAGCTTTCTCTAACTGTCCCAGCCCACACTTTCCTTTCTTCTCTGACCCCCTAATTATCTGAGACACTCCTTTGATACTAGAATCCTAGGACTTTTAAATAAGCCTCTAAGTTCACAGATCAAGAAAATAAAGCCCAGAGAGATGAAATCACTTGCTGAGGGTTTTTGACATTCTGCCTTAGATTTCTAGTTAACATTTTAGATGTGTAAATCTTGTCTCTCCAACCACATTATAAACAAGTAAAGGGCCAACTTTCACTTTATTAATTTCTCCTTTCTCTTCTACAGTGTTGACTAACTGCCTATATAATAGGTTCTCAATATGAGTTTGCAGATTGATTAGCAGGGACACTTGCTTTCTCAAATATATTTCACTTTAAAAAAAAAAAGAAAGAAAAAGGGTTCTTTGGGCATCAGATAAAATAAACTAATATTCACTACTAAAAAAAATAAAACCCATCACACGTTAGTCTACATCTCTGCCTTCAGAACATCCTTCTCTCTGTTCCTACACTTCGCAGAAACTATTGTCTTTGGGGGGAAAAGAAAGGGGACTTGGGATACATCAGGCATCCATTATCTAGAAAATTATTATCCCCCTCTCCAACCTATCTCTGCAATGAAGCATCAAGATGACAAACACGACTTCAAGACCATTCATTATCCACCTGTAAATTACTGTCAGGTTTGCCATCTCTTGCTTTCACACATACTAAATTTCAGTTGATTATTTCCACATCTCACTGTTGCTAAATGACCCAGTATCATTTTCTGAGTCTGCTGTGTCACTCTTCTTGATTGAACTCTCCTTTAAAAACCTTGACTTTACATCTGTGTTCTTCTCAAGAGATGTCTTTTACATGAAAGTAGCTCCCCCAGCCTATATTTCATCATAGATTTGAACATATCTCTGCCCTAAGAGGTTTCATGTGTGATTGTCTTGTTTCTCTAGATTTTTTTTTTAAACATCTTTATTGGAGTATAATTGCTTTACAATGGTGTGTTAGTTTCTGCTTTATAACAAAGTGAATCAGTTTTACATATACATATGTTCCCATATCTCTTCCTTCTTCCATCTCCCTCCCTCCCACCCTCCCTATCCCACCCGTCTAGGTGGTCACAAAGCACCGAGCTGATCTCCCTGTGCTCTAGATTTTAAACTCTTTAGAACAAGAGATTATCAAGTCCAGTAAAACCACTACATACTGGTATTCAGGGAATGATTCTCTTTGCATCTTAACTCCGGTCATTATGTTGTTTATTACTAAGTCTACTTTCCTAATTAAGCTTGCTCCTAAGATGTTAGTTAAGACTTTTTCCATCCCTGCAGGTATAGACTTGGAATCCACATTGTTTTTCTTGATGAGCATTAATATTTCTTTTATTTCATTGAACATGAACATATGGTGCTTTCTTGATAAAGAGCTTTTATTTTAAAGAGTTAATCCTCAAACATGGATGGATATTTAAAAATAAAAATTTAATTAAAACGTTGTCTCCAGGAGGAACTAGATGACACTTTGCAAAAGGTTTCCTTTTGTTTGCATTTGGTTACATTGACCAGACTCTGGGTTTTAGATTGACAGAACTGGAGACCTGATATTGTCATTCACTGAGAGTACCTCATATCTCAGGGGCAGACTCAAATTGAACAAGCTCACAGACCAATGCATAAAACCAGAATGCCTATTTACTGATTTACAATGAGAAAAATAGCTGTTACATGGACTGGAATGCTAATGTCAACTTTGTATTCCAGGAAACCATACAACAACTCCTACATGGGAAGCTAAATTATAACACCAAGATTGCTTGGTGAGCATGGGATCAGAACAGGGCAAGATTAAGACCTTTAGAGGCCATAAGCATTTTAGTGTGCCTCCCCGCTTCCCTATGTTATTCAAAAAATAAACAATATAAACTACAAAAATGTGAAGATTCTAACAAAGTTTTGACTTTCCCCATGATGAATACTTCCATAGTTTCATTGAAATTTCAAATATTATATTCTTTCAAAACAATTTTTTTTTTTTATGACTTTGCTTTGTTGGTGTCCTGAACTCACAATTTGTCTGCGGGGCCCAAAACAAGAGGTGCTAGTTCTAGTGCCTGGAGTTTTGATTATAACAGGCCTGGATGCAGCTGTTCTGAAGGAAACCAAAACCCTCCTCTGGACCGGTACTTGGGTAGATGTTGCTAATGTTTGCAAAGTGACTCTTGTGTGCTTCCCTAGCCTGACTCATCCCTTTCTGATTGACACATTCTTTCTTTAAGCTTGTTAATGTATTCAATCAATTTACAGTCAAGGAAGGCTGATCTGAGAATATTCTGCCCAAGAGAGTTCGCATATCTCTGATCTGCTCCACTGTGCATAGATTTCATAATGTAGAGCTCATTCAGCAACCCCACTCCATAACAGTCACTACTTAGAAGGGAGAAACGCAACTATATCCTCATATCATAGGCAAGGCCAAAAGACCTGTTTAGGATAATAATTCCTATCTACAGATATTATGCAGGGTGAAGTCAAATTTATATTAGCCGGGGCAAGACCACAGTCAACAGCATAAATAACCACCAGCCTGAACATGGGATTTTATGGGGAGTGTCCTAAATAATTAAAAAGATACTCAGTGAATGAAGAAATGAATACATTTTAAGAAAAAAATTTTAAAGCTTCAAATAATAACAGTTAAATAACTAGCATTTTGCATATATTGAACATTTAATGACTTAGATAAAATGTTAGCTTAGAAAGGCTGAGGACCTTTCCCTATAAAGTATTAATTACACAAGGAAAATTCATAATTTTATTGTGGAAAAATCTGGTAGACACCATTCTAACCAAGTAAGGAAACACATGGACATGATATTCCTCCCAATATGATAAAGTAACAAGGGCACCTTTGTAGTACTCTTGCCAAAAAGGCATAACCTTAATCTAGTTGTGAGAATACATCTGACAAAACCAATTTGAGGGGCATTCTGCAGAGTAGCTGGCTCTTCAATAGCATTAGGATCATAAGATACAAAGGAAGATTGAGGAACTGCCAGAGAATAGCGAAGACCAAGGAGCTATGACGGCTAAACAGAATGTGGGAAATTGGGTGGATCCTGAAACAGAAAAAGAGGAAGAATTGGTGATATTCAAATAAGATTTGTAGATTAGATTTAGTGAATCAGTGTTAATGTCCTTGTTTTGATGATTATACTATGGTTACATAATATGTTAACAATAAGAGAAGCTGAGTGGAGTGTGTTTTGGAACTCTGCACTATTTTTGTAACTTTTCTGTAAATCTAAAATTATTTCTAAATATTAAGTTAAAAGAGAAAGAGTAAGACAAATTTCGTGGAGAAACAAACAAGTTTATATATCACATAACTGAAGTAAACATATCTAAATTTTTTTTTTTTAGAAATAACATCTAAATGATGTTTAAAATCTATCATGTATTAATGCCAAAAAGCTCTTCCTCCCTCCACTGCCTGCAGTCGCTTCTGGAAGCCTTTGCCACCTCCACTCTTTCAGAGTTGTCATACACACCTAATATTTTCAAAATGTACTTTTCAAACTGTGATAAAATGCCCATGGTTAAAATAAATCAAAGATTACTGAAGGTTTTTTTAATGAAAAGTAAGTTTCCTTCTCTAAGCTTCTGTCATTTTCCAGACTTCCTCTCCAAATGTAATCATTTAAACTCCTGTAGCATTTACTATAAGTAGTCCCTTCTTACCTCTAAATAATGTGTCTTTTACAGTATTTATTTTAATGTTTTTGGACAAGATCTCTTGGCTTCTTACCATGATAGATAGATTCGTTTTTGCTTTTTACACAAGCTCTTATATCCCCTCCTCTGTGTTCCAGTAAAATTATATCTGTTTAATTAAATCAATAGACAATGATTAGAATACTATTATTATGTAATTGTGGTTCACTTTAGCGGTAAGTCATGTGCCATGACCCTTTTCTCTTTCTTTTTTTTTTTTTTGTATGACTTGTTTTTTCTCTGTATTTTCTATGTGCCTTTTATTTTTTTCTTTTATCTTCAGTTGTTTCCCTCAAGCACTCTATTATATCTGTTATTTTGTGTGTCTTCCCTCTCTCTTCATTCTGGAGCCGCTGCCCCAAGACCATCAAGCTTCCTCCTTCAGTCTGACTTTGTTTCTCTCTAGCCCTGCTGCACAACTTTCCTCCTGGGCCTTCCCTCCCTCATCTTTCGCATTGAATCCATTGACTCTTGAATCTCATAACATTACAGCTGAGTCATGATTTGACTGGCTTAAAAACTCGAGGTTGAGAAAATTTTTCCCTTGGTACTTTGAAAAAATAGTCCCATTGTTTCCTAGCATGCAGTATTACTGCCTCCATTTTAATTTTCTCTTTTTAAGAAATTACCTCCCAACCTTTAAGCTTCTCTACCTCCAAGGGTAAGAGAGTCACCTCTTGGGTATCCTCAAATTTTACAATAGTCATGCATGTAAGTATAGTTATTAATTATTTGATACTTGGTATAATCTTCTAATCTGGAGAAGAATGCTCTCTTTCATTATTTCTGTGATATAATTCTCCTTCCCATTTCTCTGCACTCCCTATCTGGAATCCCAACTACAAGTTGTAACTCTTAGAATGCTTCTCTATGCCTTTATTTACATCTCCTCCCCTGTACTTTTTAGCTAATTATCTTGACTTAATTTTCAGTTCTGATGAATTTGTTATTCTAGAAATTGTCTTTACTTTCTCAGAAACAGTTCTTGTTTTCTTGTTGTTTATTTACAATGGCAGCATGACCTTAATATATAGATAAAATGTCTTCTTGGCTTACTCTGCTCTGCACTGAATATTTTAATGCTTAAGTTCTCTATATTCCTTGACGTATCTCCATTTTATGGGGTCAGTTTTTCTTATTTATTCATCTTAAATCTTTTTTAATGTGTTGGCTTTCATCACATATCATGGGATACTTGCTTATCTGTTTGTATTTAGAAAGGAGACAAAAAAGAAGCTGTCTGGAGGATCTGTATATATTTGCAGGGTTTGTACGTTGATGGGTTTGCCTCAGAGTGTATAGGCAAAAAGCTACTTATGATTGGGTGGAAGCCTACAATGCTAGATTATGGTCTGTCTTTCCTCTCTAGGACTGATTTACATTTCTTAGAGGGTTTTTTGTTTTTTTGCTTTTTGTTGCGGCTGTTGTTGTTTTTGCCTTGGGAGAAAACATCTATGAGAAATTATTCTGGAGGACTGAACAATTTAACTGTGTTTGAATCAATACCAGCCCTGTCTTCAGTATCAATTCTCACTCCAGCCTACCATAGTACCCTACACTTATGAGTGTCAGTGACCTCCATGGGCTTAGCAGTCTGGCCGTCTCTCTCACTGAGTGAATCTTCCTCTTGATGTTGTTTAGGCTTCATTTTCCTCTACCTCCTTTAGCAGTTATCTTTCTCCCTTTTGACCTTTATTATCCAAGAACATGTTGAAATCTCTATCACTAATAGCTCTTTCCTCATTCTCTACACCATTGTTATAACATGTTTTTCCCTTTGCTATCCTTTATTCTCATTTAATAGAGTTTAAAAAGGCATAAGAAATGTGGTCTATCTCAACTCTGCAAAAACTTGCTCTTCTAACGAGTAAAGAGAAGCACTGAGGAGTTTGTTGTAAAGCATCTGAATCACAGGGAGAAGTAGACTTGGCTATAAAGTGAAACAAAACAAACAGTGCCAAAAGCAGGGATTCTTAAACTTTTATGTTCATAGAGAGAACTTTTTAAAAAATAGCTGCCCAGACCGAATTCCAGACCTACCAAGGAAAAATGTTCAAGATCCTAGCCTTTACTATGCCCACCTTAAAATATCAAATACTATATATTTCAAAACAACTTTTGGTGACTGTAATCTGCTGGCTCCCTAAGCACATGCTTAGTTTATTGGGCTCAGTACAAATAGAGTTACTTGAAGATGTTAGAGCAAGGTGACTTCTTTGGTGTTTTACTGCCAAATAAAACATGAGCAGATAGAGAAGTCAATATTATTTTATAAGTTACCAAACTTAATTGTTCAACAAGGAGTGTAGAGGTCTTCGTTTTTTTAATTTCTCCTCTAAGCACTCTCAGAGGGTATGAACCCAATAGGAAACCCTCTCTCTTTGATTCACTTGGAGTCTTGCCCTTAAGGTGCCATAATGCATCCTGACCTCCAAGTCCAGCCACACCACGCTAGGGTGCCAGTGTGAATAGAGATGACATTGGTCAGGAAAGATGAAAAAGGACTACAGACATTGAGAGTACAAAATATAAAACTAATGATTTTCAGATATACAAAGAGTTCTTGTCTAGGATCAGGTTAGTTTTCTTTCTTCTTCTTTAAGGAAAGACGAATTATATGGAGGTATATGATAACAAAGGCTTAAACTGAAAAATATCAATGGTACGTATTTGCATCGTACTTCATAACAGAATTTTTTTAGAAGCATTTGATTTAAGCATTAAAATTCACTTTGCAATAATAAGGACAAAAAATTTTAATCATCTTTTTTATTTTACAGATCTGGAAACTGAGGCTCACACTTTTTTCCCCCCAAGATCACATACATTTTGAAGGTTGATATTATAACTCAAAGTCTATCTTTAAATTCTGTTCTTTTCTCATCATATAACGTTGACTCAAATTCATCAATCAGAAACGTTGACTCCTCCTATAAATTACCCGCCAGTTCTGTGGTCTTTCCATTACCCTGCTGGCAATAATCCAGGGTATAATCTATCATGGAGGCACCACACTATCAAGCAGGCATTTGATTCCAGAATTTCCAAATATGACAGAGCTTAGAGGATCAAGTTCATAATTAAGTATCGAACTTGTGAAGCGTCAGCTCATCTGTTTAAAATGCCTGGTTAATACTCTGCAGATTCAATATCTATGAAGCTCTTAGTGCTAGTTCCCAATTCCTATTCAAAATCCCAAGTTTGAAAACATCAAATTAGGTAATTAGGGATAAGTTAGACAGCCATAGCACAGTTAGGCTCGAGACTCTATGACTAAGTGAAATTGTTGGATATCTTTGTCACTGATCAGAATTTTTTAAAATTAGGTGCAAGTCACTGTGATAATTTTAGAATGATAGTATCAGCAGTCATGGGTTACAATTGTCAACATCCATTAAATGTTACTTCTCATTCAGGAGAAAGGAGGAATAGTATTTTCATTATAAAAATAGAGCTAAACTTCCTAGAACTGTAATTATAATTTGCAGCAGATGATTAAAATAGAAAAATGATGTTTTTCCTATGAAAAGGAGATCTGTCAAATAAGAGAAGACTAATTGCATCTCTGACTATAGGGTAAAATAAGAACCAATAGGTAAAAAGAGAGGCAGATTTTAGCTCAGTATAAGAAGCAGCCACTCAGCAATGAAATGGGCTGTCTTAGTGAAATGGTGAACATCGCCACAGATGTTCTCTGAGGGGGCTTTGGAAAGGTTAGATCCTAGTGTAGAAGGTTTGGTTAGACCCTTCCCACTCCGTGATATTGTGTTTCCAATATTGTTACCTTCATGCCAAGTAATCTTAATGACCCAGGAAACTGTTATGCCCTTTCTATCTTCCTCTCTTATAAAGAATTACTAATGCATAATTACTTATGATAATTACTTGTATATAAGAACAATTCTTCTTGATATTAAATTATTTTTAACATCAATGGGATATGATTAATTTTAAAGATTTTCTTCAATGAGGTTAGCTATGTTTGAAAAAAAATGGGAGAGTTGCCTTTCTCATTTTTATTTTACTGCCTCCTAGTCTTTTTAATTTCAGCTCTGATTAGAATGTCCTATATAACTACAACTTCCCTTGTAATTCATTACAACAACCCTCCTTCCAATATCTGTATACACTTATGAGAAGCAGCAATGTCAGATAAGTGCACTGCAGTCCCATGGAACCTGTTGCGTTCTATCTTGGGGCCCATCAACCTAACAGGATGTTTAAAAATCTGCCTGGGATCTTTTCTCTTTACTAACTTCTATTTGGTGTAATGCCAATGGTATTGGTTGCTTACAGAACACGACTTTTGAACTTAGTTTACAATTTCAGTCTACTCAAGACTTATTTTGCATACTTTTGTCAGTGGAGTGCTACAATCTGGGGTCATTATTGGGCATGGAGGGTGGTTGTCTTACCTTGAGTTTTCCCAGTAGCAGACACTGTGACAAGGATTCTAATCCAGTAGTTCACTTGGGAGGTGATCCCAGGATCCCAGTGGGGGATAAGTGAAACAACATAAGATGACATCTTTCTTCACCCACAAAGTTACTACTGAGAACAACTCAAGTTTAATCCTACTGGGGAATTCTGGGAGTCAGTGCAGAGCATAGTTATCTCACCTGAGGATAATGAAGCTGGAGCATTTATCCACTAAATCTCTTTCTGTAATTTGTCCTGAGCTGATTCCAGGGACATTAACTCTGCCACTTCTGGCTTGCTCTGTGCATGTGGGTCTGCTCCTATCATTGAACAAAGTCCTTCAACCAGAAAGACCGAATTGTTCCCAATAAACAGCTTTCAAGCAGGTAGAATGAATGCCAGAGCACCGACTGTGCCTGCCTCAGTGGCCTGTCCTTTTGCCTGGAGATTAGTTTAAATCAGAAATCTCATAAAGCAGAGACTGACTTGGAGTCATGATTGGATGGTACTCTAGACATGACTGTGTCTCTCACAGGATGGTCTATGGGTACCAGGTACGAAGAACCTTGACAACAGCACATAGGAGAAAAAAACAAAAGGAGGCAGTGGTCAAACAGGTTAGAAAAATGCTGGCTTAAACAAGCTTAAACAGCTTAAAAGACTGTGCCCTAATAAACACAGTCGATTTCCCAAAACAGCTTTTTCCAAACTTACTTGATATGCAGCATTTCCCAAACTTGCTTAATCACAGGACCTTCTTTTTATGGCCCATCTCTTTGGGCTGCTATTCCATGAAACACACTGTGAAAAATGCTGATCTAGTCCAGTCCTCTCATGTTACAGCTAAAGTGATTGGAAGGTCAGAGGCCTTGTGACTGGTCAAGGTCATGCAGGTGATTAGTGGTTAAGCTGGGCCATGGCCCAGAGCTTTTCATTCTATCCTGCTGTCTCTCATTTCAGTTCAAAAAGCCCCTGGTGACCTATAGCTCCTGTTTCTTGAGCTGTTTTCAGATGGGATCTTAGGGGGTAATGATTGCCTCTGGATGTCAAGGGAATC
The DNA here is from genome assembly GCF_949987535.1 of Balaenoptera acutorostrata. Taxonomy (NCBI): domain Eukaryota; kingdom Metazoa; phylum Chordata; class Mammalia; order Artiodactyla; family Balaenopteridae; genus Balaenoptera; species Balaenoptera acutorostrata. The sequence continues at coordinate 49,559,069 of NC_080075.1, read as the reverse complement.
TATAGGCCTCCAGTGAAAATGAGTTCATGAAGCCCACTCAGCATACTTTACAAGATATAGAATCATATGTGTCTGGGCTTGGTCAAGAGGTTTGGCAAGCCTACTCCTAGGGTTGTTTAAAACGGTGCATTTTCCTGCTATTCTGCTGGAAGAAAGGCAGTGATAACAAACTATCTGTTAGAATGATTTGATAAGATTAGAACCTACTGGGGAGGTTGTTCCTTTTCCCTGATGAAACCGAGGAGTGGGTACCTACTGGCAGCTCCCAGTGATCAGCTCCTTGCTTCAAAGTGCAGGCCTGGAGGGACACAGGCCTCACTTGGCCTTTTCTTATTAGGGATACACAGGCTGGGATGCTGTCAGTATTTCCTCAGAGGACATAATCTACTGCAGCTAGAGATTTTAAGGGAATATAAGACTTTCACTGGTCCTCTCTTTTTCCTTAGTAAGAGCTGTCATATATTTGGGGCACTTACTTGTGGTAGGGATTGTACTAGGCACTTTATTAAATTTAGTTCATTTAATCATCGCAACAACAATGTGGAGAAAGTACTGTTATTCCCTTTTTTGGTGAGCAAACTGAGGCTCAGAGAAGCTATTAAACTTGCTCATGGCCCCCAGCAGGGAGCAGGAGATTCCATTCCAGAAATGGAAGCCCAGGCAATTTTAGCTTATGTGCCCTTCTGCCTAGGAGACTGCATTGATCCACATTCATTAGTGTCACAGTCTCAATGAGAAGACAATAAATCAAGAGAAAATGAAGCAAATCCAGTTGGTAAACTTGGTAAAATTTAAAGTAGCTAGTGATGTGAACAAGTTATCCCTTGTAAGAGAGCCAAACATCTCCTACTCCCAAATTATACAATGCTGCCTCCCGAGAAAGACTTTGTAGTTTGATTTGCCAGATGAAAATGATAATGACTACATTATAGTCTCTTTTACAGTGATAAATTGAACCCTATAACATAAGGAGAGTTTATATCCTCTGCTTATGGTCCTAGGGAATAGCAATGCTGGGATGCAGCTTTTTAAAAAATAGCTGTTCTTTAAAAATAAAAAACAAAACTGCACCCACACAAGCTTTAACCTGAACAGGTACAGTCAATGTTATTACGATATGAAGCTATATGTTTGGAGACCAGAGAAATAAGAAGACAATAAATTAGAATTTCAGGCTTGCACAGATAGCTGAAGGATAAAGCATTTGGTATGGGCTGTGTACCTTAGATGCCCTGATTGTGCTGGGTATAGTTTCAGTCAGTGAATAATAGATAGATAGTGGACACAGGGATAAAAAGGGGGGATAGAGAATAATTTTTAGAGTTTACCAGTTCCACAAAACTCAAGCAGAAGCAATGAGAGTTCTTAGAGAAAGGGTAAGATAAATGGCAACTTTGGGGTATTCTTGACCATAAATGATACTCTCCTGCAAACCGAGGACAGAATCGGGCTCAATAAATGCCGTGACAATATGTAGCTTTGCCCTGGTTCTTTGGCTGCCTGGGGAGCAAATGAGTCACTGTGAGGTGTTCTCTTAAGACTCCCACAGTGTCTTATGCCTAATAGATTCAGTAGATGAAGCTGAGGTTTTTAATGACTGGGAACTGGGCCCGCAGAGGGCTAGCTAGAATGGAGAGGTTTTGCCCTCTCCCCAGGACATTCACATTTTAGAGATAAGAAGAGGGTGTCAGACGAGCAGGGTGTCGGTGATGCTGTGGTAGAGTGTAGGGGAGGGACAGTAATGGAAATGTATTTCAAACCCCGACTTTGTGGGCAACTGAAAGGCATCACTTGTGCTGAGTGTGTTGTTCCAGGGGACTGAGGTCAGCCAGTAATAGCTGAAGAAGGAAGTTTTGAACTAGAGAAGAGCTGGGTAAAATGGAACAGATGGAGGCTGTGTTAGGCACTGAAGTCACATCAGCCCTAAGGAGAGAATTTGGCATGAATTATGTTGCCACATTGTAGGTGCAAATATGTGATTGCTTAGCAAATTAAAGAGGTAATGAATGAAAGATGGATTGGAAGGTGGCAAGCTGAAGTTGCCAGAGTTATCATATGTCATTTAATCACACTGACATTTCACAGGCAAGATGAAAACATGATCAAGAGACAGCATGTATCAGTGAAAAGAGGAAATGAGTTAAAGTGAGGCACAGCTGTTTACTCCATAATAACTGTGTGAAAATGGACAAATTATTTACCCTTCTGCATCATTTTCCCCCTTGTTTATAAGTGATGATTTTTGTAACACCTAATATAACACAAAGGGTCAGAAATAGAGGATTACTCTAAACTCGGTGCAGTTGTTATTATCATTAAAGTTAATAATTATAAGCAGAAGTCACTATTATTAAAATGAAATTGTTTTTAATGCAACAGAAGTGAATCCTATTTGCCAGTATATAAGATGTAACAACAGCATAAGAAAATTATATCAAGGGTGAGATTTACTGGGAAGAAAGCAGAGGTTATGGGCCTGAGTTCTGAATTTCGACAGATCTGTGGCTGAATCCAAGTTTTTCACTCACTAGTTATGTGATATTGATGTATACCTAACTTTTATGAGTCTCAGTTTTCTTATCTATAAAGTGAGAATGATCCCTACTCCATCAGTGGTTGTAGGTATTAAGTTGGATAATATCTCCTAAGCACATGGCATACAAAAAAACACTCAGTGAATGGTAGAGCATGTACTTTGTTGTGACTTGCTTTTGTAATTATGGGACTATGGAAGATGAGAAGAAATGGCCTGAGGCAGATAGAGAGTGGAGTACAAAATAAGTCCATCTACTGACAATAACTATAAATCAGGAAGACATGTAGCAACCAGAACCAGAGTAAATATGAACAACAAGGTCGTATTGGTGTCATGTCATGAAGACATAATAGGACCTGTGATGGGAAGCATCAGGTTTGTGATCACTTCTTAAATTTCCCCTTGAGAGGAAGAACGTTGAGGCAGGACTGTGAAGATAGAAACCCACATCTGGAATACTACTTCACAAGTCTCTCCAGGACCCAGTGGGTCCAAGTCTCTCCTAAAATAGCTCCCAATAACTCCCACCTCTTGGTATTCACACTGTGTAATCTTCTCCTCTTGATGGTGGGCTAGGCCTCATGAGTTGCTTCTAATGTACTATAGAATATTGTAAAAGTGATAGAATTTCCCTTACAAGATTAGGTTGTAAAACTCTGAGACTTGTCTTGCTAAGATTCTCTCTCTCTCTCTGGCCCTTTTAGTTTGCTTGCCCAGGTGAAGCCAGCTGCCATATTATGAACTGCCCTATGGACTTGCTTTATGATCACAAATCCAGCCTGTCTTATATGATAAAATTGCTTCAAATTTGGAGTAAATAAAATATCATATTGATATTAGAATCTTATGTTGTAGAGCAATAGGTTAAAAAGCAATGTAAAAGTAAAGGGTAGAGTACCATGTGTATCTCTAAAAGTTCGACTTATCATACCCATTCCAGTGGGCTGTTGTAAGCACTTAATAAGCTAATGCATATAAAAGTGCATGATATGGGACACGAGCTTTTTTTTTAAGTTTATGGTGTTCAGATTTTTTAAAGTAACATTTTACCAGAAGTCAGAAGAATTCTGTGCTTAAAATCAGTTCTAGTTCTCTTGTCTCTGCCACAGTTTTCCTTGACAGGCTGCAAAATAAACCAAGCAATATTTATAGTACACCAAACTAGACAGAAAAAATAACTATACCAGGCAGAAAAAAATTCCCAATTTATACTTCCATTAAAAGGATAAAATATCCAAAAATTCTTATAGATTATGCATACTTATTTCCTTTTTATTGTGTTTCTTCCCATGTTAAATTGAATTCTAATTTTTTGGAATACAAGAAAAAAATGAAAATAAATATTAAAAAAGATGGTTCATATCAACTACCATTTTGACACTTTAGGAAGTCAAAGTTTATTTGGTAAGAAAAGGAGAAAACTCAGCATTGTCCATGGAATATATATGAAAGATCAGTGATGAATAAGACTTATCAAATGGAGTATTATGACCTGGAAGTAAGTCATGGAGATAGTAGCTCTCCACTTATTTGGAGGCTAAAATTAGCCAAACTGTTTCATTGAATAAATATTAATTCAAAGCTGTAACAACACTGTTCTAGGGGCTTGGGTTATATCACTAAACAAAGTGAAGACTCTTGTCCTCAAAGCACTTACATAGCAGAGATTAAACATAATAAATAGCAAATCATAGTGTATTAGAAGAAGCAGTATAAGAGTACAGCAGGTAATTTGGGCATGTCTGGTGTTTCCCCTGATATTTTTTTTACTTTTAAGCATTTAGGGCTACTGAGAGGATTATCACTTGTGACACAGTCTCCTTGGGTGGTAGTGCGGTGTTAGAAATTAAGTCCTCAGGAACTACTCATATAGACTCAGGATACAGGAATTTTAGAGGTATGGTAAAATCATTATAGAAATGAATATAGTAATCTTTGAAAACCTTTGAACATAAAATAATAGTAGTCAATTTACCTACAGGTAATACACCTCTGGGAAAACTGGGTTGACCTATGCAAAATCACATCATAATTTTTAAACATATTTATGTTAATATACTATTTTATGATGAGGAAATGCCTCCTAACAGTTGGGAAATCAAATGGACATCAAAATATGACTGACAACAGCAAAATTGCTTGTCAAACCCATAGGTTCTGAAATAGTAAATGACCTCTGTAGGTAGAGCTACTTGCATTAACCACATACGTACGTCTAAAGTTTAGTCTCGGCTTTTCATCCAGGAATCCTAGATACACATTAACCTTTTCTAAACCAAACAATTTATCAGTCAGGGTTTTGTTTCAGACAAGATAATTTATTCTAGATAAAGTATTAAGTGGATTTATTAGAAGAATTTTGATATTTTACAGAATGCCTATGAGAGCCAGGTACCAAGCTTAAAGGCTATACAGCTTAAAGCAGGAGAAATGCCTATCCCACCACAAAATTGTTTCAGTAGTTAGAAAATATAAACAGACCTCTCACAAGTAATGAAATTGAAACTGTAATTAAAACTCTTCCAACAAACAAAAGTCCAGGACCAGATGGGTTCACAGGCGAATTCTATCAAACATTTAGGGAAGAGCTAACACCTATCCTTCTCAAACTCTTCCAAAATATAGCAGAGGAGGAACACTCCCAAACTCATTCTATGAGGCCACCATCACCCTGACACCAAAACCAGACAAAGATATCACACACAATAAAAGAAAAGTACAGACCAATATCACTGATGAACATAGATGCAAAAATCCTGAACAAAATGTTAGCAAACAGGATGCAACAACACATTAAAAGGATCATACACCATGATCAAGTGGGGTTTATCCCAGGAATGCAAGGATTCTTCAATATATGCAAATCAATCAATGTGATACACCATATTAACAAATTAAGGAATAAAAACCATATGATCATCTCAATAGATGTAGAAAAAGCTTTTGACAAAATTCAACACCCATTTATGATAAAAATTTCTCCAGAAAATGGGCATAGAGGGAACCTACCTCAACATCATAAAGGCCATATATGACAAACCCACAGCAAACATCATACTCAATGGTGAAAAACTGAAAGCATTCCCACTAAGATCAGGAACAAGACAAGGATGTTGACTCTAGCCACTCTTATTCAACATATTTTTGGAAGCCCTAGCCATGGCAATTAGAGAAGAAAAAGAAATAAAAGGAATACAAATTGGAAAATAAGAAGTAAAACTGTCACTGTTTGTAAATGACATGATACTATACAGAGAAAATCCTAAAGATGCCACCAGAAAACTACTAGAGCTAATCAATGAATTTGGTAAGGTTGCAGGATACAAAATTAATGCACAGAGATCTCTGGCATTCCTATACACCACCAACAAAAAATCAGAAAGAGAAATTAAGGAAACAATCCCATTTACCATTGCAACCAAAAGAAAAATACCTAAGAATAAACCTACCTAAAGAGGCAAAAGACTTGTACTCAGAAAACTATAAAACACTGAGGAAAAAAATCAAAGATGACATAAACAGATGGAGAAATATACCATGTTCTTGGATTAGAAGAATCAATACTGTGAAAATGACTATACTACCCAAAGCCATCTACAGATTCAGTACAATCTTTATCAAACTACCAGTGACATTCTTCACAGAATTAGAACAAAAAATTTTACAATTTGTATGGAAACACAAAAGACCCCGAATAGCCAAAGCAATCTTGAGAAAGAAGAACGGAACTGGAGGAATCAGGCTCCCTGACTTCAAACTATACTACAAAGCTACAGTAATCAAGACAGTATGGGACTGGCACAAAAACAGAAATATAGATCAATGGAACAGGACAGAAAACCCAGAGATAAACCCACACACATATGGTCACCTAATTTATGACAGAGGAGGCAAGAACATACAATGGAGAAAAGACAGCCTCTTCAATAAGTGGTGCTGGGAAAACTGGACAGCTACACGTAAAAGAATGAAATTAGAACACTCCCTAACACCATACACAAAAATAAACTCAAAATGGATTAAAGACCTAAATGTAAGACCGGACACTATAAAACTCTTAGAGGAAAACATAGGAAAAATGCTCTTTGACACAAACCACAGCAAGATCTTTTTTGACCCACCTCCTATAGTAATGAAAATAAAAACAAAAATAAACAAATGGGACCTAATGAAACTTAAAAGCTTTTGCACAGCAAAGGAAACCATAAACAAAACGAAAAGACAACCCTCAGAATGGGAGAAAATATTTGCAAATGAATCATCAGACAAAGGATTAATCTCCAAAATATAAAATCAGCTCATGGAGCTCAATATCAAAAAAAACAAGCAACCCAATTAAAAAATGGGTGGAACACCTAAATAGACATTTCACCAAAGAAGACATACAGATGGCCAAGAGGAACATGAAAAGATGCTCAACATCATTAACTATTAGAGAAATGCAATTCAAAACTACAATGAGGTATCATCTCACACAAGTCAGAATGGCCATCATCAAAAAATATACAAACAATAAATGCTGGAGAGGGTGTGAAGAAAAGGGAACCCTTTTGCACTGTTGGTGGGAATGTAAATTGATACAGCCACTATGGAGAACAGTATGGAGGTTCCTTAAAAAACTAAAAATAGAGCTACCATATGACCCAGCAATCCCACTACTGGGCATATACCCTGAGAAAACTATAATTCAAAAGGACACATGTACCCCAGTGTTCATTGCAGCACTATTTATAATAGCCAGGACATGGAAATAACCTAAATGTCCAATGACAGATGAATGGGTAAAGAAGATGTGGTACATATATACAATGGAATATTACTCATCCATAAAAAGGGACGAAATTGGGTCATTTGTAGAGATGTGGATGGACCTAGAGTCTGTCATACAGAGTGAAGTAAGCCAGAAAGAGAAAAACAAATATTGTATATTAACACATATATGTGGAATCTAGAAAAATGATACAGATAATCCTATTTTTAGGGCAGGAATAGAGACATAGACATAGAGAACGGACATGTGGACACAGTGGGAAAGAGAGGGAGTGACGAATTGGGAGATTAGGTTTGACAAAAATACACTACCATGTGTAAAATAGATAGCTAGTGGGAACCTGCTGTATAGCACAGGGAGCTCACCTCAGTGCTCTGTGATGACCTAGATGGGTGGGATGGGGTGGAGGAGGTCCAAGAGGGAGGGGATATAGGTATACATATAGCTGATTCACTTCATTGTACAGTAGAGAAACTAACACAACATTGTAAAGCAATTTTACTCCAATAAAGAAAAGAAAAAAGAAATAAAATTCCACTGTTTTTTCCACTAGTTAGTTGAGTCTATAAGTCAGGAACTGGAAGCTAACCCTGTCCTATAGCTGGTGCAGCAAATGCAACAGTTTCATGAGGCTGTGCTTGCCAGAACTCCTCAGTCACAAATTGTTCACTTTTACATTTTACGTTTCCTGCAAATGAGTCTGCTTAATAAAAGCTGGTCGAATGTCTACACCTCATGTCAAGGAAGCCTGGGAATGATCATTTAGTGCTTCTACCAAGGGAAGACTAGATTCATGATATTGGAAAGCCACCAGAGTGAGGCAAGGATATTCAAAAGATTTAGGGCTGCCATAAATGACAGGTGTGTCCTGAGAACCATGTTCACACTTTTTTCTACAATTATTTTGATTCCGTTACCACTTAGTTCTCAAAAGACCTACCTTGTGCCTGTGAAAGAGCTTAATTGTGTTATTTAAAGAGGTAGCTACTTCTACTCTTCTCAAGGTAACTACATGAAGAGAGATATGAAGAGAGAAGTATGTTGGCGTGCTCACTTATTTTCTATATATACCTAGGCCAATATTTGTTAGTTATATTTACAGTTAGAGAAGTTGCATGGAGGTCTCTATTAGAGGTGGTTCTTAAGTTCTATGTCTTTCAAGAAATCTTCTCAAGTAGAGTGCATTGCTGCTGCTGGATGTCCTAATTGGTTTTGAATAGTGCTGAGACAGATGCTACCGATGAGGTCTCCATGCTCATTTTGTCACACATATATGGGTTATGTTGAAAGTCTCACACGTCTTAGGAAGATGCTTAATTTAGTTCTACTTAAGAAGATGGAGGTTCTTTTATTGTTACATATAGAAAGACATAAGGTAAGTGAGTAGCATGGGATAGTTCAGTCCGGGAAGTGAAGGATATCTTTTTTGGAGGAGCAATGGGATCATATTTGGATTTTTGTTAAAATGATTGTTCTCACTCCAGCAACAGAGGGCTGTTACTCTACAGTTCTGATATAGCAAATGGCTAAGATGAAGCTGGGATCTTCCTCCTTAGTCTATTTAACAGATAACTGCAAGGTGGAAAAATGAAAGAAAATTTATCTCTTTTTTTCTAAAAAGAAAGCTATTTTCAGCTAGCAATCCTGTAACACACTGAAAGGATAGCATTATGTGCGTAATGTAAAATACCATAACTCTCTAGTAAATGGGCACTTATCCTATGCAGCTGTGAAGAGGTAATTGGAGTCCAAAGTGTAAAATACAATGGAAGGTTACTGAGGCATTCTGAAGAGGTTGGGCTGGATTTTGTAATACATGTGTGGTAACATTCTTTATAGCCTACAATCTTTTGTGTAGTTTGCTTTTAGAATTTAATAAGCCTAGAGTTAGAAAATTTGGAAGTTATTTATTCCCTCTGAGACATCCAAAGGTGGTATCTCTCTGACTGCTAGGGAAACTGGTATCAATAAACAGGAACCGCGTTAGTGTTATTTTGATTATTTTTAGTTTCAGGGTAAAAAAGAAACCCAAAAAACATAGTCTGTGCCTTTGGTATTTTTTCTCAAATCTTAGGATCTGGGCTTTTAAACCTGGGGGCTGGACAGCTCTAATGAAAAAGTCAGGGTTTCATCCATGAATCCAGGGCTTTTAACACCTCAGTTTGTGCACTGAGTTGTACTTTCACAAGACCCAAATCATCAGCATTCCTTTAATAGCTACTCTGCAGGTATAGAGGATTCCCTTCTTCAAAGAGATCAAAGAGTGTATTACTTTGTTATTTTTTAAGTCTAGCAGTATTCTAAGAGAGAGAAAGACTGTAGCTAGTGAATTCCTGTAAGTTTCCTTCTATTTCTAAATGTATCTGAATCAGTTTCCATCCCTATATTATTCCCTTTTATCTCAGTGAAAAGGGGAAAAGGAATGATGTGAATGCACGCCAAGCGGTGCACTGGGCTCTGTACATGTGTCATCTCTACTTGATTCCAAGGTCGACATGAGCTGAACACAATAATTATTTTCCTTCTGTCATATTTGTGATACATGATCATTGGAGAGAATTTAAGGAACACAGAAATTACAAAAAAGAAAATAAAAACCAGTTTTCTCAGAAACCCAGAACCTACCTGTTCTCTCGAAACAAATTCTCACCATTCTTCTGAGACATAAATTATTCTCTTTTCTATTGTCCGTTATTTTCTTCACTCTCCTTTCCCCTCAGTCTACAATTGTTCTAGAAATTCCCTAATACTAGCAGGAGGGTTTTTTTTTTTGTCTGTTTGTTTGTTTTTACTAATTTTCATCTCTTTTATATTAATTCTGAATTTCTCCTCCTTTCCCTTTATTAACAAACTTTTGGAGATTGTATGTGGATTTGGACACTTGTATTTATTTAATGCTCCTAATTCATGTCTCAGTACATAGTATGCTAGCGACTGTTTTCAACCCTAATGAAAAAGCCTGCATTTCTGAAGATGTCCCTGAGTAGCAGGATAAACTCCAACACCTACTAATATCTGAGCTTCATTTATGAAAGCAAAAAACAAACAAAAAACCCTACTTATTTAAGTTACTATTAGTGGGAAGTGTGCAATTTGCAGCAAAATGCATTCCCACGTGATTGATTTATCTTCCTTTGTCCATCATTCCTTTCACCACTAAATATGCTCCTCATATTTACTCTCTTTTTCTTATAATGATGATTTCATCATCCAAAGAGTAGCCTAAATGTTTTAACCACTAAGATTTTATTCTTCTCCTTCAACCTGAACAACAATTTGGTCCCCAGATATATTTAGTCTTTCTCTGCTTCCGCTCCTATTGTCACTTGTAAAATCACAGTTGGACAATTTCACTCATGTTCTAGCTGGTATTCTACCTTCAGTGTTCTCCCTACACCCAAACCATGTTCTTTTCCAGTGATTCTCAAACTTTCTGTCAAGACACAAATGCATTATGCTCAGTTGAGAAATGTGTCTCATATTTTTTGTTACTACTAACACAGCTGAAATTTTTTGGATGATTTACATGCTTTATATAATAAAGAACATGCTAGAATAATTCTTTAATATTGTTTTGCTTAAGCAATATTCATTCTAATTTTTTTGAGAGCTAGGGAAAGGGGTTTCATTTAGCTTGCATGGTGGTAACTGTATTAGGTATTTCCAGGTTTTTTTTTTTTTTTTTTCTTGCAGGTAAATATCTCCCATGTGTATCAGAGCAGGGAGAGGAGATTGAGGACCATTATATAAAAGTCTATTTTCTTAGCATGGAAAAAAAAAGCTTTGAATGACCCCTTTACTCTGTGTATGTTTATTGTCTCTTACTCCATAATCCTACCCGTACCCCTTCTCCAGTCTCTTAATGTCTGGAACTAGTCATCTTTCCACCAACACAAGCATTCTTTCATATTTCCATGCTCTGAATACCATGTTATATTGAAGTACTTATCATCATATGTTGTAACTACAATAATCCCTCCACAACGTCAAGTTCACTTAAGGCAAAGTCTTTATTTTTAGGTAACATTTTTGTCAATTAAGAGATCCTTGGTTCCAGTAGAAGTTGTTCTGTTTCTTTTATGTGATGATCAGTCAGGTATGGCCACAAGAGAAGATAAAGGAGAAGCTCAGGAAGAAAACAAAGTTTATGATACTCACAGGTCCTAGAGACTGGAGGCATGGCCACATAAGAAAGACACCAGGGTGGTCAAGAGGCAGAAGGGGCAGGATTGAGGGGGAACTCAGGCCACAGTGTTTATTTGGGTTTCCACAGGAAAGATGAGACAGGCCAGAGTAAACAGTTTAGGACTGGCTAGTATGAATAATTTCAGCAAGCTCTAAGCTCTAAAGGGTAGGCCTTAGTTGCCTGGAACCTGGCTCTGGGATGATTAAGGCAGAGAGAGGAATATTGCTTCCTGGGTGTACCAGCCAGTTAAAGGAGGCAGGGCTCTGTATTGGTTAGTTGGTTTATCAAAGACATGTTCCAGACTGAGCCCTTTACTCTCTCTAAGAACTGGCTAGTCCCAGGAAGGGCAGTCTCTCCCCAACCAGAAAAGTCAAAACATCATAATATACAAAAGATTAAAAATATAAACAATACCTAAATGAATTATCCTATGCAACTAATTAGAAAAATGAAATTGAAAGTTGGGACTAGTCATAAAGGAGGGTCAACAGAAAGTAGAAGTTTTACAATGAAGTTTAGAAGAGGAATGTGAAGACAGCTCAGGAAAAACAAATGCTAGCATAGAATGGTATTTCTGTTGGCAAATTGAAAGCTAAGATACTGGTAAAAGATGCTGAGGGTTTGATGCTACATTTCTAGAATCATAGTGGTACTTTGTAGGGGGTGGCTTGGGTAAATAATTCTGCATATTACAACCACAATGAAATTGAACATTTAGATAACAAACAAGACCAAAAATGTCTCTTGAAACTATTTTACATTTTTAATTCCTTTCAAGTATAACAATGGATAGCAGTCCCTCGTTTCTTCCATGGAGAGAGTAATCATGGGGGGTGAAAATCAATCCTATCATTGTTTGACTTAGTCTGTACTTTGGAGCTTACCCAAGGGCTGAAAAGTTTGACCTCAGTGAAAGGGGTAGGTGAGACACACAGAGTAAGAAGCCTTATGGAATAAAAGGATTAAAGGGAGCAACAAATTTGGGCTATTCAGGACCCACAGACTATTTTGCACTATGAGTTTTAGGACCAATTTCAAGGAAAGAAGCAACTTTATTTTATAGACCCTGATGTGTTGTATATACTTACAGAGTATTCTCTCTTAACCCCACACATCAAAGTGAGAGCCCTATTATTTGTGTCCAGGGAGTGTACAAGGAGCACAAAGTCTGGTACCAACAAATATAGCACTCTCTGTAGCTGCTGAAACATTTTAATATCGGCCTATTGATTTATCGTTTAGGGTGAAGGTAGGAGCTAGGAAAGGGATAGGACTGATAGCCCAGGAGACCGAGGCTTTTGATTTATTGACAGAACAAGTATAGTCCTCTGGCCACACTCAAAGTAGCACTTTAGAAGTTAGATTTTGTTTCTATCCTGGAGAACCTTGAATACAAGTGAGGATTCTCATTCCTCAAATCCTAGAATCTAGTAAAGGCTGGAATCAGGGATAGATCTGCCATTAAACAGTGAAGATTCCTATGCTACTTTCCTAGCATTGAGATATATGTTTTCTAATCAGCTGAGAGAAGCTAATTTCTATCATAATTCCAGTAAAATGAAATGGTGCTTTTTTATGGATAAGTTTCTAATGAAAAGATCATATGATATGTATAAGGTAATGGCTTCAAGAAAGGAATGCAATTTGTATCTTTTAAATATTTGAAAATTAAACTTCACAATTATGAATATATCTGTAATTATAAGGACTTTATCATAATGAGCATTATTTTTGAGTCTTTGGTAATGAATGCAACTCTCTAGGCAAATTAAAAGTAACCATTGTTAATATTCTCCATGGAACTTTCCTGTAACCATCTGTGTTCTTTCCAATGTTTATGCCCCAAAGGTGGGATAATATACAGGTACCAGGCTCTGGTGTTACACTGCCAGGGTTTTAATCTTAATTTGAATACTATACTTACTCAGCAAGTTATATGAGTTCTCTCTGCCTCAGTTTCCTCATTTGTAAAATGTGGCTAATAGTGTTACTTCTGTTAGGATTATTGAGGAAATTAAATGATTTAAAGTCTACAAAATTCTTAGAACAGTACTTGGAACATAATAAAGTACTCAACAAATATCCATTACAATTATTATTTCTTTAGAATTATTCTAGAAAATCCTTAAGTAAAATCAGTTAGATTGGATTTCCACAGCAGACCAATTCAATAGCAGTAGAGATAAGGTGATAAGATGGAAACTTGAATTTGAACCACATCTGGGGCCAAAAAGGGTTGGTGAAAAGGTCAATTTCCCCAACAACAGTGGGGATGAAATTTCAAAAAAAAATGTATGTTAGATAGCTAAAAGACTAATTTCTCCTACATTTGGAATGTCAAAATTGCTGTCTAACTTCTTACTACTATTTTAAGCATCAGCTTCTGTTTTATAATATTTTAAAATTGTCTGGTCATCTAGTCCATTCTTATTACATGTCCCATTTTTCAAATGAGTATTTTGTATGATATTGACTCAGACAATTGGCTCTTTGTTTTGACTCAAATAGTTTTTGTCTTATACATGTAAAATCAGTCTTCCACAGACCAATCCGTTCATTCTAGCCTTCCAGGCTAGCCCTGTGCTGCTATAATTGGTATTTTGAAATAGCTCTGAGTAAGTGGACTTACAACATTGCAGTCTAGTATATTAACCAGGCATAAAAATGACTTTGTATTTCTATGGAAGAAAGAGGAAAAATATCCTGACTAATCTTTAATGTACTGACTTTTCACTTTGTCATCTACATCTGGTATTTCTATTACTTGGAAAATGTTTCAGAAGGTGAAACTGGTGGGGGGTGGGGAGAGGAGGGAGGGAGGGGGAGAGAGAGGGAGAGAGAGAGAGAGAGGGAGAGAGAGAGAGAGATAGAAACTTAAATTTTTCATAACATAGTAAGAACTGTCTTCTGCAACAAAGTATATCAGTCTTTGAGGTAGAAAACAACCAGGTCCATTAAACCAATGGTGGATACTCATTCATAACTCTTGTATCCATTTGATGTTATGATATGGATACATGTTTACTCCATTAGGTTCTACCTTGCATTGAAATTGAAACACTGTAGCATAACATCAATTTCCTTAGTACTGTGTTTTTGACTTGCACATCCAGGTAGATATTCCTTCATGAACTCATTTAAATTTCTTGAAAATTTCTGTAAACTTAGGATTGCTTCAATAACAGTTTCCTGGGCCTACAGTATATCTTTATATTTGTATGCCAGAATTTTGAAAACAGTATGGCTGTTTTATATTTTCCTGAATACTAAGAAATATTATTTAAGCCTTCTCTGTGACTACTGGAGTAGTAGATCTTAATGTTATGATGTATGCATTCCAAGAAAGACAGCAAAAGGGCTCTTGCTTCTCAGAAGCATGATCATTTTGACAGACTTTATTCTCTCAAGATGGTAATAATAATATCTCCCATGCTCATGCTCTTCTGCAAAGTTATGTTGTCCCTCCCCCATCAAAAAATGGAGCTTATCTCTCTACCCCATTGAATCTGGTGGGCCTTGTAATTGCTTTGATCAATAGACAAGGACAGAAGTCAGGGTAACTTATCCATCAGATACAGCTAACACAATGTCTAGGGCCATGACACTTTCAGGGGCCCATGAAAATGTTTTCATTTCTCTTAAAATCAGAATTTAAAAAAATGAACATTTAGGTTTAAGAAAATATTTGAACATATATTTACCTTCCTATCAATGCTGTCATAAACTATAGTTATATATTTAAATTCACCTATCTATCTATCTATCTATCTATCTATCTATCTATCTATCTAATGGAGGAAGGTGCCCATGAAAGCAAAAGTGCCTGGGGCTCATGAATGTCATAATTCAGCCCTGGAGTAAGTGGTACAATGCTAACTCTTAATGGGCCAGGCAGCTTCTGCTTCCTCCCTTTTGGGATATTTGCCCTGGGGACATTCCCTCTCAAAAGCCAGCCACCAGGCTCTGATAAATCCAGGCTAAATGGAAGGGTCATTTAAGAGCTGCAACTGAGCTCTCAGACATCAGTCAGTATTAACTGTCAACCAGGTTGTCCAACCTAGTAGAGCCTTCAGATGACTTCAGCTTAGCTATTATCTGATTGCACCTGCATGAGGGACATCCAGAAAGGTCTGCCCAGCTTAGCCCAATCAACCCAAAATACTGCGTAAGGCAATAATAAAGGGCTGTTTTAAACCAGTAAGTTTTAGAGTGGTTCATTAGTTTATAGTAGATAACCGGTACCTTGATTGATTCATTCATTCACAATTTATTGAGCATTTTATAATGTATTATTTGGGATACCATGATATAATATTAATGTAATGAGGACTCTGTTGATGAGCCTGCCCAGGTCACCTGCTTCTTTAAAACCCTGGAGGGTGGGGAAAACATGAATCAAGGTGAAAGTTAAATAAACTCAAAAAGAAGTTCTAAGATTATTTTTAAGTATAAAAAATTACCCTTGACAAGTGTTGAAATTCATTAAAAGAAAAACATCATCATTATTATAAAGCCACATTTGTAGGATAAAATTTTTTTTTAATAAAATTATTCAAACCCTGGTTCCACTGTCTTCTAGCTGTATGATCATGATCACATATTTTAAAGGTTCCGTGCTTCATTCATAAGTAGCTTGTTTGGCTGTTGGCAGACTTAAATGACTCAATATGTGCAAAACTCTTAGAATAGTGCCTGGTGTGTGTGTGTGTGTTTGTATGTATTAGCCATTTAAGAAATGTTAGCTTTTTGTACATATATTTATACTCATAAGCATGTTATTTGTGTCTAGAACAAACTAGACTTGATGGAAGGCAAGCATTACTCCCTTATCTTCCTGCCATAGATTTCAACCATGACGTATTAAATTCTCCTTTTAGAGGATTTTTTTCAGAGACAAAGGACTTTGTTATTTACAGCAGAAAAATTAGCATGAGCTTCAGGTTTGTGTTGGTACACCTCAAGCCTAATTTCCAGGGGCGTGAAGTAGACTGGTCCAGATGGACGCTGCTCACAGAGTGAGCTTGTGTCAAGCTGAGGAATCCCAAGCTTACAGAACTTCAAACTTTTATCATGGGCAACAAACAAACCTGGCTGACCTTTGGTCTGCAGGAAAAGATTATCTAATATTTATTGAGTACCTCCTGTGTACTAGGCACTGCAAGACCCCATATAAGTCATTTTATACAGAGTAAATCATTTAATCCTCCACACAAACAAAACTGTGAAATAGGTTATGGAGATATTCAGGAAAGATACATAACTTCCCCAAAGTCACATAGCTATGGCGGACAAATATGGAATTTGGTCCAATTTGGTCCAATGTTTTTCCCTACCTTGCTGTCTAGGGAAAATAAATAATAAAGAAATCTCCCCGAAACCCACCACTTAAAAATGATAAATCCAATTACTATGGCCTCACATGTTTAGAGAAAGTTGATAAAATATTTTGGATTCATGTATCTCTGAAGGTAGAGGAAGGTGGAGTGTTGGCTCATTGAAGGTAATTGCTATCTTTGGAGCAAGCGGCCTCAGTGCTGGGATTCAGCAAGTGGACTCAGCTCCATCTCTCCCTGGTCTTGTCCTCTTGTTTCATTCTTTCACCCCTCATGCATAGTTAGAAAGCCCTCAGGGAGCTGAAACTTCCAGGCCTATCCAGTATATATTGCATTTGCCAGACACTCAGTCATTCAATCTTTTACTCTTAGACTTAGACCCCTTGAGCTGATAAAATAATAAGAGCAAACACTCACAGGACTTGTGCTGTGTGCCAGGCATGGTTCTATGCCCTTTACATATTTTACCTCATTTAAGACTCACAAGAACTTCCTAAATAGACACTACTATTATCCTCATCTTTTAGATGAGGAAACTGAGCTAGGAGAGGTTAAGTAACTTTCCTGAGGTCACACAATTAGTTAAGTGCTAAGGATGGGAATTAAAACTGGGCAGTCTGGTCCATAGGCTGTGCTCCTGAGCGTTACATTACTGCTATCAAGGAAGCACGTTCAGTGTTTCTTCCATGTTCTTTCTTATAAGGCTCTGGGCAGGATCTCAGAGCTTTTGCTGCCATCTTACCTCCCCATCCCATGCCCAGAAACTTTTTTTTTCCTTTATTTAAATCCAGAGAAAGATTAAATTCACATCATTTTCAGAATTTTTACTCAGTTTTTTGGTTGCTTGACTTAGAGTTTACCAAGCACTTATTCCAGTATTCTTTTTAAATGAATCCATCATGAAGGCTGGGCTTAACATTACAAACCTTGGAGAAGAAACAGACATGAATTGTACAAAATTAATCAAGACAAATGCAGTGGCATTGGTTCTATTGTCAACTTGCGGGGCCCACAGAGTTTTAAGGTGATTGGCATCTCAGTGGGGATGGGAAATAATAAAGAAGATTTTCAAGGTTATGTGAAACAAAAATGGTAAAACAAGCTACCTTGCAAACCCTCCTGGATATATAAAGGAACCCTTGGAATCATATTTTTATTGATTTTGTGGAAAGTTTTAACTGAGCCTTATTGAAATATATAAAATATTTGAGGAAAATGTTCATGTTCACTTAAGCACCAAAAGGTCTTAAGAAACGCTATATTACATAAATTATAAAAGGTCCCAGGAAATTCATTTTGTTTTCAAAGAATTAGCTAAAATTTTGAACGGATTAATTATTTAGGTACTTTTGAACTGAAACACAAATGCTCACCAATCTTCTTTCTTGTTTTCTGCTGGGTCTGGCAACTGTCTAGTTTAATTTGGAGAACATAATAGGCTTTGCCTAAGTATCCATTGTGTAATTTTAAATATCTCTTCTGTAGGGAGAAAATTGATTACCTCTTATATTCTAATTGGAAAAAGCACTCACAATATTAGTAGCGCATTCAGGAGGAAAAGATAAAGATTTAGACAAGATAGTAGAAGGTAATTTCATGTTCATTTTTATAGTTATATTAGAAAATGGGCCCAAATGTGAATGACATAATTATAGAAGTATTTACCTTAATTGAGGTTTTGTCACAAAGTTGACCATACTAGTTTCAAAATTGCTAGTAGTATTGTGCAAATTGGTCAATATTAAGAAGCCTGTATTTTGAAACCCAAGAGAAATAGGACAACATGGACAAAGCTATGAAATTTCCATACTTAGCTCCTGGTTCTTTTAGAATTCTGGAAGTAATACATCCCTCCTCCCGATTCTCACACACACACACACACACACACACACACACGGATGCACACACACACACACACACACACACACACACATATACATGTGATGAAGACCCACTACCCAAAGGTGATAATAGGAAAGACTTACAAGTCCTTAGGGATACAGGTGAAATAAGGGGAAGGTTGGTCAGGACAGAGCAGTGAAGAGACACGTAGAAATAAAACTCTCATATGATTTCACAGAAAAATCAAAACCTTTTCTTTTTCCACATTAAAACTGAAGGGACTATAGGACATATGACTTCTCACTCTACTTTAAAATGATACCAACTCTGCTGAAGAAAAAAACGATGAATTTTTCATTATATTTGAAAGTAGTTGTACAATTTTATGGCAGATGAATTCTCTTACAGAATCTTCGGTCTCTGGTATAACAAATCCCTCACATAATAAATCTTTTATGACTCAAGGAAACTTTATGTTTTTACCTAAATAAACTTTTTCCTATGAGATGTTCTTCAAAAAGTATAACAACTTTAGTAACCTTCAGTTGTGGGATCTATTTTACGTTTTTGGCACAGTGAGACCAGTTCTTTAATTCACAGAGGTAATGTGGGTGTTCACATTCCCACAAAGAGCTAGCTTTCTTTGGGGGAAAACGTTGCTTCCTCCCACGTCAGTGAGCAGAAGTGTGACCAACTCCTCTGCTACACTTTCTGCCCAGTGTTCTCAAGGCTTGGGGCAGATTATCTTGGGTTGTCCTTGTGAATCTTCATTGCCACTGTTGTAGCTGAACTTTAGTTATAGGAGAGCAGTTTTCTACTCCATTCTGACAAAAGCAGACAATGAAAAATAAACAGGAAAACTTTCCCCTCTTTGGGCCAAAATATCCCATTGAGAAAGTAGCAGGCTAATAGCAATGCAATGGAAGCTCCCTTTTTGATAAAATCAAAGAGAACCAAGGCACAAAAATCAGAGTAGCTAAATTAGCACTGGTATAAGAAACCAGGTCTTTATCATTTTAATCAGTTATTATTTTCACAAGACTTTATTTCAGAGTATCTCAACCTTGGTGCTATCAACATTTGGGACTAGATAATTCTTTGTTGTGGGGGACTGTTCTGTGCATTGTATAATGTTTTGAAGCATTTCTAACTAGGCCCACTGGATGGTCACCTATAGCACCCCCTCCCACCCCCAGCAGTTGTGACAACAAAAATGTCTCCAGACATTGCCAAATGCCTCCTGAGAGTAACATCTCCCCTGCTTGAAACTACTGCTTATTGGAATCTATGCATAAAAATCCATAAAACCTGGCATATAAGTATTTATTAAAATGAATAAATTAGCAAGTGAAGGTGATTAAATTGCTTATCCCATTGCCTAGTATATAGTTGAATACTTAGCAAATAATAATTCTTCCAAATCCCAGGTATGATATCTTGTAACTAAATTTGCCAAAACTAGTTCCAATTCCTGGCTTGGGAGGGTAGTTCATCTAAAATAAATGTTTGTGAATGAAAAATACATAACAAATACCCAGTTGACACAAACTCTTGAAAATAAAATTTGCCTCTGCTCTCTACTAATACCCCGTTGAAACAGTAAAGAGATTTTTTTAAAAAGCATAAATTCCCCAAAATGGGAAAAGAGATGATTACAATGACATTTCTGGAACTGAAAACCAAAAGAACACATGGTAAATATTTTAGCCCCTCTAAAAATAATTCTAAGTTGGCAATGATGAAAACTGTGAAGCACCATGATCTGCACACCCACTCACATACAAACACACCTCAAAGCTCATGAATCCATGGCACTGGGTTCCACTGGAAGTGATAATAACATATGAGTAATAAAAAAAGACTTGGCCAAAAGTCTCCTTTAAACCTCAGATTTTCCCTCCTTGCCAAAAAGTAGGACAGATTTCCTTCTGTGATCCTGCAGAAGCCTAGAGATTTATTCTCTAAAAAGGTTAAAACATAAAGTCTCTGAACCAGGTGAGTACAAGAGGAGGCATCAGGTAGTGTTGAAGGCGGGATACTTTATAGAAAACAGAGTTTAATTGAATATCTATCTACACACAGAATGTTGATATCCCAGACCTTTTCACCCAAGTAACTCTAAGCTTATACCTTCCCAATGGGAACTTAGAGGTAATATGACATAGTGGACGCCAGAGCCAGGCTGCCTGTTTGTGTACCACTAGTTAGCTGTGTGACCTTGGGCAAGTAACTTTACTTCTTTTTATCTCAGTGTCCTCATATTACAACACTGGAATAAAAATAGTACCTTTCTTATAGAGCTGTGGGGATTAAATAAAATAGAACTTTATAAGTACTTAGAACTGTCTGGCATATAATAAGCACTAGTTAAGTGTTTATTATTATTATGACGTGGGAAATCAGAAAAGCTCAGGAGAAAAGACCTAAAGATATGTACAGTGGTGGTTTTCCACCATGGAATTTCAATCACCTCTCAGAAGACCCATGGCTGACAAACTTCATGGGGTACTCCTGGTTTCCAGTCAACTTTTCAATTCCTATTGTTCAGTATTAGTAGTCAGCCAAGGGCCAGCAACCATTGAGGAAAATCTCTAGTACTAAAGTCAGACACCAAAGCAAATAAGGTGAAATACACAATTTAAAGGAAAAGCAGATAATGAATTAATTTATAAGAAACTTAGAAAAAATTATTAATATCCTCAGAGAAATAAGAAAATGTACCCATGAATCAAGAACAGGTTGTCATGTTGCTATTAAGGAGCACTAATAAGAGGAAAAACAAGAGCTGTAGGGAATAAAAATATGAAAAATTCAACAGAAAGTGTGAAAAATAAATTTGGGATGTCCCAGAAAGTATTGGTGGAAGAGATGGAAGAAAGAAAATTAGAGAGTCAAGCCATAAAGACTCATGTCTAAAGGGGATTTTGATGTCATGTAGCACTTTAACATGCCAAGCCTATAGTAACTGATAGCAATAATTAGTATAAGATAGAAAGAAGGTATTTTTTATATGAAAGGTCTAAAATGATTACCTTCCATGAATCCTTTCTGAGGGAGCTATTGGACTAAAGTAAGAGAGTAACCAAGAAAAAAAAAGACCTAGGATCCAATACCAGAGAGGCGAAGGCAATCTTCAAGTTCATGATAAAGGAAGGTCTAAGTTAACAGTTTTACAGCAGATCTAGAGAAAAAGTAACCCATGTTGGGCAGACTGCTTGATGCCTAGTATGGTTCAAGGAAGGTTCATCACGCCACAGATCGATTGGTGGAATATTTCAGAATGTCTGGTATCTTTAGAATTCAGATGTTCATAGAGCAATCTCACGTAACTTGATCATTCTCCCCAAACTAATTCATGTATTTGAAAGACAGTGAAATTATCACAAAATAGTTCATCTGCCCAAAATCTATATTTCTGCTTTTGAAAGTGAAAAAATTCATGTTTGGTGTCTACTTTTTAAAACTATGCTGTTATTTTTTTTTTCTAGAATCATAGCTTAGCATTTTATTTTGATTCCTAAGTTTTCTCATCATCGGTTCACAGTAGTTATTTGTGATTCCTGGGCAGTGTTCTATATCTATACAGTCACATCTCTGTGATGAGAAAGCTTTATTCTCTTTTCAATAATAAATCCTCTCCTCTCCCTGCCTTTGGGAAGCAAACATTGGTTGAGAGTTGGGAAAATGTTCCCAGACCTAAAATTGACTGCCTTGGGCTTAAGGCCACCACCCATGAGACTTAGATGGTTAATCTGTTCAAGAAAGTACAGCCCACAGTGCAATGGGTGTTATCTAAGGAGTAGAGTGATGGGAATTTATCAGAGCGCATTTTATCTCCCTTCCCGCACAGCCCTTTCTCTCCAACACCTCCCACACGTTGCACCTTTCTTCCAAAAATCCAGGCATCTTCAAATATACTCTACTTCTACCAACAATCTTTGAAATCTTTCCTAAGCTCACACGTCTGTGACAGGCGTGACTGAGGAGTGTGGCACAACATAGAGGTGAATGGACAATGAGCCAGGACTCCTGACGTTTAGTTCCACTTCTCCAGAGTTGTTCTAGAACCTTGGACAAAGCATTTAAACATCCCACACTGCTTCATTTGACAAATGGATAATAAAGGCAATCCAATTTGCCTCCTTATGTGGTTGTGAGCAGCAAATGAGGTAAAATTGTGTGTATGTGTAGTATGTAGTATGCATGTGTGTATGGGTGTTTACATAATACAATGGGCTATACATATAAGACATTTGTTCACATTTTAACCGTCTGAAAAAACTACTTCTAAAAAACTGTCAATTTGATGGTGCAGGGATTTGGGTTTAAATCTTAGTTCTTTTGATATGTTTCTGCCAGTCACTAAAGTATAGTTATCTGACTTCAGATTAGAGAGAAATAAAGATAAGGGCAAGGTTCATAACCTGAAGGATCAACTCATGATTTGTAGGTGAGATAATTTGAGGTTAGATGTTATTAGATATTTTGAGGTTTCGATTATTTTGTTTTTAAATTTAACTGAAAAGGCATTAAGAGTCTTGGAAAAGCCACAAACTGGTATCTGGATCTCTTATGAATATACTGCCTAACTTCAGTGGTAAAGAACATGGATCTCACTGCCAAGGTTCCATTGTGCCAAGCTAAACATTTTTCAGTTGGAAAGAATGGAGATTGCCTCAATTTATGGAGAGTGTTGGCTAATCCCCATAAAGGAGAAGCAGCGATGAAGAACAAGGAGTTGGCTCAAAAGCCATTTAGTCAGATTTAATTGGCCACTGTTTATAAAATACTGCAGTTCTTTGAATTTAGTTATCTTGCCTTTCCTTCAGCACCAAGAATCTGTAACTCTACTCTGTTACACAGTAATAAGAACTTTCTATCTCTGCTTCCACTTCCTTTGTTTTTTTTTTCTACTACCAATTACACCTACCTCATTGTTTACACTCTCTCTCTCAACTAATGAACTCTCCACTCCTTTCTTAGTCTTTGGCCTTTGCTTACCAATGGCTTCAATTTTCTTATGCCTGGTGCCTTCTACTGCCTATGATCTCTGTTTATGGACATTACTTACCAGGTAGCTCAGCTCCTATGTCATTACTCTGTGACCTGTTATTCATGACTAATTTCAAACTCTTTACAAGACTGGATTGATGGATCTGTTGGTATCTACCTAATATAGAGAAACTTCAATTGGGGAGATTTCCAATGTCATCTCACATACATTTGGCAACTTAATGATTACTTCCATTGCTAAGGTGTCCATCTTTTGTCTAATTAATTATGACTTGAATAGTAGGGTAAAGTTTATGTTCAGAATGTAGTTGAAGCATAAGTTATTCACAGAATCCTTTCTTGTATAACATATAAACACAGAGGCTGTACATTTTTCATTATTTTTTTAAATTCAAACAGAAAGTCATAAAAGTGATAATCATCCTCATCAGTTCACTCAGTTCCATGTAATTAATTTTTTTTCATCTTGATCATTTGTTAGCACTTTTATGAATTCATCAATTTTCCATTAGAGTTCTGAAAATGCTTATTCATTCAGTTCAGCAGTATAGTCAGTTACCAGAAACCTGTACTTGTCAGAGTCTTTTCCATGAATTCCTTGAAGATGAAACCCTTTTATAGGAACATTTTTGCAAAAGCATCAGAGTACACCCAGAACTGTCTGTAAATGACAAAAGACTTAAAAATGACCACGGTTAAAGATTTGATGAAAGTTCATAATAATGCAATTGACAAGAAAATTGTTATTTCTGAGATATACATTTGAAAGTAATAACTAGAATTATGATTTATAACGTTATACCAGAACATATAAGATTTTTAGAAATTTCATGTAATGTCTGAAACATTTATATTAACATATTTCCATACAAATAACTGAAAGAAAGTTTAGTATTAGTTGCTTTTTGTTTTTTGGTTTGTTTTATACTGCAGGTTCTTAATAGTCATCAATTTTATACACATCAGTGTATACATGTCAATCCCAATCGCCCAATTCAGCACACCACCATCCCCACCCCACCGCGGTTTTCTCCCCTTGGTGTCCATACGTTTGTTTTCTACATCTGTGTCTCAACTTCTGCCCTGCAAACCATTTCATCTGTACCATTTTTCTAGGTTGCACATACATGCGTTAATATACGATATTTGTTTTTCTCTTTCTGACTTACTTCACTCTGTATGACAGTCTCTAGATCCATCCACGTCTCTACAAATGACCCAATTTCGTTCCTTTTCATGGCTGACTAATATTCCATTGTATATATGTACCACACCTTCTTTATCCATTCGTCTGTTGATGGGCATTTAGGTTGCTTCCTTGACCTGGCTATTGTAAATAGTGCTGCAGTGAACATTGGGGTACATGTGTCTTTTTGAATTATGGTTTTCTCTGAGTATATGCCCAGTAGTGGGACTGCTGGGTCATATGGTAATTCTATTTTTAGTTTTTTAAGGAACCTCCATACTGTTCTGCATAGTGGCTGTATCAATTTACATTCCCACCAGCAGTGCAAGAGGGTTCCCTGTTCTCCACACCCTCTCCAGCATTTGTTGTTTGTAGATTTTCTGATGATGCCCATTCTAACTGGTGTTAGGCGATACCTCATTGTAGTTTTGATTTGCATTTCTCTAATAATTAGTGATGTTGAGCATCTTTTCATGTGCTTCTTGGCCATCTGTATGTCTTCTTTGGAAAAATGTCTGTTTAGGTCTTCTGCCCACTTTTGGATTGGGTTGTGTGTTTCTTTAATATTGAGCTGCATGAGCTGTTTATATATTTTGAAGATTAATCCTTTGTCAGTTGCTTCATTTGCAAATATTTTCTCCCATTCTGAGGGTTGTCTTTTTGTCTTGTTTATGGTTTCCTTTGCTGTGCAAAAGCTTTGAAGTTTCATTAGGTCCCATTTGTTTATTTTTGTTTTTATTTTCATTACTATAGGAGGTGGGTCAAAAGGGATCTTGCTGTGATTAATGTCAAAGAGTGTTCTTCCTATGTTTTCCTCTGAGAGTTTTATAGTGTCCAGTCTTACATTTAGGTCTCGAATCCATTTTGAGTTTGTTTTTGTGTATGGTGTTAGGGAGTGTTCTAATTTCATTCTTTTAAATGTAGCTGTCCAATTTTCCCAGCACCACTTATTGAAGAGACTGTCTTTTCTCCATTGTATATCTTTGCCTCCTTTGTCAAAGATTAGTTGACAATAGGTGCATGGGCTTATCATAGGTGCATGGGTTTATCTCTGGGCTTTCTATCTTGTTCCATTGATTTATGTTTCTGTTTTTGTGCCAATACCATATTGTCTTG
The DNA here is from genome assembly GCF_949987535.1 of Balaenoptera acutorostrata. NCBI lineage: Eukaryota > Metazoa > Chordata > Mammalia > Artiodactyla > Balaenopteridae > Balaenoptera > Balaenoptera acutorostrata. The sequence goes on along the minus strand of NC_080075.1, from coordinate 49,533,086 downwards.
ATTACTGTAGCTTTGTAGTATAGTCTGAAGTCAGGGAGTCTGATTCCTCCAGCTCCGTTTTTTCCCTCAAGACTGCTTTGGCTATTCGGGGTCTTTTGTGTCTCCATACAAATTTTAAGACGATTTGTTCTAGTTCCGTAAAAAATGCCATTGGTAATTTGATAGGGATTGCATTGAATCTGTAGATTGCTTTCGGTAGTATAGTCATTTTCACAATGTTGATTCTTCCAATCCAAGAACACGGTATATCTCTCCACCTGTTGGTATCATCTTTAATTTCTTTCATTAGTGTCTTATAGTTTTCTGCATACACATCTTTTGTCTCCCTAGGTAGGTTTATTCCTAGGTATTTTATTCTTTTTGTTGCAATGGTAAATGGGAGTGTTTCCATAATTTCTCTTACAGATTTTTCATCATTAGTGTATAGGAATGCAAGAGATTTCTGTGCATTAATTTTGTATCCTGCAACTTTACCACATTCATTGATTAGCTCTAGTAGTTTTCTGGTGGCATTTTTAGGATTCTCTATGTATAGTATCATGTCATCCACAAACAGTGACAGTTTTACTTCTTCTTTTCCAATTTGTATTCCTTTTATTTCTTTTTCTTCTCTGATTGCCATGGCTAGGACTTCCAAAACTATGTTGAATAATAGTGGTGAGAGTGGACATCCTTGTCTCATTCTTGATCTTAGAGGAAATGCTTTCAGTTTTTCACTGTTGATAATGATGTTGGCTGTGGGTTTGTCGTGTACAGCCTTTATTATGTTGAGGTAGGTTCCTTCTTTGCCCACTTTCTGGAGAGTTCTTACCATAAATGGGTGTTGAATTTTGCCAAAAGCTTTTTCTGCCTCTATTGAGATGATCATATGGTTTTTCTTCTTCAATTTGTTGTTATGGTGTATCTCATTGACTGATTTGCGTATATTGAAGAATCCTTGCATCCCTGGGATAAATCCCACTTGATCGTGGTGTATGATCCTTTTAATGTGTTGTTGGATTCTGTTTGCTAGTATTTTGTTGAGGATTTTTGCATCTATATTCATCAGTGATATTGGTCTGTAATTTTCTTTTTTTGTAGTATCTTTGTCTGGTTTTGCTATCAGGGTGATGGTGACCTCATAGAATGCGTTTGGGAGTGTTCGCTCCTCTGCAATTTTTTGGAAGAGTTTGAGAAGGATGGGTGTTAGCTCTTCTCTAAATGTTTGTTTGATAGAATTCACCTGTGAAGCCATCTGGTCCTGGACTTTTGTTTGTTGGAAGATTTTTAATCACTGTTTCGATTTCATTACTTGTGATTGGCCTGTTCATATTTTCTGTTTCTTCCTGGTTCAGTCTTGGAAGGTTATCCCTTTCTAAGAATTTGTCCATTTCTTCCAGGTTGTCCATTTTATTGGCATAGAGTTGCTTGTAGTAGTCTCTTAGGATGCTTTGTATTTCTGTGGTGTCTGTTGTAACTTCTCCTTTTTCATTTCTAATTTCATTGAGCCCTCACCCTCTTTTTCTTGATGAGTCTGGCTAATGGTTTATCAATTTTGTTTATCTTCTCAAAGAACCAGCTTTTAGTTTTATTGATCTTTGCTATTGTTTTCTTTGTTTCTATTTCATTTATTTCTGCTCTGATCTTTATGATTTCTTTCTTTCTGCTAATTTTGGGTTTTGTTTGTTCTTTCTCTAGTTCCTTTAGGTGTAAGGTTAGATTGTTTACTTGAGATTTTTCTTGTTTCTTGAGGTAGGCTTGTATAGCTATAAACTTCCCTCTTAGAACTGCTTTTGCTGCATCCCATAGGTTTTGGATCATCGTGTTTTCATTGTCATTTGTCTCTAGGTATTTTTTCACTTCCTCTTTGATTTCTTCAGTGATCTCTTGGTTATTTAGTAACATATTATTTAGCCTCCATGTGTTTGTGTTTTTTACGTTTTTCTCCCTGTAATTCATTTCTAATCTCATAGCATTGTGGTCAGAAAAGACGCCTGATATGATTTCAATTTTCTTAAATTTACTGAGGCTTGATTTGTGACCCAAGATGTGATCTATCCTGGAGAATGTTCCATGCGCACTTGAGAAGAAAGTGTAATCTGCTGTTTTTGGATGGAATGTCCTATAAATATCAATTAAATCTGTCTGGTCTATTGTGTCATTTAAAGCTTCTGTTTCCTTATTTATTTTCATTTTGGATGATCTGTCCATTGCTGTAAGTGAGGTGTTAAAGTCCCCCACTATTATTGTGTTACTGTCGATTTCCTCTTTTAGAGCTGTTAGCAGTTGCCTTATGTATTGAGGTGCTCCGATGTTGGGTGCATATATATTTATAATTGTTATATCTTCTTCTTGGATTGATCCCTTGATCATTATGTAGTGTCCTTCCTTGTCTCTTGTAACATTCTTTATTTTAAAGTCTATTTTATCTGTATGAGTATTGCTACTCCAGCTTTCTTTTGATTTCCATTTGCATGGAATCTCTTTTTCCATCCCCTCACTTTCAGTCTGTATGTGTCCCTAGGTCTGAAGTGGGTCTCTTGTAGACAGCATATAGATGGGTCTTGTTTTTGTATCCATTCAGCAAGCCTGTGTCTTTTGGTTGGAGCATTTAATCCATTCACGTTTAAGGTAATTATCAATATGTATGTTCCTATGACCATTTTCTTAATTGTTTTGGGTTTGTTTTTGTAGGTCCTTTTCTTCTCTTGTGTTTCCCACTTAGAGAAGTCCCTTTAGCATTTGTTGTAGAGCTGGTTTGGTGGTGCTGAATTCTCTTAAGTTTTGCTTGTTTGTAAAGCTTTTGATTTCTCCATCGAATCTGAATGAGATCCTTGCCAGGTAGAGTAATCTTGGTTATAGGTTCTTCCCTTTCATCACTTTAAGTATATCCTGCCACTCCCTTCTGGCTTGTAGAGTTTCTGCTGAGAAATCAGCTGTTAACCTTATGGGAGTTCCCTTGTATGTTATTTGTCGTTTTTCCCTTGCTGCTTTCAATAATTTTTCTTTGTCCTTAATTTTTGCCAATTTGATTACTCTGTGTCTCAGCATGTTTCTCCTTGGGTTTATCCTGTATGGGACTCACTGTGCTTCCTGGACTTGGGTGGTTATTTCCTTTCCTATGTTAGGGAAGTTTTCAACTATAATTTCTTCAAATATTTTCTCTGATCCTTTCTGTCTCTCTTCTCCTTCTGGGACCCTTATAATGTGAATGTTGTTGCATTTAATGTTGTCCCAGAGGTCTCTTAGGCTGTCTTCATTTCTTTTCATTCTTTTTTCTTTAGTCTTTTCTGCAGCAGTGAATTCCACCATTGTGTCTTTCAGGTCACTTATCCATTCTTCTGCCTCAGTTATTCTGCTATTGATTCCTTCTAGTGTAGTTTTCATTTCAGTTATTGTATTGTTCATCTGTGTTCTTTAATTCTTCTAGGTCATTGTTAAACATTTCTTGCATCTTCTCGATCTTTGCCTCCATTCTGTTTCCGAGGTCCTGGATCATCTTCACTATCATTATTCTGAATTCTTTTTCTGGAAGGTTGCCCATCTCTACTTCATTTAGTTGTTTTTCTGGGGTTTTATCTTGTTCCTTCATCTGGTATATAGCCCTCTGCCTTTTCATCTTGTCTATCTTTCTGTGAATGTGGCTTTTGTTGCACAGGCTGCAGGAATGTAGTTCTTCTTGCCTCTGCTGTCTGCCCTCTAGTGGATGAGACTATCTAAGAGGCTAGATGGGAGGGACAGGTGGTGGGTAGAGCTGACTGTTGCTCTGGTGGGCAGAGCTCAGTAAAACTTTAATCCACTTGACTGTTGATGGGTGGGGCTGGGTTCCCTCCCTGTTGGTTGTTTGGCCTGAGGCAACCCAACACTGGAGCCTACCTGGGCTCTTTGGTGGGGTAATGACAGACTCTGGGAGGGCTCAGGCCAAGGATTACTTCCCAGAACTTCTGGTGCCAGTGTCCTTGTCCCCACAATGATAGAGAGCCACCCCCCATCTCTGCTGGAGACCCTCCAACACTAACAGGTAGGTCTGGTTCAGTCTCCCCTGGGGTCACTGCTCCTTCCCCTGGGTCCTGATGCGCACACTACTTTGTGTGTGCCCTCCAAGAGTGGAGTCTCTGTTTCCCCCAGTCCTGTCAGTGTCCTGCAATCAATTCCCACTATGCTTCAAAGTCTGATTCTCTAGGAATTCCTCCTCCCATTGCTGGACCCCCAGGTTGGGAAGCCTGATGTGGGGCTCAGAACCTTCACTCCAGTGGGTGGACTTCTGTGGTATAAGTGTTCACCAGTCTGAGTCACCCACCCACCTGTTATGGGATTTGATTTTACTGTGATTGTGCCCCTCCTACCGTCTCATTGTGGCTTCTCCTTTGTCTTTGGATGTGGGTTATCTTTTTTGGTGAGTTCCAGTGTCTTCCTGTCGATGATTGTCCAGCAGCTTGTTGCGATTCTGGTGTTCTCACAAGAGGGAGTGAGAGCATGTCCTTCTACTCCACCATCTTGGTTCCTCCTCTTGTCATTATTGATTATAGTCATCCAGTGAACTCTAGCATGAGGTATGTTCCAGCTATAAAATGGGGAATAAGATTACTTGTTTGTCCCTTTTTTTCCATCAAAAGAATACAGTGTTTATTAAGTAATTACTACAGTACCATTTTAACCAACACTTATATTGTGTCTGTAATTTTTAAATATTGAAATATTGAAATTTGAAATTTTGAAAATTATAGTTTACTTCCCATAACAATTTTGGTATATTTTTCTCATTATTCACATGATACATTTGAGGCCAAAGGACATTCTATGGTTCTATTTTGACACCACCCAATTTGAGAATGTAGGTTCAACTTCTAACTTCATACCTTTTCAATCAGACCAATGTATCTTTTAGATAACAAAGTTATCCATGTGTCAGATGGAACCATGTTTTAAGGCTAGTCCATTTTTCTAGGTGAATTATAAGGAAGAACAGGTAATGGAACAAAAGTGACTGAAGATAAAGCAAATGCGTTTTCATCCCCAAAATCTTTTTTAAAAATATGATTTAATAAGAAATATTTATTTTCTGTCAACTTTCTGATATAGTTCAAAGTATGTCAGTATACACCAAAAACTGTGCATGAGATTTTATTATAGGTAGAGATGATTAATTCTTTGGGGCCTGTTTTAATCATTCCCTTTCTGATGCGCAGTGGCAGTCTATATATTACACTAAAGCCTCTGTTTTACATAAAGTTGTAGGATGGAGTTGAATAACAAATTGGCAAAAATCACAAGATGTAAATGAAAAAGGCCTATTTCTTTCACAGGCAGAATTATAGTTTCAAATGGATACATTAATTTAATCAGAGAATACATGGTATTCATTTTCTGATGTCATATTGAGACCTTGCCACAAGCAAAATAATAAATTTTTGCTGAAAAAAGCCTGTTAGCTAAACTTTCACCATAGGTCTCATGTAATTACTCTGTAGATAACTGCTCAGATACAATAGGGAGGTTGGAGTTTTCTTCTAATTGGCAGCTATTAGAACGGCCACAAGAAAGGATAGATGTGACCCAGTTATCAAAATCTTAACAAAGAGGGGAGTTTTTTGTTTGGTTTTGATTTATTTCCAAGAGCCTCCACACTTTGAATTTGGAATTGTTCTTCAGTCATATGTAAGAAGAATATCTTATTCACCTGCCACCATAATCAGCACCCATTTCACATCTGGGGGTCTCTGCTGAAATGATTGAATCCTGCAGTAACTGCGATTGCTGATATTATCTGTTAGAAAAGAGCGAGGTGTAGAGAGTAATTGGTTACTGTGAGTAAGAGGATCTGTTCCAGGTCATCTCACACAAAATATCCTCAGAGGACCCTTCTCTTCCATTGCCTTTTAATCCTCTGCTGGTGATTTAACCTTTTAGACCAATATATTATTTGACTTTTCCCTAGCTCTGATTCCTTCATAAAATAAAGTGAAAGTACTTGATGTAACTGAAGGCAAACTTTTAATCCATTGGAACTGAGGGTTGAGAACTGGGTCTATGCCATGCAATGACCAGACTGTAAAGCAGATACCAGAAGCTGCTAAGCTCTACATTGTGCTCTTAACCCAAATGGCTTGAATGATTCACCTTTATGAGCACACTCCCTTTGAGTTGTTGTTCCTATACTGGAAATTGTTGTAATTTGATCCATCCACATTACCTCGTATGTAGGGTAATTACTTGCCCAGACTGTGACATCTATTAAGGTCATCTTCAAAATCAAAACCAATGCCATTCTCTTACCGTCATTGTCCTTCTCTCAGTTTTCCAATAGGGTAATCTCACAATTTCATGACTGCCTCCAGTCTATGATATGCTGCCTTCAGAGAGGATTTATTAGTGGTCACTTAACCAATGTTATAATGAATTGTTGTGAACTTTCTCAGGAACATTTCAATTTGGAGTGTTATTTTTAACTGTGTCCTGAAAAATTTGCCACTATTAAAGAAATTAAGGAATCTTTGAACTTAGTGAGTTGGGAGGGAGGAAGAGAGAGAGAGAGACAGAAGGAGAAAAAGAGAGAATATGAGAACATAAGCCCCCAGACCCACAGGCTGTTTAGTTGGTTATACGATTGCTTGTTCCACTATAGTCCCATTGGGACCTATAACACATACTCTTATCACAGCTCGTTGGGGTTAGGGGCTCAGCTCAGTGTACAACCCTGCTATAGGGCAAAGAAAAGTGGTCCATGTGGACATAGAAACTAAAACACTTATTTTTTCAGCACTTCATTCTGAGGCAAGTAGATAGACTAAGGATTAAAAAAAACAAAACAAGTCATTATGAAATCCATAGTGTTAACAACAGGTTCTCCTAAAAAATTAAAAACCGTGATTTACCAGGAGAAACGCATTTGTAAAGTTTACTGCTCCAGAACACTTGTCTCCCCTCCCCTACTCTTTGTCTGTCTCTCTGTTTGTATCTCTCTCCCCTCCACTCTCTTCCCCTTCATTTCCCTTGTTGTCCTTACTGAACATAATATTTTTATAAGCTTCCTTTGACTTTACATATTTGTGGGGGATTGATGACAAAGTGAGAAATAGTGTAGTAAATATTCATATTAATCAGAAAATAGTCACCCAGGGCAACATTTTTCATTTTAAGCAACAACTAGAAGAGGACAGGTGGCCTTTTTAAATGCCCACAGTTGATTAATGAAATGTGAGATTGATTGTGAAATGCTTGGAGGGCCCACCAGACAGTCTCCCCTCAACTTCTCAGGGAGGGCAAAAAAATGTTTTCTTTATCTCACAAAATAAAGTGATTATTTTTTAACTAAGGACTGATTCTTTCTCCTTTCTCTCTCTGTTTATTCAACCCAGAAGAAAGGCTACTCCCCGATGTAATAGAGTCATATCACCTTACATTTACATAGCACTTTATGTTTTATGAAGTATTTTAAGGTGAACTGTCTCACTTTACCTTAATAGCCGCCCTCTAAGGCTAGGTGGGCAGAGGCCTTATTCTCTTTCATTTCATGGGTGGGACAACAGAGAGAAAATGAATTGACTAATATTTCATAGTTTGTTAGGACTAGGATTAAAACTTGCTATTTTATTCCAACATCTGTTTATTGATCTCCTATTTGCTTAGGAGGAGTTATCTAAACTGAAGAAAGAACTTTTGTCATTTGCTATAAATAAAAATTGAACATCATTTAACTAAAAAATATTGGACCTGCATTTTTATACAATTTATAAGTATGTTCTTTATAGGTTACTAAAATAGGAGCAATAATGATTGTTATGGAGAGATGAAAAATGTTTTTACTGGAAATTGTACTATGCAAATAAGAAATCAGAAAAGTACAATTCAGTGAATATAACTATGAGGTTACTTACCAAGTTTGCTCTAGTTTTCTCGGTTTTAGTAAGATTTGATGAGTATTATTATAATGTTGCTCTATTTTCTACTGATTTCATAGATTTGGAAGTTAAAGCTACTTTATTTAAAGAACTCTATTCTGTGGTTCATCTGTTCATTTCCAGTTAGCTATCACTGCGTAACAAACTATTCCAAAAATCGAGTGGCTTAAAACAACCATTTACATAATATATAATTTTGTAGGTTGGCAATTTGGGCTGGATTCAGCCGTGGATTTCCTTTGTTCTCACCTGGGTTCACTGAATCAGCAGCTAATGTGGATGAGAAATGGCTGATCCATACTGGTCTTAGTTCCACATGGTCTCTTATCTTCCAGCAGCCAGTCAGAGATTGTTCACATGTTTGTGGAGACTGTGGAGGGTTGGGAGGAGGCATGCAAAGTCTGTAGAGTCCTAGACTCACAATTGGCACATCTCTATCTTACTGTATTCTTAGAGCCAAAGCAAGTCCCATCATCAAACCAGATTCAAGGGGGTGGAGAATAGACTCCCCCTCTCATTGAGAAGAGCATCATAGGTATAGTACAAATGGAGGGAAGAAAGACTGTGCCCATTTTTTTTTGTAATTTATCATATTACCTATTTGCTTATTTTTGGTTTTCAGCAGATTATTATTTGATATTGATGAGGTCATTGGTGCAGCTATTTCAAATCTCTTCAAGGAGTTCGCTGGTATTCTATATAGGAAATAATATTTTAATTAAATAGAAGATTGTTGAAACTTTCTGATAGCTAAAATAATTGCATTTTAAAATTTATTTATTTTTATTATTTATGACTGTGTTGGGTCTTCGTTTCTGTGCGAGGGCTTTCTCTAGTTGCGGTGAGCGGGGGCCACTCTTCATCGCGGTGCGCGGGCCTCTCACTATCGCGGCCTCTCTTGCTGCGGAGCACAGGCTCCAGACGCGCAGGCTCAGTAATTGTGGCTCACGGGCCCAGTTGCTCCGCGGCACGTGGGATCTTCCCAGACCAGGGCTCGAACCCGTCTCCCCTGCATTGGCAGGCAGATTCTCAACCACTGCGCCACCAGGGAAGCCCAATTATATTTTACATTAGAGCTATTTTAGGATTTTGGAATGTAATATAGAATGAAATTGTTAATTTCAAATAACAAAAGCTCAAGCAGCATACTGACGATTAATCTCTCTACGTAGAGTCATCATAGTTACTTATGGTTCTAATTCACCTGAATCGCAAAAATATTCCTCAGGAGATCACTTTTCATGTGTGTGTTGCAAATGGATGGATATTCCAGTAGATACTGTCTACTCTTATCATCTCATTTATTTCCTTAAAATCTTCTTTCCACAGGAATTTTGGAGATTTTACATGTAGATATAGAGAGAAAGTACAAGTCCATATTTATGCTTGTGTATGTTAGACTAAAGAACAGGGCACATGGCACACGTCCTTAATGTTTCATTTTTATTCTTAATATTTTTCAAACACTTTCTCTCATGTGCAAGTTATGAAAACTTCGAAATATAAATATTTTAAAGGTTGGCAGTGTTGACTGACTGAAAAAAAATACACAACATGAGAGTTGTGAGTTAAGTTTTATTTGGGGCAAAATGAGGACTATAGCCTGGAAGCCTCTCAGAAAGCCCTGGGGAACTGCTCTGAAGCAGTAGTGGGGAAGATATTATATATGATTTTAGTGAAGGGGGTGGTACATGCAGTCAAGCACACATTTTGGCAGAGGCTTGCTGCGAGTCATGTGGAGCAGATGTCACCGTTAATGATTTCAGTGCTTTTCTAAATATGAGAAGATGCAGGAATTTGGGCTCATAAATCTTCTCCTGAAAATATCTATCTTGAAGGCCTGTTCTGCCAGTTTTTTCCAGAGCACGGAATGTCTCATTCCTGATCTGTACCCTGAACTCCTTTCAGGGTGTGTTGAAGCTTGGCAACTGCAGAAGCTAGTGACTTAATTCTCGTGAAGGCAGATGGCAAATGCCAGTTTTCATTTGGCAGCCTCATTATATTCTATATTTTTTATTGGTTTGGATCCAGTTTAAATGTAATTATCAGCTTCTATATTTACATCTCTATATTCTTCCAGATAGTAGCCATCTCCTATTCTCCTAAGTAGCCTCTGGATCTAGCATAACACTTGACACATAGTACTGGTTCACTAAATGTTGAAGAAAAATAATAGATGACTCTGCCAGCCATCAAGGCTACAACCAATCCATCTTTGCATCCACACTTCTCAGGTTCTGCCCAGAAGCAAAATTCTTATTCCTGTTCTTATTCCTGTATGTCTTCCAAGCCCATGTCTCCTATTTTTGCTCTGATCACCTCCCCAAACCTCTGGTCTGCACTTCATCAGTACTTGGCCTTCAACCCATCTCTCTATTTATAGCCACTTAGCTTTCCATCATGCCTTCATGTATGCTATTTTATTATATTGAGCAGCAAAACTTCATTATCTTCAGCTTTATTAGAAAAAAAAACAAGTTACATAGGCAGTTTGTAAGCACAGCAGAGTAAACCTCCAAAGTTCATTTCTCTGAGCATGCACGACATCCCCTTTTGGGTCGCTTGAAATTGCACATGCTCCCTTACTGTCTTAAGGCACAGTGTTTCTCCCAATCTAAGTGTGTTACAGAGCCCCTGTTATCCACTCCTAAAAATAAAAGGCTCTGTTTGAGAGAACTCTTTAAGCTTTAGTCTCTCACCAAGCTTTTAATTGTACCGAGGGCTGCAGTGCAGCTTCACACACAGAGGGAGGCTTTCCAAACCAGGACAAATGCAAACAAGGAGAGCATTAAAACAAAAAAGCAATTTAAACTACTTACAATTTCCTGTATTTCTCCCAGTGATTGCTAATTATTAGAAGATTTGTGTGTGTGGAGAAGCTGACTCTTTACCAGCCTCGCTTTCTCCTGGTCTTCCATCCAGAAGTCAAGGCATAGTGCGGCGTTTCCATTGGGGCACTCATTCTGGTCAGAGATAATCCAAGGGCCCACATTCCATGCCAGGGTTCTCTTGCCCACATAGGTAGGAAGCTGTAGCAGGGAAAACCCACATTCAAATCTAAATGCTTCAACTTGTGATAGTGGATAGGAAATGGGCAAAAGAATAGAACACAGACTGAAAAATGTCCCACACTGGAAGGCTGTTTATTTACATTTCCCTCACTTGATTTTCTGCCTCTTTTCCTTCATGGTTTTTCATATTGTGGTGGAGCTATCTTCTTTTTCCCAAGGAGAAGGGCCTGGAATGTATAGTTTTTCTCAGGAAAAGGTTTGTTTTAGAGAAGGTGGTATGGTAGGAGGAAACAGGTAAATTTTAGAGACACTAGAAAGGGCTTCCTGCTTCTAGAATTACTCTCTCTTCCTCATTAATGGTGGAAAATGTTTGACTCCACAATGGAAAATGTTTCCTGAAGTGGAAATATCAGAAAGAAACACAGTGATATAATAAATTCCTACTCTCTAGTGTAAATAATTGCTGACAGAGCCTCTCTTCAAAATAGATTTTAAAGACATGGAAGTGATTAATGACAGGGATAAGGGGATCAAGAGAAAGGACACATTTTCCAGAAAAAAAGGGCCTCCGAAAGTTAGCCAAATCACTGTGCTGAAGGTCAGCTGACCAGTGGCAATTTTCTTGGACCTGGTTTAGGACATCATTTTCCTTACTCTACAAATTGGAGAATATTTTTTTAAATGTAATTTTTCATTTAGAAAAATGAAAATAAAAGGGAAGAGTTTTTCTTTTTCTCCTGTAACTATCACTAGTTTCCCATAATACTAATGGCTTGAATAAAAAGAAATAAATTTCAAATGTAGTAAGAAATTCAGAATAATTTACAAAGAAGCATAGCCAAACATAATCACATACATTCTGATGAACAAATGAAAAAAATTCTGGAATTTTCTTCAATAGAAAATGTTAGGAGGATAATACCTTCTCAGTTGATGAGGTCTTTTACGGGAAAAAAAAACACAGGGAGAAAAATCAAGTGATTTAAGATTTCTTTTCTATCTCAGTGCAATATAGCTTGAAAACCTCTACCTCTCTGCTTTTATCATTATAAAAAAGGAATTAAAATTCTCCTTACCATTGTTTCAAATTCTTTTTCATGACTTTCATCATATTTTACTTTTTTATTATGAAGCTTACTGTAATTACTTGCTATACGGCAGTTATACTTGGATTTTAGTGTGGAAAAGAAAGAACTCAGGAACTTATCTAAGAGATTCTGAGGCCCATGCCCAGATAGTTTAATTTTAAGACTTTCTGAAATAGTCCAGAAATCTGCATTTCATTAATTATTCAAGTAATTCTCCTGTACATGGTCAATAGGATCCACTTTGAAAGACTGACAGCCTCACTGATTTTTCTCAACTGCTTAGAACATCTTTCTTGATGATTATAGTTCCAAAGGAAGACTCCCAGGTCCTTGAGAAAGACATTCCTGCGTTGTACATGATTTATATCTCAAAAGGGATGGAGAAAGAATTTACAGTTGCAGGTTTCTCTAAGAAAAGGGAAGTCAGGGGCCTATAGTCAGGAAGACACCTGTCAAAAGTTTAGTCAAGCTGGCGAGATTAGTAAGGCTGGCTCTCTAGGTCACTCCTGCTTCCCTTTTTGCCTTTGCTCTCTGCCTCTCTGCCTTGACAAGGACCCAGCTCTGCTCATTTGACCGGGACTCTTAGGTTCCTCTCCATTTTTAAGTCTCAACCTTCAGAGTTGTGGCCTGGCATTTCCACTGTGATTCCACAGCTCCCATTAATTCTCCTTAGCAAGAAAATCTCCAAAAGTGGAATTTGCCTACTCAAATGTGAGGATGAATAATCACTGTTAATGATGAGTTCTTTACCAGCAGATCTTTAACCTCCATATAGTTGAGTAAATTAAACTTGGAGAGTTTCTAATGAAGAGAATTTGAAAGCTAATGTATTATATGCTGCCTAAAACTGCTGATTCTGTGACAATAGCAGACAGTCATTCTCTGCTGGCACGATTCAGTGTCTTCAGGAAGATATAGACCATGCTCTTCATATAGTCACCATAATGACTAGAATAAATGGAAGATATTTTAATGATGACAGGTGTAATTTTCTTTCAGCTCTTTCAAAGATAAAAAATTTTGAGATTATTGCAAAATAAAATATAAATAGTTATGTAACAGTCTCGGTAAGGTGGCAGGTTGGAGGCAGCATGCCCAAATGCCAATTGGATGCTGAAAGAATAAAACAAAACAACAATAAAATTATTATAAACCATCTACACAAACATGACCGTCAAGGAAACCTAAGTGAGCCAAGAACAGTCCAATTTTTCAAAATATCTTAGTGCTTTTCTCCTTTCACTGGAGGTTTCTTTCTTGCAGAAAGGTAATAAAATGATTATAATTTGAGATTGAGATGAATTATCAATTCATCAGAGGGTATGTTTAATGTGATATACTTGCACTAATGGTATGTGCCTTCTAATTAGGGAGCTACTCTCAAGGCAGGAAAAAATTCATTTTCTCAATAAAAATATTTTACACCCAAGATATGGTGCCTTAAAAAACTTAATGAGCTTTGAGGCTGACATTACAGCAATTAAAATATGAGTGAAAGAATAAGTCTGTCTTGTTGAGCAATCTGGATGATTGGAGATATTTCCTCTATCATACAGAACATAGGTCACATTTTATATTATTTGCAAGAATCTGCAATTTACCTCAAGGGAAAAGAAAGCTAATTTTCATAAAGTGACAATGGGGCTCTCTAGCTTTGGCTCTTATACAAATATTGTATTCACTTAGGAAGTGAATATTTCTTGCAGTGGGTTAATAGAGGTTTTGCAGAAGTCTGGTGAATTTCAAGGAGAAAAATTTTACAATTTACAGTACAAGTGATTATGCCTATTTAGTGATTAATGGGGCAGAATTGACCTTTATCAAAAATTGGGCAATAGCATTCTAGAATCAGTAAGCTTTTCTCAGTGGATGCTTTCACCTGAGTTTGAGAGAAACTAGGTAAGCTCACTGACTTTTCCATATGTTAATCCAATAAACACTTATGAAACACTACACTGTAAAGAGCCTCTAATTAGGCATAGGTACACATAGATGGATACCAGGCTAAAGAATTTGGATTTAATCTTAAAATGAAGCTCTTGATTATCCCAACTCTATTACTTGCTTCCTACTCAGTTGTCTACATCTCAATAAATGTCACATTTATCCACCTGGTCACTCAAGTCCAAAACTACAGAATTGTCCTTAATCCATAATTGTCCTTCATTCCTCTCTAGGCCTGACACTTCTATAGTCAATCTACAAGCAAGATCTATTGATAATGCCCTCAAAAGGTATCCTGATTCTGCCCAGTTCTCTCCAGTTCCACTGTCACCAGCCTAATCCAAACCACCCTCATTTCTAACCCAGATTATACTAATAATTTATTTACAAGTCTCCCTGTTCATATTCTTGTCCTTTCTCTTATAATCCATTTTCCACCCAGCAGTCACAGGAATAGTATTAAAGACATAAAGCAAATCATGTTACCATCCTGCTTAATGCTTTCTAAAATTTCTCCTTTGCATTTAGAATAAAAGAGAAAAACAAATACTGTATGCTAACACATATATATGGAATCTAAAAAAAAAAAAAAAGGTTCTGATGAACCTAGGGGCAGGACAGGAATAAAGACGCAGACATAGAGAATGGACATGAGGACACGGGAAGGGGAAGGGGAAGCGAAGTGACGAAGTGAGAGAGTGGCATGGACATATATACACTACCAAATGTAAAATAGAGAGCTAGTGGGAAGCAGCCGCATAGCACAGGGAGATCAGCTCGGTGCTTTGTGACCACCTAGAAGGGTGGGATAGGGAGGGTGGGAGATGCAAGAGGGAAGAGATATGGGAACACATGTATATGTATAGCTGATTCAGTTTGTTATAAAGCAGAAACTAACACACCATTGTAAAGCAATAATACTCCAATAAAGATGTTAAAAAAAACCTAATCATTTTCTCATAGTCTGCATTATCCCACATGATTTGATCTCTGTCCACTTTCCCAATCTTATATTTTACCATTCTTTTTTCATTTCTCACTTTCTCTGGTTCATAGTGACCTTCCTCGAATTTCTGAAACAGGCTAAGTATATTTCTCCTTCAGAACTTCTGCCTGGACAAAATGTCCCTTTCCCATTATTCAAGTCTTTGAGCAAATGTTCCCTTTATAAATAGTTATTCCCTAATGATCTCATGTTCTTAAATTTCCTACCCCGTAGTTATATATACAAACTTCAAGACACATTCCATCACTGTTTCCCCCCTCTCAGAGCATGAATCACTACCTCTAATAATCTTGCTTGCTTGTTTTCTTGTTTGACTTTTGTCCCCCATTATTAAATTGTAGGATCCAGAGGTCAGGGTGCTAATCTGTCTTGTTCACAAATAATCCAAGTGCTTAAAATACCACCTGGCACATATGTAAAAAATTAAAACAGAAACCTCAATTAGAGTCAGGAGACCCGAGGGGGAGGTCTCACACCCTGCCATGATGGCAGCACTCTAAAGGGAAGACTCCTCTTCTTTCCCGTCAAGGATAGGGACTTTTCGCAATCTTCCCTTTTGATCGACTTGGAGGAAACACTTCTCCAGTTTGGGGATGAATCTCTTCCAGCCCAAATTGACAGTGGGGCCACACTCTCTCTGCCCAACCTCACTGCTGTGAAACAGCCACTGCCTTGGAATACTAAAACCGT
This sequence comes from Balaenoptera acutorostrata, assembly GCF_949987535.1. Lineage (NCBI taxonomy): Eukaryota > Metazoa > Chordata > Mammalia > Artiodactyla > Balaenopteridae > Balaenoptera > Balaenoptera acutorostrata. The sequence continues at coordinate 49,517,467 of NC_080075.1, read as the reverse complement.
TCAAATGGTGGGGATCTTTAATGAATCTCAAGAGGTTCCTGTCTCTGAACGTATCCCCTTTTGCTTAGGCCCTTTGAGAGATACACATCATTTTCTCCTTAGTTCCTTCAATCTTATCCATTCATTAGGCCAAGACTTCTCAGAGAATTATCATGCCAGAATTTCTATCTCCCAAAGGGGGGAAATAATTTTAGAAATTGATAATAGGTAGCAAAGTAACCTACCAGATGAATTAAATGACCCTTTGACATTTTTCATTTGTTCTATCTCTGACTGACAGTACTAGAGCTGTCTGGAAACACGGATCATTTGTCTCTAATGAATCAGCTACCACTTTCCTTATGGGCAAAATATCCAACTGATGTTGGCAAAATTCACAGTGCACCTCCCATCAAAATTCAAATAGACCTTTCAAAACCTCTTCCCAGAATAAACCAATACCCTATAAATAAAGAAGCCCTTCCAGACATAAAGCTCATAATAGAAGGTTACAAGTCTCAAGGCCTCATTATCCCTTCTGCTAGTCTCTGTAAAACTTCCATTTTACCAGTGAGAAAACCTAAAAGTCGAGGGTGGAAGTTTGTCCAGAACTCTGAGCAATAAATAATGCTGTTAGCCGTGGACACCTCATTGTTTCTAATCATCATACCATAGTAACTTCCATTCCCACTGAAAGTAAATTCTTTAGTGTAATTGATTCATGCAAGGTGTTCCCTAGTATGCCAGCTGATGAAGTTAGCCAATATCGTTTTGCCTTCACTTGGGGAAAAAAGAAAAATTCACCTGGACAGTAATGCCTCAGGGTTATACAGAGAGCCCTTTTTATTTCTCTTAAATCCTGAAGGCTAATCTGGATCACATAAAGCTCCCTAGAGATTACAGTTTGTTGCAATATATGGATGATTTGCTGCTTTTCCCTCCTTCTCAAGCCTCCTCACAGGAAGACAGCATCCACTTGCTAAAGATTTAGCCTTAAAGGGACATAAGGTCGCCAAAGAAAAACTAGTTTGCCCAAACCGAGGTTTGATATTTAGGACATCTGATATCAGAACCAGGGCTACACCTAGATCCAGAAATAATTCATTGTGTCCTGAGTTTCCCAAAACCCAAAACTAAGTGCCAACTGCAAGGTTTTCTCAGTCCAGTTGATAATTTTGAAATCCATTTTCAGCAATAATCTCTTATTTCCAGCCTCTATACGTTTTACTCAACAGTAACAAACTTGACCCAATTTTATGGGAAGAACAGGACAACATAGCCTTCAAGGCCTTAAAGGAAAGTTTGATGATCCCCCTCCTCCTTTCCCGCTACACCCCCACCCCACATCCTTGAGCATCCCAATTAGTAGAGTCCCTTTTTTCTTTTTGTATATGAAAAGGAAGGGAATGCCTTTGGGGCACTCACCCAAAACACAAGGACTACCATCAATCCATAGGGTATTGTAGCCAGCAACTAGACCCTGTGGCATGGGAATATCCCCCTTGCTTTAGAGTCATTATGGCCACTGCCTTTTCAGGTAAGGCCACCTAGAAAATTGTGGTATACACTTTAACCACATTTGTACTTCATGCAGTAGAAGCTCTCCTGAATTCTCATCACACTCAACATTTCTAGGTAGCCCCCTCACCTCCTATGAAGTCTTTTTGTTAACTGCCCCTTACATAATTCTTTTACATTACAATAACCTTAACCCTGCTACTCTTCTCCCCTGTCACCAACAAAGTATGTCAGGACTACTTAATACTGACAGGTCACCTCCTGACTCCTCATAATGACCTACAGGAAATTCCATTGGGTAATGTTGACTTATTGTTCACTGATGGTTCTTATTATAAGGTGACGGTAACAAATATTGTGCTGACTATGCTATTACAATTCCTTTTGATTGTGTTGAGGCAGCATCTTTACCTATGGCTACTTCAGCTCAATAGGCTGAATTATATATCCTCTAATGTGGGCTTGTACTTTAGCCAAGGACAAAACTGTCAATATTTATATTAATAGTAGATATGCTATATGTGCATTAAACCATTGGTCTACTGACAAAATGATAGCATTCATGAATCAATATAGGTGGGAAAATATTAACAAGGCCACAAACAGTACCTACATCACTTGTCCCACTTATCCAAAGTACAACCCAGGGAAGTCTGTTCGTACTGCTCCCAGACATTATAAACTGCCTAATGGACTATTTGAGGTCTGGAAAATGGATTTCATACAAATTCCTCTTTCTCATGGTGATGGGTTGCACCCCGAAGACCTGCAAGCCCTGTACTTGCCCAGCTTCAAGACCTAAGAAAGAGCCCGGAGTCAGCGACAGAAACATCAGTGATTGAATGGATAGGGGGATCTTACCTGTCTGAAGGAAGGTCCTGGAACGACACCCCACACCATGTGTGGCAGACAGCAGCAGGACATGGCAGCAGTCTTCACTCTGGGGGGAGGGAAGCACAGGGGAGAGGGAGGTTACCAGTTATAGGGGGAATTAACATCAGGTTAGCTCATTGGTTATCTGGAAACCAGCAGAGAAGCACGCCCCTCACTGCCCCTTTGATAAGCTATCATGGTAGAGATGTTCTGATCTAAAGATCCACTCACTCACTAGCTGGGGTCAAGGGTAAGTATGTAGGCATTTACTGATGAGTTTCTCTGATTAAGAGGGAAGATCACTCATGTGAGTAGGGTGTAGGTGAAGAAGGGACTGGTCAAGCAGGGGATGTACAGGGAGCAAAAGAACAGCCGTCTTGGGTGGCCTGATCATACATATGGATATAAACATTTTAGTCATGGTGTGTATGTTTTCACATTGGACTAAACCTTCCCTTGCAGGCAGGCTACTGCCTCTTTTGTGGCTCAAGTCCTTTGGGAAAAGATTATCTTTACCTGGGAAACTCCTCTTGAACTTCATAGTAATGGAGGAACACATTTTTACTGGCCAGGTGCTTCAACAAGTCTCCACTGTTTGGCTGGTTTTACAACACGTTCATTGTACTTACTACCCTTGATCCTCTGGGTTAGCTGAACACACTAATAGCATTACTAAGACTCAAATGGCAAAATTTGTGGAGGCCCTCTAAATACCTTGGCCAAAAGCATTGCCATTTGTCTTTCTAAATCTCAGATCCACCCCTTTTGGAACTCAAAACTCTTACACTTTGAGATAGTCACAGGATCCCCAATGCCTTGTATCCTGCTTCTTTTGACCCACAGGTGATAAAAGGAGATTGCAAAGGCCTAACTGCTTCTATTAAAAATAACCATGTTTTATGGTTTGAAAGGATACACGCACCCCAATGTTCATTGCAATGCTGTTTACAATAGTCAAGACCTGGAAGCAACCTAAATGTCCATCGACAGATGAATGGATAAAGAAGATGTGGCACATATATACAATGGAATATTACTCAGCTAGTAAAAAGAAGAAAATAATACCATTTGCAGCAACATGGATGGACCCAGAGATTATCATACTAAGTGAAGTAAGACAGACAAAGACAAATATCACATGATATCGCTTATATGCAGAATCTAAAAAAATGATACATATGAATTACTTACAAAACAAAAAGCAGACTCACAGACTTACTTAGAGAATGAACTTATGGTTACTGAGGGGAAGGGTGGGAGGGAAGGATAGATTGGGAATTTGGGATTGACATGTACACACTGCTGTATTGAAAACAGATAACCAACAAGGACCTACTGTATAGCACAGGGAGCTCTGCTCAATACTATATAATAACCTAAATGGGAAAAGAATTTGAAAAAGAATAGATACATGTATATGTATAACTGGATCACTTTGCTGTACACCTGAAACTAACACAACATTGTTAATCAACTATATTCCAATATAAAATTAAAAAAAAAACAAACATGTTTTGGTGGAGCAATCTTTTCACAGTGTGCCCTCGGGGGGCACATCTATTATCATCTATTGGAAAAGACATCTCTAGAACTCTATTCAACCTAACTGGAAAGGCCCCTATCACGTACTGCTAAGCAACCCTTGTGCCATCAAACTCCAAGGAATAAACTCTTGGATTCATGTGACACACCTAAAGAAATTGCTGAAACCTGACTAGAACTACACATCATCTGGTGACCTGAAAATAAAGTTTTTCAAGAATTAAAGCAGACAACATCTGATGAGACAGTTTTCCCAAGATATCCAGACTAAGGCTGTTGGAAGTTTGTTGCCAAACCTTTGATAATGATGTAATGTTTCAGATAATCTCCAATGTCTATAATCTGATAACTTTGGACTTTAGATTTTAAAAAAGTATAATATCTGAGAGTTGTCCTTCCTACCTCTCCTTGTTACTCAAATGTGATCTTAATAGGTTTCCAATCTGTGCACTTTCCTTACTACGTGAGACACTACATCCAAGAAAGGTCCTTCCTTACAATGAGTGACAAAAAGCCTCTAAAACTAGAAAACCTGACTCTTGATCAGTGATGCTTTCAGAGAAAGATCTGGATCAAGACAGGGAAATGTTAAAAATTAATAAATAGAAACTTGAATTAAATAGAGTTGGGAGACAAGGAGGATCTCTCGCACTGTGATGATAGCAGAGCCTCACATAAAGAAGAAAGACTCCTCTGCTTTCCTGGCAAGGACTTGGTCAATGAAAAGCCATGGACTCTTTGTGTACTAGAGCCCTCCTGACTTCTCCCCTCTGTAAACACTTTCTCCTTCCCTTGCCACGTGGGACTTACACATTGTTCGACAGAGTTGCAGACCCTGGCTTGCAATTTTCTGCTGATCCTGAATAAATTCATCTTTGCTGAGAAATATCTGAAAAATATATAAAGACTATTTCAGGTCAACACATAGTAGGCATTTGATATGAATTTGGCCTAATAAGAAATAGAAAGCCAAAAGTAATTATTCAGAAGAAAAGTATCACATTAACATCAGTCTAACAACTTAACTCCCTAAAGACCTGATGTTGGGAGGCAATAGAGTGGTTAAGAATCTCAGACTTTGGAGCCAGAAAAGTCTGTGTTTGGGTTCTAGTTCTGACACATTCTAGTTGTTGACCTTGTAACAAGTTGTTAAACCTTCCTGACTTAATTTCCTCATTTTTAAGATGAAGATGAAAATACCATTTCATTGGATTACTGAGAATTAAAAGAACTAGTAGTATATAAAGTGTTTAGCACAAAGTCTCACATTAAGGACTTGGAAATTATTATTATATTGTTATTCCACTTTTTAAATGTTTCCAACATTCTTTCCTATGTAAACTGTCACTAAGCAAGGTTAAAAGCAATCCACAAGAGTTCATTGGATACTTATTGTTGGAATAATGGTGAAAATAGGGTAATAGTAGAGGAGAAGTAGGAGGAAGGATTTGGAAAAGTCTTAATGAGAATTCTGTTTCAGAAACCACTGCCAGCTCCTTAAACGAGCCTTTCAAGAGCAGTAGCTCTAGTCTTTACTTAAAGGTGCTTCTGGCAAACCTTCTGAAAGAGATTGTGGGTCCCCTCAATCTCCTCCCTACATTGAGAAAATCATTGTGGCATCAATTGTCTCTTCACATGTTGACAGCTTACTCTATGGGGCTGTTAACAGAGTAACCAAGGCAGGAACAGGGAGAGATAAACGACAGGCATTTTTATGGTAAGACCAAAACTAATCGCTCCCCAAAGCAAACAGAAGCCCATGTGGAAATGCAATGAATTGAGAAAATCCTCAGCAAAATATTTTTTTTTAAAGGCAGAAAAAGACCACCAAATATCTTGGTTTTTCTACTGGAAGCAGTTTCGATTTGCAACCTGATAGGAGGTGGGATAGACTCATAACTAGGAGTTAATGATACAAAAGACAGCTTTAATGGTGGTAAATGGTTCAGTTGGTGATTTCTTACTACCAACTCACCAACACCATTCCTCCAGATAGGGGATCTCTAACCTGACAGTGATGGAGGACAAGAGCACTCAAAGCTTAGCTTTCTCAGTGCTGGTTGCCATGACGACAACCTCATAGAACCTTTCATTCCACAACTAGGCAAAGTCTGCAGCTTTTGAATCAAAATTAGCTTATTTCATTTTCATTTGAGTCATATCTAACCAAATTCTTACATGCCTTGTCTGAAACAATTGTTTTGTTCTTCGTATAACATGATTTTTTTAATGAAATGAAAACAACTGCTCCCCCCACCCTGCTTCACCTCCCAGAGTTTGTTATAGTGCTAGATCCCAGAAACTGAGGAAATACATCATTGAATGACCTGTAAAGTCTGAATTGTTCAAAAATCAGCAACAATTTTAGACCAACCTAGATATAGGTTACTGTATATGGACAAATTTTGTACAGATTAATGAAAAAATACAGGTTTTACTTTTATATTTAAATTGAAAAATGACAACTAAATATTTTTTTTCCCAGAAGAAAAGAAAATCTGATCAAAGAAAGACGTCTTAATATCAATTACTTTTGCCTCTATGTGGGCATGCAAGATACTAGCCAGAATAGAAAAATAATTTTTAATTATCCATGAAAGTACAAATAAGCATAATAAATCCAGCATTGTTAGCCCTCGGACTTCACCCAGTACTACTGCTGCCCCACCAGTTTAAAGTGCCATAACTTTGTTAATTAATCTCATGAGCAAATAAAATTAATAAGTGACAAAGGTATTCTTAAACTACTGTTCCTAGTACAGCGGGAAGAGGGAATATACTGAATTATTTTAAAGCCAAAAATATATATATGCATTGATTTATTCACTGGCATATTTAACACTTGTTATTTTTTAAAATTAATTAATTAATTTATTTGGCTGCGTTGGGTCCTCGTTGCTGCATGTGGGCTTTCTCTAGTTGCAGCGAACAGGGGCCCCTCCTCGTTGCAGCACGTGGGCCTCTCATTGCAGAGCACCGGCTCTAGGTGACCGGGCTCAGTAGTTGTGGCTCGTGGGCTCTAGAGTGCAGGTTCAGTAGTTGTGGCGCATGGGCCTAGTTGCTCCACGGCATGTGGGATACTCCCAGACCAGGGCTCGAACCCATGTCCCCTGCATTGGCAGGTGGATTCCCAACCACTGTGCCACCAGGGAAGCCCAACACTTGTTATTGATACTAACCATGTGCTGGGCACTGAGCTGAGTCCTGAGTGTATGAAGATAGAGTTCTTTTCCTAAAGGAGCATGCTGTCTAATATAAAGCTTGACCAGTAAACAAAGGACTACGTATGATAATGCTAATATGAGGCTCTGAGAAGGAAGATACAGTGACAGCCTGACATACATGCACTTTCCACCCAGGGCTTTGCACAGGGAGTGTTTAGACTGATTCCTGAATGGAGAGTAGAAGTTTAAACAATGTTTAACCAGTAGACAATCAGTAGAGGGCTATTTCAGAGTAAGAAGCATGTGCACAGCCAAGAGGTGTGAAGGAACAAAATGAACTCACTTCTAGGGGCACCGAGAGATATGAGAGGAAACACAGCTGGAGAAGTGGACAAGATGCCAGGTCACAAAGGGCCTTGTATGCACACAAATATGAATGCTATGGACTAGGCAATGGAGAAATATTGGAAAATTTAAGAAGTGGAGTAATATGATCTAATTTGCGTTTTAGAATCATAATTCTCGGTGTCGATGGTAAGACATCATGGTGGATAAAGTGGAGAAGGAGAAGGCTAGAGCAAAGGAGACCCTCTGAAGTGTTATTACAATAGTCTATGCTTTCCAGATGAAAAGATGCTCAACATCACTAATTATTAGAGAAATGCAAATCAAAACTACAATGAGGTATCACCTCACTCCTGTTAGAATGGGCATCATCAGAAAATCTACAAACAACAAATGCTGGAGAGGGTGTGGAGAACAGGGAACCCTCTTGCACTGCTGGTGGGAATGTAAATTGATACAGCCACTATGCAGAACAGTATGGAGGTTCCTTAAAAAACTAAAAATAGAATTACCATATGACCCAGCAGTCCCACTACTGGGCATATACTCAGAGAAAACCATAATTCAAAAAGACACATGCACCCCAATGTTCACTGCAGCACTATTTACAATAGCCAGGTCAAGGAAGCAACCTAAATGCCCATCAACAGACGAATGGATAAAGAAGATGTGGTACATATATACAATGGAATATTAGTCAGCCATGAAAAGGAACGAAATTGGGTCATTTGTAGAGACGTGAATGGATCTAGAGACTGTCATACAGAGTGAAGTAAGTCAGAAAGAGAAAAACAAATATCGTATATTAACGCATGTATGTGCAACCTAGAAAAATGGTACAGATGAAATGGTTTGCAGGGCAGAAGTTGAGACACAGATGTAGAAAACAAACGTACGGACACCAAGGGGGGAAAACCGCGGTGGGGTGGGGATGGTGGTGTGCTGAATTGGGCGATTGGGATTGACATGTATACACTGATGTGTATAAAATTGATGACTATTAAGAACCTGCAGTATAAAACAAACAAAAAAACAAACAAAAAAACAACTAATACTAAACTTTCTTTCAGTTATTTGTATGGAAATATGTTAATATAAATGTTTCAGACATTACATGAAATTTCTAAAAATCGTATATGTTCTGGTATGTTCTGAACTCCAGAAAGAACAACCAGAAAGATTATACAGGGAAAGAAACAAGGGCTAAGACAGAAATGTGGGATCCATAGATATTAAAGAAATCAGAAGAGAAAGAGGATTCAGCAAAGGTTAGAAAAAGGATTTAAGAGAAAAAAGTAAGTTTAGATAGTGTGAAAGAAAGCCATGGAAGCAGTTGGAACTCACACTGAGGATATCTCAAAGCTGATATGCCACAATGGGTAATTGTGACCTGCACACGTCCTCACAGTGTTCCCACACTAAACACACTGCAAAGTAACATTTCATTTACCATCTGAAGAGGCAAACATAGTTTATGGCTCAGTCTCCCCCCATGGGTCTGAAATCTTTGCACAAAAATAGCAACTCCAAGCTTTTCAACTGCTGAGCCAGTGTACTTTATTAGGTCTGGCAGTAGGCTAGAATTGTGGGCACCTGCATTCCAGTCTTATTTATGATATTAAAAGCTTTATACTAACACATAACTTCTCTGTTACCTGCATTCTCTGTGGATTTCTTTCCATTCTTTAGACATCCTAGAAAATGGACAGTTGATAAGTGAAGAAGGGTTATTAGGATTTTCCTGGTAATAACTCTAGTTTAAAGGTCTTAGAAGTTTTATGATAATATAATTGAAACAGATATAGTATGGGACATATTTATTCGCTGATAATTTGGCATGCTGCTCCTCCATCCTGACTATTCCTTTTCCCATAGAAATAATTTAGACAAACTAATAAGTAATAAAAATAATAAGAAGAGGAAGAAAAAAGTAGTTGTCTCAAAACTGAAGCACTGTCATTCAAGTCCTCAATTAAATATAAACCTTTTGTTCAGGCATTTGACCATCTACCCTCTATTACCTTTTCCCTTTTCACTACATTTATTTCTCATCACTTTCTACCTAAATCTCTCCACTCATGAAAAGTTAATCTCTTAATATTCCTCTCCTACCAAACCTTATCTTCTTCATATACATTCTTTGGGTAGATAATCTCTTTTGTTTGGAATCTCTACCCAATGGGTCAGTCAACTTTCCAATAGGAAGTCAAAAACATAAAGTTGACCAGATGTAACAGACAGGATGCACCAGGTTATGCTGAAGTAACAAATAACCCCAACATTTCAGTGGCCTACAACAGCAAAGGTATATTTCTCACCCAGACTACATTTCCATTGTGGTTAGGCTGGGGGCCTGTTCCATGAACTTTTCACTCTGGATCCAGGTGAGCAGTGTCTATATGGTATTTTATCTGTTATGGTAGCAAATAAAAAGAAAATCTTGCAAAGAACAAAGTGGTTCTTAAAATTCTTGCCTGAAAGAGAAATTTTTTAGCCAAAGAAAATTACACAGTCCAAATTGACTTCATTGTGGCAGGAAAGTATATTTCACCAAGGGAGTGAAGTGTTGATAATAAAAAGTAATTCAACTTAGCACACATCTTTTCTTGGACATTTTCCTTGCTCTTCTTTTAGGGTTTTGTTTTCTTTTGTTTAACTTATCCTACTTGCTCTTTCAAGTGCCCTAATCCTGATCTATTGTATTCTACCCTTACTATTGGATAAAAAAAATATCTTGTCATATGCCTCGTTGTGAATTGTATTTGCTATTTTACAAATTACCAGGTCGTGTGTTTTGTGCAATATTTTTATAAGTGTATGGATATGCTTTCCATAAAGATTTATAAATGGAGCTTGTATGTTAATTATATTTAGCCTTTGTCCATCACAAGTTTTTATGAATTGTTGATTTCACTTAAAATTCATAAATAAAATTTATTGTATTTAGTATTATTTTAGTTAGTCATGTATTTTTAAGATAATTTTTGTTTTATGTTGGAGTATAGTTGATTAACAATGTTGTGTAAGTTTCAGGTATACAGCAAAGTGATTCATTTACACATATACACATATCTATTCTTTTTCAAAATTTTTTCCCATTTAGGTTTTTACAGAGTATTGAGCAGAGTTCCCTGGTCTATATATTAGGTCCTTGTTAGTTATCTGTAAAATTTATATGTAGCAATGTGTACATGTCAATCCCAAATTCCCAATCTATCCTTCCCCCCACCGACCCTTCCCCTCTGGTAACCAAAGTTTGTTCTCTAAGTCTGTGAATCTGCTTCTGTTTTGTAAATAAGTTCATTTCTTTCATATTTTAAAAATTCTGCATATAAGCAATATATGATATTTGTCTTTCTCCATCTGACTTACTTCACTTAGTATGATAATCTCCAGGTCCATCCATGTTGCTGCAAATGGCATTATTTCATTCTTTTAATGGCTGAGTAATATTCCATTGTATATATGTACCATACCTTCTTTATCCGTTCCTCTGTTGATGGACATTTAGGTCACTTTCATGTCTTGGCTATTGTAAACAGGGCTGCAATGAGCATTGGGGTGCATGTATCTTTTGAATTGTGGTCCTCTCTGGATATATGCCCAGGAGTGGGATTGCTGGATCATATGGTAGTTCTATTTTCAGTTTCTTAAGGAACCTCCATACTGTTCTCCATAGTGGCTGTACCAATTTACATTCCCACCAAAAGTGTAGGAGGGTTCCCTTTTCTCCACACCCTCTCCAGCATTTGTAGACTTTTTGATGATGGCCATTCTGACTGGTGAGAGATGATAACTCATTGTAGTTTTGATTTGCATTTCTCTAATAATTAGCGAGATTGAGCATCTTTTCATCTGCCTTTTGGCCAAATGTATGTCATCTTTAGAGAAATATCTATTTAGTTCTTCTGTCCATTTTTTGATTGGGTTGATTGTTTTCATGTTTTTTTTCTTTTTCTTTTTGATATTCAGCCACATGAGCTGTTTGTAAATTTTGGAGATTAATCCCTTGTCAGTTACCTCATTTGCAAATATTTTCTCCCATTCTGTGGGTTGTCTTTTTTTTTTAAATCCAACACTTTTTAAAAATTTTATTTATTTATTTATGGCTGCGTTGGGTCTTTGTTGCTGTGCATGGGCTTTCTCTAGTTGGCAGCGATCAGGGGCTACTCTTCGTTGCGGTACACAGACTTCTCATTGTGGTGGCTTCTCTTGTTGTGGATCATGGGCTCTAGGCACACAGGCTTCAGTAGTAGTGGCATACGGGCTCAGTAGTTGTGGCTCGTAGGCTCTAGAGCTCAGGCTCAGTAGTTGCAGTGCATGGGCTTAGTTGCTCCACAGCATGTGGGATCTTCCCGGACTAGGGCTCGAACCCATGTCCCCTGCATTGGCAGGCAGATTCTTAACCACTGTGCCACCAGGGAACTCTGGGTTCTCTTTTCGATTTGTTGTGGTTTCCTTTGTTGTGCAAGAGCTTTAGAGTAAAATTAGGTCCAATTTGTGTATTTTTATTTTTATTCCCACTAGTCTAGCAGATGGATCAAAAAAGATACTGCTGCTATTTATTGTAAAAGAGTGTTCTGCCTATGTTTTCCTCTAAGAGTTTTATAGTATCCAGTCTTACATTTAGGTATTTAATCAATTTTTAATTATTTTTCTGTATGGTGTTAAAGAATGTTCTAACTTCATTCTTTTACACGTAACTGTCCAGTTTTCCCAGCACCAGTTATTGAAGAGACTGTCTTTTCTCCATCGTACAGTCTTACCTCCTTTGTCGTAGATTAATTGACCATAAGGGTGTGGGTTTATTTCTGGGATTTCTATCCTGTTCCATAGGTCTATATTTCCATTTTTGTGCCAGTCATCAATATTTCCTATTTTGATGACTGTAGCTTTGAAGTGTAGTCAGAAGTCAGGGAGCCTGATTCCTCCAGTTCTATTTTTCTTTCTCAAGATTGCTTTGGTTATTTGGGGTCTTTTGTGTCTCCATACAAATTTTAAGATTTTTTTGTTCTAGTTCTGGGAAAAATGCCATGGATAATTTGATAGGGATTGCATTGAATCTGTAGATTGCTTTGGGTACTATAGTCATTTTCACAATGTTGATTCTTTCAATCCAAGAACATGGTCTATCTTTCTATCTGTTTGTGTCATCTTCAATTTCTTTCATCAGCATCTTATAGTTTTCAGAGTACAGAACTTTTGCCTCCTTAGCAATTTTATCCCTAGGTATTTTATTCTTTTTGATGCAGTGGTAAATTGGATTGTTTCTTTAATTTTTCTTTCTGATATTTTGTTATTAGTGTATAGGAATGCAAGAGATTTCTGTGTATTAATTTTGTAACCTGCAACTTTACCAAATTCATTGATGAGCTCTATAGCTTTCTGGTAGCATCTTTGGGATTTTCTACATATAGCAGCATGAGATCTGGAAACAGTGACAGTTTTACTTCTTCTTTTCCAATTTGGATCCCCTTTATCTGTATTTCTACTCTGATTGCTATGGCTAGGACTTCCAAATCTATGTTGAGTAAAAGTGGTGAGAGTGGACATTCTTCTCTTGTTCCTGATCTTAGAGGAAATGCTTTCAGATTTTCACATTGATAATGATGTTAGCTCTACATTTGTCATATATGGCCTTTATTATGTGGGGATATGTTCCCTCTATGCCCACTTTCTGGAGAGTTTTTATCATAAATGGCTGTAGAATTTTGTCAAAAGATTTTTCTGCATCTATTGAGATGATCATATGGTTTTTATTCTTCAATTTGTTGATGTGGTGTATCACACTGATTAATTTGTGGATATTGAATAATCCTTGTATCCCTAGGATAAATCCCACTTGATCATGTTGTATGGTCCTTTTAATGTATTGTTGGATTCTGTTTGCTAGTATTTTGTTGAGGATTTTTGCATCTATGTTCATCAGTGATATTGGCCTGTAATTTTCTTTTTTCATGGTATCTTTGTCTGGTTTTGGCATTATGGTGATGGTGGCCTCATAGAATGGGTTTGGGAGTGTTCCTTCCTCTGCAATTTTTTGGAATAGTTTCAGAAGTGTAGGTGTTACCTCTTCTCTAAATGTTTGATAGAATTCGCCTGTGAAGCCGTCTGGTCCTGGACTCTTGTTTGTTGGGAGTTTTTTAATCAGTTTCAAATTCAGTACTTGTGATTGGTCTGTTCATATTTTCTAGTTCTTCCTGGTTCAGTCTTGGAAAGTTGTACCTTTCTAAGAATTTGTCCATTTCTGTCAGGTTGTCCATTTTTGGGGCATATAGTTGCTTATAGTAGTCTCTTATGATCCTTTGTATTTCTGTGATGTGTGTTGTAACTTCTTTTTCATTTCTAATTTCATTGATTTGAGTCCTCCCCCTTTTTTTCTTGATGAGTCTGGCTAAAGAATTATAAATTTTGTTTATCTTGTCAAAGAACCAGGTTTTAGTTTCATTGATCTTTGCTATTGTGTTCTTCATCTCTATTTCATTTATTTCTGCTCTGATCATTATGATTTCTTTCCTTCTACTAACTTTGGATTTTGTTGGCTCTTCTTTCTCTAGTTGCTTTAGGTGTAAGCTTAGGTTGTTTATTTGATATTTTTCTTGTTTCCTGAGGTAAGATTGTATTACTATAAACTTCCCTCTTAGAACTGCTTTTGCTGCATCCCATAGGTTTTGGATTGTTGTCCTTTTGTTTTCACTTTCCTCTTGCTATTTTTTTATTTCCTCTATGATGTCTTCAGTGATCCATTGGTTGTTTAGTAGCATATTGTTTATCATCCATGTCTTTGTGTTTTCTACGTTTTTTTTCCTTGTAGTCAATTTCTAATCTCATAGTGTTGTGGTAGGAAAAGGTGTCTGATATGATTTCAATTTTCTTAAGTTTACCAAGGCTCACTTTGTGGCCCAGCACATGATCAAACCTGGAGAATGTTTCATGTGCACTTGAGAACAGTCTGCATTCTGCTGCTATTGGATGCAATGCTCTATAAAGATCAATTAAGTCCTTCTGGTCTAATATGTCATTTAAGGCCTGTGTTTCCTTATTGATCATCTGTCTGGATGATCTGTCCTTTGATGAAAGTGGAATGTTAAAATCCCCCACTATGATTGTGTTACTGTTGATTTCTCCTTTTATGGCTGTTAGTATTTGCCTTATATATTGAGGTGCTCGTATGCTGGGCGCATATATATTTGCAATTGTTATATCTTCTTTTTGAATTGATCCCTTGATCATTATGTAGTGTCCTACTTTGTCTCTTGTAACAGTCTTTATTTTAAAGTCTATTTCATCTGATATGACTATTGATACTCCAGCTTTCTTTTGATATCCTTTTGCATGGAATACCTTTTTCCATCCCCTCACTTTCAGTCTGTATGTGTCCCTAGATCTGAAGTGGGTCTCTTGTAGACAGTATGTATACAGGTCTTGTTTTCGTATCCATTCAACCAGTCTATGTCTTTTGGTTGAACTATTTAATTCACTTTTGTTTAAGGTAGTTATTGATATGTATGTTCTTATTGCCATTTTGTTAATTGTTTTGGATTTGTTTTTGTAGGTCTTTTTTCTTCCCTTCATCTTTTGTTCTCTTCTCTTGTGATTTGATGACTAACTTTAGTGTTGTGTTTGGATTCCTTTTTCTTTTTTTATGTATGTATCTATTGTAGATTTTTGGTTTCCTGTTACCATGAAGTTTTGCTATAGCAGTCTATATATAAAGAAGATTGTTTTAAGTTGCTGGTCTTTTAATTTCGAATGCATTTCCAATATCCTGTGTTTGTGGTCTCCTTGTCTCACAGTTGTGGGTTTTGATATCATATTTGTGTGTAGATGATTTCCTACCCTTACTGTATGTTTGATTTTACTGGTGAGCTTTTCCATTTGTAATTTACTTGTTTCTAGTTGTGGCCTTTACTTTTCCACCTAGAGAAGTCCCTTTAGCATTTGTTGCAAAGCTGGTCTGGTGGTGCTGAATTCTCTTAGCTTATGCTTGTCAGTAAAGCTTTTGGTTTCTCTGTCATATCTGAATGAAAGCCTTGCTGCATAGAGTATTCTTGGTTGTAGGTTCTTCCCTTTCATCACTTTAAATCTATAGTGCCACTCCCTTCTGGTCTGCAGAATTACTGCTGAGAAATCAGCTGATTAACTTATGGAAATTCACTTGTGTGTTACTTGTTTTTTTTCCCCTTGTTGCTTTTAATATTTTTTATCTTTAATTTTTGTCATTTTGATTACTATGTGTCTCAGCGTGTTTCTCCTTGGGATTATCCTGCCTGGGATTCCCTGTACTACCTGGACTTGGGTGATTGTTTCCTTTTCCATGTCAGGGAAGTTTTCATCTATTACCTCTTCACTTATTTTCTCAGGTCCTTTCTCTCTCTCTTCTCCTTCTGTGACCCCCTATAAAGTAAATGTTGGTGCATTTAATATTGTCTCAGAGGTCTCTTAGACTGTCCTCATTTCTTTTCATTCTTTTTCCTTTATTCTGTTCTGTGTTCTTGTTGATCTGTGCATCCATTCTTTTTCTGAGATCTTGGATCATCTTTACTATCATTACTCTGAATTGTTTTTCAGGTAGTTTGCCTATCTCCACTTCACTTAGTTGTTCTTCTGGGGTTTTATCTTGTTCCTTTATCTGGAACATATTTCTCTGCTGTCTCATTTTGTCTAACTTTCTGTGATTGCAGTTTCCATTCCACAGGCTGCAGGGTTTTAGTTTTCCTTGTTTCTGCTATCTGCCCCCTGGTGGATGAGGCTATCTAAGAGGCTTGTGCAGGCTTCCTGGTGAGAGGGATTGGTTCCTGCCCACTGGTGGGTGGAGCTGAGTCTTGTCACTCTGGTGGGCAGGGCTGCACAAAGTGGCATGTCTAGAGGGATGTGGGCTCAGGAAGACTTTTTAAGCAGCCTGTCTGCTGATGGTTGGGGCTACGTGCCCGCCCTGTTGGTTGTTTGGCCTGAGGCATCCCAGCACTGGGGCCTGCAGGCTGTTGGGTGGGGCCAGGTCTCAGTAAGAAAATGGCAGCCTCCAGAAGGGCTCACCCCAATGAGTATTCCACAGAACTACTGCCGCCAGTGTCTTTGTCCCCACAATGAGCCACAGCCACCCCCCCACCTCTGCAGGAGACCCTCCGATACTAACAGGGTGGTCTGGCCAGTTTCTTATGAGATTGCTGCTTTTTTCCCTGAGTCCTGGTGCTTGAGACTTTGTGTGTCTCCTCTAAGAGTGGCGTTTCTCTTACACCCAGTCCTGTGGAATTCCTGTGATCAACCTTCGTTGGCCTTCAAAGCCAAATTCTCTGGGGGCTCCTCCTCCTGATGCCAGACCCCCCAGGCTGGGGAGACTTATGTGGGGTTCAGAACTTCCACTCCTCTGGGAGAACTTCTGTAATATAATTATTTTCCAGCTTGTGGGTCACCCAACTGGCAGGTGTGGGATTTGATTTTATCATGATTGCACTCTCCTTACCATGTTGTTGTGACCTCTTGTTTATCTTTGGATGCAAGGTATCTTTTTTTGGTTGGTTCTAGCATTTCTTTTTTTGATGGTTATTCAGCAGGTAGTTGTGATTTTGGTGTTTTCATAAGAAGTGGTAAGATCACATCCTCTACTCTGCCATTGTGTCTCCATCCACTAGTTATGTATTTTAAATGAGCCAAAGTAAGTCATTTTCTTAAGGTTTATATATTTGTTATCATGTTAGAAAGTCTTCTAACTCCAGACCACACAGTCTTCTACTTGTATTTTTCTTCTAGTAATTTTATGGCTTTACTTTTATATTCAAAATTTTAACCTATCTGAAATTTATGTTAACATATGTAGTAGAGATCTAATTTTATTTTTTTTTTTTTGCCAAATAGCAGCTCTTGTCTAATACTGTCAATCTCTATTTCCCCCACTAATTTGGCCCATAGTCATTATACAGTAAATCTTGATATGTATACTTAAATGTGGCCATGACCTTTATTTTACTGATTGTCTATTCGTTCCTGTACTAGCATTATAATGACTTTATAATGTATGTTAATATTTGATAGGACAAGATTCCTTACCATTTAAAAAATGTTTATATCATATTCTCATTCATTCAAAATAAACATTTAGAATCAAATTTATCTACTTGAATTTTTATTTTGAATTAATTATATCTATAATTTAGAGAGAATGGACATATTAAGCCTCATATTTCAAGATGCATCTTTCTAATTATTCATTTTTTCATTCAAGTTCTTTATGGTTTTCTTTCTATCATCAGCTCTTTACATTTCTTATTAGTAGCTCCTTAGCCAGGTATTTCAAACGTTTGTTCTATTTTGATCAGATATTTTTATGGTTTTTGTTGCTGCTGTTGTTTACTATTATAATTTTCTAATAGATAATAGCTTTCTTATACACAAGAAATAAATTTTATATATACATTAATTTCTTTATTAAATGTAGTGATTTTAATGATTTTTCAGTGGATTCTGGGTTTTCCAGTTAGACAATATTATTATCTGCAAATAATACTTTTGGATGAACCTTCCCCATATTTACTCTTTTATTCTTATTGCATTGACTATGATGTTTAAGAGGCATTTTAGCACGTAACACTTCATCCCCAATCCATCCAATCAGTTGCTAAGTCTTGCCAACTCTGGTTCTAAAATATCTCTCTCCTATATTTTATATCTGTCCTAATATCAGTCACTCATCAAAACTAACTGATCTTTATGACTCCTAAGCATCTCCCTGTCTGGGGAGAATTCATTGACAGCAGGCCACACTCCAGGTAATGTTAAAGGAAATTCTTCAGGTAGAAGGAAAATGACACCTGAAAGAAAGTCATATTTTCATAGAGAAATAAAGAAAGATTACTGGAAATGGTAAATATGCAGGTAAAAGATGGTTTAAAGAGAGAACATTAACAATGCTTTGTGGAGTTTATAACATATGTAGGAATAAAATGTATAATAACAATGACACAAACAATAGAAGATGAAAAAATGAAAGTATACTATTGCAAAGCTCTTATACTATGTGCAGTGTGGTATATTATTATTTGCAGGTAGACTGTGATAAATTAGAGATACATATGATAAAACCCAGAGCACTAATTCTCCAACTTTTTGATCTTAGAAAAGCTTAGAACCTTAAAATTATTTGGGACTCTAAAGAGCTTATTTATATTAGTTCTATCTCTCAGTATTTATCATACTATAAATTAAATTAATTTTTAAATATTTGTTTAAAAATAGTGATAAGCTCATTATGTGTTAACATACATAGAACATATTTTAATGAAAAAATACTGTGTCTAACAAAACAAAAGAGTACTTAAAAGTATCATTACTTCACACTTTGCAAATTATTTTAATGTTGGCCTAATAAAAGATGACTAGATTTTCATATCTGCTGCACCTTTAATCTGTTGTAGCATGACATGATATATAGCTCCTGGAAAACCCCACCATACAAGAGAGAAAAAAATGCAAATAACTCTTAGCATCACTGTGAAAACAGTTTGACCTCACAGATTCCTTAAGAAACTCAAGGACCTACAAAAGCCTCTGCCCAAGAGAAAAAACTAAAGAAAACAACACAAAGAGGTATAGCAATAAGAAACTAGTGAATCTATTGTAATCCTAAAAATCACTTAATGCAAAAAAAAAGTGGGGAAAAAAGAATAAATAGAGTACA
The DNA here is from genome assembly GCF_949987535.1 of Balaenoptera acutorostrata. NCBI lineage: Eukaryota > Metazoa > Chordata > Mammalia > Artiodactyla > Balaenopteridae > Balaenoptera > Balaenoptera acutorostrata. The sequence continues at coordinate 49,498,372 of NC_080075.1, read as the reverse complement.
GATGACAAATAAGAAACAAATAGAAACACGGTAGATTCAAATCATAATGGTAATAACATCACATATAAATGGATAAAACATTAACAGGATAGAGTTGGCAGACTTTATAAAAATTCAAGACCCACCTATAGCTAAAAGCAACTCACTCTAAACATACAGATATAAAAATTACAGGTAAAAGGATGGAAAAAGAAAACCATGCAAACACACTAATCAAGAAAAGTGCCTATTTTAATGTCAGATAAAATAGACTTCAGAATAAGGATATTACTTATTATTTATCAACTTCCTACTTATCAAGTGAGGTACAGTTGATCCTCATTATTTGTGGATTCACTTCCTGGCTAAAATTTATTTTTAATCCCCAAATCAACCTTCCCCATACTTTCGTGGTAATTCGTGGACTTGTGAGGAATGGGGGCAAATTTTGGCCTTCCGACATACACATTCCCAGCTGAGGTTGAACAAAGCAATGCTCTTCCTACTTTTTCCAGTTCTCATATCGTGATGGCCAGAGTAAAGAGACAGCAGAAGGCAGTGAGATGTAGTGCAAGAAGATCCATCTCTGGGGCCAGATAGACAGGGTTTAAATCCCAGCTCTGGCATATGTTAGTGGGGCAGCCTCAGGCAAGTCACTTCACGTTTTTGAGCCTCATTTTTTCTTTTGTAAAATAAAGGAAGAAGAATCTACCATGCCATGTTGTTTTTTTAGCATTTAAGATTATAATCTATGTCCTACATGTACATATGTGTATATATTTTCTCTGGGAGTGATTTTTCAGTATTCACTAATTCAGTGTTCACAGTGACATTATAGAACATAACTACCATGAATAATAAGAATCGACTGTACATTTAAAAGCTTCAATTCTTTAAGAAGAAATACAAATCCTAAATGGCTATGCACCTAAAATTAATGCTTCAAAATACAAGAAACAAAAACTAACAGACATGTAAGGAGATACAAATAAATCCATAATAAGGGCTAGAAATTTCAAAATCCTCCTTCAGTAATTTGTAAAGCAAGTAGGCGCAAAATAAGTATGAATCTAATTGACATTTTAGTACACTCCACTCAACAACTAGAGAATACACATTCCTTCCAAACGCACATGAAACATTCTCCAAGGTAGACATGTGCTGGTCCATAAACAATTTTCAATAAATTTAAAAGGATTATAATCATGCAAAGTGTTTTCTTTGACAACAGATGAATTGAATTAGTAATCAGTAACAAAAATATCTGGAATATCCCTTAGTATATGGATATTAATCAACACACTTCTAAAAAAACAGGGTAAGTAAAGAAATCTCACACATAATTAAAAGTTATTTTGGACTGAATGAAAATAAAAATACACCAAATCAAAATTTGTAGGATGAATTTAAAATAGCACTCACAGGATGTTTATAGCTTTAGATTCTTATATTAGAAAAGAGGAAAGATCTAAACTCAGTTTTCTAAACTTCCACTTTATAAGCTAGAAAAGGAAGAGAAAATTAAACTCAAAGTAAGTAGAAGGAATAAAATAAGAGCAGAAATCAATGAAAGAGAAAAGAGACAAACACTAGAGGAAAAAAAGATACCAAAAACTTGTCCATAGAAAAGAGTAACCTCAAGCTAGACTGATCAAGAAAAAAAAAAAGAAAACCAGGCGAGAACACAAAATCTACCAATACCAAGAAGAATGCAAGAGGGGAAACCACTAGCAATCCTACACACATTAAAATAAGACAATATTATGAAAAACTTGTCAATAAATTAAAAAATGTAAATGAAGTGGACAACTTTGAAAGGCACAAATGACCAAAATGAACTCAAGACATAGTAGAACTATATAGCTAAAGAACCAAATTCATAAATAAAAACTCCCCCCAAAACACACACACATACACACATAAAACCCTTCAGAGACAGAGGCTTCATTGATGAATTCTATTATACACTTAGAAATAAAAAATACGAATTCTATGCAAACTGTTTCAGAATATGGAGGAAAAACAAGCCCTTCCCAACTTATTCCATGAGGCCAGTGCTACTCTGATACCAAAATCAGAAAAGGATATTATTACAAGAAAAGAAATTTCAGACCAATATACTTCATGAGCATAGATACAAAAGTCTTTAACAATGTTAGCAAATTGAATCCAGCAATATACAAAAAGTCTAATACATCATGAACAAGTGGGATTTATTCAAGTAGTACAGGTTTGGTTTAATATATGAAAATTGAACAATATGATCCTCCATATTAACACAATAAAGAGAAAAACTGCATGACTGCTCCAATATACAGTATACATAAGAATTTTTTGAAAAATTCAACACCCATTTATAAAAACCCTCAGCAGACTAGGAATAGAAAATAATACCCTCAATCCCATAAAAGGCATCTGTAAAATACCTACAGCTAGTATCAGTTGTTAAAGGGAAAAGACTCAATGCTTTCTCCCTAAGTCTGGGAACAAGACTATTCTGTCCACTCTCAGTACTTCTATTCAACATAGGTTTAGAGGTCCTAGCCAGTGCAACTGAGGAAGAAAAGAAAAGTCATACAGGTTGGAAATTAAGAAGTTAAACTCCTTTTATTCATAGACAACATGTATTAAAAAAATTAATTTTCAAAAAAGATACTAGAACTAATAGCAAAGTCAAAGAATAAAATGAAGAGTTATGTTTCTAGAAATTGACAAGATAACCTTAAATTTATGTAGAAATGCAAAAGATGTAGAAGAGCCAAAACAATTTTGAAGATGAAAACAAATTTGGAGGACATAAACTGATTTCAAGAGTTACTCTAAAGCTACAGTAATTAAGACAAAAGATATGCACTAAAGTAAATATTAAAGGACATTCAATATTTGAATAATGAACCTAGATAGAATCATGGCAGTTCAGGAAGGAATGAGAATTATGGAAAGGATAATATGTGGCTAAATTTAAATGGCCATTAACTGTGTAAAATAATAAAAATGTTGCCTTGTGATATATAGACATTTGTATAATAAATTATATGACAAAAAACAGCAAAAGCCTAATTAGGAGTAGGAGGAGAAGTGGTAAAAACACTATTTTTTTAGAATAAGTCAGAAATGCATGTTGTAAAATTTAGGGCAACCAATACAAATAGTAAACAAAGGTAGAACTAACAAGCCCATAGGGGAAAATGTAAAACATTTACAATAACCTATTAAATAAGAAAATGACCATGGCAAAAGGAACACAGAACACATTGGAGAAATATAAACCAAATCATAAGATAGTAGATTTAAGTCCAAACACATAAGTAACTATTAAATGTAACTGAACTAAATACTCCTATTAAATGACAACATTTGTCAGACTGGATAAAAACAACAGTAGATACAATAGACACACCTTAAAAATAAGGATGCAAATAGATTGAAAATAAAGGAAGGGGAAAGTTTACAATGTGAATACTAAATAAAAGGAAACTATTGTAAGCATACAAATATCAAAAAGGGTAGACTCTGAGGCAAGAAGCATTGTTGAAGATGAAGAGAATATCAGTCCACCAGGAATACATTATACTTCTGGATTTCTTTGCAATGAATAATAAATTCAAATTATATAAAGCAAAATGTGACAGAACTAAAAGAAATACAGAAAAATCCTCCATCATAGTGATAGATATTTTTCAGTAAATGAAAGGTAAAACAGTAATGCTTTTAGAAAATAACACAGGAGAGTATCCTTAGTGTTTTGGGGGAGGAAAAGATTTCATAAACAGAGTGCAAAATATGCTAGCTATTAAAATGATTAAATTTCTACAAAATCAAGAACTTAGCTTCATTGAAAGATAACTTTAAAAGAGTGAAACCCAAACTAGAAAATGAGAGAAAAGATTTGCATTGCATATACCCCTCAAAGAATTCATATCCATAATATAAAAATAACTGCCAGAAGACATTAAAAATAGATAACCCAATTTTTAATGCACAAAACACTACACAAAAGAAAATATCCAAAGGAGCAAAACTTGTTAGAAAAATATGCTAAAGCTAACTGGACATCAGGGCAATGCACAGAATGACTTAATTTAAGTCTCACGATACCCTGCTTTGGCAAAAAGGTAGAACTGGATCTCCCATACACTGCTGTTGGGACCGTACACTTTTACCACCAGTTGGAAAAACTGTTTGGCACTATCTACTAAAGCTGAACACATGAACACCTTATTATGTCACAATGCCACTCATAGATATACGTCCAACACAATGAAGCACATGTGCACCAAAAGGCATGTACTTGTGTTTGTAGCAGGAGTATTGGTAGGAGCCTCAAACTGGAAACAACCACAGTAGAATGGGTAAGTACATTGTGGTAATTTCAAACAATGAAATGTACAGACTGCCACATGCAACAGCATAGATGAATCTCTCAAACACAATAGTAAATGATAGAAGCAAGACCAAAAAAAAGGAAGAAAGAATGAAAGAAAATATGCACACCAGCAGAGTTAGATTTACTATAAGATAATATGGAGGTCCTTTAACTTGCTCAGATTCATCTAAGGCCCTGTACCTAGTATTTTATTTATAATTATGTATTTGTTTATTTAAAGAGAGCCCCAAATCGTTTAAGCTTCACACCCTCATGAATCTCTTCTTTCCTCAACCTATACATTTGTAAAGTAGTAAGTTAACCTTATAGTGCTAGATATCAAGTTGGTGGTTACCCCTAAAATAGAATGCTTAATGATTGGAAGTAGACATAGGAGTGGCTTCAGGGATGCTGTTAATTCTGTATTTATTAATCAGCAGTGATTAATCAGTGATGTTAAATGTTTAGAACAAGTTTAACAACTTGTTTTCTGGAACAAAGCTCCTAGTAGTTAAATATTCTCATGCTGCTCAATTTCAAGCTACCAACATTTCAACAACCAGTGACAAAATTCCTGAATATTTAACAGTTGGATCCCACAAGTTGGTACAAGCCATCTCCAGCACATCATCCTGGGGTGTGGTTTCATGGCCATGTTTACTTTAGATATTTCATTGAGATATAAACTTAGGATGTGGAGTACCTTCTGTATATTATATACTTCAATAAAAATAAAACATTAAGATTTCTAGAGGATGTGCTCTCCCAATGAGGAAGTATTCAAAAACAAAACCAAAAATGAAACAAAATTAATAAACACTGAAGAACTTCCAAATAAATTCAAGTTATTATGGGAATGGACACAGGGAAAAATTTTTTACAAATTAGTTTGAAAAATAAGATATCAATACATCTGAGCTTTCAAAACTCTATGCACAAATCTCTGTTAGCACTCTTTCACATTCCATTGTAATTATATATTTATTTTTATGCAATTTCTTAGTAGGCTGTGAGTAGCTTAAGGGAAAGAACTGTATTTTATTCATAATCTTAGCCACATAAAAATGGCTGACATGTTAAATAAATATACTGAATAAATAAAATAATCACTAAACATGGCAGTATTTAAAAGAATTATGACAAGAGCAGATGCATGATATTGGAGGTCACAAGAGGGAGAAATCACTTCTAGCTGCTATGATCAGGGAATCATGGAAGCTATTACATATATTTCTATGTACTTGGCTACGTAATTCTTACTGCAATAAAATGCTTCACCTAGCTTCCACAAGAGGTCATAGTCTTCTTCCTTGGTCTAATGAGACTAAAGGATTTTACTTAACAAACCAGGCATACAACAGTTGAAAGAAAAGAGCTCACTTTTTCTTTGATGATATTGCTGAGTGCAGAAATTATGCAAAACAAGCAGGAAAAAATCCTGTGTGTGTATTTCAAAGTATTACACAGATGCTTAAAATAAATTTTGATTCTACATTTAGCTGTTTTGAGTACAGTCTAAAGTGTCAATAGCTTTCTATAGGTTATAGTCCCTGAAAATTTTCCTTAACTAAGAGTGAAATGAAAGCTTAGCAAAAAGAATCAGCTATTGCCTGGTATGGCTACTCCTCTTGAACCTTCAGATTTCACAGTTGCCAATGATACCTCAATCAGACTCGCAGGAAATCTGACCTCAAATAGCATTTTTTATGTCCAAAAGCAGAATTGGCAAATGATTAAATAGGTATTCCTTGCCATCCTGTGTTGGTTCCACCCCCACCACCAATGGGCCAAATGCAACACAAAGTCAGTGCTAGATGGAATGCATGTGTGTGTGTGTCTGTTTTCCTCTTCGGGCTGGGCCAATAAAAGTGTTATCCTAGTGTTATCTAGAGGTGGCAAATCACTTTCCCTTGCAGAGACTCTCTTCTGGACAAGTAGTGGGGGCAGAGTTGGATAAGAAAGGAAGAATTCACAAATCTATGTTTGCTGGAATAACTTAATCTATATTAAGGTTGCCCAAAGTGTGTGTTTCCATACTGCTCAGAGTCTGTTGATAAATGCATTTCAGGGTCAGGGTCAGTGACAACACTGGAGTCTAAATTCACGTTAGCAAGTACTGAAAGGAGTGTGGGGAAGAAGGGAGTTGATCACCAGCCTAAACACCAAGGACAAAGGCACCATCAACCTTTGGAGCCTAATGTCACCTCAGATTCCATAGCAACAGTGGTCATCATGCCTCAGAGAAAGCTGTAGAATTGCAGGGAGTTGCTGATTACTAACAAGGGAAGGAGGGCCAGGTCCGGAGACCTCCAAAAACAGATCGAGTAGTAGAGAGAGAATGCTACTTCATTCTTCCCAAACTAGATAGACTGGAAATAACACACAATACATTTTATATGATTTTGAATTATCCAAATTTGAAAGAATGTGGTACAAAAATCGTAGCAAAGTCTCAATTTATGCAAATAATTGATATAGTGAAAACTCCCGACATTTTTAATGTGTAAAGAATCATATGTTTTAAAGCTGCTGGGACCAAGTGAATTGCACGGTGTAGTACCTCTTTGGTTGATAAATAGAAATACCTCCCATCCTTTGTCAGAATCAGCCTTTCTTGTGGGGGCTTCCTGCACCTGGGAAGATACTTAGCAGCATCCTGGCCCCTACCCACTGCCTGCCAATAGCAACCCCACTCCCCACCGTGATAACTGAAAACGGCTCAGGACATTACCAAATGCCTTTTGAGGGGGCAAAGTTTCCCCCAGTTGAGAACCACTGCTCTAGGAACTGTGTGAAGAGCAGTGTGTCTTGAGTGTAATGAGTTAGGGTAAAATGGTTTGACATGTTTAGAGTTAAATAGGGGATAGATCCGGAAGGGCCTTTAGGTCTTGTCAAGGAATTTGGATTTTATTCTCAATGTAAAGCCATGGAGTAGTTTAATCAGAAGTAATGGGATCACACCCTGACTTCTAGGTGGAGAATACATTATAGGAAGGCAAGAAAGACAACTGTGAAAATAGTTAGGATGCATCTGCAAGCAAGAGACAATGGCAATTTGGACTATGGTAGTGTCAGAAGAAATAGATTCAGGATAAGCTGTGGAGGTAAGAACAGCAAGACTTACTGGAGGTCACAGAAAGAAGGAATTAAGGATTAATCCTAAATTTCAGGCTTGAGAAATTGATGTGATGGTGTCTGTGGTAGATTAAATTTGGCTACAAATTCTCTGCTAATCCCTTCATTGAAAGAGAGATTATAATCTCCACCACTACCACTACCATACTACACACACCTTTTGACTCTGAGCTGAACTTGTCTGACCCAGAAATACAGCAGAAGTGACATTCTGGGACTTCTGAGTCTTGGTTAGAAGAAGCATTGCCCATGTTTCTGGGGACAATTGCTTTTAGTGCCCTGAGCTTTCAAGTAAGAAGTTTGACTACTGTGAGTCAGTCATACTATGAGAAAGCCTCAGACAGCCAAGTGGAGATACCAGCAGGGGCAGGAGTGACAGGGAGGTGAGGGGAGGGAAATCTGCCCATCCAACCCCCAGCTCTTCCAACTTCCAGCCAGTAGTGTTATTTCAGCTGAGGCCCCAGACGTTATGGCGTGTCTAGTGAGTGATGGGTGATCCCCACTGTGCCCTGCTCAAATTCCTTATGCACAGAATCTTGGGATATAATAATAAATTATTGCTTTAAGTCACTAAGTTCTGGGATCTTTGTTATGCAACAATAGGTAATAAGACCAGTGTCATTTATTAAGATTCAAATGTTTTGAAGAACTAGTTTAGGAGAGAAATCAAGAGTTTCAGATGTATTAAGCTTGTGAAATATATGTGGGAAGAGAACAGTAACCAATTCCTATAAGAACCTTGATCTTAGGGGAGACTTTGGGCTTAAGATATAAATTTGGAAGTCACTAATATAGAGATAGTACTTAGACCCATAGCAATAATTAAGATCACTTAGGAGAAAATATAAGGAAAGGAGAGAAGGGAACTTCCATTAAGCCCTCTGAAACCCCAATATTTACAGGTTAAGTGGATTAAATATTCCTTTTTGTGTTTGCTTATTTTATGTCATGGATTTTCTTTTATCCATCTTTTTATCAAACTATTACCCCTCCTCCTTCAACTACAAACTCACCTTGTATTATAGTTACAAAAGCAGAATTAATTGCCCTCACATCTGTTCCATTGGACTTTTCAAGGAATCTATCTTTTCTCTCACCATATCAGAAGTACTTAAGTTCCTATATTACTCTTAGACAGTGGTTTCCAAACTTGATTGGCAATTAGAATAAGCAAAGCCTTACCATAGAGCTCCTGACTCTGTGGGTCTAGGAAGAGCTCATGAATACCTATTTTTGTAAAAGTTCCTCAGCTAATTCTAATGCACCCAATCCATGGCCTAGAATTTTAGAATTCTTTCCAGAGATTCTGAACTTCCCTGGGGTAGATACCATTGAGTAAGGGGAAAATATAACAGAGTGATTGAAAGTATGAATTCTAGTGCCTAATTTAGAATTCTAGTTTTACCACCCATTAGCTCTATGTTTTTGGTAGAGTAATTAATCTCTCTGGGATCAGTTCCCTCATTTGTAAAATGGAGTTAATTGTGAGTTTTGTTGTGAAGCACACTACACCTGGAGTAAGGCAGCTTGATACATACTCACTATTATTATTATTAACTTTGTGTTCTAAACTCCCAGCACAGGGCACCATGGTCCATGCTAAAATAGTACTTTCTGAATCTCTTTGAAAGGAAGTCAAGTAAATTTAACTTTACAGAAGATTCCCAGTGCTAAATATAAAAATACTTTATAACTAACTAGGGTCTAATTTAACATATATTCTTAGAAACAAGATGAATAGGCTGTGGAAACTGCCATTAGCCTGGTGGCAGTAGTAGTAGTCAGGATAGGCTAGGTTATGCAGATTTAACAAATTAACCCTGAAATCAGTGACATAACACAAGAAAAGTACATTTTTTTCATCGTGACACACGACTAATGCTAGTCAGGAAGAGGTAGAAGGGGAAGCTCTACTCCATCCAGGCTGAGAGTGTCTCTACCATATGGAACATTTCCTTGCTGGGCAGAGGAAAAGACAATGGGAGAATCACTGACTGTTCACATGTTGACCCAGAAGGAATCTGCATCACTTCTGCTCATAGCCCATGACCAGAATGACCCCAGCTAACTGCAAGGAGTATGAGGAACATGAGGGAGTTGATGGAATTTTTGGTGAGTCTAGCCTACTAGCATTCAACATAACACTTATAACCACCAAAAATTCATTTCTTACTGTTTTCTAAGCAGTTATACAGAGTTTCTAATGGTGTTCTCATAAAACCTTTTTATCATGCATATCATCTGTTGACAAAGGAGGAAACCTAGAATTTGTAAACTAATTTGTCTCAAAATGTCCCCACATTTCACCATCCTTTAATCTCCATGGCTCACCAAGGAGGAGCTGTGGCTACTCTTTTGAAAGCTGACCCCTCCACCTGTGCTGTCTTTCTCAGAACTTTGCATTTGACCATTTCTTTCTCCTTCATCCCCAGGCTCTCCTTCACCTCTGGTATTTCTCCTTATGGGACAAGCACCTCAAGGCTTCTACATCAATTTAAAACCATAAAAAAAAATACCCAAACCCCTACTCTGTTCTGAAATTTCCTTTCCCTTTACTTTTAAATTTCTCAAAACATAGGTCTATATGTCTTACTTCTACTCCCTTACTACTCACCTAAAATCGTGACATCTGCTCTTTGGTCTCACGATAACTGTAGTTATCCTACATAGCTGCAGATACACAGGTATTAGAAATCACAGTGAAGCTGAATGAGCACCAGAACTAGAGTTTTAGAAGCTGGATTTGAGTCCTTGCACCTTAATACCTTGGAACCCCAGGCAAACTTTTTAATTAAGTAATCTCCAATTCCTCATTCCTGAATAGTGGCTCAATAATATTTGGGCTGCCAACCTCACAGCCTGGTTAGATAGATTTAATGCAATCAGGTAAATAAAAGTGATTGTGAAACCATGTAATTCAGAATATCCCTTTATAATTTTATTTTCAAATTTAATGACCTCAACTCAGTCCTTGACTCTGCATATTGTCATTCTCCAAAACACATCTCAACCACGTTCCATACTCTCACAAATCGTTCTGTGAATTTTCCCTCATTATTTTTTCTCCTCGGTTTATTGACTTGGTCCATGTGCTCCCCAGTTTCAAACCTTTCCCTAGTTCTTTGCCTCCCTCTTCCTTCCCCAGTGACTTCCCTCCACTCGTCTCCTCCTCACAGAGGATCTTCTTGATGGTGACCTCATGCCTCCATCATCTATACCCTCTCATTCACACACTGACCCATATATTTGTCTTCTCCACAGACTTAACATCATTTTATCCACCTGTTTTTCTTCCAATTGTCAAATCCAATGAACATTTTTCAGGCCTTATCTTATTTGAATTTCCTGCAAATGATCTGTTCACTACTTTCTAATTGAAATTTTCTTCTCCTTTGCCCTTTATGACAGCATTTCCTTCTATCTCTGTAGCCATCCCTTTCCAGGCTTTTCCTCAGGATTTCCTTCTTTTCTCCATCCCTAAAGTGTTGATGTTTTTCAAGGTTCTATCCTTAATCCTCTTCCCTATTCATTTTAAATATACATCCATGGATTATTTAATCTATTCTCATGAGTTTAGAAAAGTTAGCATTCAAATGCTGACGATCTCTAAAGCTACATTTATAACCTGAAAAGGAAACCAGAAACCCACCTCTAATGTATTTCCCACATAAATGATATTGAGTTATTTTTCAAAACTGTACTACATGAATCCTTGACTCTAGGAAGACCCATCTACCCATTGCTCCTCAAACATACCTGACTCATCTCTACTTTTATGCCATTTCAATTGCTCTATTGGAATTACTCCTTCCTCCATCCTCTTGCACTAATCCAAATATTACTGATTCTTTATGTTCTACCAGTTCCCAAGGCCTTCCAGCAACGCATCTCAGCCCATAATTTTTTTTCTGAATTAGTTTCTCTTATACACACAGTTTAAGATATCGTGCTAGGATATGACACTTTTCTTCTTAGAACTTTCTTAGTCCCCGAGATGTTTGATCCAACATTTATTTTGTATATATGGCTCTCCAACCCAGCCACAGCTGACTGAATCAGGAAGTAGTGACCAAGATGAACCAGTCAGAATCTCTGTCCTAATAACTAGAATTGGGACTCAGAGATAGCTAATGACTCTGGCTTGATTACTTAAACAAACAAACAAAAAAAACCCACATAAAGTTCAGAATAACAAGGAAGGCATTTTTAGCCATGTGCACAATGAAGCAGGAAAATCTTGATCTACAGAAAAACAAAGAAGGAAAATGGTAGGCAGAGGGGTGCAGAGATGAGGTTTGAAGTCAACTGCTGACAAGGTTTCTAACAGTTTTGCATTCTCTTGTGATATTTTACTGCATATCCTGCCTTGGGCAAAGATATTCAGGTATCCATCTAATTCCTTTTTTGCTTTGTGGTTTGAAATAATTTTATGATACTTTCAGGAAAAAAAAAAAAAAACGTGGCCAGGAATCACCCGTTTTTACACTTAATCACATATTACCTCATGCTGTTACTTAGCTGTTTCAAGTATGTATATTTCTCTAATTAGGTTGCAAAGCTTCTCTAATGTGGGAATTTTGTCTGATTTTCTTTTCCTTAAATCCTCCCACTAGTGCCTTCTACAGTAAGCACTGTGGGAACTCAATGAAACCCACTGAGGCAAACTCTTTGTTAAGCTTAACTCTGTTTCTCCCCTTCATAGTCTACTACAATGCTTTGAATGTATTTGATACTCTCATATTTGAGTTAAACAAATGAGTTTTTGATATTCCCATATCCATTCCTTTCAATCTTCTATCATCACATCTTAAAATAAAGAAATAAATAGGAATACAACAAGGAACTTATGTTTAGACAGAGAAAGAAAAAAACAAACAAAACCTTGTTCAAGATAGGAGGCTGATAAGAAATTTCCTCACAAAATCAAATTTTTTCTTATTCTAATATTTTCTTAATCTTTGTTAGTATTTGCTTCATTTTCAAAAAGGTGGTGGGGTGGGGAGTGATATTCAAATAATCAAACCCCAAATTATGGACCAAGTAACTCTATTTTTAATTATTTGCAAACTTAATGATTACATCCAAATCTGTTTTGATTACCACTGAATGGAAAGAGGCTAGAATTAGAAAGTTGAACTGGAGTCTTTTCCTCGCTCTGTTTTTAATTAATTATATGACATTGGATAAGTTATTTAATATTTTTGTACTTCATTTTCTTCAGCTGCCAATTGACAATGATATACTATACATCTCATAAGAAAATGCAAAGATGAAAAGAGGTAATAAATAATTAGAAAAACTTTTAGAAAACTATATTAAATGTGATCATAGGAAGACTAATAATCAAATGATACTACTTTGCAATTGTAGTAGAATTTGGCTGAATGTGAATAGAAACCTCCAGAGATTTAAAATATCCCTAAACTTATAATGAGATTCTCTCTTCTCCAGGTCCCTTTCTTAGCCTATGTTTAACCTGCCTGCCATTTATCCTCCCCAATCTTTTTCTGGTTTCTCTTGAGGCCAGAGTGCCAGCTGTGTTCAATTGTGTGATAATTCTGTGCTATGAACAATTCTCCTGAGGAAGCAAACACGGACTCCGTGACTAGTCTTGGAAAGAGAAAAGCTCCAACCTGCAAACTCATAATATCAGTCCCTTGAAGTTGCTCTTATCACTATACTGTTCATAAAGACCTTGAAGCAGGAAATAATGGCCCTGTGATGGAAACCAGAGCATCTCACAATGCAAATACAGTGAATGATAACTATTATCAGTTGGGGGCCCCTAAGCTACACCTCAGAGCTTAGTGTCAGACAGGCTGAAATGTGTCTGGTCTTCATTAACCAAGGATGACCCTAAAATGGGAGATATTGGTCAAGCCATGGCAAATCTCTATGACAAGCTTTTTATATGGATCCATTTTCATTTCAGATAAGACAATGAGGGAAGGACAATGTTGATTTCCCTTGATTTGTATTTTTAGAACAAATCCAGATAGAATGATAATTGTTGTTTTAGTGATAGAAGGTGTGTGTGCCTAGAGATTGATGGGGAGAAAACTGTTATAAAAATAATTCTCAAACCTCAGAAGTAAACACCACTCTTGCATAAACATGGTTGCTCTTTCTCCCATTTTTATTTGTCTTCACTATGGTTTTTCTAAGTCACAAAACAAGAGCTTAAATCTCGCCTTTACATTTTTTGAGTAAATGAAGAAAAGTCTTGTCTATGAAAATGCTACCTGACCAATTTTAATACCTTAATGAATAATAGATAAATTTCATTTCCTCCTGATCCTCTCTCTACATGGCAGCCAAAGTGATCTTTTGAAACTCCAAATCTAATCATGTCACTGCTTGATTAAAATCCTTCAACAAGTTCCCATTGTCCTCAGGATAATGTCCAAATTATTATATTTTTAAAAAGAGCTTTATGATCAGCCCCTGATTGTCTCTCACACTTCCTCTACCCTGTGCCTTGTAATACACTCCTCTGTTACACTACTTCCCCGGCCACACAAAACCAGGTACTCTGGGTTCTAGTCACACTGACTTTCTTGACTCCCTTACAGGCCCCTAAAACCACCATGTTCTCCGCCTCCATCTAAGAAGAGTTTAACTGATTCCTAATCCTGAGGTGTGCCCCTTTCTACATGCCCCTCAAGCAACCTGTACTTATTTTCTCATACTTTTATCATAGGTATCAATTAACTCCTCAAGGTCAGTGTCACCTTATTTCCCCAGCACTTAGCCCAAAGTCTAGCAACAAGGAATTGCTCAATAAATACCAGAGGAAGGTTCTATGACAGATGGCTGAAAGATACAGAGGAAGGAAAAGGGAGAAGAAGAAAGATACTAGGGAGCTCAAGAGCGTTAGAGTAATCTGGTGTATTGCTGAGTCAGCTATCACCATTCCTCTCTGGTTTCTTTAGTTCCTCCTGATTCTCAGTTCTGGAGGGAGTAGTTGACTACTGTCTTCCTCCCGTGCTCTAGGACATCCCCATCTCTGCTCCTTCCCTTTTCCTGAATTGTGTACTCTCCAAATCCGTATTTGCTTTTCACTGCCACATTCCTCCCAAGTCTTCTTAGATATTATTCCCACTAAAACAAACTTCTTTTGTCTCAAGACCCCTAGACGTTAAAAGTTATCCCTTTTTCATTAAAGACCAATGCTATCTATTGTATCTCCATCACAAAAATACATCACATAATGGAGGAACATTCTAGTAAGATCCAGGAAAGGCTGCCAACGATGAAACCAAAGAGCACACAGAGAGCATTGATCTTCTTAATTCAATCTGTCTCTTATCTCTTTACATCCATTTAATTAGACATCTCCAGTGTGAAATAAATGGCAGTATTAAATGTAGCAGGGTGCCCTATAAAGATTAGACTTGTTTTCTTATTGCACTTTTCTTTGTTAATGATAGAAATTACTACTCAAATCACAGTATAGGCAGTGGCAGGAATTCATCATGAGAGGTGGCCTTTCTTGCAAGAGTCAATGCTGAGAGAGGAGCCTCTAAAGGGGGAGAGAAATTATCCTCTAAGGAAAAGAAAGAAAAGAAGGACAGACTTTCCTGGAGTGTACATGCAGCAACAGACATCAGAATCAATACTGCCTCCAATACATCTATTTTGTGCCTATCTACAACTGCCTGGAAAATTGACTAAAACCTGCCCATCTAGATTTGTAGACTCTAAGAATGTGACCTTGAGGAACTGCACTGGCAAATTTCTGATTATGCCACTGTCTTCTGAACTCAACCCTTAGCACATAAACACATAAATGTAACAACACTATTGCCTTAACTTTGCATGTCTTGAAATTAACTACATATACACTTATACACAATGGCAAATCAGAGACCTTCCTAAATAGTTTGAGTCCATTTGTGATCATGCCCAAATTCACTATTAATACAAATGATGTATAATATTTTTAATGTATTTTCTTCATTATTTTATGGTTTTCAATGGGAAATTCTAAAAACAAAAATCACTTCAAACATTCATTCATAATGAACTACCAGGGCGATTAAACATGAATAACATATACATGCAATTAGCTATATGTGCTTTAATTTATGCCTATGGAGATAACAAATGAGAATATTTCAATAACAGCCTAGTAAGTTTTTTCATGCAGACATGTGATCTGAATCATTCTGGTCAAATTTTTTCTACAAAAAGCATGAATGTTCCTACAGTTAGAATTATCAAGAATCTTTCATTATACAACCTCCCCTCTTTTTTTTAAGTATATAACTCTTGTGACCATTTTCTAACAATCACTCTAGCATCTCCATAAGCATTTCACTGAGTAAAATTTAATTTAAAAGTTATTCTTCCAAACAAAATAAAAGGAGCCAGCTGCCAAATGCTATGGGAGTTCGGATGTTATAGTGGTTTCTTGAAAGAGGCATAAATTGCCTACAGATTATGGCTTTTTTTCTTTGAAAGGAGCAGATTCCAGAGATAAAATGTTCAGAAGGTTTACTTCATATTTTGTCCTAAAAGAAGCAAGTGCTTGTAGCTTAACAAGACTAAACCCTCACGCAGGTCATCAATATGTAACATTTCCTGTTCCTTTCACAGTACAACTAATCAATAAATACCACAAAGCACATAGTACAATCACACTTAGGTGGAACAGAAGAGGCATAAAATAGTCCACCCACAAAATAACCTCAGTCACCAGAGGAATGATATAATTCTCTGGAAATGAGGAGTACCCTACCTTTCAAATAATTTTCATATCAAGAAATAGAAATTGTTAGAGAAAAAAGGAGACAGGCTTTACAGAAAATTACTAAAAGAAGCAGTGTGTCTATGACATCTACCCAGAAATTTCTATTGTGTTCTGATTTCTATAGACATTTTTAATATCATTGACATACTTCCTCCTTCTCTACAGATCATCAATATTTCTTAACTCCACAATCTAGCACAATCCAATAAATTGCCTCTTTGCAGTACTGTATAAAAATCTCATTCTTACTAGAACATAAGCTCCACTAATAAGGGATATGCTTCTGTTCTGCTCACTGATGTATCATGGGCACCAAAAACAGTGCTTGATGCATAAATAGTGTTGCTTAATGAATGTTTGTTGAGGAATTCACTCCTTCTACCTATTATCTGATTAGGCATAAATTCAGAGTCTGCATTATGTTGTCTGTGTCTGTGGTTCTAATTTTTTTACTTCCAAGGATACCATTTACTATTTATTCACCTTGGATTTCATGTTTTGAACAATTTGATCTACCAATTGGCTTATATTAAGTAACAGTTTTCCATTTGTATAGGTGTGTACACGTGTGTTTTAAATTATTAATCAAAAAATGAGTATGAGAAAAAGAATGTTGCCATATTGAGTGAATATAAAATTCTGCTCAAAACAAGAAACGTGGAGAAGGGTCCAGGTTGCAAGAAGACCCTGCAGGAAGACACCTCCTCCCATGGACACACCAAATCTATACCTACATATAGAACAACTCCTCCTGAAGAAGACCTGCAGGCTGATTGAACAGCTACTGTGTATACATGGACCACATACAAGTGGGTATCAAACACATAGTTACAATATCCATGGGAACCCCACCTCCAATGCAACAACCTGCAGTGGGGAGAGATATTGCTGAGGAGCCCAAGCACAGACTCACCCACCCTGGGACACAGCAAAAAAAACAGTTTAAAGGGCACCTAGACTATATTGCAAAGAAATCCTTTTACTAACCCTAGAGTTTCTGCCAAATGGGCAGGGATCTGCTAGAGCCCTCTCCAGGGTCAGAGGCACCAGTGAGCAACATTGCTTGAGCCCTCCCAGGACTCCCCCCAGCATTGCCTGCTCCAGCTCCAGCTACCCCACCAAGGCACCCTCAGGCACAATGCTCCCCATGGACTGCCCCCAGACCGCACCCACTCTAGACCCAGCTACCTTGCTAAAGTGGCCTTGGGCACACCACTCCCCAGGAACTGCCCCCAGCTCACACCAAATCCAGCTCCAGCTGGCCAAGCCACCAGTCACAAGCAGTCTACACAGGGTATGCTCACACACCAGGCCACTCCTTCAAGACCAGGTGAGGTAGCTGTTTTGCCTAATTCATACAAACAAAAACCGAAAGTCAAACAAAATGAGAGAGGAATATGGTTCAAACAAACAAACAAACAAACAAACAAAAAACAAATCAAACCCCAGGGAAAAAAAACCTAATGAAATGGAGATAAGTAATTTACCTGATAAAGAATTCAAAGACAAGGTCATAGGATGTTCACCAAACTAGAAGAATTAAAGAGCTCAGTGAAAACTCCAACAAAGACTTGGAATAAACAAGAAAGAACCAATCAGAACTGAACAATGCAATAACTAAAATTTAAAAATACACTCGAGCGAATCAAGAGCAGATAAGAGAATACAAAACAATGAATAAGTAATCTGGAAGACAGAGAAAAGGAAATCACCCAATCAGAATAGCCAAAAAAAAAATTTTTTTTTTGAAAATGAGGACAGTTTAAGGGACCTCTGGGACAACATCAAGCATACTAACATTTGCAATATAGGGGTACAAAAAAGAGAAGAAAAAAAGGGACAGAAAAACTATCTGAAGAAATGGCTAAAAATTTCCCTAACTTGGGGAAGGAAACAGACATCCAGGTACAGAAAACAGAAAAAATCCCAAACAAGATGCACCCAAAGAGATTCACACAAAACATTATCTTTAACTTTTGCCATTTTAATTATAATCTTAAAGGCAGGAACAGAAGGCAACTCATCACATACAAGGGAAACCCCATAAGACTATCAGCTGATTTTTTTTCAGCAGAAATTTTACAGGCAAGAAGAGAGTTGCAGGATATATTTAAAGTGTTGTAAGGAAAAAACAAAAACAAAAACAAAATAGTGTACTGTATCCAGCAAGGTTATCATTCAGAATTGAAGGAAAGATGAAGAGTTTCCCAGACAATCAAAACTTAAAGGAGGACTTTCCAAGATGGCGGAGGAGTAAGAGGACATAGAGTTCATCTCTCCCCACAAACACACCAAGAATACATCTACAAATGGAACAATTCTCACAGAGCACCTACTGAACACTAGCAGAGGACCTCAGACACCTAAAAGAACAAGAAAGATCCCCATGTAACCAGGTAGGATGAAAGAAAGACAAAGGGAAAAAGAAGAGGAGAGGAAGCAGGATGGGGCCTGCATCTCTGGTGGAGAGCTGAAGGTGAGGAGAGGTTCCCACATCTGGGAAATCCCCTTACCAGTGGGGAGATCAGCTGGGACAGAAGGGGAGTGTTGGGGGCTCAGAAGAGAGACAACAGCCAGTCTGTGGCAGACAGAACAGAATAATACCTACACAGATGGTCTGTGCCACAGCCGTGCATGCCCCAGCCTGAGACGTGTGTATACCAGTGCGCATGGGGGCTGGGGGCTGGAACGTGGGGTTGGAGAGCAGACTGGGAGAGGAGACTGCTATTGGCTGTGAGGAGAGAACCTGAAGGGATGGGAGTGAGGGGCTCTGCAACCGGGAATGCTCATTGAGAAAGCCTGGACCACCACAGAAGCAAAGCACCATTGTCGAGTGATGTGCAAAGGGCAGGGCCACCATTGAAGCCTCTCTCCTCATGAGCCAGTCCCTGCCTCCACGAGCACTAGGGAGGGCTCCCACCAGAGTGGGCTCATGCACCCCAGCCATTGCCTCCTCTGCCCTCCCTCCCACCCCACCTGGGAAGCATGCTTGCCCAAATTGCCACCTTACAGGCTCACATGTTCTAATTGCTAGCACCCTCCCACTCCAGCACCCTCCCACCTGGGCAGCCTGCTCACCCAGATCACTGCCTTGGCTCTTTCCTGCCTGATGAGCTCATGTGCTCTGGCATCCTCTAGAGCAGACTGTGGTGGGAAGAACACATGCAGGGGTGGGGCTGAAACTACTGCTGAGCCCCAGGGGGTGTGTGACTAGGGAAGAAGAGCTGAAGTCTCTCCTTGCAGCTGCATGAACTACAGAGTTTCATCTCCACTGATGACTTCCTAAATTAAGCACCTGTGAAACATCTAAAAGGACAAGTGCTCCTGCAGCTGGGACAGGTCTGGCTTTAGCAGCTGTGAGCTTTTGGACAAGTACACATGGGGGTTGGGCCAGGACAGAGTCTGAGCTGCCTCCATAGCTCCCACAGTGGGTCCAGGTGCACAACTACTTCAGTCCTGGGACCTGAGCTCAGTGGATTTGTGCTGATGGCCTGGTGAAAACAACACCTGAGAGTCACCAGGGCCAATTGCCAGCATAACCACAGTTAAGGTGGGATTGAGAGCAGTGCCAACAACAGTGTATTTTGTGAGCCCACACAGTGGGCAAAAGGGGACACAACAGAGCACATTCACAGGTGAACAGCTCCAGAGGAGAAATACTCAGTGGCTTCTCTCCCAGTGGGAGTGCTCCAATGCCACCTACCTCACACCACAGACCAGAATCACAGCTAAGAAACAGATCTGGGGGCCTCCAACAACTAGGGAGCAGAGCCCACCCCTGACAGGGAAGTGACAACCACAGAACAAAGGGGAGGCCCCACTCAATATCCAGGGCAGGCTCCGGTCACCACAACACCAGTCAAACTGTCTATCAAGGGGATAAAGGCACAAGCCTCTGGACCAAACTCACCCACCAGGGGGCAGACACCAGAAGCAAGATGAACTACAATCCTGCAGTCTGTGGAAAGGAGACCATAGACCCAGTAAGTTAGACAAAATGAGATGACAAAGAAATACGTTACAGATGAAGGAGCAAGATAAAAACTTACAAGAACAACTAAATGAGGAGGAGAAAGGCAATCTACCTGAAAAAGAATTCAGAGTAATGATAGTAAAGATGATCCAAGATCTTGGAAAAAGAATGGAGGTGCAGATCAAGAAGATACAAGAAAGGTTCAACAAAGACCTAGAAGAATTAAAGAACAAACAAACAGAGATGAACAATACAGTAACTGAAACGAAAAATACTGTAGAAGGAATTAATAGCAAAATAACTGAGGCAGAAGAACAGATAAGTAAGCTGGAAGACAGAATGGTGGAAATCACTGTGGTGGAACAGAATAAAGAAAAAAGATGAAAAGAAATGAGGACAGTCTCAGAGACCTCTGGGACAACATTTAAGGCACCAACATTCAAATTATAGGGGTCGCAGATGAAGAATAAAAAGAGAAAGTGCCTGAGAAATATACTTGAAGAAATTATAGTTGAAAACTTCCCTAACATGGAAAAGGAAATAGTCACCCAAGTCCAGGAAGTGCACAGAGTCCCATACAGGATAAACCCAAGGAGGAACACATCAAGACACATATTAGTCAGACTAACAAATTTAAATACAAAGAAAAAATATTAAAAGCAGCAAGGGAAAAGAAAAATAACATACAAGGGAATCCCCATAAGGTTAACAGTTGATTTTTCAGCAGAAACTGCAAGCCAAAGGGGTCTGGCATGATATATTTAAAGTGATGAAATGGAAAAACCTACAACCAAAAATACTCTACCCAGCAAGGCTCTCATTTAGATTTGACAGAGAAATCAAAAGATTTACAGATAATCAAAAGCTAAAAGAATTCAGGATCACCAAACCAGTTTTACAACAAATGCTAAAGGAACTTCTCTAGGCAAAGGAAAAAAAGAAAAAAAAAAAAAAGAGGTCACAATTAGAAACAAGAAAATCACAAATGGGAAAGCTCACTGGTAAAGGCAAACATACAGTAAAAGCAGGAAATCATCCATACACAAACATGATATCAAAACCAGCAAGAGTGAGAAGAGTACAAATACAGGAAAAGGGAACTGCATTTGAAATTAAGAGACAAGCAACTTAAAACAACCTTGTATATACATATGGACTGCTTTATCAAAACCTCATGGGAAATGCAAACCAAAAAACTACAATAGATACACACACAAAAAAGAAAAAGCAACCCAAACACAACACTAAAGATGGTCATCAAACCACAAGAGAAAAGAACAAAAGAGGAAGGGAAGAAAAAAGATCTGCAAAAGCAAACCCAAAACAATTAAGAAAATGGCAATAGGAACATACATATCCATAATTACCTTAAATGTAAATGGACTAAATGCTCTAACCAAAAGACATACACTGGCTGAATGGATACAAAAACAAGACCTGTATGTATGTATGCTGTCTACAAGAGACCCACTTCAAACCTAGGGACACATACAGACTGAAAGTGAGTGGATAGAAAAAGATATTTCATGCAAATGAAAATCAAAAGAAAGCTGGAGTAGCAATACTCATATCAGACAAAATAGACTTTAAAATAAAGACTGTTACAAGAGACAAAGATGGACACCACATAATGATCAAGAGATCAAAGCAAGAAGAAGATATAACAATTGTAAATATATATGCACCCAACATAGGGGCACCTCAAAATATAAGGCAAATGCTAAAAACCATAAAAGGGGAAATTGACAGTAACACAATAAGAGTGGGGGACTTTAACATCCCACTTACATCAATGGACAGATCATCCAGACAGAAAATTAATAAGGAAAAACAAGCCTTAAATGACACATTAAACCAGATAGAATTAATTGATATTTATAGGACATTCCATCTGAAAGCAGCAGAATACAGTTTCTTCTCAATGCTCATAGAACATTCTCCAGGATAGATCATATCTTGGGTCACAAATCAAGCCTTGATAAATTTAAGAAAACTGAAATCGTATCAAGCATCTTTTCCAACCACAACACTATGAGATTAGAAATCAATTACAGGAAAAAACTGAAAAAAACTCAAACACATGGGGACTAAACAATATGCTACTAAATAACCAAGAGACCACTGAAGACATCAAAGAGGAAATCAAAAAATACCTAGAGACTAGGGACAATGAAAACATGACAATCCAAAACCTATGGGATGTAATGAAAGCAGTTCTAAGAGGGAAGTATATAGCAATACAATCTTACATCAAGCAACAGAAGAACCTCAAATAAACAACTAACGTTACACCTAAAGCAACTAGAGAAAGAAGAACCAACAAAACCCAAAGTTAGTAGAAGGAAAGAAATCATAAGGATCAGAACAGAAATAAATGAAATAGAGATGAAAACAATAGCAAAGATCAATGAAACTAAAAGCTGGTTCTTTGAGAAGATAAACAAAATCGATAAACCTTTAACCAGACTCATCAAGAACAAAAGGGAGAGGACTCAAATCAATAAAAGTAGAAATGAAAAATGAGAAGTTACAATGGACACCACTGAAATATTAGGTTGGCCAAAAAGTTCGTTCTGGTTTTTCCATACCATCTTACGGAAAAACCCAAACAAACTTTTGGCCAACCCAATACAAAGGATCATAAGGGACTACTACAAGCAACAGTATACTAATAAAATAGACAACCTAGAAGAAATGGACAAATACTTAGAAAAGGTATAACCTCCAACTCTGAACGTGGAAGAAATAAAAAATATGAACAGATGAATCACAAGTAATGAAATTGAAACTGTAATTTAAAAACTCCCAAGGAACAAAAGTTGAGGACCAGATGGCTTCACAGGTGAATTCTATCAAACATTTAGAGAAGATTTAACACCTACCTTCTCAAAGTCTTCCAGAAAACTGCAGAGAAAGGAACGCTTCCAAGCTCAATCTACGAGGCCACATTCACACTGATACCAAAACCAGACGAAGATATCACACACAAAAAAAGACAATACAGGCCAATATCACTGGTGAACATAGATGCAAAAATCCACAACAAAATACTAGCAAACCGAATCCAACAACACATTAAAAGGATCATATACCATGATCAAGTGGGATTTATCCCAGGGGTGCAAGGACTTTTCAGTATTTGCAAATCAATCAGTGTGATACACCACATCAACAAATTGAATAATAAAAACCATATGATCATCTCAATAGCTGCAGAAAACACTTTTGAGAAAATTCAACACCCATTTATGAAAAAAACTCTCCAGAAAGTGGGCATAGAGGGAACCTACCTCAACATAATAAAGGCCATATATGACAAACCCACAGCAAATATTATTCTCAATGGTGAAAAACTGAAAGCATTTCCTCAAAACCAGGAACAAGACAAGGATGTCTGCTCTTATTCAACATAGTTTTGGAAGTCCTAGCCACAGCAATCAGAGAAGAAAAAGAAATAAAAGGAATCCAAATTGGAAAAGAAGTAAAACTGTCACTGTTTGCAGATGACATGACACTATACATAGAAAATCTTAAAGATGTTACCAGAAAACTACTAGAGCTCATCAATGAACTTAGTAAAATTGTAGGATACAAAATTAATGCACAGAAATCTCTTGCATTCCTATACACTACCAATGAAAGATGAGAAAGAAAAATCAAGGAAACAATCCCATTTTCCATTGCATCAAAAAGAATAAAATACCTAGGAATAAACCTACCTAAAGAGATAAAACACCTGTACTCTGAAAACTATAAGATGCTAATGAAAGAAACCAAAGATGACACAAACAGATGGAAAGATATATCATGTTCTTGGATTGCAAGAATCAATGTTGTAAAAATGACTATACTACCCAAAAAAATCTACAGATTCCAACTGGTGTGAGAAAAAGAATAGAAAAAAATCTTTAAAAAATTTAAAAAAAAATTATACTATATCACATCCATTTTAAAAGGGGGGTTCATTGGAACTTCTTGATCATAACATATAATTAAAAGTTTACTATATTTTTGGGTATGATGAGAATAATTTTTGTACATTTGTAGCCTTTAAATGGTTATTTAATGGAACTGCAAATGTATTTTCTAAAAAAACCTTGAAAGAAAGAAAAGAGAGAGAAAGAAAAGAAAGAAAGAAAGAAAGAAAGAAAGAAAAGAAAGAAGGAAAGAAGGAAAGAAGGAAAGAAGGAAAGAAGGAAAGAAAGAAAGAAAGAAAGAAAGAAAGAAAGAAAGAAAGAAAGAAAGAAAGAAAGAAAGAAAGAAAGGAGGGAGGCAGGCAAAGAAAAGAGCCCACAACTGGAAATAAGAAAATATACAGAAGGAAAAAAATGTCACTGGTAAAGGCAAATATATAGTAAAACCAGTGGATTAGCTACTTAAAAAGCTAGTATGCAGGTTAAAAGACAAAAGTTATACAATCACCTATAACTACAGCATGTATTTAAGGAATACACAAAATAAAAAGATGTAAAATATGGCATTGAAACATAAAGCATGGGACAGATTAAAAATGCATTGTTTCTAGAATGCCTTCAAATTTCAGTGACTGTCAGCTTAAAATATTAGATGGCTATATATACAGGTCCATATATATGAACCTCATGGTAACCACAAACCAAAAAAACTATAATGGATACACAAAAAAGTAAAGAGAAAGAAATCCAAACACAAAACTAAAAGAATCCTTCAAACCACAAGTGAAGATACCAAAAGAAGACGAAAAGAATAAAGAACTATAAAAACAATCAGAAAACAAGTGACAAAATGGCAATAAGTACATAGCTATCACATATCATTTTAAACATAAGTGGACTAAATGTTCCGATCAGAAACTTAAGGTAGCTAAATGGATAAAGGAAAACAAAACTAATGTATATACTGCCTACAAGAGACTCACTTCAGATCTAAAGACACAAATAGGCCAAACGTAAAAGGATGGGAAAAAAGTTACTCCGTTCAAATGGACTATAAAAGAAAGCTGGGGTAGCAACACTCATATCGGATGAAATAGCCTTTAAAACAAAGACTATAAAAAAGACAAGGAAGGACATTATATAAAGATAAAGGGGTTAATCCAACAAGAGAATATGACATTTAAAATTTTTTATGCACCCAACATAGGGGCACATCAATATATAAAGCAAATATTAACAGAATCAAAAAGAGATATAGACAGCAATATAATAATAGTAGGGGACTTTAATACCCCACTTACATCAGTGAATAGATGATCCAGACAGAAAATCAATAAGGCAACACTGGCATTAAACGACACATTAAACCAAATGGACTTAATAGATATTTTTAGAACATATCATCCCAAAACAGCTGAATACATGTACTTTTCAAGTGCATGTTGAACATTCTCCAAGATAGATCACATATTAGGCCACAAGATAAATCTCAATAAATATAAGAAGATTAAAATAGTGTCAAACATTCTTTTGACCAGAACAGTATGAAACTAGAAATCAAACACAAGAAAAAAACACAAACATGTGGATACTAAACAACTTGCTCATTTATTATAACCAATGAGTTAATGAGCAAATCAAAGAGGAAATCAAAAACTATCCTGAGACAAATGAAAATAGAAACACAACTGTCCAGAATCTATGGGACAAAGTAAAAGCAGTCCTAAGAGGGAAGTTCATAGAGAAACAGGCCTACACCTAAAGAAACAAGAAAAATCTCAAACTACCTAAATGTACATTTAAAGTAAAGAACAAGCAAAGTCCAAAGTTATTAGAAGGAAGGAAATAAAAAAGATCGGAGCAGAAAAAACTAAAAGAGACTAAAAAATTAAACAGTAGAAAAGATCAATGAAACTAAGAGTTGGTTTTTTGAAAAGATAAACAAAATCGACAAACGATTAGCCAGAGTCATCAAGAAAAAAGAAAACCCAAATAAATAGATCAGAAAAGAGAAGTTACAACTGACACCACAGAAATACAAATGATCATAAGAGATTACTATGACCAATTATACACTAATAAAATGGACAACAGAGACAAAATGGATAAATTCTTAGAAATACATCCTCTAAGACTGAATCATGATGAAATAGAAAATCTGAATAGACTTTCTAGTATTACTAGTAACAAAATTGAATCAGTAATCAAAAACCTGCCCCCCCCCCCCCACACAAAGAAGTTCAGAACCAGACAGCTATACAGGTTAATTCTACCAAACATTTAAAGAAGAGTTAACACCTATTATTCTCAAATTATTCCAAACAATTAAAGAGGAAGGAACACTTCTAAATTCACTTTACAAGGCCAGCATAGCCCTGATACCAAAACCAGACAAAAATACTACAAAAAGAGAAAATTACAGGCCAATAAGCACTAATGAACATAGATGCAAAATCCTCAACAAAATTTTAGCAAAGTGAATTCAACAATACATTAAAAGTATCATATACCATGATCAAATGGGATTCATTCCAGGGATGCAAGGATGGTTTAACATCTGTAAATCAATCAATGTGATATACCATATTAACAAAACAAAGGCTAAAAATCATATGATCATGTCAATAGATGCAAAAAGAGCATCTGACAAAATTCAACATCCATTTATGATAAAAACTCTCAACAAAGTGGGTATAGAGGAAACATATCCCAAATTAATAAAGCCATATAAAACAAACCCACAGCTAACATCATACTCAATGGTGAAAAGTTGAAAGCTTTTCCCTAAGATTAGGAAAAAGACAAGCATGCCCACTCTTGCCACTTTTATTCAACATAGTACTGGATTGCTAAACATAGCAATCAAACAAGAAAAAGAAATTAAAGGCATCCAAATTGGAAAGGAAAATATAAAATTGTCACTATTTGAAGATGACATGATACTATATATAGAGAACCCCAAGACTTTACCAAGCGAATTATTAGAACAATAAATGAATTCAGTAAAGTTGCAAGATTCAAAATTGATACATAGAAATTTCTGGCATTTCTGTACACTAATAAAAGAGAAATGAAGGAAACAATCTCATTCACTATTGCATAAAAAAAAATAGCTAGGAATTTAAAAAGGAGTACAGTTCTCAAACCTGTACTCTAAAGGCTATAAGACCTTGTGGAAAGAAACTGAAAATGACACAAATAAATGGAAAGATAGACCATGATCATGGATTGGAAGAATTAATATTAAAATGTCCATACTACCCAAAGCAATCTACAGATTTAATATAATCTCTATCAAAATACCAATGGCATTTTTCATAGGACTATAACAAATAATCCTAAAATTTGAATGGAACCAAAAAAGACCCCAAATAGCCAAATAATTCTTTTTTTTAAATTGGAGTATAGTTGCTTTACAATGTTTTGTTAGTTTCTGTTGTACAACGAAGTGAATCAGCTATATGTATAAATATATCTCCTCCCTCTTGGACGTCCCTCCCACTCCCCACCCATCCCACCCATCTAGGTCATCACACAGCACCAAGCTGATCTCCCTGTCCTATACAGCAAGTTCCCACTAGCTATCTATTTTACACATGGTAGTGTATTTATGTCAATCCTAATCTCCCAATTCATCCCAGCCTCCCCTTCCCACTATGTGTCCACATGTCCATTCTGCACGTTTGCATCTCTGTTCCTGCCCTGCAAATATGTTCATCTGTACCATTTTTCTCGATTCTACATATATACATTAATATACATTTGTTTTTCTCTTTCTGACTTACTTCACTCTGTATGACAGACTCTAGGTCCATCTACATCTCTACAAATGACCCAATTTCATTTCTTTTTATGGGTAAGTAATATTCCACTGTATATATGTACCACATTTTCTTTATCCATTCATCTGTCAATGGACATTTAGGTTGTTTCCATGTCCTGGCTCTTGTAAATAGTGCTGCAATGAACGTTGGAGTACATGTGTCTATTTGAATTATGGTTTCCTCTTGAAAACAAAGAACAAAGGTGGAAGTATTATTCTTCCAGGCTTGAACTTATACAATAAGGCTACAGTAGTCAAAACCATGTGGAACTGGCACAAAAACAGACAGATAGATGAATGGAAGAGTAGACAGAGTCCAGAAATAAACCCATGCTCATATGATTAATTAATCTATGACAGAGAGAGGAGGCAAGAATATACAATGGGGAAAAGGCTGTCTCTTCAATAACTGGTATTAGGAAAACTGGACAGCTACATGCAAAAGAATGAATTTGGACCACTTTCATACACCATGTACAAAAATAAACTCAAAATGAATTAAAGACTTAAATGTAAGTCCTAAAACCATAAAACTTCTAGAAGAAAACGTAAGCAGTAACCTCTCTGACATCAGTCTTAGCAATATTTTTTTAGATATGTCCCCTCAGGCAAGGGCAACAAAAGCAAAAAGAAACAAATGAGACTATATCAAACTAAAAAGCTTTTGCACAGTAAAGAAAACCACTAATAAAATAAAAAGGCAATCTACTGAATGGGAAAAGGTATTTACAAATGATATATCCAATAAGGGGTTGATATTCAAAACATATAAAGAATTCACACAACTCAATATCAAAAAAACACAAACAAACAACCTAATTAAAAAATGGGCAGAGGACCTGAATAAACATTTTTCCAAATAAGACAAATAGCCAACCAATATATGAAAAGGTATTCAACATCACTAATCATCAGAGAAATACAAATCAAAACCACAATGAGATACCATCTCACACCTGTCAGAATGGCTATTATCAAAAGAGACAACAAAAAACAAGTGTTATCAAGGATGTAGAGAAAAGGGAATCCTTGTGTACTATTGGCAGCAATGTAAATTGGTACAGCCAACATAAAAAACAGTACAGAGTTTCCTCAAAAAACAAACAATAGAACTAACATATGATCCAGCAATTCCACTTCTGGGTACTTATCAAAAAAAATGAAAACACTAAGTCAAAAAGATATGTACGTCTATGTTCATTGCATCATTATTTACAATAGTTAAGATATGGAAGCAACTTGTGTCCATCAATAGATGAATGTATAAGGAAGATATGGAATATATACACAATAGAATATTATTCAGCCATAAAAAAATAATGAAATCTGGCCATTTGCATCAGTTTGGATGGTCCTGGAGGATATCACAATATCCTAAGTCAGACAGAGAAAAACAAACACTGTATGATCTCATTTGTATGTAGAATCTAAAAAACAAAACAAAACAAAGGAGAAACAGACTCACAGATACAGAGAACAAACTGGTGGTTGCCAAAGGGGAAGGGGGTGGAGGGATGAACAAAATAGGTGAAGGGGGATTAAGAGGTACAAACTTCCAGCTATAAAATAAGTAAGTCACAGGGACATAATGTACACACAGGGTATATAGTCAATAATACTGTAACAACTTTGTATGGTGACAGATGGTAACTGGTCATATTATAGTGATAATTTCATAATGTATAAAGCTATGGAATCACTATGTTGTATAATACCTGAAACTAATATAATATTGTATATTAATTATAATTTAAAAAAAACACACAAGAAATGTGGGTCAATAGCCCTTGTTGCCTTGT
Source organism: Balaenoptera acutorostrata (assembly GCF_949987535.1). Taxonomy (NCBI): domain Eukaryota; kingdom Metazoa; phylum Chordata; class Mammalia; order Artiodactyla; family Balaenopteridae; genus Balaenoptera; species Balaenoptera acutorostrata. The sequence continues at coordinate 49,468,631 of NC_080075.1, read as the reverse complement.
CATGAGTAAATTAATGATTCCTATTAATTAGACTTTTTGAAGTCATGAGACTATTTCATGGATTTTGCTACTTAGATGGCTCTGTGAGCTTGGGAGCCATTGGTCTATGTCAGTGAATCAGAAACATTATACATATGAAAATACATATATTACATATATACACACAGGCATCTATGTATACATACATTTATGTATATATGCATACATATATGTACTTATGCATACTAGATTTAACTAGTTTATTCATACTGAGAGAGAACAGGAAAGTTATGTGCAGTGTTTTCCTTGCCTTCATGGAGAATATGAGTTCATAAAATAGCAATAATAAAAGAAGTCATAAATTGGGTCTAGTATTAATGTCAGTTAGCATCCCAATGACATAATGACTATGGCAAAACACTTAAATTTTATTGACATCAATAGCTATTATCAAGCCAGTTTTACTGATGTTGTAATCAAGAGGGCTGAATTTCACAAAGCTCCCAGTAATTGACAATACCATGTCAGAAAGTCTCTGGAATAGGTTGACTGCACACAAGTATATAAAATACTATCAGTTCTAGTATAAAATACTATACTAGCTCACAGAGATCTTATTCTGGTATAATTGGTCAAAGCTAATAAAAAATGTTTACTGAGCAAAAACTATGAATCAAATCTCTATTAGAAATTATGGGGAAGACTTCCCTGGTGGCACAGTGGTTAAGAATCCGCCTGCCAATGCAGGGGACACGGGTTCGAGCCCTGGTCCGGGAAGATTCCACATGCCGCAGAGCAACTAAGCCCGTGCACCAAAACTACTGAGCCTGTGCTCTAGAGCCCGCAAGCCACAACTACTGAGCCCACGTGCCACAACTACTGAAGCCTGTGTGCCTAGAGCCTGTGCTCCGCAACAAGAGAAGCCACTGCAATGAAGAGTAGCCCTCGCTCGCCACAACTAGAGAAAAGCCCGTGCACAGCAACAAAGACCCAACGCAGCCAAAAATAAATAAATTTATAAAAAAAAAAAAAAAAAAGAAAGAAATTATGGGGCATAAACAAGGAGTAGACATCATGGTCTCATCTCAAGTTGGTATGATCTGGTTGAGGAAACAGGAAAGTCCTGCATGAAGAATGTAGTGCTTGTCTTCCCCCCATAGTTTCCCCTGACACCCCTACTTGAGATCCCCTCTCCATCCATTGCCTAGTTAAAACCTATCTCCTCCCTTTTCCATTCCACTTAATGCCATTCTTAATGCCATCAGTGTAGGTGACCTGAAACTCAAATCTGACCATGTCACTCCCTTGCCTAAAGCATTTCAATGCCTATTTTATTACTAATTCCTTAGCACTGACATAAGTCCCTAGAAAACTTAGTTCCTCTCTTATCTATAAACTAATTTCCTAAGGCTCCTCATTTTCCTTTTTGTGAATTTTATTTTACTTGTTACTGTTTATTTAGCTATGGGATATATATCCTACCTCCAAACCAGGGTTCCTAATTAAACCTTGCTATCATGTCTTATAGCACTGTTCTGATCTGCTGAGCAAGAGTAACTTTAATTCAATCTCTTTTTCTGGACCTACATGATACTATAGCTATTACGATGGTTTAGGGTATGATGACTGTAAGCTTCTCACTGGAAATACAAGCTCTTTGAGGACAGCAACTGAAAAACCTCCTTGTAGTAATTGTCTATACTCAATTATCAGCATGTCAATAGATAATAGTTTTCGATACCTGAGAATCATAAATTCATAGAATTACATATTTCAGAGTAATTTTAAGAATTATTTGTTTCAAACTTGTTTTGCAGATAAAGAAACTGAGATCCAGAAATGTAAGTGATTTGACCAAAGTGACAATTACTTATGAGCAAGGTTTGGAGGAGTAGAGACTCACTCTTAAATATCAGTCTTAAGTAGAAGTCACAATTTTTATTACAGGGAAACAAAGAGATGATAGATTAGATAGATAGATAGATAGATAGATAGATAGATAGATAGATAGATAGATAGGGATAACATAAGGATACAGTTTACTAGAAGGGACAGGAATGCAGTGCTGCTAATTACTAGTTATAATTATGGCTTTAAACAATTCATAAGCTCAAAATCAATTATGCGTTAAGCTTCAGCTAAAAGATAATACTAGATTATAGAGAAATTTTATAAAATTACAATACTACTGAATCAGGATAGGACAACAGATTCATTTAGTACTTCAGGTGTCAAATTATCAACTCCTACTTAATCCACCAGCAGTTCCTGGCAAATGCTACTGGCAGAGTCCAAAGAAATAAGACTAGTCATGTAACATTAAAATCTTTGGATAAAAAACCTTGAGAGTCCTAATATAAGAAAAACTCCTTATCAATCAATTATAAGCTGTAATCTCAACCCCAGCTCCAGCAGGGGGCCTTACACCTCCTTCCTCACAGAATTTTCCACATATCAGCAACTTGCAAAGATCACTGAGCAAAGAACAACCAGACAATATTTCAGAGATGTGAGTATGGGCTAATGACATAAAAAGTCAGATGAATGATCCCCACCATGCCCTGTTATTTAGAGAAAATCTCAGGAACAAAGGGATGTAGGGTTAGAAGTTCCAAACTGGCTGACAGGATTATTTTCTTCATCCTGACAAGACAGCAGGGCACTGCACAGCTCTGGGACACATGTTGTATGGCATGATCTATGTGCACGGCTTGCCTGGAATTGTGCACTGCTCAGGAGCTGGCAAGGGACTCTGAGAAAGGCTCTCAAATGGAGAATCATTTCAATTCTAGAAAAGAGGCTTTCAGAAATCCCACTTCCCCCATTTACCTGAGAGAATTGAAATCAGAATCTCAAAAAGATACTAACACTCCTGTGTTCATTACAGCACTAGTCACAACACAAGAAGCAGAAGATACAGAAACAACTTCAGTGTCCTTCAACAGATAAATGGATAAAGAAAATGTGGTATACATGTACAATGGAATATTATTTAGCTTTTAAAAAGAAGGAAAATTCTGCAACATGTGACAGCATACATGAACCTTGAGGACATTATGCTAAGTAAAATAAGCCAGTCACAGAAAGACAGATACTGCATGATTCCACTTATATAAATTATCTAAAATAATCAAATGCATAGACTCAGAGAGTGGAATGGTGGTTGTCAGGGGCTGGGGGAAGGAGAAATGAGGCGTTACTAATCAATAGGCATAAAGTTTCAGTTAAGTAAGATGAATACATTCTAGAACTCTGTTGTACAACATTTTACCTATAGTCAACTATACTGTATTACACACTTAAAAATTGGTTAAGAGGTATATCTCAAGCTGTGTTCTTACCATAATAAAAATTTAACTTCTATCCCTTGAGTCTGTAAACGTAAATCCTTACCTGCTACACTTTAGTACTAAAATGATTTTTGAACTGTTCTGACTATGTCATCATAAAATCAGTATATACTATGACCTACAAATGGGCCCAAGTCACTCTCTAAGCCTCTGCCAGCCACAATGCTGCCTTCCAGACAGGTCACGCTATTTGGACTGAATGAGAGCTCAGCATCAGAAGTAGACATAGCTTAAGTGTGTTTCCAAACACAATATTGGACCCACCACAACTGGAAGGAAACAGTGGTACTAATTTTTTCCATCAGCTCCAAGAAACTGACGCTGTGTTGGCTTACTGTGACCCAGGGGAGAGAGATTCAAATGCCCATGTTTACCTTGAACTGCTTCTAAAACTCCATTTCCAGTTATTTAACAAGTCTAGTTCATTAGTCTAGCATGGAACATCGATCCTGGATTGTCCATAAACATGGGCATACCTCCCTTTGCGTTTGTCCTCTCTGTGCACTGTGCAGAGGCGGCTCTCTCCTCTGCTATTTTCTATTCCTGCGCTGCTGGATCTGTTACTTTAAACGTACATGAAAAACAGTTGATTTGCTATCCTTCTCTTCTTAAAGGCACTTCAAAGTCATTACTTTATGGAAGTTACCATATAAATCTACTCTCTTGTTACTCTTCTGAATACCTTCTTCTTTAACTGTGTGGCCTTTCCTAATCTTCCACGCCATGTTGAAAAGTATCCTCTACTGATAATGTGCTATTGATTGATCTGCACTAGTCTATTCCAGGCCCCTTATAAATCTTACTTGGAATAATAAAAGTATAAGATTGTTTCCTGAATATATTACATTTAATCTAAAATTTAACTCATTTCTCCATTTTCATCAATCTATTTCTTCAAGTTTAAAAACATTTCAATTTAACTGCCGCAAAATGGCAACAAGAACTATTTCATTATCCCCAGATGTGATGTTTCAATTCAATATTTTGCTTTTTACATTAATAAACACTTTCAAGTAATTATTTTAAGGCTAAATAAAATCTTTTCTAAATTTCTATTATTTTGGACCTCAAATTTTCTATCATATGTCCTTACTTTTATTGTGTTTCAATGCTGTGTTCATCATCCAGTTTTCTCACAGCAGTATGTTAATATACATTCTTAATTGTATTTTTCTCATTTAAAACACTGATAGCATTATTTTTGTGCAAGTGCAACAGTAAGGATGATACAGAGCTTTCTCGTTAGATTTATATTATCCTTCTGCATTTACAGTTAGCTTGGACTTAAAATTCTACATTTAATAAATTAACCAGAAATATTCAAATCTTAATGGCATAAGATACTCAGAAGTATTCCTTTTAAGTGGATAATAGCATTTACGTAACTCCTAGTTCTTTAAGAGGAGAAACAAAGGTAACCAACAAACTACATTATATGATATCCTATATTATTTCCTTCAACTCCTTAAGCAAATCCACTGATATTGATATATCTTTTTTTTTTTTTTTTGGAGTGTAATTACTTTACAATATTGTGTTAGTTTCTGCCGCACAGAGAAGTGAATCAGCCATACACATACACACATCCCCTCCCTCTTGGACATCCCTCTCCGCCTCCACCCCATCCCACCCAAATAGGCAATCACAGAGCACCGAGCTGAGCTCCCTGTGCTATACAGCAGGTTCCCACTCGCTATCTATTTTACACATGGTAGCGTATTTATGTCAAACCTAATCTCCCAATTCATCCTACCCTCTCCTTCCCCCCCCCCCCGTATCCACACATCCTTTCTCTACATCTGCCTTTCTATTCCTGCCCTGCAAATAGCTTCATCTGTACCATTTTTCTAGATTCCACATATATATGTTAATATACGATATTTGTTCTATATCTTTTAAGGCTTATTGCTGAAACAGAAATTTTAGAGGAACAAAATTCCATAAGCCCTACTATTTTTCATTCACTATACAGTAATTACTGACCAGAGTTGTATAGTGTTGAAGAACATGAGCTTGAAGTTAGATGTGCCTGAATCGAAGTGTTAGCTCTCTCTCTTACTAGCTATGAAACTATAAATCAACCTAAAACTTTAGTTTTTCATCAATGAAATGGGGAAATGGTATTATCTACCTTATAAGATTACTGAAAGGATTAAATAAAATGATATATGCAATGAAATATTATATATACTAAGGAATAAGTACTAATTAAAATAGTTTATATTTCTAAATGAATTTCAAAACATGCCTTCCAAAATATTCTTAAGGCTATATTGAAAATTAGTAATGGAGGGCTAATTTTCAGGGTGATAATTTTCACAACATTAGGATTTCTCTCTTCAAAAACCCACCACATGAAGAACAGTATGACTTTCATTTAAGTATTATGTTGCCTTTCACTACTTCTAATGTCAAATGTGCTATTCAGTTTTACATCTTTCAGCAAATTTTATTGCAAGCCACCATAGCCAGAAACATACAACAAAGCTTTCACACTTACCAACCACATATTTAGTGGTTCAGCATAAATTAGACACACCTCTAACAAAATAATTTTAGTTGAATTACTATGACATCCTTTTAAAATCTAAAGCTGGAACCCAGGGTGAATGGTTTATAGTTTCCAGGACATTTTATTCCATATTTTCAAACTTCAGCACTGTAATTGAAGTCATTTTAATGACAAATATTGCTAGATAGGTTCAACTAGTTTATTATCAATGTTTTACCTCAATGCTATCATTGAGAAATAATCGCTGTTTTAGAGCCATCCACTATCTCAATTTCAGCTTTTGAAAAATGTTAAAACATAGCATGATACAAAGTGCTATATGAAGCCAATAATATTTCAATGACTATAATTTTAAAGTCTCTTCTTCATTAACAAGTATAATCTTAAAAGTATCCTTCTGTTCTACATATCACTAATTTGATCTGGCTCATCTCATTACTCTGAATTGTTGCTGCCTGATTATAATCAATTGTTGCTACGTGTAATCAACTTGACATATCAATGGTGCTCTGTCATTATAAAAGTTCAGAACCAAAGCTCCAGAAGTGCAAGATTTTTGTTCATTATAGTCCTAAGACTATGGGCTAAAACTATAAATTGTCCGGAAGAAAACAGAAAGAAAAGCTTCATGATGATGGGACAGGCTGGGATTTAATAAGTAGTCCTGGAAAAGGATAGATCATAAAAGAAAAACTTGATAAATTAGATCTCATACCAAAAAAATGACAAGATGCACATGAAAAGAATGAAAAGCTCTAAAGTAGAAGAAAATAATCGCATTACATGTAAATGACAGATACTTATATCCAGACTACATAAAGAACTCTATTTAATAAGAACACAACTAACCCATTAAAAATTGGCAAAATTTGAATAGACACTTATCAAAGAAAATATACAAAAAGATGCTCAACATCATTAGTCATCAGGTAAGTGCAAATTAACACTACAATGAGATACCACAAAAACACACCTTAGAGTGACTAAAATTAACCTGTCTGACAACACTGTGGATTGCTGTGGAGCAAGTGGAGCTCCCATTCATTGCTGGCAGGACTGCAAAATGGCACCACCACTTTAGAAAAGAGTTTGACAGTTTCTTACCATAGCTAGATATGTATTCACCCTCTACAGCGCAGCAATCCTTTTCCTAAGCATTTACCAAATAAATGAAACCTATGCTCAAACGAGACTTGTACTTAAATTTTGATAGCAGCTCTATTTGTAATGGCCTTAAACTGGAAACATCCCAAATGTCCATCAACAGGAGAATGAACTTATTTTTTTAATATCCATACAATAGAATACTACTTAGAAACTTAAAAGAAGCAACTGTTGAATCAAAAACACAACACAAATAAACCTAAAATCTTCTGCTAAGTGAAAGAAGCCAGATACAAAAGACTACATATTATGCAATCCCTAGATGAACCTCTAAAGAAAACAAGTATGACTAAAAGAAATAAGGTGGGCATAGAGGGTTTGAATCAGAAGGCACACCAGGTAACTCTTTGAAGTGATGGATATTTTCCATATTTTTATTGGGCTGATGATTTCCCTGGTGTGTAAATTTTCCTAAAATTTATCTAAATGTACACTTTCAATGGGTACATTATATTTTATGTAAATTATACCTCAATAAATTGATTTTTAAATGGGGTTAGAGCGAGCATTATTGCTTATCAGTATACCATAGTCATTAAGAAAAAGGGCTTTAGAGTTAAATTGGATCATATTTGAGTTAGGATGCCAGCCTTTAAAGTTTTTTGGCCTTGAACATGTTAGTTAATGTATTTAAATTTTGTTTAAATATAAGTAATAGTAGATATCACATATATCTGTGGTAAATATAGAAAGATATAATCATGAACTGACTTGGCACTGTCAGTTATAGTCAATAAATGGTTACTATATCAATAATAATGCCATTATTATCCTCCTCCTCATCATCTAAAAGCCTTCAGGAAATTTAAAATTAAACCGTATTTAAAAAATATAAAACCTTCATACCTTCAATATTATCACTCTTCTCACAACAGGAGTAATAGATGGTTAGTGTTTCTACTCAGAGTGAATATGTGAGTGGCAGACACTTTCTGGATTTAAAATATTGTCTTCTGGGAAGCTGGAGCTATTTCCTAAAGTTATAAAATCTGACTTCCACTCTGTGGAAATCAATCCTGAATTACATGACAATAGTTCTACTTTTTAACTTAAACTCCTCAGACTAGAATTTTGTAATTTCTTAAGAATAAATGCTTTACAATTATGATTAAGTACCACTCACTTTGAAAAGAGCCAAACTTGAATTTTTATTATCATGAATTGCCAAATTGGGAAACTCATATAAAAGATGGTAAATGCACAAATAATTTTTTCTTTCTGCCTCCATATTTTCTTTTGGTGAATATTAAGAGTGAATAAGTTTGCAGTTAGATCTCCACGTGGTTTAATGATTCTGTCTATTCTCCATAATTATTCATAAGCTATGAAGAGCTGACTCCAGATTTACCTGATTGAAGAAGTCTCCCCTGATTCAATTCTCACACAGTGTCCCAAATGACACAGGAATTTATTTCTCCATTTGTTGCTGTAGTTTCAAATATTCAATGTGATGCTTAGCCTCTCTACTGCAGGATGACTCTTGAGGAAGACCACAGGGAAACCGATGTCTTAATGGAAATTATGCTTGCAGGCATCTGTTGCCAGCCGGAGGTAGGGTGGCAGAACTTATTTTGAAAGCCAGAAACAACAACTCCAATCATCGTCTCAGAAGAGCCAAGCCTCATTTATTTAAGTTTCTTTAAGTCTAGCCTCCTAAGATTGCTCAAGACAAACCATCATTTTATGGGCATATCTGTATTCTCAGTCTTATTGGAAAATCTAAAATACATTCACCATGACCAGTTAGGACCAGGTATATATTCTGTTATGATATTCTGTAGATACTACATTATCATGAACAGAAGGAAGCACCGAAATGGATAACTATGGCTAAACACGTTATTTGAAGCCATAAAGACCTCATTTTGAACATAATTCTACTACTTTCTAACAATATGGACTTTGGAAACTTACATAATCCTACATAAACCTCAATTTCCTTCTGTAATTAATATTTATAATAATAATAATATGATAATAACTTTCCCTTGAATTGTTGGGGTAATTTATTGAACACAAATTAGCTTCCACTGTGTCTGGCATATAATAAGTTCCCAATCATTGCTGGCTATTATGATTATGAAATTACCTAATTTTTTCAGTATTATTTAATATGTTTTATTTTACCACTTTAGAATTTACTATTATCTACTTCAAAGAGCTAATTTTCTTGAGCATTTTCTTCACTATCAACTGTTCCCTTGACATATCACACCCTTAAAATGAATAGTATAAAAAAAATGTAGAAAGTAAAAACATTTTAAAATCAAATTCTCTAATGTAACATCAACATTTGAAGTTTTGAGGTTGAGTAATATTCTTGTTCTGGAAATAGGGGACAAAAACAGGCTTTAAATACATGATTTGTTAAATAAAAGTCCCAGGGGTGGGGTAGGATTGCTATCTTGAAGCAAGAAAATACCTATAAGAAAAACAAATAAGATCAAAAATAATGATTAAGATTCATAGCTTATTTTGTCATTTCTTTGTATCATTTCTAAAGGTATTTTCATGTAAATGGCTTTACACTTTGAAAAAATTGTACCAAAACAATGTTTGTTGTCTTTAACAAAATCCACTGGAATGATCAGAGAAAAGCTAACATACAAGTAATTTTTTTCAATTTAAACAGAATAATAGGCTTTGCAATTTAAACAGAACAATACACTCACTTCTTGATAGGAAGAGCAAGGAGGAAATAGAATTAATCAGTGGTTGAAGCATTTAAGCAAATTCAGGCCAACTTTGAGTCAAATAATGTTTGCAGTTAGATTAAATACTTGACTTCTTCAACCAAGATGTCCTTCAATAGGTGAAAGGATATACAAACTGTGGTACATTTGTATAATGGGATACTATTCAGCAATAATCAGGAATGAGTAATCAAGCCATTCAAAAGCATGGATGGATCTTAAATGCATATTGTTAAGTGAAAAAAAAAGCCACTTTTTCCACCTTTTTGAAAAGGTTACATAGTGTGTGATTCCATTTATATGCCATTCTGGAAAAGGAGAAACCATAAGATGTGAACAGATCATGGTAACAAGGAATTTGGGAAGGAGAGATTTGAAAAAATGAAGCACAGTGTCTTTTTTTTAGGGCCATACAACTAATATATATGATACTGTAATGATGGACGTATGACAATGCATTTGTCAAACTCATAAAAATGTATAGAAAAAGAATGAACCTTAATGTATGCAGATGTTTTAAAAAGTCAATTAGGAAGTCAGGAAATCCCAGGAAGGATTGCAGAGTATGACAAAAGATATAACCATATCACAAATATATAAAATAACCTCACAGAAGTGGGTAAAAGAAAGAGGTGCTGACCTAAGTAACTTTAGAAATGAAAGGAGCCTGGAAGAGTAAAGACAAAAGGAACTGTACATAGCATTGTACTTTAGTTGATAAAATTGTTTCCCACAAGGGTATGGATTAACAACTTTGAAACTTCTATACATATATACCAGAATTAAACAATTAACTAAATGGATGGCAGATGAGGGAAGTCAGGTTTTTCACTGATAGAGTGAGGGGTCACAGACAAGCAAGGGGAGAAGGTTAAAATGCTCCTTGTGGTAGTGTATTACATTTGGAGACCTAAAATGAACACACGTTTAGCTAAATATAGATACAGATGGATACATATAGAAATATTTATATGTGTGTATATATGATTAGGTGTGCACGCATATTATTTCCTTTTTGTGTCAGTTAAGAGGTCAATGAACATGCCTAGCACCATCTTGGTTTCTAATATCACTCTTCAACCTAGGGAACTGGAGCTCCTTGGGGAAAATGACTGACACTAGGACTGGGGGAGGGAATATGCAAGATGAACCTGGAGCATTTTGTAGTGCCCCAAAAGTAAGGAAGTGTTTTAAAAATTTACAATAATGGAGTATGTCAAAGGGACACAGGAATCAACTGAAAGAACTCCCAATGGACAAAACTGGAACAATTTTAGCAACAACATAAATAATATAGTATTGAATTATAACCTAATGTATAAAACAAATATCCATAAATCCATACTGATATAAATAAATGGGGGGAAACAAACAAGTTTCCCATGCAGGAGAATTCCAAATAATTGATGTAGAAATTTCATTCATCCTCAAGGAGGTGAAATATAGCTCCTCATTCCTTAAGTGTGGACTGAAGTAGGACTTCCTTCCAAAGAGTATAGTATGGTAATGGAGGAGAAGAGCAACTATGGATGAACATAATAAACACTACCCAAGCAAGTTGGTCAGATGAACAACAACAGTGATAAGTCATGTTGATTGTATGCATTCTTGATATGATATGATGAGAATGACATTTTATTACTATGATCTTACTTCCAAAAACTCATTAGGCAGTTGCATTCATTTTTTTACTGTTTTTTTTTCCCACTAGAAGATCAAGGAAAGGAATGAATCAAATTCTGACATTAAAATAATGGTCTCCTATTACTATAACAATATTTTCTTACTTGATAATGCCACAGATTTTAGATACTAAACAGTTATAGGTCTTTAGTCATAAAATAATTATGAGAAAAAATTTTCTGTAAACTTAAAAATCCTCAATAAAGTTTTTAGGGATTTCTAGTTCTCTCTCCTCTCTCCTTTACAGATCATCTCCACTATAACAGCATCCTTTTTTCTGAAGCAAATTTTTAATTTTTATTCTCTTGCTTAAAAGCTTTCATGCTTCTCCACTGCCTTTATTATACGAAACAGTATCTTGACCTGGGATTCAAAGTCCTCTATAATCTGGCTTGGTTGAAAGTTGAATTATATCCTCCAAGAAGATGTGTTCAAGTCCTAAACACAGATTCCTGTGAATGTGGCTCTATTTAGAAGTGGGACATTTGCAGATGTCATCAAGTTGAGATGAAGTCATACTGGATTAATACAGGCCCTAATTCAATCAATGGTGTTCTTGTAAGAAGAGGGAAATTTGGACAGACACAGACGCAGGGAGAACTCCATGTGACTACGGAGACAGATATTGTAATGACACATCTACAAGCCAAGGAACATTAACAATTGCAACCACCAGAAGCTAGGAAGAGGCAGGGAAGGATTCTTCCCTAGAGTTTTCAGAGAAATCAAGGCCCTTACTGACACCTTCATTTCAGTCTTCTAGCCTCCAGAACTGTGAAATTATAAATTTCTATTGTTCTAAGCTTTCCAAGTTTGTGGTCGGTTGTTATGGCAGCCCTAGGAAATTAATATATGCTCAACTTGCCTTTCTTTTTTTTTTTTTTTAACTTGGCGTTCTAATCACATCTCCCAAATGGCATAATTTCCTAGTGTTTTAAGACTGCATAATATTCCATTGTATGTCTATACCACAGTTTCTTTATCTCTTCATATGTTGATGGACATTTAGCTTGTTTCCATATCTAGGCTATTGTGACTAATGCTGCAATAAATATGAGAATGCAAACAACTCTTTGAGGTCCTGATTTCAGTTCTTTTGGGTGTGTAACCAGAAGTGTGAATGTTGGTAGTTTTATTTTTAATTTTTTGAGGAACCACCATTTTGTTTTTCATAACTGCTGCATCACTTTACATTCCCACCAACAATGTACAAGGGTTCCAATTTTTCCAGCTCCTTACTACAATTTTTATCTTTTTTGTGGTGAGGGGGTTATTATAAAATCTATCCTAAGTTGTGTAAAGTGATATTTCATTGTGATTTTGAATCATATTTCCATGATGGTCAGTGATGTTGAGCATCTTTTCGTACTCCTGTTGGTCATTTATATGTCTTCTTTGGAAAAATGTTTATTCAAGTCCTTTGCCCATTTTTAAATCAAGCTATTTGGTTTATTGTTGTTGAGTTGTAAGAGTTTCTTTATGCATTTTTAGATATTAACTGCTTATCAGATACATGATGTGCAAATACTTTCTCCAGTTCCCAAAGTTGTCCTTTCACTATGTTGACTGTTTCTTTTACTGTGCAAGAGTGTCTTAGATATACTCCCATTAGTCTATTTTTGCTTTCATTGCTTGTGTTTTTGGTCTCATCTCCAAGAGGTCATTGTCAAAAACAATGTCTTGAGATTTTCCCTTATGCTTTTCTTCTATGAGTTTCACAGTGTTGGGTCTTACATTTAGGTCTTAATCCATTTTGAATTATTTTTTGTCTGTGGAATAAGGGTCCAATTTTATTCTTTCACATGTGGCTATCCAGTTTTTCCGACATCATTTGTTGAAGAGACTTTCTTTTCCCCATTATGTGTTCTTGGCACCTTTGTTAAAGATTAGTTGACCAAATATGTATGAGTTCATTTCTGGGCTATTTTATTGTTCTGTAGGTCTCCATGTCAGTACCAACTGTTTTAATCCTGTAGATCTGTGTGTATTTTGAAATCAGGAAGTGTGATGTCTCCAACTTCATTGTTCTTTTAAAGATTTATTTGGCTATTTGGAGTCTTTCATGGTTCATTACAAATTTTAGAATGGATTTTCTTGAGTTTCTGCAAAAACTGCCTTTGGTATTTTGATAGGGAGTGAATTGAATCTGCAGATTGCTTTGAATAGTGTGTACATTTAAATTATATTAAGTCCTCTAATCCACAAACAAGGTCTGACTTTCCATTTATTGGTGTCTTTAAAACGTTTTTTTAATCAATGTTTTATAGTTTTTGGTGTATTTCCTTAATTGGACTTATTCCTAAGTATTGTATTCTTTTTAATGCTACTGTAAATAGGATTGTTTTCTTAATTTCCTTTTCAGATAGTTTACTGTTAGTATATAGAAACGCCAACTGACTTTTGTATATTGATTTTTTATTATTCACTTTTACTACATTCATTTATTAGTCTAAAAGTTTTTCAGTGGTGACTTTAGGGTTTTCTGCATATAAGATTATGTCATCTGAAAACTGAGACTATCTTACTTCTTCCTTTCTGATTTGGATGCCTTCTATTTTTTTTTTTTTTCTTGCCTGATTGTTCTGGCTAGGATTTCCAGTACTATACTGAATAAGAGTAGTGACAGTGGGCACCTTTGTCTTGTTCCTATCTTAGAGGAAAAGCTGTCAAACTTTTACAACTGAGTATGATATTAGCTGAGAGTTTATCATATTTGGTCTTTATTACATTGAAAAACATTTTTTCTAAATCCAATTTGTTGAGAGTTTTTATCATGAAAGGATATTGTATTTTGTCAAATTTTTTGCATCTATTGAGATGATTATATGACTTTTATCTTTCATTTCATTAATGTCATGTATCACATTTATTGATTTGCATATGTTGAGCCAACCTTGCATCCCAGGGATAAATCCCACTTGATCATGGTATATGATCCATTTAATGTACTGTTAAATTCTGTTTACTAGTAATTTGTTGAGAATTTTTGCACCTATGTTCATCAGAGATATTGAACTGTAATGTTTTCCATGTGTAGTTTCCTTGTATGACTTTGGTATCAGGGTAAGTCTGGCATTGTAAAATAAGTTTGAAGTATTTCCTCATCTTCAAATTTTTGGAAGGGTTTAAGAAGAATTGCTGTTGAATTCTCTTTGTTTGTATTAACCATGAGTATATGAGGGGTCTGTACAAGCTACTTTGATAAGAGTATTATTTCAGGAAATAGTTGTGATAGCTCTTCTGTAATACATTTACATAAGTGGTTTAAAAACCATGTAATAAAGATATTTGGATTTTTGTTGAAATATATTTGACATTTAACACTGTGTGATGTTAATTCTTGTTTACATGTTTGATAAAATTCACCAGTGAAGTCATCTGGTCCTGGGATTTTCTTTCTTGGGAGGTTTTTGGTTTCTGATTCAATTTCCTTATTGGTTTGTTCAGATTTTCTCTTTCTTCATGGTTCAGTCTTGGTTGGTTGTGTTTCTAAAAACTTATCCATCTATTCTTGTTTATCCAATTTGTTGGCATATAATTGTTTATAGCAGTCTCCTAAGTGCCTCTGTATTTCTGTGGTATCACTTGTAATGTCTCATCTTTTGTTTATAACTTATTTGAGCCTTCACTCCTTTTTTTCTTAGACCTTTCTACCTAAAGATTTGTCAATTTTGTTTGCTTTTCAAAACCTAATTCTTAGCTTTGATTTAATTGTTTTTCTATTTCATTTATTTCTGCTCTAATCTCTATTATCCTTTCTTTTGCAAATTTGGGTCTAGTTTGTTCTTTTTTTCCTAATTCCTTGGGGTGTAAAGTTAGGTTGCTTACTTGAAATTTTTCTTCTTTTTTAATGTAGGTGTTCATCACTATAAAAATTTTTTAGGGTGATTTTGCTGCATTTCATAAGTTTTGGTATGTCATATTATCATTTTCATGTGTCTCAAACTATTTTTTGATTTCCCCTTTGATTTTGTCTTTGATCCATTGATTTTTCAAGAGTGTATTAGTGTCCACATATTTATGAATTTTCTAGTTTTCCTTCTATTAGGGATCTCTAGTTTCGTTGCATTGTGGATGGACAAGTTACTTGGTGTGATTTCAATTGTCTTGTTTGTTAACAGTTGCTTTGTGGCCTAACATGTGATCTGTCCTAGAGGATGTTTAATATGTACTTGAAAAGAATGTATACTCTGATGCTGTTGGGTAAAATGTTCTGTATATGTCTCAGGTCTATTTGATCCATGGTGTTTCTCAAGTCTGCTGTTTCCTTATTGATTTTCTCTCTGGATGTTTTATCCTTTGCTGAATGTGGGACTTAAAGGACTCCTTTTGCCATTTTTAAAGCAAGCCTAGCAGTGATAAATTCCTTCAGCTTTCGTTTGGGAAGTCTTTTTCTCTTTTTCATTTTCGAAGGACAGTTTCACCACATACAGCACTCTTGGTTGGCAGGTTTTTTTTTTTTTTTCCTGTGGCCCTTTGAATATATTATCCTTGTGCCTTCTGAATTGCAAGGTTTCTACTGAGAAATCTGCTCATTGTCTTATGAGGAATCCCTTGTGCATGATGAGTCACTTCTCTCTCACTGATTTCACAATTGTCTTTGTCTTTGAACAGTTTGATTATATTCTGTCTTGGGATGCAGTGATTTGGATTCATCGTATTTGGGCTTCATGAATCTGGATTTCCATTTTTCTCCTTGGAATTAGAAATTTTTGTCCATAGTGTATATGTTGGATTGTCTGCTGGTGACCATAGGCTTTCTTCACTCTTTTCTTTTTTCCTTCTTACTGGACAATTTTAAATTATCCATATTCAAGTTCACTGATTCTTTCTTCTGCTTGATAAAGTCAGCCGTTGAATAACTCTAGTGAGTTTTTCAGTTCAGTTACTGTATTCCTTCATGTCCAGAATTTCTCTTTGGTTATTTTTTAGTTTCTATCTCTTTATTGATATTATTTTGTTCATGTATCATTTTTTTGATTTTGTTTAGTTGTCCATCCGTGTTCTCTTGTAATTCACTGAGACTTTTAAATTCAATTATTTTGAATTCTTTGTCAAATAATACATAGATCTCCATTTCTTTAGGGTTGGTTACTGGAAGTTTTTTTGTTCCTTTGATTGGGTTATGTTTCCCTGATTTTTGTTGTTGTTGTTGCTGTTCCTTGTAGCTTTGTGTTGGTATCTACAAATTTGAAGAAACAGCTGCTTTTCCCAGTCTTTACAGACTGGTTTCAATGGGGAGAGAGATTCACCAATCATCCCAGCTAGACATTCTAGGAACCTCTCAAATCTTTTCTACGAATGTATCTTCTCTAAACTTTTGTGTGTAGACTCCTAATTAGAGGGATTTACCAGTTTCACTATTTCTTTTAGGAGCCCATAATCTCTGGCTCCCTCTGGTGTCTAGACTCCACTGCAGCCCAGAACATTGGAGTCATGCTCCACTACTCTTCTGGAAAGAAGCCTCAGGTTCTGCACCTTCTCCCAATCTTGCATGCTGGGCAAAAACCTCCTTCCCCTTTCCTTTGTTTTCAGCTATCCCCAGGCAACCAAACTATGCTGATTCCATCAGCCCTCTATGTGAGGCAAGATAGAAATGAGTCTTTTGGAAGCACACTTAAGACCAGAATGTTGGAGGCATGGTCTACTCCTCTCTCTGAGATACTGTGCCTCAGATTCTGTGTGTTCACAATCTTGCAGAGTGTGCTGGCAGCAGCAAGCCATCACACCTTTCTTTTGTTCTGAGTTGCCAAAACTATGCCAGTTCTGTCAGTGTTCCAGGTGAGGTGAGGTAGAAACAACTCTTTCAGGCAGTGTACTGACAGTCCAGGGACTTTGGATAAACACTCCTCTTTCTCTTTCTCCTTGAGGGGAAAATCACAGGCCAAATCACTGAGCTGTGCTGGCTTGGAGGACAGGCTGATGGGGATAAGGTAAAATTGCTATTTTTACCCATTTCAATATAAGGTGTGTGTGTGTGTGTGTTTGTCTAGAGCACTGCAGCTTCTTAACTGGATACAGAACTTCTCATAAAATATTTTGCTCCATATATTGTTGTTAAATCAGTGTTTCTGTGGGGGACAAGGGATGGAACTTCATATTCTAATTTCTTACTGACATTACTCCCAAATGAGCATTCTAAATCCAGTGAATCACAAAGAAAAGTAAAAGTAAGATGTCTATCCTAAAAATACTTTAGAAAATCAGAGTATTTCTCTCTAATTACTGTAACAAGTTACAACTCTGTTTATGCATTTTCAAGTGGTTTTTTCTCAGAGGATGTCTTCAGAGTGGCTTATTTATCATGTACTTATAACACTCTCTGTTGTTGCACATTTTTCATAATTAGAAGTGTTGCCTGACTGCTATGTTGTCCAATTAATATTTATAACCCAAGATGTCCATTTCTTCAGACGCAGAGCCCAGCATCTGCTTAATGATCTGATTCAAGGCTTTGCTCATTTAGAGCTCATGTCTAGCTCTAAAAGTTTTGCTGGGCTATACATGGGAATGGAACAGTGTTATCAGATTCTTACAGTTTGAAGAAAAAGGGAATACATAGTGATGCAGATAGATACAGAACAAAGAGTGAGGCACCAGACCATTCACCAGGATGCTATGAATATCTCTTCATATCTAAGACACTATAACTTTAATTCTTGAAGGTACTGCACATCAATTCACTGACAGACACTAGATAAAGGCATTAATCAGTGTCAATATATATTTATTGGACAGCAACTGTGTACAAAGTGCTATAGATCATTTGTTTTAAAATATTTTGTTCCTAAAAATTTTACAATTTGTATGGAAACACAAAAGACGCCAAATACACAAAGCAATCTTGAGAAAGAAAACTGGAGCTGAGGAATCAGGCTCCCTGACTTCAGAATACACTACAAAGCTAAAGTAATCATGACAGTATGGTACTGGCACAAAAACAGAAATATAGATCAATGGAACAGGATAGAAAGCCCAGAGATAAACCCCCACACATAAGGTCACCTTACCTTTGACAAAGGAGGCAAGAATATGCAATGGAGAAAAGACAGCCTTTTCAATAAGTGGTGCTGGGGAAACTGGACAGCTACATGTCAAAGAATGAAATTAGAACACTCCCTAACACCATACACAAAAATAAACTCAAAATGGATTAAAGACCTAAATGTAAGGCCAGACACTATAAAACTCTTAGAAGAATACATAGACAGAACCCTCTATGACATAAATCACAGCAAGATCCTTTTTGACCCCCTCCTAGAGAACTGGAAATAAAAACAAAAATAAACAAATGGGACCTAATGAAACTTAAAAGCTTTTGCACAGCAAAGGAAACCATAAACAAGACAAAAAGTAAACCCTCAGAATGGGAGAAAATATTTGCAAATGAAGCAACTGACAAAGGATTAATTTCCAAAATATAGAAGCAGCTCATGCAGCTCAATATCAAAAAAACAAACTACCCAACCCAAAAATGGGCAGAACCTAAATAAACATTTCTCCAAAGACAATATACAGATTGCCAACAAACACATGGAAGGATGCTCAAAATCACTAATAATTAGAGAAATGCAAATCAAAACTTCAATGGGGTATCACCTCACACCAGTCAGAATGGCCATCATCAAAAAAATCTACAAACAATAAATGCTGGTGAGGATATGGAGAAAAGAGGACCCTCTTGAACTGTTGGTGAGAATGTAAATTTATACAGCCACTATGCAGAACAGTATGGAGGTTCCTTAGAAACCTAATAATAGAACTACCATATGACCCAGCAATCCCACTACTGGGCATATACCCTGAGAAAACCATAATTCAAAAAGAGTCATGTGCCACAATGTTCATTGCAGCTCTATTTCCAATAGCCAGGACATGGAGGCAACCTAAGTGTCCATCGACAGATGAATGGATAAAGAAGATGTGGCACATATATACAATGGAATATTACTCAACCATAAAAAGAAATGAAATTGAATTATTTGTAGTGAAGTGGATGGACCTAGAGTCTGTCATACAGAGTTAAGTCAGTCAGAAGGAGAAAAACAAGTACTGTATGCTAACACATATATATGGAATCTAAAAAAAAAAAAAAAAAAAGGTTCTGAAGAACGTAGGGACAGGACAGGAATAAAGACACAGATGTAGAGAATGGACACGTGGAGGGAGAAGGGTAAGCTGGGATGAAGTGAGAGAGTGGCATTGACATATATACACTACCAAATGTAAAATAGATAGCTAGTGGAAAGCAGCAACATAGCACAGGGAAATCAGCTCAGTGCTTTGTGACCACCTACAGGGATGGGATAGGGAGGGTGGGAGAGGGAGGTTGGGATGGAGACGCAAGAGGTAGGGGATATGGAGATATATGTATACGTATAACTGATCACTTTGTTATACAGCAGAAACTAACACAACATTTTAAAGCAATTATACTCCAATAAAGATGTTAAAAAAAGAAAAGAAAAGAAAGAAGATAAAATATAGATAAGAATTATTACTATCTCAATAAATATGGAATAATTCGGTTAAACATGGTTCTTTGTAGAAATACAGACACAATTAACAATATAAAGGGAAAATCATGGGGTTTACAATCAGAATCCTTATAGTTTTCACTGGGAGACATGGAAAAGATAACTAGCTTCTCTGATTCCATGTTCTCATCTATAAAATAGAAATAATACTTGGACTTACTTGGTGGTTTAGTGGCTAAGCCTCCGGGCTCCCAAAGCAGGGGGCCTGGGTTTGATCCCTGGTCAGGGAACTAGATCACACATAACACAACTAACACTTCGTGTGCTGCAACTAAAGATCCCACATGCTGCAACTAAAGATCCCACATGCCACAACAAAGATCCCACATGCAGCAATGAAAATCCCATGTGCTGCAAATAAGACCCGGTGCAGCCAAATAGATAGATAAATATTTTTAAAAAAAGAGAGAGAGAGAGAGACACAGAAAGAGATATAATGACAGAAGTAGGATCAGAGAGTCCAGGGGAAAAAAAATGGAAATAATACCTATCACAAAAGTTGTTTTGAGAATCCATTAATCTAATATAGATGAAAATGCTATCAGTGTTGATAAATACTATCTAATATATGTATAAAATTCTGTAATAGATTCAGTTGAATGGTACAAGTTCAATTAAATTTAGTTTCCTTGACAGTATATGAATTTAAAATATGAGATTAAAGATTTTAATATATGAAATAAATCTTTTTATTTTTGCATTTCTCTATTCTTTGTGCTTATACTTACACTGGAAAAACTGGGATAAACTTAAAGACTCCTCAACATATGCTTCTTTCTTTAAAAATAAATTTGTTCATTATTTAGAATTTGGAGATGTACACATTGAAAGGAAGTTTACTAGGATGAATTCCAATAATTGAGAGAGATGAGTACTATAATACTATTTGTCTCAGATTTCTGTATACATTGATTATCCTCTAATACAAGGGTCTCCAACCCCTCAGGCCACATACTGGTACCAGTCCATGCCTGTTAGGAACTGGGCCACACAGCAGGAGGTGAGCAGCGGGCAAGCAAGCAAAGCTTCATCTATATTTACAGCTGCCCCCCATTGCATGCATTACCACCTGAGCTCCGCCTCCTGTCAGATCAGCAGTGGCATTAGATTCTCATAGGAGCACGAGCCCTGCTGTGAACTGTGCATGCGAGGGATCTAGGTTGCGTGCTCCTTATGAGAATCTAATGCCTGATTATCTGAGGCGGAGCTGAGGCGGTGATGCTAGCACCAGGGAGAGGCTGCAAATACAGATTATCATTAGCAGAGAGGTCTGACTGCACAGAGAACATAACAAATCGCTTGCAGACTCATATCAAAACCCTATCAGTGAGTGACAAGTGACAATTAAGCTGCATCAGGTGGCAGGCTTTATAGTGGCAAGTGAGTTGATGTAATTCAATTGTCCAGCTGCATCTGGTGGCAGGCTTTAAGTCAGAATTTGACACTTACTTTAGTCTGTGCATGGACTGCCCATTATTTTATTTACCACTTATGTCCTCACCTCTTTCCTGTACTTTGCACTTGTCTCAGTCACAGTTTTGGTTAACGCACAAGCTAACCCTAGCCAAAACGAGTAAAAAACAAATGTCACTGGAGAGCTTCTTTGAAAAGGGGGAAAGACCCAATGATGAGACAGCAGAAGAGTCTAAGACTGACAACAAAAAGAAAGCTGCATTTAAAAGAAAATACCAAGAGTCCTACTTAAATTACAGGTTAATTGCAACAGGTGATTCACATTCTCCAAGCCCACTTTGTATAATATGTGCTGACTGGCTATCCAACGAAACCATGAAACCTTCAAAACTGCTTCTCCACATGGAGACCAAGCACCCTACATTCAAAGACAAGCCTTTGGAGTTTTTCAAAAGAAAAAAAAGGGAAAACGAAGAACAGAAGCAATTATTGAAGGCCACCACTTCATCAAATTTGTTTGCACTGAGAGCATCATTCTTAGTGGCTAACCGCATTGCTAAAGCTAAGAAGCCCTTTACTATGGGTGAAGAATTCTGCTGCTAAGGACATTTTTCATGAACTTTTAGGAGAGACTGCAGTTCAAAAGATGGTGCGTGTTCCTTTTTCAGCTGGCACCATAACTAGATGAATTGGCAAAAAAGCAGAGGATATTGAGGCACAATTGTTAGAGAGGATTAATGAGTCACCGTGTTATGCAATCCAGGTTGACAAGTCTACCAATGTTGACAACAAGGCAACAATGCTTGTTTTGGTGTGATATATTTTTCAGGAGGATGTGCATGAGGATATGTTATGTGCACTTTTGTTGCCAACCAGCACCGCAGCTACAGAACTATTCAAGTCTTTGAATGATTATATAACAGGAAAACTGAAATTGGTCATTTTGTGTTGGTATATGCATGGATGGAGCGGATGCCATGAGTGGATGGCTTTCTGGTTTCACTACTTGGGTCAAAGAGGTCATTTCTGAATGTGAGTCTATGCACTGTGTCATCCATAGAGCAATGTTGGCTAGCCAAAAAATGTCACCTGAACTTAACAACGTTTTGCAGGATGTGATTAAAATTATCAACCACTAAAGTACATGCCCTTAACTCACATCTGTTCGCACAGCTCTGTGAGGAGATCGACACAGAGCACACACGTCTTCTCTTATACACAGAAGTGAGATGGCTTTCTAAAGGTAGATCACTGGCCAGAGTTTTTGAGTTACGAGAGCTGCTCCAGAGATTTCTTTTAAAAAAAACAGTCACAACTGGCAGCACATTTCAGTGACACAGAATGGGTTGAAAACTTGCTTACTTGTGTGACACATGCAACCTGCTCAACGTACACAATCTGTCACTTCAGGGGAGAATGACAACAGTGTTTAAGTCGGCAAATAAAGTGGCTGCATTCAAAGCCAAACTGGAATTATGGGAGTGATGAGTGAACATTGAGATTTTTGACGTTTCAAACATTAGCAGAGATTTTGAAAGAGACCGAGCCAGGGCCTTCTTTCTCCCAGCTGGTGCATGATCACCTATCTCAGCTTTCAAAAGAGTTTGAGCATTACTTCCCAAACACAAAAGACCCCTAAACCGGGAAGGAGTAGATTTGCGACCCATTTGTGAATAAGCCAGGTAAATCAACTTTGTCCGTGCTAGAAGAGGATCAACTGCTTGAGATTGCACATGACGGTGCTCTTAAAAGTATGTTTGAGGCAACTTCAAATTTCCATACACTCTGGATTAAAGACAAGGCGGGATATCCTGAGATTGCCACAAAAGCAATGAAAAGCCTGCTTCCATTTCCAGCATCCTATCTTTGTGAAGCAGGGTTTTCTGCAGTGACAGCAACCAAAACGAGATTACGGAGTAGACTGGACATAAGCAACACATTTCAGGTGTCACTGTCTCCTGTCACCCCCAGACGGGACCGTCTAGATGCAGGAAAACAAGCTCAGGGCTCCCACTGATTCTGCATTATGGTGAGTTGTACAATTATTTCATTATATATTACAGTGTAATAATAACAGAAATAAAGTGCACAATAAATGTAATGCACTTGAATCATCCCAAAACCACCACCCCCCATGTCCATGGAAAAATTGCTTTCCACAAAACTGGTCTCTGCTGCCAAAAAGTTGGGGATCGCTGCTCTAATAGACATCATATTATAATTGGTGAAGTCAATGGTGATTTTGACAATTCTCTGTCAATGCTATTTTGGTGATGTACATATTATTTGGAAACATCTAAATTTACAAATAGCCCGACACTACATTAAAGTTACCAGACCCCTCAATGCCTTCCGCAATTGAACGTTAAGAGATTTATAAGATGTTTAAATTTTCTAACTTTTTATTTTGAAATAGTTTTATATTTGCAAGAAAGTTACAAAAATAGTACCAAATAATTCTAAATAAATAATTGAATAAATAAGCTAAAGAGAGGAAGGGAATGCTCTTTCTTATAGCAGAATTCCAATTATTAAATGTAGAAACAGTGATAGAAATAGAAAATCGACATTTGCCAAACAGCACGGTAATAATTATCCTAAGATAAGGTTAATGAGCAAACATATGATCTGAAATAGGATATCTGCCTAGTCTCAAAATACTTATTAAATTACAAAGTGAAAAATAATAACTTTATATTAGCAAAACCTGGAACATACAACCTCAACTAAGTGATCAAAGTTAGCGTCACCAACAATGAGACAGATGGATGTGATCCTTGATATGATACACTGAGAAGAACACAGATCATTTTTGTGGAATTCTTTCCAAGAATATTATATTTAAGTAGAGCAAAAGGATTCTCCCAGCACTAAGGGAAGGAAGGCCATTTACACAAGAATCTCTCATGATTTCTTTCTAACAATCTTTAAAAGATAATATGTAAGTATCTGATATTATGTAAAGATAAGATAAAGTGAGATCATTTAGAATGTATCAGTTAGGGTGCTTTCAGTTAAAGCACCTTAAAAAATAACCACCACACTTCATTTTTATAACAGAGACAAGATTTAGCTAGAAGAGATACAAACTTGTCTCAAGGCTCTTCTAAAATATTTCTTGAACCATATCCCAAACCCAAACATTTATTTTTAAAAGATGCAGTAATTAAGTTGGCAGAAGCGTAGGGCCCAAAAGACTCCTAACTCAAGCGTAGAAAAAACAAACATGGAGGTCAATGATTGTATTAGTTACCTATTGCTGAGTAACAACTTTTACCTCAAAAGTCAGTATCTAAAACAACACACATTTATTATCCTGAGGTTTCTCTAGGTCAGAAATCTTGAAAGCACTTAGCTGGTTGATTCTGGCTCAAGATCTTTCATGAGGTTGCAGTTAGATAATTGACTAGAGGAAGATTCACTTCCAAGTTCTTAGGAGGCCTCGGTTCCCCACTGGCCATCAGTGGGAGACTTCAGTTGTTTGCCACATGGACCCCTGCATAGGCTACCTGAGTTTCCTCACAGCCTAAGTGATTCCAGAGAGAGCAAGTCAGAACAACCAAGACAGAATCTACAGAGGCTTTTGGTTACCTAGTCTCTGATGTTCCAAAGTGTCACTTCCTCAAGGAGCTAAGGCAAGACTGCACCCAGGGGGAAGTGAATAACACTCTGCCTCCTGAATAAAGAGAATCAAAGAATCCGTGGACAAATTTTAAAACCACAGAAATAGCATTATGTGTTTGCCCAAAGGTCATGCTCTTCTTGGAAATCAAAAACCCTTTGGTCAGATTCTTTCTTTCACACTCCCATCTTTCCAAGCTGCTTGGAAGGCCTCTACATTATAAGCTTTATTGTTCTACCTAATGGGCAGTATATAAATCCTCCTGATTCTTATCCTTCCTCCACAATAAATGCTGGCAAGTTTTCCTGTGTTTAAATTTCCATTTTCTCCCCTCTAGAAGTAAAAGAAAATGACAGTGTATGCTGATAAATTGGTTTTGCTCCTGATAACTAGAAAGGATTTCTGAATGTTTCCTTAGTTTACTTTAGTTCAACATATTTTTCTTCATTTTGCAAAATCAAATTTCTGACACTACCCTAGATTTGGCTCAGTTACCACAGAAATAAAATTGACACAAAGTCAGAAGCACAAAGATCCCTAGATGGTTACTGTAACTTAGCTTGTAAAATAATAATTTAAAAGTGGATGTTTCTGCTAACAGCCATCGCTTCCACAGTCTGAAATGTCAGAGGCTAATTTTTTCTGAATCATACAAAAATATATATCCTGAATTGTGGATTCATAAATTGCTCAAACTTTAATAGTTTATACTTTGCAGACTAGTATTTTTTCAACCTTGGGATGTCATTTAAAAAGGTATCCATCATATTAACTAGCAAGATATACCTTTATTTTCATGGAAAGACATACAGAAAAATCTCATCTTAGAGTATGAAAATATGTACATCTTTTAAAAACCTGAATACTGATCAGTAAATTATTCCTAAGCTTTCTAAAAATATTTTCACATCTTAAGATAAAACACCTTCTACATGCTGGTGTGTATATTATGTATCAAATTAATATGTATTTCATAAAATGTTACTACAATGATCACAATAACAGTCAATCACTAAGTCTTTTGAGAATCTACCAGAAATTTAAAATGAATCTTCAGCATCATAGAAACAATTCTCCCATCAAAATCAAGAACCTTCCTACTATACCCTTGGCAGATGAACAGCGAAGGCTTTCCCAAACGTTCTTGCTCATAAAAATTTCATGATATGATGGCTAAAAATTACATGTATCTATGCCTTTTCCCTGACGTCTTGAATCAGAACTCCAGGGGAGAGTCAAGAAGTCTGTATTTTGCACCAGAGGGCAAACAGCAGAAGCAAGAAGAACTACAATCCTGCAGCCTGTGGAACAAAAACCACATTCACAGCAAGATACACAAGATGAAAAGGCAGAGGGCTATGTACCAGATGAAGGAACAAGATAAAAACCCAGAAAAACAACTAAATGAAGTGGAGATAGGCAACCTTCCAGAAAAAGAATTCAGAATAATGATAATGAAGATGATCCAGGACCTCAGAAAAAGAATGGAGGCAAAGATCGAGAAGATGCAAGAAATGTTTAACAAAGACCTAGAAGAATTAAAGAACGAACAAACAGAGATGAACAATACAATAACTGAAATGAAAACTACACTAGAAGGAATCAATAGCAGAATAACTGAGGCAGAAGAACGGATAAGTGACCTGGAACACAGAATGGTGGAATTCACTGCTGCAGAACAGAATAAAGAAAAAAGAATGAAAAGAAATGAAGACAGCCTAAGAGACCTCTGGGACAACATTAAACGCAACAACATTCGCATTATAGGGGTCCCAGAAGGATAAGAGAGAGAGAAAGGACCAGAGAAAATATTTGAAGAGATAACAGTCAAAACGTCCCTAATATGGGAAAGGAAATAGCCACCCAAGTCCAGGAAGCACAGTGTGTCCCATACAGGATAAACCCAAGGAGAAACAGGCTGAGACACATAGGAATCAAATTGGCAAAAATTAAAGACAAAGAAAAATTATTGAAAGCAGCAAGGGAAAAACGACAAATAACATACAAGGGAACTCCCATAAGGTTAACAGCTGATTTCTCAGCAGAAACTCTACAGGTCAGAAGGGAGTGGCATGATATACTTAAAGTGATGAACGGGAAGAACCTACAACCAAGATTACTCTACCCAGCAAGGATCTCATTCAGATTCGATGGAGAAATCAAAAGCTTTACAGACAAGCAAAAGCTAAGAGAATTCAGCATCACCAAATCAGCTCTACAACAAATGCTAAAGGAACTTCTCTAAGTGGGAAACACAAGAGAAAAAAAGGACCTACAAAAACAAACCCAAAACAATTAAGAAAATGGTCATAAGGACATACATATCAATAATTACCTTAAATGTGAATGGATTAAATGCTCCAACCAAAAGACACAGGCTTGCTGAATGGATACAAAAACAAGACCCATCTATATGCTGTCTACAAAAGACCCACTTCAGACCTAGGGATATATACAGACTGAAAGTGAGGGGATGGAAAAAGATATTCCATGCAAATGGAAATCAAAAGAAAGCTGGAGTAGCAATACTCATATCAGATAAAATAGACTTTAAAATAAAGAATGTTACAAGAGACAAGGAAGGACACTACATAATGATCAAGGGAGTAATCCAAGAAGAAGATATAATAATTATAAATATATATGCACCCAATATAGGAGCACCTCAATACATAAGGCAACTGCTAACAGCTCTAAAAGAGGAAATCAACAGTAACACAATAATAGTGGGGGACTTTAACACCTCACTTACACCAATGGACAGATCATCCAAAATGAAAATAAATAAGGAAACGGAAGCTATAAATGACACAATAGACCAGATAGATTTAATTGATATTTTTAGGACATTCCACCCCAAAACAGCAGATTACACTTTCTTCTCACGTGCGCACAGAACATTCTCCAGGATAGATCACATCTTGGGTCACAAATCAAGCCTCAGTAAATTTAAGGAAATTGAAATCATATTTAACATGTTTTCTGACCACAACGCTATGAGATTAGATATGAGTTACAGGGAAAAATCGTAAAAAACACTAACACATGGATGCTAAACAATACGTTACTAAATAACCAAGAGATCATTGAAGAAATCAAAGAGGAAATCAAAAAATACCTAAGGACAAATGACAATGAAAACATGACGATCCAAAATCTATGGGATGCAGCAAAAGCAGTTCTAAGAGGGAAGTTTATAGCTATACAAGCCTACCTCAAGAAACAAGAAAAATCTCAAACAATCTAACGTTACACCTAAAGGAACTAGAGAAAGAAGAACAAACAAAACCCATAGTTAGCAGAAGGAAAGAAATCATAAAGATCAGAGCAGAAATAAATGAAATAGAAACAAGGAAAATAGCACAGATCAATAAAACTAAAAGCTGGTTCTTTGAGAAGATAAACATAATTGAGAAACCTTTAGCCACACTCATCAAGAAAAAGAGGGAGAGGACTCAAATCAATGAAATTAGAAATGAAAAAGGAGAAGTTACAACAGACACTGCAGAAATACAAAGCACCCTAAGAGACTACTAAAAGCAACTCTATGCCAATAAAATGGACAACCTGGAAGAAATGGACAAATTCTTAGAAAGGTATAACCTTCCAAGACTGAACCAGGAAGAAATAGAAAATATAAACAGACCAATCACAAGTAATGAAATTGAAACTGTGATTAAAAACCTTCCAACAAACAAAAGTCCAGGACCAGATGGCTTCACAGGCGAATTCTATCAAACATTTAGAGAAGAGGTAACACCTACACTTCTGAAACTATTCCAAAAAATTGCAGAGGAAGGAAAACTCCCAAACTCATTCTATGAGGCCACAATCACACTGATACCAAAATCAGACAAAGATACTACAAAAAAAGAAAATCACAGAGCAATATCACTGATGACTATAGATGCAAAAATCCTCAACAAAATACTAGCAAACAGAATCCAACAGTACATTAAAAGGATCGTACACCATGATCAAGTGGGATTTATCCCAGGGATGCAAGGAGTTTTCAATATATGCAAATCAGTCAATGTGATACACCATATTAAAAAATTGAAGAATAAAAACCATATGACCATCTCAATAGATGCAGAAAAAGCTTTTGACAAAATTCAACACCCATTTATGATAAAAACTCTCCAGAAAGTGGGCATAGAGGGAACCTACCTCAACATAATAAAGGCCATATATGACAAACCCACAGCAAACATCATTCTCAATGGTGAAAAACTGAAAGCATTTCCACTAAGATCAGGAACAAGACAAGGATGTCCACTCTCACCACTATTATTCAGCATAGTTTTGGAAGTCCTAGCCATGGCAATTAGAGAAGAAAAAGAAATAAAAGGAATACAAATTGGAAAAGAAGAAGTAAAACTGTCACTGTTTGCAGATGACATGATACTATACATAGAGAATCCTAAAAATGCCACCAGAAAACTACTAGAGCTAATCAATGAATGTGGTAAAGTTGCAGGATACAAAATTAATGCACAGAAATCTCTTGCATTCCTATACACTAATGATGGAAAATCTGAAAGAGAAATTATGGAAACACTCCCATTTACTACTGCAACAAAAAGAATAAAATACCTAGGAATAAACCTACCTAGGGAGACAAAAGACCTGTATGCAGAAAACTATAAGACACTGATGAAAGAAATTAAAGATGATACCAACAGATGGAGAGATATACCATGTTCTTGGTTTGGGAGAATCAATATTGTGAAAATGACTATACTACCCAAAGCAATCTACAGATTCAATGCAATCCCTATCTAATTACCAATGGCATTTTTTATGGAACTAGAACAAGTAATCTTAAAATTTGTATGGAGACACAAAAGACCCTGAATAGGCAAAGCAGTCTTGAGGGAAAAAAACGGAGCTGGAAGAATCAGACTCCCTGACTTCAGACTATACTACAAAGCTACAGTAATCAAGACAATATGGTACAGGCACAAAAATCAAAACATAGATCAATGGAACAAGATAGAAAGCTCAGAGATAAACCCACGCACCTATCATCAACTAATCTATGACAAAGGAAATACAATGGAGAAAAGACAGTGTCTTCAATAAGTGGTGCTGGGTAAACTGGACAGATACATGTAAACGAATGAAATTAGAACACTCCCTAACACCATACACAAAAATAAACTCAAAATGGATTCGAGAGCTAAATGTAAGACCAGACACTATAAAACTCTTAGAGGAAACATAGGAAAAACACTCTTTGACAAACATCACAGCAAGATCTTTTTTGATCCACCTCCTAGAGTAATGGAAATAAAAACAAAATAAACAAATGGAACCTAATGAAACTTAAAAGCTTTTGCACAGCAAAGGAAACCATAAACAAGATGAAAAGACAACCCTCAGAATGGGAGAAAATATTTGCAAACGAATCAACAGAAAAAGGATTAATCTCGAAAATATATAAACAGCTCGTGCAGCTCAATATTAAAGAAACAAACAACCCAATCCAAAAATGGGCTGAAGACCTAAATAGACATTTCTCCAAAGAAGATATACAGATGACCAAGAAGCACATGAAAAGCTGCTCAACATCACTAATTATTAGAGAAATGCAAATCAAAACTACAATGAAGTATCAACTCACACCAGTTAGAATGGGCATCATCAGAAAATCTACAAGCAAGAAATGCTGGAGAGGGTGTGGAGAAAAGGGAACCCTCTTGCACTGTTGGTGGGAATGTAAATTGATACAGCCACTATGGAGAACAGTATGGAGGTTCCTTAAAAAACTAAAAAGAGAATTACCATATGACCCAGCAGTCCCACTACTGGGCATATACCCAGAGAAAACCATAATTCAATAAGACACATGCACCCCAATGTTCATTGCAGCACTATTTACAATAGCCAGGTCATGGAAGCAACCTAAATGCCCATCGACAGATGAATGGATGAAGAAGTTGTGGTACATATATACAATGGAATATTACTCAGCCATAAAAAGGAACAAAATTGAATCATTTGTTGAGACGTGGATGGATGTAGAGACTGTCATACAGAGTAAAGTATGTCAGAAAGAGAAAAACAAATATCGTATATTAACGCATGTAAGTGGAACCTAGAAAAATTGTACAGATGAACCAGTTTTCAGGGCAGAAGTTGAGACACAGATGTAGAGAGTAAACGTATGGACACCAAGGGGGGAAAGCCGTGGGGGGTTGGGGATGGTTGTGTGCTGAATTGGGCGATTGGGTTTGATATGTATACACTGGTGTGTACAAAATTGATGACTAATAAGAACCTGCTGTATAAAAAAATAAATAAAATAAAATTCAAACATTAAGAAAAAAAAAGAAGTCTGTATTTTTGTTAGGAAACCTAGGTTACTCTTTTCATGGAGTAGGTTGGAGAGATACTGATTTAATCGTAAATAAGCATTTCTGATGAAAGCATATTACTCTACCCAAAAACCCTTTTAGAAGAGCTTTAATTGTTTATAATTACACTGCTGATTAAGTCAAATTTTTCTTCTTGAAATTTCTATCAGTGGCCCTAGTTCACCCTCCTAGGGCTGCTCTGAGGATATCTAAACACTTTGACATATAGACATGTTTCAAATGTGTGAAGAGAACTCCCTGCTTTTGCCTCTTGCCATCTCTTGAATTTGTCCTTTTCCTAGATTGACAAGCTCCAGCTTCCTCAAACATTCTACACACAACATGATTCCCAGAACCTTCACCATTCCAACGTTCCTCTTCTCCCCGTCTAGCCGTCTCACACTTGACAACATTGTTCTTGCATATGTCCTTACCCAGAACTAGATGCAGCCTCCACAAGGGCTCTGATCAGGAAGACAACATCATGGTCTATGTAAAGTTAAAGTCCCATTAACTCTTTAACAGACTTGCCACACTTTTTGGTTCACAATGAACTTAGTCAATTTAAAGACCTTTAGCTTCTGGCCTTGAACTGCTCCTAACACCATCGCCTCCTCTGCCCTGCCACACTCGCCTGATTAGTTTCTTGGATTTAAAGACTTGTTATTGAATTCTATGAAATTTCAGCTTGTGAATATTCTTCAAATTTTCCAGTAGTACAGAATTCTAGAGCCTGTTGGAAAGGCAAATGAGGTAGATACCTAAGGGACCCATGAATCTACAGAGCTCAGCCTCACACTCTATGCCCATCTCCAATTTTCAGAAAAGTGTATGTCCAAGAAGATTAAGTGAACAAGTCACGGGCCAGAACTAGAATCAACACACTTCTGATCCTTGATCTCAGTGGTTTTCCTACTATAAAAACTGTACCATGTCGACAATAAAATAAACTTACGATCCAGAGAGGAAATAATAACAATAATGATAATAGCTATCATTTATTGACTACATGACAGAAAATGTGTTAAATATACATTCATAGATTGTTTCATTTTATCCTCCAAAACAATGCTACTATTTATATATTTTAAATTAAAGAATATGAGGCTTTAAAATGGTAAGACATTTCCCAAAGCAGTGGTAACACAGGTTTTAGACATGAAAATATCTGATTTCAGAAGCCACACTCTCAACCACTAAGCTATATATCCATCTTACAACACTGCTCCAGCACTTAGAAGCATGGATTTTGACAAAATTTAACCATCCAATATTATTCTTTTGTAAAGACAATGTTGTTAGTACAGCTTGTTTGTTTTTCTTTTACACAAAGTTTACAGAAAACTAAACGTTGGTAACCACTCCATCTTCCACTTACAAATATCTCACACTATTTTATGACACACTATGTTCTGTATTTAAAATATTAAGTGGAAAAATTCAATTGGTTTAAAGAATTCAGACCCATAAGAGACCAGAGACCTTCACAAAAAGGGTTATTCCCTTCCTGCTTGGTTAATACACTTCACAAAATTAGACATTTTTTCTGCTTTAAGAACAGGGTCATTGAATCAGCCATGTACTTGTCATTCACCTTCAAATCACTGTAACAAAAGCCATGAGCTTTGAGTTTAGATATTAATGGTTTTAAATTCATATCTAACTACTAGCTGAGAAACCTTGGGCAAATCATTTAAACCTTCTGACCTTGAGTTTTCTTTTCTATAAAATCAGAATAACAATATCTACTCATCACTACAAATGTAATGTCTGTAATATTTAAAGCAAAATATTCACACAGGAATGTTAGATGTGATGGTGATCCTGATGATGATCCTGATGGCATCATGCCAAACCAGGGAGCATTACACAGTTATCCACGAAGGATAACACATGAATACCAGTCAAGTTATGTTTTTTTTTTCAAGGCATGAGTGGATTACTTTAATAAAAGGTAGTATGTTGAGATGTTTAAGAATGATCTCTCATAAGACTTTTCACAGAAGTGATGTTCTAACAATAATATCTCAAAACTAGATTTTTTAAGTTTAACATGAATAGTTCCACAGTCAAGTATTTTTCAAAACAGACTAAGCCAAATGACTGTTACTTACTTGAATTATTGTAATATCCTTCCTGTTCCTAGTTTCACAATTACCCAAATACCTAAAATAGATTGTATTAGTCTGCACAGAATGTCATAACAAAATACCATATGCTGGCTGGTTTAGACAACAGAAATTTACTTTCTCACAATTCTGGAGGCTGGGAAGTCCAAGATCAAGGTGCTGGCCAATTCAGTTCCTGAGGAGGACTCTCTTTCTGGCTTGCAGATGGTTGCCTTCTTGCTGTGTCCTCATGTGGCAAAGAGACAGCAAGCTCTCTGGTGTGGCTTCTTATAAGGGCACTAATCCCATCAGGAAGACCCCACCCTCATAATCTTATCTAACCCTACTTATCTCCCAGAGACCCCATCTTCAAATACTATCACATTGGGAGTTAGAGCTTCAACATATAAATTTGGGGGAAACACACACAATTCAGTCCATAGCAGAGATAAATAACATTTTTGCAGATCATCCTCAAAAACTGCTACCAGTGATTGCTCCAAAATCCAAATCTAATCAGATCCTTTCCTACCTAAAATTCCCTAATACTTAGCATAGTTTGGAAATAGGAATTGAATTGTTCAGCACAGAATAAGGAGTCCTCATGATGTAGCCTTCAACCACCTCTCCAGGTTTATGTCATATAAATTCCCACATTTACCCTAAGCTATGGTTAAAATAAACTACCTATCACTCCCAGCATGCACTACACTCTCCTTTTTACTTCTACCTTTAGACTGAATATTTCCTACACTAGAATATTGTGCCTCTAAATTGCCAGGCTTAGTTCCACTTATTCTTTTTTTTTTTTTTTTTAAGATGGAGTAACTTTAATATATTCTAAATATTACATCTTAAGAAGCCTTCACAGTACCATTTATGTTAAAGGTGCACAATATATTTTTCTTATATAAATGAATGAATGAAGTCAAGCAACATAACCAATCTCAGTGAACTATGTAACTCAACAGTTATGTTACGTAACTATTACAGTTATTACATTCTGGCCTTAAACCGCAACTTTTTTTTTAAACATCTTTATTGGAGTATAATTGCTTTACAATGATGTGTTAGTTTCTGCTTTATAACAAAGTGAATCAGCTATACATATACATATATCCCTATATCTCCTCCCTCTTGTGACTCCCTCCCATCCTCCCTATCCCACCCCTGTAGGTGGTCACAAAGCAGCAAGCTGATCTCCCTGTGCTATGCAGTTGCTTCCCACTAGCTATCTGTTTTACATTTGGTAGTGTATATATGTTCATGCCACTCTCTCACTTCGTCCAGCTTACCCTTCCCCCTCCCTGTGTCCTCAAGTCCATTCTCTATGTCTGTGTCTTTATTCCTGTCCTGCCTCTACGTTTCAGAACCTTTTTTTTTTTTATTTAGATTCCATATATATGTGCTAGCATATGATATTTGTTTTTCTCTTTCTGACTTACTTCACTCTGTATGACAGATTCCAGGTCCATCCACCTCACTACAAATAAACAATTTCGTTTCTTTTTATGGCTGTGTAATATTCCATTGTATATATGTGCCACATCTTTATCCATTCATCTGTCAATGGACACTAAGCTTGATTCCATGTCCTGGAAATTGTAAATAGAGCTGCAATGAACATTGTGGTACATGACTCTTTTTGAATTATGGTTTGCTCAGGATATATGCCCAGTAGTGGAATTGCTGGGTCATATGGTAGTTCTATTTTAGTTTGTAAGAAACCTCCAAACGTTCTCCATAGTGACTCTATCAATTTACATTCCCACCAACAGTGCAAGACAGTTCCCTTTTCTCCACACCCTCTCCAGCATTTATTGTGTGTACATTTTTTGATGATGGCCATTCTGAATTGTGTGAGGGGACACCTCATTTTAGTTTTGATTTGCATTTCTCTAACGATTAATGATGTTGAGCATCTTTTCATGTGTTTGTTGGCAATCTGTATATCTTCTTTGGAGAAATGTCTATCTAGGTCTTCTGCCCATTTTGGATTGGGTTGTCTGTTTTTTTGATATTGAGCTGCATGAGCTGCTTGTAAATTTTGAAGATAAATCCTTTGTCAGTTGCTTCATTTGCAAATATTTTCTCCCATTTTGAGGGCTGTCTTTTTGTCTTGTTTCTGGTTTCCTTTGCTGTGCAAAAGCTTTTAAGTTTCATTAGGTCCCATTTGTTTATTTTTGTTTTTATTTCCATTTTTCAAGGAGGTGGGTCAAAAAGGATGTTGCTGTGATTTATGTCATAGAGTGTTCTGCCTATGCTTTCCTCTAAGAGTTTGATAGTGTCTGCCCTTACATTTAAGTCTTTAATCCATTTTAAGTTTATTTTTGTGTATGGTGTTACGGAGTGTTCTAATTTCATTCTTTTACACGTAGCTGTCCAGTTTTCCCAGCACCACTTATTGAAGAGGCTGTCTTACCTCAATTGTATATTTTTGCCTCCTTTATCAAAAATAAGTTGACCATAGGTGTGTGGGTTTATCTCTGGGCTTTCTATCCTGTTCCATTGATGTATATATCTCTTTTTGTGCCAGTACCAAACTGTCTTGATTACTGAAGCTTTGTAATATAGTCTGAAGTCAGGGAGCCTGATTCCCCCAGCTCCGTTTTTCTTTCTCAAGATTGCTTTGATATTCAGGGTCTATTGTGTTTCCATACAAATTGTGAAATTTTTTGTTCTAGTTCTGTGGAAAATGCCATTGGTAGTTTCATAGGGATTGCATTGAATCTATAGATTGCTTTGGTTAGTAGAGTCATTTTCACAATGTTGATTCTTCGAATCCAAGAACATGGTATATCTCTCCATCTGTTTGTATCATCTTTAATTTCTTTCATCAGTGTCTTATAGTTTTCTGCATACAGGTCTTTTGTCTCCTTAGGTAGGTTCATTCCTAGGTATTTTATTCTTTTTGTTGCAATGGTAAAGGGGAGTGTTTCCTTAATTTCTCTTTCAGATTTTTTATCATCAGTGTATAGGAATGCAAGACATTTCTGTGCATTAATTTCGTATCCTGCTACTTCACCAAATTCATTGATCAGCCCTAGTAGTTTTCTGGTAGAGTCTTTAGGATTCTCTATGTATAGTATCAAGTCATCTACAAACAGTGACAGCTTTATTTCTTCTTTTCCGATTTGGATTCCTTTTATTTCTTTTTCTTCCCTGATTGCTGTCGCTAAAACTTCCACAACTATATTGAATAATAGTGGTGAGAGTGGGCAACCTTGTCTTGTTCCTGATCTTAGAGGAAATGCTTACAGTTTTTCACCATTGAGAATGATGTTCCCTGTGGGTGTGTCATATATGGCCTTAATTATGTTGAGGTAAGTTCCCTCTGTGCCTACTTACTGAAGGGTTTTTATCATACATGGGTGTTGAATTTTGTCAAAAGCTTTTTCTGTATCTATTGAGATGATCATATGATTTTTCTCCTTCAGTTTGTTAATGTGGTATATCATGTTGATGGATTTGCATATTTAGAAGAATCCTTGCATTCCTGGGATAAACCCCACTTGATCATGGCGTATGATCGTTTTAATGTGCTGTTGGATTCTGTTTGCTAGTATTTTGTTGAGGATTTTTGCATCTATGTTCATCAGTGATATTGGCCTGCAGTTTTCTTTCTTTGTGACATCTCTGTCTGGTTTTGGTATCAGGGTGATGGTGGCCTCGTAGAATGAGTTTGGGAGCGTTCCTTCCTCTGCTATATTTTCGAAGAGTTTGAGAAGGATAGGTGTTAGCTCTTCTCTAAATGTTTGATAGAATTTGTCTGTGAAGCCGTCTGGTCCTGGGCTGTTGTTTGTTGGAAGATTTTTAATTACAGTCTCAATTTCAGTGCTTGTGATTGGTCTGTTTATATTTCCTATTTCTTCCTGGTTCAGTCTTGGGAGGTTGTGCTCTTTTAAGAATTTGTCTGTTTCTTCCAGGTTGTCCATTTTATTGGCATAGAGTTGCTTGTAGTAATCTCTCATGATCGTTTGTATTTCTGCAGTGTCAGTGGTTACTTCTCCTTTTTCATTTCCAATTCTATTGATTTGAGTCTTCTCCCTTTTTTTCTTGATGAGTCTGGCTGATGGTTTATCAATTTTGTTTATCTTCTCAAAGAACCAGCTTTTAGTTTTATTGATCTTTGCTATTGTTTCCTTCATTTCTTTTTCATTTATTCCTGATCTGATCTTTATGATTTCTTTCCTTCTGCTAACTTTGGGGTTTTTTGGTTTTTCTTTTCTCTAATTACTTTATGTGTAAGGTTAGGTTATTTATTTTAGATGTTTCTTGTTTCCTGAGGTAGGATTTTATTGCTATAAACTTCCCTCTTACAACTGCTTTTGCTGCATCTCATAGGTTTTGGCTCGTCGTGTTTTCATTGTCATTTGTTTCTAGGTATTTTTTGATTTCCTCTTTGATTTCTTCAGTGATCTTTTGGTTATTAAGTAGTGTATTGTTTAGCCTCCATGTGTTTGTATTTTTTATAGATTTTTTCCTATAATTTATATCTAGTCTCATAGCATTAGGGGTGGAAAAGATACTTGATAAAATTTCAATTTTCTTAAATTTAGCAAGGCTTGATTTATGACCCAAGATATGATCTATCCTGGAGTATGTTCCATGAGCACTTGAGAAGAAAGTGCATTCTGTTTTTTTTGGATGGAATGTCCTATAAATATCAATTAAGTCCATCTTGTTTAATGTATCACTTAAAGATTGTGTTTCCTTATTTATTTTCATTTTGGATGATCTGTCCATTGGTGAAAGTGAGGTGTTAAAGTCCCCTACTATGATTGTGCTACTGTCGATTTCTCCTTTTTATGGCTGTTAGCATTTGCCCTATGTATTGAGGTGCTCCTATGTTGGGTGCATAAATATTTACTATTGTTATATCTTCTTCTTGGATTGATCCCTTGATCACTATGTAGTGTCCTTCTTTGTGTCTTTTAATTGTCTCTATTTTAAAGTCTATTTTGTCTGATATGAGAATTGTTACACCAGCTTTCTTTTGATTTCCATTTGCATGGAAAAAGATATTCATCTTTTTCCATCCCCTCAGTTTTAGTCTGTTATGTCCCTATGTCTGAAGTGGGTCTCTTGTAGACAGCATATATACAGGTAACAAGTCATATTTTAAAATGTATACACATACACTTACCTTTACATATATATTTATATAGGAAGTAGAAAGAAATCCACTAAAATATGAGTAATCTTTCCTTTCTTGAGTGACTTTTACTTTCTTACATGGTTTCTAAATATTCTCTGATAAAATTTCTCTTTATTTTAAAGAAGGGAGGAAGAAAAAAGAAAAAGAAGCCTAATTTAAGTATAGCCCATAGTCCTTTATAGCTGCTTAATCAGAGTTCCCTAAAGGTGAGTGAGTGGAAGACAGAGGAGAAAACTGATAACACTGAGATCTGATTCTACCCTGACACAGAATTGTCAGGGTTGTGTTTCTCCTCTAATGAGAGGTAAAGCATAAAAGACAAGAATATGCATGGCTCCTTTTCAAGCCAGATTAAGGGGAAGCCAGCTGGGTAGCTGCCAACCAAGCCAACTTATAAAAAGGACTAAAATATCACTTCAGTAAATCTAAAATTTGTTGCCATTTAACACAGATCTCTCTACACATGATCAACTAGTGAAATATAAAATGACTGACTTCCTTCCCTAGAATAGAAAATAACAACAACAAAATATGCCTTAACCCAAGTTTCTTTTAACCCCTTTAAATAAATGTTGAAATTATTCACAAAGAAAACATTTAAATGTAAACTAAATCATTAGACTGTCTAGGTCCCATGTAGTTTGGAAGGTTCTGCTTTAGTCTTATTTGAATAATCTTGTTTTGATTCTGGTAACTTGGCTAGACTTACTAGAAGATGCTTAAACACAATTGTTTCAGCTAGTATACAAGTACTGACTTTATAAGAAAAGTTTAAATCGATCTGGACGTTTTAAAATAAGAATTACATACTAGCCACATTGGAGTAAAATTAAATAGCCTGAAAATAGAAAGAAACAAGAGTAGTCAGGAGCCCCTCAAAATTATATAGAATTGTCTTCAAATTTGTACCTAAGAGTGGTTTTTGTATACCACTTTTAATTTTATTTATCTGGCCTTCTTTTAAGATTTTATTTTAAAAAAGAATACCCACATCTGTACTTGCTATATGCATATCCTCTTTAAAACTTTGAGAACCTTCAAAGGCAGAAACCTTGTCTTTTTCATCTTTGCAATCACATAGCTTAACATAGTACATTACACAGAATCAGCACAGAATGCATATTAATCATATGTATGAATAAGTGGATAGATAGATGGATGGAAAGATGGATAGATACATGAACCTATTTTTAAAGACTTGGGTTTTAGGATTTACCTACTCAGTAAAAAAATAACATCTTCTCATTGTGTCTATTTCAAGCAAAGTAAATAAAATGTAAATATTCTGACCAGATTCTGAAGGACGTGCCTGGGGACTTATGCAACCTGTAAGATGACTGACCATCTGTAATTCTGTTTTTTTTTTCTGTCATACACCTCATAGTCTTACTCTACAAGTCTTCCTAGAAAAGGTTTGTAAGTAAAATTCCCTCCTTCCCTCATTGTTTATATATTAGGAATAACAATAATAGCATTTTATTTTATTTTGTACAACACTTTGGGTTTATAAAACGCATTCAAAATCATCTCTCGAGTAACTAGATGGAATAAAGATAAGGAAACAGGCTGAAGGATGAAGGGAGTGTCAACCTTCACAGTTAGTGTTAGAGCCTGTCCTCAGACTCAAATCTTCTGAATGCAAGTCCAGTGTTCCATTTGCCACAGACACATCAGCTCATCACAGCTTCCTCCAGCATTGACAGAGTTAAAGGAATGAATTCTTACCATTAGTCCCACTGCTGTGTCTGCATTCCTTATTTTCTGCTAATTACCACATTTGCTGTCAACACTGTATATTGCAGGGAAATTGAAATTCAACTTCCTTCTCTCAGACATTTGAAAGTTTCCTCTCCAGGAAGACAGTAGATCTGGAGCAAACTATGGGAAGGACTGTGGCAAGGATTTCTCCCACAGCTGGCAGCTCTCCCCTAAATTTGAATGAATTCAAAGATGGAAGAGGTAAGATGGGCTGGAGAAATGTACTGAGTATAAGACTTAAGTGTTTCTCCATGTGCCCAGCAAGATTGACATCTTTGGGATTTAGCTGGAATATCGCCCTACCAATAAGGTATGGGAAGAATGCCTTTAAATAAAGAAGATTCGCAAGGCAGTTAAAAATGTTATCAGAGAGAGTGAAAGCATGACGGCTTCAAAACCCTTCTCACTGTTTAACTGGGGAAGCTGCTCCATTAGCTCAGCTAATTGAACCCTCTGTTATCTCACTTGGATTATCACTGCAGAAGAAAAAGGGGCTGTATTTTTGCTTCCTGAAACAGAATCTGAAACAGGTGAAGAAAGGCAGGGGACAGGATATATGCTGATTACTTTATTTTGACACTAGATCTGTGACTAGAATTAGCTGTGCTTAGATATAAATATCCTTTTAGACACATCCATCCACAACCAATCTATATTATAATTGGCAAAACTGGCCAAGAAGAAATAAAGTAGAGAAAAAAGAAACTGCCAATACATAGGAAGAAATAAAATCTATGTAGTGTTTTATTTAATGATGCAAGCATATAAAATAAGATGAGCAGCCATATTACAATTAAACATGAATGACAGAAAGGTAGAGGTAGAAGAAAATGTTTTTATTTTTCATACATCTGTTTTTAGCTTTTTGCTCTTAATTTTTTTATGTACTAAAAAAAAAGGCACACCCCATGAGTACAACTGAGTTGAAAGATACAAATGTACTTGGGCTGGTTATGTGGCTCACTATTGTGAAAAAAATATAAAGTTGGATCCACATTTCATATCAGGTATTAAAATATATTTTAACTAAAATATATTTTAATGGAAAATTCCAACAATATAATGTGAAAATGACTTTCTCAACCAAATGCAATACGACATGATTCTATACATAGAGAATCATAAAGATGCTACCAGAAAATTACTAGAGCTAATCAATGAATTTGGTGAAGTAGCAGGATACAAAATTAATGCCAGAAATCTCTTGCATGCTTATACACTAATGATGAAAAATCTGAAAGACAAATTAAGGAAACACTCCCCTTTACCACACAACAGAAAGAATAAAATACCTAGGAATAAACTTACCTAAGGAGACAAAAGAACTTTTTCAGAAAACCATAAGACACTGATGAAAGAAATTAAAAATGATACAAATAGGTGGAGAGATAATACCGTGTTCTGGGATTGGAAGAATCAACATTGTGAAAATGACTATACTACCCAAAGCAATCTACAGATTCAATGCAATCCCTATGAAATTACCAATGGCATTTTTCACAGAACTAGAACAAAAATTTTCACAATTTGTATGGAAACACAAAAGACCCTGAATAGCCAAAGCAATCTTGAGAAAGAAAAATGGAGCTGGAGGAATCAGGTTCCCTGACTTCAGACTATACTACAAAGCTACAGTAATCAAGATAGTATGGTACTGGCACAAAAACAGAAATATAGATCAATGGAAAAGGATAGAAAGCCCAGAGATAAACCCACGCACATATGGTCACCTTATCTATGATAAAGGAGACAAGAATATACAATGGAGAAAAGACAGCCTCTTCAATAAGTGGTGCTGGGAAAACTGGACAGCTACATGTAAAAGAATGAAATTAGAACACTCCCTAACACATACACAAAAATAACCTCAAAATGGATTAAAGACCTAAATGTAAGGCCAGACACCATCAAACTCTTAGAGGAAAACATAGGCAGAACACTCTATGACATAAATCACAGCAAGATCCTTTTTGACCCACCTCCTAGAGAAATGGAAATAAAAACAAAAATAAACAAATGGGACCTAATGAAACTTAAAAGCTTTTGCACAGCAAAGGAAACCATAAACAAGACAAAAAGTAAACCCTCAGAATGGGAGAAAATATTTGCAAATTAAGCAACTGACAAAGGATTAATCTCCAAAACTGACAAGCAACTCATGCAGCTCGATATCAAAAAAGCAAACAACCCAATCCAAAAATGGGCAGAAGACCTAAATAGACATTTCTCCAAAGAAGATATACAGATTGCCAACAAACACACCAAAGGATGCTCAACATCATTAATCATTAGAGAAATGCAAATCAAAACTACAATGAGATATCATCTCACACCAGTCAGAATGGCCATCACCAAAAAATCTACAAACAATAAATGCTGGAGAGGGTTTGAAGAAAAGGGAACCCTCATACACTGTTGGTGGGAATGTTAATTGATACAGCTACTATGGAGAACAATATGGAGGTTCCTTAAAAAACTAAAAATAGAACTACCATACGACCCAGCTATCCCACTACTGGGCTTATACCCTGAGAAAACCATAATTCAATAAAGGTCATGTACCACAATGTTCATTGCAGCTCTATTTACAGTAGCCAGGACATGGAAGCAACCTAAGTGTCCACTGACAGATGAATGGATAAAGAAGATGTGACACATATATACAATGGAATATTACTCAGCCATAAAAAGAAATGGAATTGAGTTATTTGTAGTGAGGTGGATGGACCTAGAGTCTGTCATACAGA
This sequence comes from Balaenoptera acutorostrata, assembly GCF_949987535.1. Lineage (NCBI taxonomy): Eukaryota > Metazoa > Chordata > Mammalia > Artiodactyla > Balaenopteridae > Balaenoptera > Balaenoptera acutorostrata. The sequence goes on along the minus strand of NC_080075.1, from coordinate 49,425,548 downwards.
GTGAAGTAAGTCAGAAAGAGAAAAACAAATACAGTATGCTAACACGTATATATGCAATCTTAAAAAAAAAAAGAAAAAATTGGTTAGAAGAACCTAGGGGCAAGATGAGAATAAAGATGCAGACCTACAAGAGAATGGACTTGAAGATACACGGAGGGGGAAGGGTAAGCTGGGACAAAGTGAGAGAGTGGCATGGACATATATACACTACCAAACATAAAATAGATAGCTAGTGGGAAGCAGCTGCATAGCACAGGGAGATCAGCTCGGTGCTTTGTGACCACCTAGAGGGGTGGGATAGGAAGGGTGGGAGAGAGGGAGATGCAAGAGGAAAGAGATATGGGGACATATGTATATGTATAACTGATTCACTTTGTTATAAAGCAGAAACTAACACGTCATTATAAAGCTGTTATACTCTAATAAAGATGTTAAAAAAAAAAGACCTAAATGTAAGGCCAGACACTATAGAACTCTTAGAGGAAAACATACGTAGAACACTCTATGACATAAATCACAGCAAGCTCCTTTTTGACCCACCTCCTAGAGAAATGGAAATAAAAACAAAAATAAACAAATGGGACCTAATGAAACTTAAAAGCTTTTGCACAGCAAAGGAAACCATAAACAAGACCAAAAGACAACCCTCAGAATGGGAGAAAATATTTGCAAATGAAGCAAATGACAAAGGGTTAATCTCCAAAATATACAAGAAGCTCATGCAGCTCGATATCAAAAAAACAAACAACCCAATCCAAAAATGGGCAGAAGATCTAAATAGACTTTTCTCCAAAGAAGATATACAGATTGCCAACAAACAAATGAAAGGTTGCTCGACATCTCTAAACATTAGAGAAAAGCAAATCAAAAGTACAATGAGGTATCACCTCACACTGGTCAGAATGGCCATCATCAAAAAATCTACAAACAATAAATACTGGATAGGGTGAGAAAAAAAGGGAACCCTCTTGCACTGTTGGTGGGAAAGTAAATTGATACAGCCACTATGGAGAACAGTATAGAGGTTCCATAAGAAACTAAAAATATAACTACCATATGACCCAGCAATCCCACTACTGGGCATATACCCTGAGAAAACCATAGTTCAAAAAGAGTCACATACCACAATGTTCATTGCAGCTCTATTTACAGTAGCCAGGACATGGGGGCAACCTAAGGGTCCATCAACATATGAATGGATAAAGAAGATGTGACACATATATACAATGGAATATCAGTCATAAAAAGAAACAAAATTGAGTTATTTGTAGTGAGGTGGATGGACCTAGAGTCTGTCATACAGAGTGAAGTAAGTCAGAAAGAGAAAAACAAATATTGAATGCTAACACATATATGTGGAATCTAAAAAAAAAAAAAACTTTCTGATGAACCTAGGGGCAGGACAGGAATAAAGATGCAGACATAGAGAATGGACTTGAGGACACGGGGAGGGGGAAGTGTAAGATGGGATGAAGTGAGAGATTTACATTGACATATATACACTACCAAATGTAAAATAGATAGCTAGTGGGAGCAGCCGCATAGCACAGGGAGATCAGCTCAGTGCTTTGTGACCTACTAGAGGGGTGGGATAGGGAGAGTGGGAGGGAGATGTAGGAGAGAGGGGATATGGGAATATATGTATACATAGAGCTGATTCACTTTGTTATACAACAGCAACTAACACAACATTGTAAAGCAATTGTACTCCAATAAAGATGGTTTAAAAAAATGCAATACAAGCAATGATAACAAAATCATTAACTAATAAAGTGAAGATATAAAGATGGAAGCTTTTTGTATGCCAAGGCATCATTAAAAAATCAGGTAGGGGCCAGATCAAGATGGTAGAGTAGGAAGATCCTGAGTACACCTCCATCCCAAGACACACCAAAACTACAACTACATATAGAACAACTATTTCTGAAAATGACCTGAAGACTAGCAGAAAAGATTTTTCTACAACTAAGGATATAAAGAAAAGTCCACATTGAGACAGGTAGGAGGGGAAGAAATGTGGTCTAGTCAGAGCACACCTTCCTGGTACAGTGACCCACAAGTGGGAGGGATATAACACCTGTGGATGTCCCTCCTCAGGACCGAAGTGTCCAATTCCAATCCCCACATAGAGCTCCCCAGCCCAGGGGATCTACATCAAGAAGAGGAGCTCCCATAATGTCTGACTTTGAAAACAACTGGGGTTTATATCTAGGAGAGCCAGAGGACTATGGGAAAGTGAGACTTTGCTCTTGAAGGGCTCGTACACAAACACACTCACTCCAAGTCCTAGTGCAGAGGCAGCAGCTTGAAAAGTGCCTGTGTCATATGAAAAGGAGATTCATTGACTAATTTATGGCATGTGCTGGAGGTGCAGGGATCTAGCGGAACTTTCTCCAGGGAGAGAAGCACTGGCAGGTGCCATTTTTCTTACTATCCTTCCACTTAGCTGGCCCAGTTCTGGTGGGCACCACTGATATCACTCTCCATCAACCTAGCAAACACAGTGAGTCCCACCCCAGTGTTCCCCTGAAGACCAGCCCTGCCCCTGCCCAACCTACCCACCATAGCTGGCCCCTTCAAAGCAGCTCCCACCCTACCCCAAGAGGTGGCCCAAGCCAGCACTGGTGTCCCTCTGAAGTGGCTCTTGATCTGGGGGACCAGCACAGCAACATACCCACAATAATTGTGGCCAGGCCTCAGAGCCATTTGAGCTGGGGGCCACACTCACTCACCAGGGCATCTGCAGTAATCATGGCCCAACCACAACAGGAAGGTACACACAGCCCACACAGGGGATACCCTTGGAGTACCTAGCTCTAGTGACTAGGGGGTATTTTTTCACTGGGCACCATTCGATGCTGTCTACATAACGCTATTCCTTCAGGAATGGGAGGTGTAGATGATACACCTAATACATAGAAACAAAAACAGAAAATTAGGCAAAATGAGAATGCAAAGAAATACTTCCCAAATGAAATAAGAAGAAAAATCCTCAGAAAAAGAAGTAAACAAAATGGAAGTAAGATATTTACCAGATAAAGAATTCAAAGTAATAGTCATCAAGATACTCACTGAATTTAGGAGAAGAATGAACTCAGTGAGAACATCAACAAACAGAAAATATTTTAAAAAATAACCAATCAGAACTGAAGAATAACTGAAATGAAAAATCAACTAGAGGGAATCAAGACCAGATTAAAGGATGCAGAACAGATCAGTAATCTGGAAGACAGGGTGGTGGAAATCACATGATCAGAAGAGCAAAAAGGAAAAAAAAAACTTTAATGAGAATAGTTTAAGGGACCTCTGGGACATCCTCAAGAATTCTAACATATGCATTATATAGGTCCCAGGAGGAGAAGAGAGAGAGAGAAAGGGACAGAAAACTATTTGAAGAAATAATGGCTGAAAACTTCCCTAACCTGGCAAAAGAAACAGACAGCTAAGTCCAAGAAGCACAAAGTCCCAAACAAAATGAACTCAAAGAGATAGACACATTATAATTAAAATGTCAAAAGTTAAAGAGAGAATCTTAAAAGCAGCAAGAGAAAATCAAATAGTCATGTAAAAGGGAACCTCCCTAAGACTCTCAGCTGATTTTTCAGCAGAAACTTTACAGGCCAGAAGGGACTGGCACAATATATTCAAACTACTGAAAGGAAAAATTTATAACCAAGAATACTGTACCTGGCAAGATTACAATTCAGAATTGAAGGAGAGATAAAGAGTTTCCTAGAGAAGCAAAAGCTAAAGGAGTTCATCACCACTAACCCAGCCTTATGAGAAATGTTAAAGGGACTTATTAAAAAGAAAAAAAAAAGACCATATCTAGAAACAAGAAAATTATGAAAGAAAAAAATCTCACTGATAAAGGCAAACATATAGTAAAGATAGTGTATCAACTACCTATAAATCTAGTATATAGGTTGAAAGACTTTTATACATGTATTTATATCTAAAATAGTTAAGCAATACACAAAATAATAAAATATAAAATATGTCAAGGGAATACAGTCAGTATTTTATAATAACTATAAATGGAGTATAACCTTTAAAAATTGTCAATCACTGTTGTACACCTGTAACTTATATAATATTGTACATCAACTATACTTCAATTTGAATTAAAAAAAATAATGTCAAAAACATAAAAGGTAGTAAGGAGAGTAAAAATGTACTGCTTTTAGAATGCACTCCAACTTAAGAAACCATCAGCTTAAAATAGACTACTATATAAATATGTTGTTTTATATGAACCTCATGGTAACCACAAAACAAAAACCTATTAACAGATACACAAAAATAAAGAGAAAGGAATACAAACATACACTAAAGAAAATCATCAAATCACAGTGGAAAATAACAAGTGAAGAAAGGAACAGAGAACTACAAAACCATCCAAAAACCAATTAACAAAACTGTGATAAGTACCTACCTATCAATAATCACCTTAAGTATAAATGGACTAAATATTTCAATCAAAAGACATAGGGCAGTGAGTGCATTAAAAAAAAAAAAAAAGACCCATATATATGCTGCCTGCATGAGACTGACCTCAGATCTAAAGAAAAACACAGGGTAAAATGAAGTGATAGAAAAAGATATCCCATGAAAATAGAAATTTTTAAAAAGCTGGGGTAATAATAGACAAAATAAACTTTAAAAAAAGACTGTAACAAGAGATAAAGAAGAACATCACATAAAAATAAAGGGATCGATCCAGCAAGAGGATATAACACTTGTAAATATCTATGCACCCAACATAGGAGCACGTACATACATAAAGCAAACATTAACAGACATAAAGGGAGATATGGACAGGATATAAAACTCGTAAGGGATTTTAACACCATGCTTAAATCAGTGGATAAATCATCCAAACAGAAAATCAATTTAAAAAAATTGGCCTCATGGCACATTAGGCATGATAGACTTAATAGATATATAGAGAACAATCCACCCCAAACCATCAGAATACTGTAAGTCCCCTACACAAGAATGAGTTTCATTCCAAGAGTGCAGTCGTAAGACCAATGTGATCATAAGTGCAACAAAGTTAGCCTAGGTACCCAACTAACACAATCAGCTATATAGGACTGTACTGTACTGTAATAGGTTTATAATACTTTTCATACAAATAATACATAAAAAACAAGTGAACACAAAAAATAAAGAGAACAATTTTAATCTTACAGTACAGCACCTTGAAATGTACAGTAGTACAGTACAACAACTGGCATACAGGCACTGGCATCAAGTGAACAGGCAAGAAGAGTTACTGACCAGAAGAGAGAGGGGAGGTGGGAGATGGTAGAGCTGAAGGATCCTCAGCAATAGGAGACAGGGCAAGCTGCAATTTCACTCATGCCTGACATTGATGGCACAAGTTCTGGTTCCTTGCTGGATTCAGTTCTATCTACTCTCTTGAAAAAACGATCCAGTGATGTCTGGGTAGTAGCTCTGTTTTTTCGTCATAGATGACATGGTAGCACTGGATTGCATTCTGAATGGCTGCTGCAACATTTGTGTACCATTCTATGTTCATGTCCTGTGCCTCAAAAACTAACAGTGCCTCCTCAAATAAAGAAAATCCCCTTGCCATTTCCTGTGTCATGAATCTCTTCAGTTACTTCTTCTTCCTCTTGTCTCCCTTTGTCCTTTCTCTGGGCCTCCAGTTCCATCAGGTCTTCATTTGGAAGCTCCTTGTGTTACATAGCAAGGAGTTCAATGAAGTCGTCCTCTTGCAGATCTAGCTCCAGCTTCTCACTGAGGGTCACTAAGTTGCTGAAGACCTCTTTAGGCTCCTCATCCACCTTCTCAAATCCACGAAAATCGTGAACAAACTTCAGGCAAAGGTTCTTCCAAACTCCATTCACGGTGACAGCTATAACCTCACGCCAAGCAAAGTCATGGCCTTGTAGATGTTATAGTCCTTCCAAAATTGTTGCAAGGTTGTTCCTGATTCATCACTCACCTTTACTTCCTGACAAAAAGTATGAGATAAATAATATTTCTTGAAAGTCACTATAACTCTCTGGTCCGTAGGTTGGATGAGTGACATAGTATTTGGTGGCAGATGCACTACTTTGACATTGGGGTGAAAGTCGTCCATGAATGGGGGGTGGCCCAGAGCATTGTCAAGCAGTAAAAGAATGTTGAATGGGACATCCTTCTCCAAGCAATATTTCTCTACCTCCAGGATAAAGTGGTGGAAAAACCAGTCCTGGAAAATGGCCTGTGTAACCCAGGCTTTGGGGTTACTCTTCCACACAACAGGAAGAGAGCCCTTGGCTGTGTTTCTAAGGGCTCTTGGGTTCTCTGAATGATAAACTAAGAGAGGCTTCAGCTTCATATCACCAGAAGCATTGCCACCAAACAACAGAGTTAGCCTATCCTTTCTTGCTTTATAGCCTGGCATCAACTTTTCCTCCTTACTGATGTAACTTCAGTCTGGCATCCTCTGCCAGTACAGTCCTGTCTCATCCACATTAAAAACCTGCTCAGGTAAACAGGCACCTTCATCAATTTCTCAAAACGTTTCAGGAAATTCCCGAGCAGCACTCACTGCCTCACCACTTACTTTTATGTTGCGAAGGTTGGCTCTAGCCTTGAACCAATGAAACCAGCCACAGCTGGCATTAAAAGTTGTGCCCTCTGATTCTTCACTGTGTTTCTTCTTCAAGTCTTCATAAAGGTTTTTATCTTTCTCTTGAATCAGCATTAAGCTGAGCGGGACTCGATGCTGATGATGCTGATCCTGCATCCACACACTGAGAAGTTTCTCCATCTCCTCCATCACTTTTCCACTCTTCTTCAATGTTATTGTCAGCATCATTGGCACAGCAGACTTCACATCTTCCATGATCTTGTCCTTGTTCTTTAGAATCGTGCCTATAGTTGAACGATTCTTGTTATAAGAACAAGTGATGTCTACCATCTTTTTGCCTTGCTCCGCTCTCTCAATTATTTTCACTTTTGTTTCCACCGCTATCACTTAGCACTTCTTAGCAGTACCAGCTACATCACTGCTGCTTTTATGCTTGCTTCCAGACATCCTGGGCTGGAAATAAAGATACTGTACTACTGTACTCTATACAGTCCTGTACAGTAAAGTATACAAAAGCACAACCACTTGTAGAGGATGCACTCACGTGACAATGTACACTAGACACGTGAACTAATTTACATGATCAGACATGCAAACACACGTTTGCCTCTTTGAAAGTTAACAACTTGAAAATTCATATGTAGGGGGCCTACTGTATACATTTTTTTCAAGTGCAGATGGAACATTTTCCATGATAGATCACATGTTAGGCCATAAAACAAGTACCAATACATTAATGAAGAATGAAATCATATCAAGCATCTTTTCTGACCACAACAGTATAAAAGTAGAAATCAATTACAAGGAGAAAACTGGAAAAAACACAAACACATGGAGGCTAAACTACATGCTCCTAGACAACCAATAGGTGAATGAAGAGATTAAAAAGGAAATCAAAAAAATACCTTGAAACAAATGAAAATGGAAACACAGCTGTCCAAAATCAGTGGTATACAGCAAAAGCAGTTCTAAGAGGGAAGTTCATGCCTACCCTCAGGAAGTAAGAAAAATATCAAATAAACAATTTAACCTTAAACCTTAAGGAACTAGAAAAAGAAGAAACAAAGCCTAACATTAATAGAAGGAATAAAATAATAAAGATCAGAGCAAAAATAATGAAATAGATACTGGAAAGAAAAAGAAAAGAGCAATGAAACTAAGAGCTGGTTCTTTGAAAAGATTAAAAAAAAAAACAACTGATAAACCTTTAGCCAGACTCATCAAGAAAGAGGACTAGATAAGTAAAATTAGGTTAAAAAGAGGATAAGTTGAAACCGACATCATAGAAATACAAATGATCATAACAGAAGACTATGAACAGTTATGTGCCAACAAATTGGACAAGCTATAACTAAAAAATGGATAAATTCCTAGAAACATACAATCTTCCAAAACAGATTCAGGAAGAAATAGAAAATCTGAACAGACCAATCACTAGTAATGAAATGAATTCAGCAGTCAAAAAACTCCCAACAAATAAAAGTTTAGAACCAGAAGTCTTCACAGGTGAATTCTTCCAAACCTTTAGAGTTAATACCTATTCTTATCAAACTATTCCAAAAAGTTGAAGATAAAGGAATGCTTCCAAACACGTTCTACATGCCATCATTACCCTGATACCAAAACCAGAAAAGACACTAGAAAAAAAAATGAAAATTATAGGTCACTATACCTGATGAATATAGATGCAAAAATTCTTAGCAAAATTTTAGCAAACTGAATTCAACAATACATTAAAAGGATCATATACCATGATCAAGTCGAATAGATTCTAGGAATGTAAGGATGGCTCAATATTCACAAATCAATCAACATGATACACCACATTAACAAAACAAAGAATAAAAATCATCTGATCATCTCAATAGATGCAGAAAATCCGTTTGACCAAAATCAACATCCATTTATGTTAAAAAATCTCAATAAAGTGGGTATAGAGGAAATGTGCCTCAACATAATAAAGGCCTTGTATGACAAAACCACAGCTAACATCACATTCAGCTGAAAGCTTTTCATCTAAGATCAGTAATAAGATGAGGATGCCCACTATTGACATTTTTATTCAACCCAGTATTGGAAATCCTAGGCATAGCTATTAAGCAGGAAAAAGAGATGAAAGACATCCAAATTAAAAGGGAAGAAGTAAAACTGTCACTATTTGCAGATAATATAATTCTATGTATAGAGAACCCTGTAGGCTCCAACAAACTATTAGAACTGATAAATGAATTCAGTAAAGTTTCAGGATATAAAATTAATATACAGAAATCTGTTGTATTTCTGTATAATAATAACAAACTCTCAGAAAGAGAAATTAAGAAAACAATCCCCTTTACAAATGCATCAAAAAGAATATAATACCTAGGTGTAAAGAGGTAAAGACTTGTATTCTGAAAACTGTAAGACATTGATGAAATAGATTGAAAATGACACAAACAAATGGAAAGATATACTATGCTCATGGATTGGAAGAATTAATGTTGTTAAAATGTTCATGATACCCAATGCTATCTACAAATTCAATGCAATCTCTACCTACACACTTATGGCATTTTTCCTGAACTTAACAAATAATCCTAAAATTTGTGTAGAACACAAAAGACCCCAAATATCCAAAGCAATATTAAGAAAGAAGATTAAAACTGGAGGTATCACACTCCCTGATCTCAAACTATACTATAAAGCTATAGTAATCAAGACTGTATGGTACTGGCACAAAAACAGACACATAGACCAATGGAACAGAAATAAACCAATGCTTGTATGATCAATTAATTTATGATAAAGGAGGCAAGAATATACAGTGGGTAAAAGACAGTCTTTTCAATAAATAATGTTGGGAAAACTGAACAGCTACATGCAAAACAATGAAACTGGACCACTGTCTTATACCATACTGAGAAAAAACAAAAAAACCAAAAAAACCTCAAAACAGATTAAGAACTAAATGTAAGACCTGAAATTATAAAATTTCTAGAAGAAAACCTAGTCAGTACCCTCTTTGACATAAGTCTTAGCAATATTTTGGGGCAATCCATCTCCTCAGGCAAGGGCAACAAAAGCAAAAATAAACAAATGGGACTACATCAAACTAAAAAGCTTTTGTACAGTGAAGGAAACTGTCAGCAAAATGAAAAGGCAACCAACTGAATGAGAGAAGATATTTACAAATGATATATTCAATAAGGGGTTAATATCAAAAAATATTAAAAGAGCTCACATAACTCATTATCAAAAACTGCTATTAAAAAATGGGCAGAGGATCTGAATAGACATTTTCCAAAGAAGACATACAGATGGACAACTGACATATGAGTAGAGGCTCAGCATCACTAATCATCAGGGAAATGCAAATAAAACCATAATGAGATATCACCTCACATCTGTTAGAATAATAATAAAAAACAAGTGTTGGTGAGAATGTGGAGAAAAAGAGAACACTTGTGCCTGTTGGTGGGAATATAAATTGGTGCAGCCACTATGGAGAACAGTATATAGGTTCCTCAAAAAAGTAAAATGAGAACTAGCATATGATCCAGCAATTCTACTTCTGGGTATTTACCTGAAGAAAACAAAAGCACTAATTCAAAAGATATATACACTCCTATATTCATTGCAGCATTATTTACAATAGCTAAGATATGGAAACAACCTAAGTGTCCATTAATAGATGAATGGATAAAGAAGATATTGCATACATATATATATGTGTGCATATATATAATGGATTATTACTCAGCCATAAAAAAGAATGAAATCTTGATATTTGCACAACATAGATGGCCCCAGAGGGATTATGCTAAGTGAAATAAGTCAGACAGAGAAAGCCAAATAACATATGATTTCACTTATATGAATAATCTGAAAAATAAAGCAAACAAATAAAACTAAACAGAAACAGACTCATGGACACAGAGAACAAACTAGTGGTGGTCAAAAAGGATGGTGGTGGGGGATTAGAGGAAATAGGTGAAGGGAATTAAGAGACACAAACTTCCACTTATAAAAAATAAATGACCAGCACATAATGTACAACATAGGAAATACAGTGAATAAAATTGTGATAACTTTGTATGGTAACAGATGGTTACTAGAATTATCATGGTGATCGATTTGTAATACAGATAAATGTCAAATCACTATGTTGTACACCTGAAATTAATATTGTATGTCAACTTCAGTAAAAAAAGAAAAATTTTAATAAATAAAAATAGCCAATAAAGCACTAAAAAATAACATTGTACAAATGAAAGTTTGATTAAAAAAGACTGTCAAAATGAGGAGAAAAGCACTAAAACCAAGTAGAAAACCAGGTAATTTCATTAAAAATTAGTAGCAGAAGAAATGTAAACACCCTATCAGTATATAAAAACATCTAGCCTTGTAATTTAAAATATTGAAATATAAACAATAAAATACTCATAAATATTTTAACATAAAGAATAAGCAAAGATTTTCTTTTTAACTGATGATTAATGAGGGGAAAACCTAACTTGAAATGTAAATATTCAAAAAATGCTGGTAAGAATTGACACTAGTACAAGTTTTCCAAAAAGCAATTTGGCAATAATCAATAAGGATCCTTAAGAACATTCCTACTTGGGGTCTCAATGACTCTAATTCTAGAAATCTATACAAAGGAAATAATCTGAAATGTGGATAAATATATTTTATAACACATAAGCCCAGAAATATAGTATTGGTTTTAAAAGCATCTTGCTTATGTAAAATGCAATACTATAAATCATTTCAAATATTTTGGAAGTACAGTCAATAACTGGGAAAACCATCTACAATATTTTTAGTAAAGAAAAGGAAGCTACAGGAGAGCAGGTATGGTGTGAACTCATATTTGTCATAAAATCAAACTATAGCCACTCTAAACAGGTGGTAATAATTCTTAATTCTCTTTCTCTCACTGTCTTTATTTTGTTTCCTAAATCACCACTTATTATCTTTGCAGTACAAAGTTAAGAAGATATAAAGAATTAAGTTTCTAAAGAAAGTTTCACATGACAAAATGCTCTTCATAAAGTAACTAGTGTCACACATGGAGTGTATAGGTGCATGTGTGTATGAGTGTGTGTGATTGGAATAAGATATATTCAAAATGCTAATACATTTTCTATGTGATAATTTAATTTTTACTTTTCTAAACAATCAGAATTCCACTCCATGCTTTTGTAAATGAGAAAATAAGGTATTACATGATTCTTTTTGAATAAATACACAGGAACTTTCATAAATACAAACAAATTACAAAGTTAAAGAAAAACTAAATGAATAATTAATATAATGAAAAAAGAAGCTCACTGATCAGGAGCCAAAAATTGGTGACAGCTGAAATCTAACAGCTAAAGCCAGCTCTGAGGCAGGTTTTCACCATGTGGCATTTGCCAAATCCTTGCTTTTGTTTTTGTTTTTTTAATAAATTTATTTATTTATTTTTGGCTGTGTTGGGTCTTCGTTTCTGTGCAAGGGCTTTCTCCAGTTGAGGCGAGTGGGGGCCACTCTTCATCGCGGTGCGCGGGCCTCTCACTGTCGCGGCCTCTACCGTTGCGGAGCACAGGCTCCAGACGCGCAGGCTCAGTAGTTGTGGCTCACGGGGCCTAGCCGCTCCGCGGCATGTGGGATCTTCCCGGACCGGGGCACGAACCCGTGTCCCCTGCATTGGCAGGCGGATTCCTAACCACTGCGCCACCAGGGAAGCCCCTTTGCTTTTGTTTTGATGTGTATTTTTGAAAGAGAATGAGGGATAAGAGAAAACCTAACACCTGCCCAGTGCTGACAACCTAATAAGACCCCCTTGCAAAATCCTAGCTCCAGGGCTACATCCACAGTGTAAAGATGAACTAGAAATAAACCTGCTCCAGAACAAAAAAAAAAACCAAGAACATTTTCAGTAGCTTTCCACCCACATAAATAAGGGTAGTATGTATTTAAGCACAGCATGCATTGCCATGCTGATATGCAGCTACTATATTTTGTCCATTATGAACAGGTACCTTTCTAAAAAGTTGATCATCAAGATTTATAGTTACACAATAATCAATCTGCCAGGATTGTACAGTGCATGGTTTGATGGCCCAGAGGAAAGTAGTTCCTGGAAATTTCTTTCTAAATTACATCCTTTGAATAGATGCAACCTGAAAATTAGGAGTCAACTGATACTGGCAGATTGCTAGAGCTCTACTCGGTCATCAAAAACTGGTCCAGTAGGTGATCATAGTGTATGGCCAAAATGTCTCCCAGCGTGATACCCCTCAGGCTTTTCGGCTTCCATTTGACCTTGTCAGGTTCCAAAAAACTGGCGTTCTTGCACTTGTGGCTTCACCCTTTCAGGTGTCTGGTATAACTGTGCTAAGAGACAGTGTCATTCTCTTTCTCTGAGCCTGTTTCAAGGCACCAATGTCATGGATTTCCCTCTCTGCATAAGCTTTACTCTCAGCTACTATATCTCCCTCTCTCTTTTGACTGATTTTAACTCAAACTTTCCCACTTCTGGAAGGAATGTTAGGTTCAGCCAGTGTGCTTGCCCAAATTGCTGACAGTAATAGCAGTCTAGCAACTACCTCCCTGTCAGTCCATTCTCATGCAGATAGTTTAGGGTTACATAGGTTCAGAATTAATGGGCTATCCCAACCACTAGACAATACAGCTACATTCACTGTTGATCTTAATTTTTCCAGATGGGGTGAAGGCCCTTAAAAATCCTGGTATAAAGGTTAAAAGGTATGGTTACATTTTCTTCTTAGGGGTCATTCCACTTCCCAGCACCCACAGTTGCAGCCCTGGTCCCAAGACCACTGCAGTAAGCAGGAGAAAAAGAAAGCTGAGGTGACATTGGGAAGGATTATATAGTCATACCAGCATCTTGCTCCACACCCTCTTTTTCGGATCCCCTAGAAAAGCAGAGGAGCTCTCCCTTGGGGCCCCTTATGTTGTGTGTGATCACACACTTGTGAAGGCATGTAAACCAGTCTTTATGCCTTTATCTCTTCATAGTTTAGACAACTGTTTCCAGTGTCTGTTCCAATTCTCTATCAAGCCATTTATTTGGGGATGATATGCAATGCGATATGTCCATTTGATGTGATAACCCTTTGCCCATTGTTGGACACTATGAACTGTAAATGTATTACTTTGTCTGAAGAAATGTAACTTGGTAGTCCAAATTAGTACTGTATCTTCTGTTCCAGGTTTTTTACAGTGTTCTGAGCATTTGCATCAACCATTGGGTAGGCAAAACCTATTCCAGAATAAGTGTCTATTTCTGTTAGAGTCCATTTATAGCCTCCTGGGGCTACTGGTAGTTGTCTGATATAATCTCCTTGCCAGCTTTGTGTGAGGGCCCTTCCCCTGGGGAGTCTTCCCCCATAGCCATCTGCAGTTTGTCTTTCTTGGTGGCAAACAGACAGATCTTGCTGACATTTCATGTCTCAGATGGTGCAACAGGAATATGTCAATGCCCAGCCCATCTCTGCATTGCTGCAGCTCCTCCATTTACTCTCGTTTTATGAACCCAGCTGACCACGTCAAGCAAGTACACCAGGATGTCCACATGCTGGTTCCAATCAACTTTTTTTTTTTAAATAAATTTATTTATTTTTGGCTGTGTTGGGTCTTCATTGCTGCATGTGGGCTTTCTCTAGTTGCGTCGAGCAGGGGACTACTCTTCATTGCAGAGTGCGGGCTTCTCATTGCAATGGCTTCTCTTGTTGCAGAGCATGGGCTCTAGGCACACAGGCTTCAGAAGTTGTGGCATGTGGGCTCAGTAGTTGTGGCTTGTGGGCTCTACAATGCAGGCTCAGTAGTTGTGGCACACGGCCTTAGTTGCTCCGTGGCATGTGAGCTCTTCCCGGACCAGGGCTTGAACCCATGTCCCCTGAATTGGCAGGTGGATTCTTAACCATTGTGCCACCAGGGAAGTCCCAGTCAACTTCTGATCCTGGTTCTTTTGATGGGCATCAACATGCCCTATTGTTACCAGAAAGTAGGTTCTTGTCTCCTCACAGAAAGAATTCAGAGATGAGACAGGGAGGTCAAGAAAGCAAAGCGAGGATTTATTAAATGATAGTATGCTCTCAAGAGGAAAGTAGGCAGACTTAGGTGAGTAGATGCCCTGAGTTTCTTTGGCAAGCTGGTTATATGGGACTTGAAAATGAATGCGTGGAATATTCATTGAGGAGGGAGGGATTTGGGGTTGTATTTCCTGATTTTCATCCCAGCTCCACCTTCCCTAAGGGAGGAGGGATTTTTGTCCTTTATTCAGTCTTGATCAGAAGTGTCAGGGCATCAGTGCATGATCAGTACTTCTTATCTGCAAGACTAATTTTACTGTAATGAGGGCATAATGAGCAAAATGTTACATTCGGACACCGGAGATTCCCACCTTTCCTCACCTTTCTTTGTCTGCCTCTAGGACCCCTGTCACCTCAAGATATATGGCTTCCTGTCAGTCCAGAGGTTCCTGCTTTTCTTTGTCTGCCCAAGGAGCCCCATTGTTCACAAGATGTATGGCTTCCTGCCATTTGGCGTTTGTCCCCCTTTCTCTGCTCATATCTAGCTATCTGCCTGCTCTAATACTACATTAATGTGCCAAATAATTTCTTATAGTGATATCAATAGGTCCATGCCCCATACAAGTATTTCCTTTAACAGTACAGTTCTCCACTGCCCATCTGCCTGACTCAATGGCGGGGCCACTGCTCATGACACTACATATACCCAAACATTGGGGTTCTTCTGACTGTTTGACTATTCTATCACTACAAACAAATGGCATGCAGTTGAGTCAACTGAGCTGATTTTTTGCAACCTTTATCAATCAGGGTTTTCCAGGAGTTGCTCGTGGAGCAGTGGACTTTCAAAGCGTGTACTTGGAACTGCTATCCATAAACCAAGCAACTTCCTTTTGATCAGTTGAGATCTGTTCATAGGGCACCACTCATATGGCAATAGGATCAGGCAACAACTCAGATGTTCCAAGTCAGTCCTAGAGGAAAAGAAGCTATCTGCTCATGAATACGGTAAGTATCTCCTTACATTCCTCAGGTAGCATGTTCCTATATAAACCATTTCCATTACATTATAGAATTCTTCTGGACACTGACTTCCTCATTAGAGTGTTTCTCTGATATTACAACCAGGACATTATAGGTATTTTAGGTTTCAGGGTCTATTTTCTGCTCTTCAGTAATAGGGTTAGTTTCTATTAATGTCCAATAACAAGTCAATAATCGTCTCTGAAATGGCTTGTACCATACCACCACGTATGGAACTTTTCTGGTACAAAGCCCAGCTGTTGTTGTTAAGTGGCATTCATGGGATTTTGCCATAACCTCCAATCTATGTAGGTTACAGATTCTTCCAAAATTGTACCTGAGTACTGATCATAAAAGTACAAAGGCATCGGCTGAGACACTGCTTTTTGAAATTCTGATAGACCCTGGTGTTATTTAGGTTCCCATTCAAATAACTGCCTCCTTTCAGGCAGTTTTATGGATAGGAGCTAACAATAGTCCTAACTGTGGAATATACATCCTACAAAATCCAAACAACCTGACCATGTACTGTTTTTCTCGCTTAGTTCTAGAGGTAGAAAATACAACGATTTACTTTTAGCTGCCTGTGGAAAGTCATGGCTGTCTCCTGCCCAGGTTATTCCTAATAATTTCACCATCTGAGTGGGTCCTTAGATCTTTCCTGGATTTATCAAGCAGCCTCTGTTATTCATGTGTGTCACCATAAAATCTGTCTGTTCTAGCTTATTCTTTAGTTTATGATATTATCATATCATCGAGATAGTATATTACCACACTTGGGACATGCCTCAAGTCCAAATCCCTTCTAACAAAATTATGCCAGTAAATTGGTGACTCTAAATAACCCTATGGCAATATAATAAAGGTAAACTGGATTTCATCCCAGGTGAAGGCAAACTGGTTGGCTCTTCTGTAAGATCAGGATGGAGCAAAAGCCTTTGTAAGATCAGTCATTAAGTACCAGTCTCCTTTACCTTGTATTTTTTTATACTTTTGAAACCATACCAGGGACTGCTGATGCTACAGTGAATACTATTTCACTCAAGTCTTGATAATCTACTTCTTGTCTCCATGAGCCATTTGCATTTTGTATGGATCACATAGGGCAAATGTACAGAAAATTTAATGGTACCAGTACTCCCATTTCTAACATGTCACTAATTAAAGTGATAATCTCTTTTTATCCACCAGTTATTTAATATTGATTTAAATTAATAACCTGTATGGGATATACTATAAATTCTCATTTAGCATGTCCAATTAATAATACCTGAAGGACAAACTTATATGCCTTCTGTTTTATAATATTAAGTAGGAGAAATATTCTCCAGTCAGACATAATATCCATTCAAATAATACATTTAGGTAAAGGAGACATGACTATGTCACATAAAGTCTCTTCAAACATTCTAATTTTCACCCAAGCTTTTACCTTAATCCAACTGACGATTGCATCTCTATATCATCTCATTATAATTGTAGTCCCTGTTGGGACTTCACCAATAAGTTTTGGAATCAAAGTGCATTGGACTTCCATGTCAAGGAGCTCCAGGTAGCGTTCTCTCCAACTCCCTGTCCATTTTCCAGTTTGCCCACACATGTGCACATCATGTTGGGCCCCCAGCCAAGGGTCAGGCCAAGAGACCCTGGTGCTTTCATCAATCCTCATCCTCATTAATTTTTTAGATTATCACCCCCTGGTAATTAGAGGTCACATTTGTCATTGTGATCTTTGTCTTCTGGTTTTTTAAACTTCTCCAAACTAGGGTAAATAGAAAAGATTTGTTTAGAGCTCTTCAATGTTGGGGGACCAGGAGTGGCTCCCATCTGTTTATCAAATCTCTGAAGACTTTTGTTTTGAACCCTTCAATGCCCTTTTATTCATCCAATTCCTTAGTAAGTATTTAAAAACCTTCAACTTGCTGTGATGGATCCCTTGACTATTATTTCCTTTGTCTTTCCTCATACCCAGCAAATCATTCTAATTTTCTTAGAATCTTTGAGTCTCAGAAGGGGAAGCTGAGACAACAAATCTAATATGGATTTTTTGATCTTTCCCTGACTTTACAGCAGGTGACATGGAGTGACCATGCCAAAAGGATCCACTTAATCACAGTATTTACCATAATATGGTTAAAGAGAATATTAAATGGATGTACATCCTAATAATTATAAAATTATTCCAGCATGCCTTTCATATGCAGCATATCAGCCACTTTAGCTGGGGAGTTCCACTTGTCATGTGAAGGAGGGAAAGGACAATTCCCCTTCTCAGGATAAACGAACTTTATAGTGTCTTTTCTCCAGTCCACCAGGCCAGTTGTCCCTTCAGGAAGAAACCTGTTGTGTGTTTGGATAATGTACAGCAGCCAGTTCTGATTGTTCAATAGCAAGCTGTGGGTCCGGCATCAACCCAAACATATTCCTCCACTCCACTGCATTCAAAATTAGAAGATTGCTTCAAAGTTAGTCACCCTCATAATTTACTTTAGTAAAAGTTCTTCAGGAAGCTGATCATATTAATCCACAAAATCAGACAACCCTTTCACAATATCCCCCAGTTTCAGTAGTTTCTTGGTTTTGTAAAGACATACACACCTACCCCTGCCACCTGAACTACCTTCTTAATGACCATAGATACTAGGAGTGCTACCTGTTTTTTCTATAATACATTTCCCTATTGGTAACAGCCCTGAAGCTAGTGGTCATAGCTCAGGAAAGCCAAAATCTAATGCCAGGACCCACGCCAACACTGTCCTTTACTTTCATTTTATCTACTACAGAAAAAAATAACCAACGATTTCATATTTGGCTTGTTTCTCATTATTTTGTGTTTTTGTATGTGTCCAGTGAGCCAACTCCTCAAGAAGTAGATCATTTCTAAATTCCATCGATAATTTTTACCTAGAGTAACTAATCACATCACACCTGCTGTCCTACACCATAGGAGATGTGGTAGCCACTTAGGTTTCAAAGGTTTGTCATCCTCCACTCCCATCATCCTTCCTTTTCCCAAACAATGTTTTCACCATATTTCAGTGAGTCAGTGTCATTCTAGTAAATTCCACTTCAGAAGTCCACTGTGACCCCAAGACCATCCTCATGCTCAATGATTAGCTAGGACTCACAGGACTCAGAAAAATTGTTATACCCATAGTTATGGTTTACTACAGCGAAAGGATACAGATTAAAGTCAGGAAAAGAAAAAGGAACATGGGTGGATGCCAGGAGAATCCAGGTACAAGCTTCCAGATGTACACTCCTGGTAGAGTCTCATGGACACAATTCTCCCAGCAAGAATATATAACAACACATTAAAAGTGTTACCAACCAGGGAAGTCCAAGTGAGGATTGGCATCAGGGTTTTTATTAGAGTCTGTCAGGTAGACATGCAGTGCTCATATGACTGACCTTAGATACTCAGACTCCAGACCCCCAGATCAAAAATAGGCATTCACCATAAATCAAATTTTTAGCATTAATTATCTGATTGAAATGGTACCAAGTGACCCAAGGCCTCAAGCACACAAAACACTCTTATCAGGCAGAATATTCCAAGGGCTCATGACTCATTTCCCAGGTGCTGGCCAAGAGCTAGTCCTAAAGACATGTTTTTGTAGGGAATGCACACGGTTTCAGTAGCCTAGGCCTACTTTCCTATACAATAACCTTGATGTTAAAAATAGGATATAGCATTGCTCAGCTAGAAAGAGTTCCTCTCACCAGGAAAGGAAGAACAGGGTGAGTGACCAACTTCCCCAACCTTTCAGGGCACCACAAAGAGGTTCCTTTCGATTTCACCTCACCCAGAATGGCAAAGCTGAAATGTATAGAAATGTCTAGGAACAAGGAAGAAAAGCAGGGCTACCAATAGCAGCCACACAGTGGGAGTCATGGCAAATCACAATGACCTGCTCTGCAGATAAACCCAACAACTTTCACTACTGAAGAAGGAACCAGTGGCCATCATAGCTGCCATAGACCTCTTGTAGATTTCACCAGCTTTTGCCTCACAGGTGTTTGCATTTGCTGATGCCAGTTGCCTGAGTCCCTGTTCTTTCCCCACTTGCTCCCACCAGAGCCCAAAGACCACATGGCAGCTGGTCCAGACCTCTTCAGCTGCTTGAGGGCAAGACACCAGGCTAGACACTCAGGACTGACCCCTACTACCATGCACACACTTAGGACTAGCCCCTCCAGCCATACATTTGCATACTACCAGCCTGATGCCTGCTACAAGACTCCACTGCCACGCTCATGCCCAGGGCGAGACTGTGCAGCAACATGTGGGCACATCTGATAGGCAGGACCGCCACAGCTGTTTGTCAGCCTAGCCTGGATCAGGCAGTTTTCTGTGACTGCATTCACCTGTAGCTAGCCCCCTCCAACTGTGCACCTGCATGCCTCAGGTCTGACCCCATATCAATTGTCTCTACTTCCATTTGCCTGTGATGAGATCCAGCAGCCACAGTAGTACATCCTAACAACCAGAGCCCACACAGCTACCAGTGCCTGGGCAGTTGGCCTGGCCCTAGCTACCTTCCTTGGCTCCCACCATTATCTTTGTGTCTGCTATCATCCTGGCCATTTCACAGGCACCTATACATGGCCCCTGCAGACAAGCATGTGAACACCAGCAGCTCCAGCCACTACAACTGCCTGCCCTTGTCCCTAGATGCTAGACTTAGAGGTGCCACTGAGGACCTCAAAGCCTTGCAGTCATAGAAGATCCCCCACAGTGCTCACCAAGAACCATATGATTGTCAGTGCTGTATCTGGGCAGCCTGAACTAAAGAGACATCACACACTCCTTCGGTCCAATGCTGCCACATGCCTTCACACTTGGCACCCTGCACCATTAGACCCAGGGTCACAGCATGCTCCAGTGTGCTCCAACCCACAGGTGAAAGTCTTCCCATACCAAAAGGGTCCATAAAGTCTGGAAGAGGTGACTGCTTCTTCAAATGTGCAGACACCCATGCATGGCTACAGGGATCATGAAGTTTCAGGAAAACATGAGTCTTCCAAATGAACACAATAAACTTACAGTAGCTGACCCCAAAGAACTGGAGATTCAGGAACTGTCCCACAAAGTATTCAAAATAATTGTTCTAAAGATGCTCAGAGAGCTGCAGGAGAACACAAAGAAACAAATTTACAATATCAGGAAAACAATAAAAAACAGAAATGCGAAGTTCAACAAAGAAACAGAAAACATAAAAAAGAACCAAACAGAAATTCTGAAGCTGAAGAATACAATGACGGAGCTAAAGAATTCAATAGAAAGCTTCAACAGCATATATAACCAGAAGAAAGGATAAGTGAGCTAGAAGACTGATCAATTGAAATTATCCAATCAGGGGAACAAAAGAGAAAAAAGATGATAAAGAGTGAAGAAAGCCTACATGATCTATGGAATAACATAAGAACCAAGTTATGAATTATTAGAGGTCCAGAAAGAGAAGAGAGGGAAAAGAGCAGAAAACTTATTAAAGAAATAATGACTGAGAATTTCCCCAAACTGGGGAGATATTTGGATATCCAAGTTCTTGAAGCTCATATATCACCAAACAATGTCAACTTAAAGATAACCTCTCCACAACACATTATAATAAAACTGTCAAAAATAAAAGACAAAGAGAAAATCTTAAATGATGCAAGAAAAAAAGAGCTTATAACTTACAAGGGAAAGCCCATATGGCTATCAGTGGATTTCTCATGAGAAACCACACAGGTCAAAAGAGAATGACATGATATATTTGAAGTGTTTTTAAAAACCCTGCCAACCAAGAATGCTTCGCCCAGCAAACTTTTCCTTCATAAATGAAGGAGATAAAGGGATACATCACTAACAGACCTGCCTTACAAGAAATGCTGAGAGGATTTCTTCAAACTGAAATTAAAAAATGCTAATTAATAACAGGAAAACATGAAAATGTTAAACACATGGATAAAGGTAAATATATAGTCAGATTCAGAATACTCTAATACAATAATGTGGTGTGGAGTATTAACCATCTAGCTCTACTATAAAGGTCAAAGAACAAGAATATTAAAAATAACTACAGCTACAGTAATATATTTATTAATGGATATACATATAAAAAGAGGGAAACTGTTAGCACTCGATACAAAAAAGGAATGAAGTAAAAAGGTACAGTTTTGTATGTGATAAGAGTTAAGCTGTTATCAGCATAAATGGACTGCTATATCTATAAAATATTTTATGTAAGCTTCATAGTAACCACAAAGCAAAAATCTAAGCATATTCACAAAATATAAAGAGAAGGGAATCATTCATACCACCAGAGAAAATCATCAGTTCACAAAGAAAGACAGCAAAAGTTGAATAAAGGAACAATTGAACTAGAAAACAGGCAAAAAACAAGAAATAACATGGTCTTAGTAATTTATTACCTATCAACAATTACTCTAAATGTAAGCAGATTGAATTCTCCAATCAAAAGACATAGATTGGCTGCATGGATTAAAAAAACCAAAACCTTATTATATTCTGCTTACAAGAGACTCACTTCAGCTTTAAGGACACATGTAGGCTCAAAGTGAAGTGATGGAAAAAGATATTCCAGACAAATGGGAAACAAAAGAAAGCAGAGGTAGTTATGCTTATATCAAAAAACAAAATAGACTTTAAGCCAAAAACATTATATAATGATAAGGGGGTCAATTCACCAAGAAGATATAATAATCATAAATATATATATATACAGTATATACAATAATGGTGGGGGGCTACAATACCCCACTTTCAACAATGGATAGGTAATCCAGACAGAATATCAACAAAGAAACATTGGACTTGAACCATAATTTAGGCCAAATGGATCTAACATTCATATACAGAACAACATGAGAAGACACATTCTTACCTAGGCACTGTCCAGGATAGATCACATGATAGGTCAAAAAATAAGTCTTAGCAAATGTAAGAAGAAAGAAATCATACCAAGAATATTTCTGACCACATTGGTATGAAACTAGAAATCAATAACAGGATGAAACCTGGAAAATTCACAAATATGTAAAATTTGGACAACACACTCCTGAGCAATCAATGGGTCAAAAAAGAAATCAAAAGAACAATCAAAGAGTATCTTGAAATACACAAAAAAATTGAAACACAACTTACCAAAACTTATGGGAGGTGCAAAAGCAGTTCTAAGAAAGAAGCTTATGATAAACACCTACTTTAAGAAAAAGAAATCTCACAAATAAACAGTGTAACTTTATACATCAAGGAACTAGAAAAAGAGGAACAAACTAAACCAAGTTTGAAGAAGGAAAGAAATAACAAAATTCAGAGTAAAAATAAATGAAATAGACACCAGAAAAGAATAGGGAAAAAAATCAATGAAATTAAGAGCTCTTTTTCTTTTTTAAGATAAACAAAATTTTAAAACTTTTAGCTAGACTAAGGAAAAGAGAAGGTTCTAATAAAATCAGAAACAAAGGAGGAGACATTACAACTGATAGCACAGACATGCAAAGGATTATAAGAGACTATTATGAACTATTATATGCCCCAAATTTGGATAATCTAGATAAAATAGATTCATTTCTAAAAGCACAACCTACAGTGATTGAATTGTGAAGAAACAGAAAATCTGAACCGACCAATAATGAGTAAATAGATTGAATCAGTAATCAAAATTCTCCCAACAATGAAAAGCCCAGGACCAGATTGTTTCACTGGTCAATGCTACCAAGTTTTAAATGGAATTGATGCTATCCTTCTCAAACTCTTCCAAAAAACTGAAGAAGAGAGAACACTGTCAAACTCATTGTATGCATTACCCAGATAGCAAAGTCAGATAAGCACACTATAAGAAAACTACAGACCAATAGCCCTGATGAATATAGAAGCAAAAATTTTCAAAAAAATATTAGAGATCAAAATTCAACAGCACATTTAAAATAATTATACACCGTGAGGAATATATCCCTGGGGTGCAAGGATGATTCAACATATGCAAATTAAGAAATGTGCTACACCACATTAATAGAATGAACTATAAATATATGATCATCTCAATAGATGCAGAAAAAGCATTCAACAAAATACAACCTTCTTTCATAATAAAAATTATCAATAAATTGGATATAGAAGGAACATACCTCAACACAATAAAGGCCATATATGACAAGCCCACATCTAACATCATAATCAATGGTGAAAGGTTGAAAGTTTTACCTCTAAGGTCAGGAACAAGACAAGGGTGCCCATTCTTTTTTGTTTTTGTTTTTTTTTGGCTGGGTTGGGTCTTCGTTGCTGTGTGTGTGCTTTCTCTAGTTGAGGCAAATGGGGCTACTCTTCATTGCGTAAATGGACTTCTCATTGTGGTGGCTTCTCTTTGTTGCAGAGCATGGGCTCTAGGT
Organism: Balaenoptera acutorostrata; assembly: GCF_949987535.1. NCBI lineage: Eukaryota > Metazoa > Chordata > Mammalia > Artiodactyla > Balaenopteridae > Balaenoptera > Balaenoptera acutorostrata. Next base: position 49,401,500 of record NC_080075.1, on the reverse strand, counting down.
GTGCAGGTTTCAGTAGTTGTGGCACACGGGCTCAGTAGTTGTGGCTCACGGGCTTAGTTGCTCCATGGCATGTGGGATCCTCCCGGACCAGGGCTCAAACCCATGTCCCCTGCATTGGCAGGTGGACTCTTAACTGCTGCACCACCAGGGAAGTCCCAGGGTGCCCACTCATACCACTCCTATTCAACAAAGTACTAGAAGTCCTAACCAGAGAAATTAGGAAAGGAAAAAAAAAAATGAAAGAAATCCAAATCAAAAGGGAAGAAGTAAAATTATCTCTTTTTGCAGATAATATGATCTTCTATAGAGTATATCCTAAAGGCACCACCAAAAACCTGTTAGAACAAATCAATGAATTCAAAAATTGCTGGACACAAAGTCAACATATAGAAATCAGTTGTGTTTCTATACACTAACAATGAAATATCAGATAAAGAACTAAAAAATACAATCCCATTGACAATAGCATTAAAACAATGAAATACTTAGGCATAAACATAAACAAAGAGGTAAAGATCTTTACTGCCAGACTTTGATGAAAGAAATTTAAAAGGCTAAACAAATGGGAAGATATACTATGTTCATGAATTGGAAGAATTAATATTGTTAAAATGCTCATACTACCTGAAGCCATCTATGTATTCAATGCCATTTCTACCAAAGTCCAATAGCATTTTTCAAAGACACAGAAAAAGCAATCCTAAAACTTGTTGGAGTCATAAAAGACCTAAATATTCAAAGAGATCTTGAGAAAGGAGAACAAAACTGGAGGTGTCCCCCTTCCTCATTTCAATCCATTCTACAATAGTAATCAAATCAGTATGGTACTGGCATAACAAGAGACACATAGACCAGTGGAACAGAATAAAGAAACCAGAAATAAACCCACACATATATGGTCAACTTATATTTGACAAGTGACCCAAGATACCTAATGGGGAAAGGATAGTCTCTTCAATAAATTGGTGTTGAATAGCCATGTGAAGTCACAAAAATGAACTCACAGAGAAATTCGAATCAAAACTACAATGAGATACCACTTCACACCTGTTAGAATGGCTATCATTAAAGAGACAAGAGATCAATATTGGGAAGGATGAGGAGAAAAGGGAACTTCTTTTAATTCTCTATTTTTTTAAATTGAAGTATAGTTGATTTACAATGTTGTGCTAATTTCTGCTGTATAGCAATGTGACTCAGTTATACACATATATACATTCTTTTTTATATTCTTTTTCATTATGGTTTATCCCAGGAGTTTGGATATAGTTCCCTGTGCTATACAGTAGGACCTCGTTGTTTATTATCCATTCTAAATGTAATAGTTTGCATTTGCTAACCCCAAACTCCCACTCCGTCCCTCTCCCTTCCCCCACCCTATCAGCAACCACAAGTCTCTTCTATGTGTCTGTGAGTCTGTTTCTGTTTTGTAGATAGGCTCGTTTGTGCCATATTTTAGGTTCCACATATAAGTGATATCATATGGCATTTGTCTTTCTCTTTCTGACTTACTTCACTTAGTATGATAATATCTAGTTGCATCCATGTTGCTGCAAATGGCATTATTTCATTCTTTTTCTTTGGCTGAGTAGTATTCCATTGTATATATGTACCACATCTTCTTTATCCATTCATCTGTCAATGGACATTTAGGTTGTTTCCATGTCTTGGCTATTGTGAATAGTGCTGCTATGAACATAGGGGTGCATGTATCTTTTGGTCACTATATGCAGATGACATGAAACTATATATAGAAAACCCTAAGAACTCCACACAAAAACTACTAGATGTAATAAATGAATTCAACAAAGTAGCAGGATACAAGATTCACATTCAGAAATTGGTTGCATTTCTTTACACTAACAATCAAATATCAGAAAACGAATGTAAAATAATTCCTTTTAAAATAGCACCAAAAATAAAAATACCTAGGAATAAACCTGACCAAGGAGGTGAAAGACTTATATGCTGAGAAATATAAAACATAAATAAAGGAAATTAAAGAGGATTCAAAGAAATGGAAAGATATCCCATGCTCTTGAGTTGGAAGAATTAATATTTTTAAAATGGCAATACTACCCAAAACAATCTACAGATTTAATGTGATTCCCATCAAATTACCCATGACTTTTTTCACAGAACTAGAACAAATAATCCAAAAATGTGTATGGAACCATAAAAGACCCAGAATTGTCAAAGCAATCCTGAGGGAAAAAAAAAAAAAAAAAAAAAGCAGGAGGCATAACTCTCCCAAACTTCAGACAATACTACAAAGCTACAGTAATCAAAACAGTGTGGTATTGGTATGAAAACAGACATATGGATCAATGGAACAGAATAGGGAGCCCAGAAATAAACCCACACACCTACAGTCAATTAATCTTCGACAAAGGAGGCAAGAATATAAAATGGGAAACAGTCTCTTCAGCAAGTGGTGCTGCGGAAGTTGGACAGCTGCATGTAAATCAATGAAGTTAGAACTCACCCTCATGCACAAAAATAAACTCAAAATGGCTTAAAGATTTAAATATAAGACATAACACCATAAAACTCCTAGAAGAGAGCATAGGCAAAACATTCTCTGTCATAAATCGTACAAATGTTTTCTTAGGTCAGTCTCCCAAGGCAATAGAAATAAAAACAAAAATAAACAAATGGGACCTAACAAAACTTACATGATTTGCACAACAAAGGAAACCATAATAAAATGAAAAGACAACCTATGGAATGGGAGAAAGTGTTTGCAATGATGCGACCAACAAGGGCTTAATCTCTAAAATATACAAACAGCTCATACAACTCAACAACAAAAAAACAAACAACTCAATTGAAAAATGGGCAGAATACCTTAATAGACATTTCTCCAAAGAAGACATACAGATGGCCAGTAGGCACATGAAAAGATGCTCAGCATCACTTATTAGAGAAATGCAAATCAAAACTAAAATGACGTATTGTACCACCTCACACTGGTCAGAATGGCCATCATTAAAAAGTCTACAAATAACATATGCTGGAGAGGGTGTGGAAAAAAGGGAACCCTCCTGCACTGTTGGTGGGAATGTAAGTTGGCACAGCCACTATGGAAAACAGTATGGAGTTTCCTCAGAAAACTGAAAATAGAACTACCATATGATCCAGCAATCCCACTCCTGGCCATATACCCAGACAAAACTATAATTTGAAAAGGAAACTCTTGTGCACTGTTGGTGAGAATGTATATCAGACCCACCACTGTGGAAAACAGTATGGCGATTCCTTTAAAAATTAGAAGTAGAGGGCTTCCCTGGTGGCGCAGTGGTTGAGAATCTGCCTGCCAATGCAGGGGACACGGGTTCGAGCCCCAGTCTGGGAAAATCCCACATGCCGCAGAGCAACTAAGCCCGTGTGCCACAACTACTGAGCTTGCGCGTCTGGAGCCTGTGCTCCGCAACAAGAGAGGCCGCGATAGTGAGAGGCCCGTGCACCGCGATGAAGAGTGGCGCCCGCTTGCCGCAACTAGAGAAAGCCCTCGCACAGAAACGAAGACCCAACACAGCCAAAAATAAATAAATAAATAAATTTAAAAATAGAGCAATAAAGTCATCAATTAAAAAAAAAAATTAGAAGTAGAACTACTTTAAGATTTAGCAATCCCACTTCTCGATATTTATCCAAAGGAAATGAAAAAAAGATATCAAAGAGATATTTACACTCAATGCTGCATGTTCACTGCAGCATTATTCACAATAGCCAAGATATGGAATTATGTATATATAAGAAATAAACATAAAATAAATGAAGACTGATTAGAGAATAAAGAATAATATTGTTTTAGTCACATATATGATTATCTATGCATAAAACCCCAGAGAATAATGATAGAGTTTAGAAAGTTTACCAGATATAAAATATCTAAATAAAAAGTAAATTACATTTGTATTGACAGGATATTTGATTTAGAATATGATACTAGTTACAATAGCAAACAGATAGAGAAGGATCACAAAAGACTTGTAAGCGTGTTAAGGAGAAATTTTTAAATACCATATATAAATACTTTAAAAATTCCTAAATAAATGATGTAGTTAATGTTTATTTATAAAAATGTTCAGTATGTTTAATTTTCAGTTTTCTCTAAGTTGATCTATATCATTTAATGTGATAAAAAACCTGAGCAGCATATTTGTATGGCACTTTACAATTTTTATGGTCTTAGTAGATACCAGGCTTTTTTCTAGTAATTAGAGTAGCTTGGTCATACATCAGTAAATGATGAATAGACTATGATATAGAATGGAGAAATCAGTTATAAATCCACATGTACATGGAAAGTTGGTCTAGGACAGAACTGTTATTATATCTTAGTTGGTAAAGAGGGGCTACTCAGTAAGTAGTATTGGGAATATTATCCCTACCTGACTATGCAACCAAATCAATTCCAAGTTGCTAAAAGTTCTAAATATGAGTCATGAAAAAATAAACTTTTCTGAAAATAACATAAGCACATATATCCATCAGGTTTACCAAAAAAAAAAAAAAAAGCAATAGATGAGAAAGAGAGAGAAAGATTAATTTTAAATAATTGGCTCACATGATTGTGGGGACTGGCAAGTTTGAAATCCATAAATTAGGTCAGCAGTCTAGAAACTCAGCAGAAGGTAAAGCTATGGTCTTAAGCCCAAAATCTGTAGGGCAGACTGGCTGCCTAGAAACTCAGGCAGGAGATAATGCTGCAGTCTTGAGTCAGAATTCTTTCATTTCCAGGAAACCCCAGTTTTCAATCTTCGATTGATTGGATGAAACCTACTCATATTTATCAAGGGTAACCTCTTTTACTTAAATTTAACTAATTATAGATGCTAACCATATCTACAAAATACCTTCATAGCAACACCTAGATTAGTGTTTGATTAAATAAATGGGTCCTATAGCCTAGCCAAGGTGACACATGAAACTACCACAACACATATTTGAGACACTTGAAAAGAAAGGAGGAATTCTAAAACAAGACACAAAATAAGATGCAAGAAATATAATAAAAGGTCAATAAACTTGACTACTCAAAATCAAGAATTTCATTTCATCAATACACATCATAAAGTAAAAGTATATTGCAACATATACAACTAATAAATGTTTAGTACCAAAAGGATAAAAAGAACTGCAAATCAATAAGAAAAAGACAAGCAACACAAGAGGACATGTACAGAAAATTATGACCAGATCCAACACATAAAAAGAAAACAAATGAGTAATAAACATACCAAACGTTATTCAACCTCATTAGTAGTCAGGGAAATACACACTAAAGTCTTCAAATAGACAATATTTTACATCCATTGCTTGGAGAAAAACTAAATTGATTATAATACCAAGTTCGCAAGGATATGGATCAAGAACCTCTATAGATTGCTGGTAGGAGTATAACCACTATGGAAAACAGTTTGGCATATTTAGTCAACTGAAAAATGTCAACTCAAATTTCACTCCTCGTGACCCAGAAATTTTACTCCTGTTCATGTACACCAGAGAAAACTCTTACCTCTGTGCATCAGAGGGCACATCCAAGAATGTTCATAGAAATGTTGTGCTGTGATAGGAAAAAAAAATGGAAACAATTCAAATATCCATGGAAGAAGCTTGGGTTATAAATATTTGTATATTTATAGACTAGATTATTCTACCCTGACATTGGACAACCTGTAGAAACACACATGGATGAACCTTAGAAACTTATTATCAATAATTTTGAAAAGCCATCTTTAGAAGGATATACAATTTTATGTGACATTCAAAAACATGCAAAGCTAAACATGTGGTAAAATTATAAAGAAGAGCAAAGAAATTATATAAATACAATTGATAATACAGTCATTTATGGTGGAGAAAGGAGGATCAGATTGGTGAGGGAGAAATCAAGGAGTTTTAAGATTCCTGATAATGTTTTATTCCTTTTTTAAAATTTTATTTATTTTTATTTTTGGCTGCATTGGGCCTTCGTTTCTGCACACGGGCTTTCTCTAGTTGCAGTGAGTGGGGGCTACACTTCCTTGTGGTGGCTTCTCTTGTTGAGGAGCATGGGCTCTAGGCACACGGGCTTCAGTAGTTGTGGTGCACAGGCTCAGTAGTTGTGGCTTGTGGGCTCTAGAGTGCAGTAGTTGTGGCACACAGGCTTAGTTGCTCCGCGGCGTGTGGAATCTTCCCAGACCCCCTGCATTGGCAGGCGGATTCTTAACCATTGCTCCACCAGGGAAGCCCCCTGATGATGCTTTATTTCTTAAACTGAGCGTTCATATGATCATATTGGTTATATTTTTATTTGTTTTAACCTACATTTGCTATAAATATTCTTCTGTATATACTTAATATTAAAACAAATTTTTACGCTTAGCATCCTTCAAATTTGTAATCTTTAAATAGCTTTAAGCCTTAAAAAAAAAGCATGTTCATCCTCACCCACTAATACCCTTTCCAAAAATCAGGATCAGTGACTAAATATAAACTTTTAAGAAAATATGTAAATTAAGGGCCTTCTAAATTGCTCAAGATCATCTCCTCTTTTCTGAGTTCTCTTACTTCTCCCCTTCTCTCCTACATATTTTTCATTATTATTTTGATCAAGTGGAAATTATTCCAAGGTCCATATTTTACAAGTTCACAGCATGAAGTTTATTCACTACTTATACTCTGTAAGAGGCATCTTAATCCTGTAGCCTCAGTAGCTCTTTATTTTCTGGTTTAGGACAGTGTTTAGTTTTCTGCTTAATATTTATCTATAAAATAAATGGCAATTTGGTCATTTGAATAAATCATGTAATATCATTACCATTAAGATCTATATTATTAAAGACACTCTATTGAAAATAAGTTAAGCTTAATTTTTAATCCCCCTCACCTTTTAGGTCATATTTTGATGTTAATAATCACTGTGTAACTAAACGGGAAAGCCATGAAGCTCAATATATGACTTAAGGTTTTTGCTTTGTTTTGTTTTTTCCTTCCTATCTTCTTATTTCTTTGACCTTTAGAAGGTTTGTGACAGTGAATCTAGTTTTTAGAAAATGACAATTCTCATAAGGTACTTGTGCTGCTGTTGTTCTTGGCCAGATCAATCTGAGATGTTTTATATTTTGGCTGATAAATACAAAGCCTTCAGAACCCTTTTTTCTTCCTTTTTTTAAAAAAATAGTGCCAGGCTTTTAGCTAGTAAGGTGTTCAGGGCTAGGATAAATAAATATTTTATCTGTCAATGAGCAAATACAAAAATGTTTTAAAAGAAATGACTAGAGATTTCTGGTTTGATGAACTCTGCAGAAAATAAAGATCAATATTAAGTATTTTCAGCTTACAGCTTTTTGATGCTAGCATATATCCTTAAAAATAAATAGAAGATGCCAGTTTTATACTTTATTCATACCTTAACCATATTTGGGGTCAAAATTAGAAAAACAATGCATATAAAATATGGTTTATTGTATATTTGACAAATAATGTGTCATATCTTTTCCTTACCAGCTCCAAGAAGCTAAAAATCACATCCATTTAAATTACAGAAGAAAGGCAGTTATGTTATTCTTCCTTGGGGGATGGATGACAAGGTAAAGTAATTAATTAATCCTTCCACCTTTGCAAAAACGTACAATGAGTTTATATTTTTCATACTGCCCATTAACAGGTTAGTAATCATTCTAATTAGAAACTTTTGGGCACATTTTCAAACATGATAAAAATCATCATTGTGCTGATAAATGAATTGAAGATTAACATACAAAAATCAAAATAACCCATTACTGAAGCATAATTAAGCCAATGAAATGTGAAAGTCATAATACAGTGATTCTAAAATTCACTTTATTAAACACTTTCTTGAGATTTAAAAAACAGATGATAATGTAAGGTCAGCACATTTACTTTCCACTTATGGTGAAAAGCAAATGACTAGCCATGTAGTTATATGATTTTCAACCATGAAAGGCTTGGGGAAAAACATTTTAGAAGTGTCTGGTATCATAGGCAGAATAATGGCCTCTTAAAGATGTCCATATCCTAATCCCTAGAACCTGTGAATATATTCTTTTACATGTCAAAAGTAATTTGTAGATGTGATTAAGAATTCAGAGATTGAGAGATTATTCTGAATTATATGGGAGGGTCCAACAAAATCACAAAGGTCCATATACGTGAAAGAGAGAGGCAGGAGAGTCAGAGAAGGAGCTATTACAACAGAAGTAGGGGTTAGACAAAGAAAATGAGAGAAATATTGATCTGATGATGCTAGGCTGTGCTAATTTTGAAGATGGAGGATGGAGCCATGAGCCAAGGAATGTAGAAGGCCTCTGGCAGCTGAAAAAGGCAAGGGAAACAGTATTGTTTCCTAGGGCCTCCCAAAAAAAGGCAGCCCTACCAAAACCTTGATTTTAGCCCAGTGAAAGCCATTTCAGTAATTTGTTACAGCAGCAATAGGAAACTAGTACAACTGGTGTGACATAGATGTATGTGTGCGACAAATTGTTGTCTACTTAGAGACAAAATAATGTAGAGAAAAATTCAAGATTCTTCTCATCATTAAAGCTTTATTATTCAAATCATCCTTACTCATTTAAAGTTTTTATATTGTGCTGATACACTATTATCAATAATAAATCAGAGACAAAAATAAATTGGGCCATGGAGAATTAAAATAATATAATAATGATGTTAAATTAATGTGTTACATACAGTATTGCATGCTGAAAACAAAGCCCAGGGTTTTTTTGCCCCTAACATAGTTGGAAGAATCACAAAATTTGCCATATTTTTACAGAACAAATAAAAATTCAGTAATGATAGAAAGCAAATTGCACAGTCTACCTTCTGCCCAAAATGCACAAAATTCTAAATAAGAGATTTCATTTTTAAAAATCCAATCAGATATTTGAAAAACATTATTCCATGCATGTATGTACAAAATACTTGTAGATAAGCAAGTTGGTTCACTGGGAAAGTTAGCGTGTATATGCCTGCTTTGTTCCAGAAGGATCTCCTCTCCTATGGTCACATCAAAATAAAATTACAGGCTTTCAAAAATCTATAAATGCAGCTCACGGTGTATGCTAAAGAAAGCTATATTCAGGTGAAAGGTCTAGTCCTTTCCAAATGTGAATACCAGGAAAAGGCAGAAAATGAACAAAACATTCAGCTCAAAATATTATTTTGACTGCAAAAGGGAAAAGTGAAAGAAAGGAAAAGAAAGGAAACAAAATAAAACAAAATAAAAGAAATAACAAAATACTGAGTGATGAAAGCTAAAGTAGATGATTTAGGAACTGGAATGATAAGTGCAATTGTATATAAACCTGAGAGGTGGCTCTTTTAAAAAACATTGACATACTTATGAAAAATCTAATAAAAATAGTGAATATGCAAATTATAAACTGTACACATTTAAAGGGGATATAACAGTGTCTTAGCTCAGGCCGCCATAACAAAACACCATAGACCGGGTGGTTTAAGCAGAAATTTATTTCTCATAGTTCTGGAGGCTGGAAATCTGAGATCATGGTGCCAGCACGTTTGAGTCCTGGTGAGAATTCTCTTCCTGGCTTGCGGATGGCCGTCTTCTCACTGTGTGCTCACATGGCCTTTCCTCAGTGCATGTGCACGGAGAGAGAAAGAGATCTGTCTCTTGCTTTTTTAATAAAGTCATCAATCCTATCCAATTAGAGCCCCACCTTTATGACCTCACTTAATGTTAATTACCACCAAAAGCCCTATCTCCAAATAGTCACATTAAGGCTTCAACATATGAATTGGTGGTGGTGGGGGGGGGTGGGGGGGGCGGGCACAATTCAGCTCATAGCATTCAACCCCTGACCCTCCCAAAATTCATGTCCTTCTCTCATGCAAAATACATTTATTCCATCTCAACAGCCTCAAATTCTTAATTCATTCCAACATCCACTTTAAGTCTGAAGTCCAAAGTCTCACCGAAATATCATCTAAGTCATATATGGGTGAGACTCAAGATATGAATCATCCTGAGGCAAAACTTCTCTCTAGCTGTGAACCTGTGAAACCAGTCAAGTTATGTGCTTCCAAAATACAGTGGTGGGACAGCCATAGAATAGGCATTCCCATTCCAAAAGGGAGAAGTCAGAAGGAAGTAGTGAAGGGCCTCAAGCAAGTCCAAAACCTAGCCAGGTAAATTTCATTGGATCTTAAGGCTCAAGAATACATATATATACAAACACACATACGTGCAGATCTATAGATAGATAGATAGATAGATAGATAGATAGATAGATAGATAGATAGATAGATAGAAAGAAAGAAAGAAAGAATAGATCATAAGGAATCAGCTCATGTGAGTATGGAAGCTGAGAAGTCCCAAGATCTGTAGTTGTCAAGCTGGATACCCAGGAGAGTCAATGGTGCAGTTCCAGTCCAAGTCCAAAGGCCTGAGAACCAGGAGAGTTAATGATGTAAGTTCCAGTCTGGAGACCAGCAGATTCAACACCCAAAAAGAGCAGATTTTTCAGTTCAAGTCTAAATGCAGGAAAAGATTGCTGCTCTAGCTCAAGTAGTAAGGCAGGCAGAGTTCCCTCTTACTAAGTTTTTTTGTTCAGTTCAGGTCTTCATTGATTGGATGAGGCCCATCCACATTAAGGAGAGCAATCTGCTTTACTCAGTCTTCCAATTCAAATGTTAATCTCATCCCGAAACATCCTCACAGACACACCCAGAATAATGTTTGACCAAATGACTGGGCACCCCATGGCCCAGTCAAGTGGACACACACACACACACACCACCACAAATAGCAAAGACAAAAATGGATATGAATATCAAGAAACAGTATCTTCAAATCTGTATCAGGAGGAAACATATGGCACAGATAATTCAAGGAGCTTTTAATAAAGGAATGTGCAGATATAGGGAAACCACAAAGCCTGATGCAGTACATGGAAGAAGAATGCTGAAAACAAGGCAACCATCAGTGACACTGACAGCCTGAATTGAACTGCAATGAGAGAGCCAGGGTAGTGAGTACCTGGCCTCCCTTTCCTCCCATATCCTGATATGGCTTCCCACTAACTGAACCCAATGAGAAGCTAGAGGGTAAGGCATCTCACTCATATAGTCCATATAGGTCTATGGGGTGCAAAGATGGATGAAAGGTTGATATAGAGAGGCAAGTGGAAAGATTAAAACACAAAATCTGTAATAGTAAAATTTATACCTCAATAAAATGAGTAATTTTTCTGGAAAATATGATTTATAAAAACTGACTCTAGCACAGAAATACTAAAAATCCCATAAACATGGAAGAATTTAAAACGTTATTAGAATATTGCCTAAAACAATGGCTCCTGTTCTAGATGATTTTATGGTCATTTCTCCCAAGGTTTCCAAGGAAAATATTACATTTTACATAGGAAAAAAATGTTCAAAGGATACTTAATTAATTTTATGAAGACACCATGACTTAACACCAATCTCAGACAAAAGAAAGAAAAGGAAATTTTGGAAAATCTCACTTACAAACACCTTCAATTACTAATGAATCAAAATTGACTTTTTATTAAAATGCAATCCATTAAGGCATAGTAGTGTTTTACCCTACTTACAAGAATTGCAAAAGTTATTTAATAATAAATGTCTATAATCATATCATACTGACAAATTAAGAAAAACCACATGATTATTTCTATACATGCAATCAAGTTTTTAAAATAAAATGAACAATGCTTTCTCTAAAATCACTTAGAGTAACTGAAAAGGATACATGTCTACAGGATGAATAAAATCTAACACTTAACATGCTATTATAAGATTCCTTCTTAAAAGGTGGAGGGAAACAGTGAAACCTACAACCTATCATTATTACTTTAGCATCATTATGGATGCTTTTTGTTATCTTAGCTGGAGTGCCAGATGTGTAGGTAAAGAAGGCATCCTAGATATTCAAGCTCCTGTCATCACCAAGTGAATAAGAGATAAGCCATCTCTCTGCGCCCTGTCTAAATTCCTGACCCACAGAACGATAAAAAAATTATGAAATAGTTGTTTTCTTTCAGGCTAATAGGTTGGCATAGTTTGTTATGCTGACAAGATATGAATCAAGGGCTACAAAACTGGCTTCAGTAGAAGAGGATGAGACCAACAGAGCACAAAAGAGGGCTAAGGGAAGGGGATGAGGGGAGGGGAATGCATGGAATAGGAGAGGAGGGGAGAGAAGAGGAGGAGGGAAGAAAGGAGGGGGGTACAGGAAAAAAATAAATGAATGACCCAGTGACCTCATTTGTATCCCTGGATTTGTTTGAGCCAGAGACGAATCCTCCTCTGGACTTCTGAGTTATTAGAGATAATAAATACCCTTTTTTGCTTAAGTTGGGCCAAGTTGGATATCTGTCACAACAAAGAGTTCTGACTGAAAAAGCTCCTCCAGGTAAAGGGCCTCGTCTGGCTATTTACAGAACTCTGCACAGCAGGATAAGGGCTTGGCCATTAACTCTCTTAAAATATTGATGTGGATTAATGTGAATACTGGAAAGGTGAAGTTCACATCAGTTCGTATATGTTCATTTTGTTTTCCTGAGGGAATGAAACATATGACAAAACTAGGTCATCAAGGTTTATAATTGGTAAAGTATGGGCACAGAAGAAGTTGAAAGGAAGTTTATTTCTCTTAAAATTAGATGTTACCAGCAATGGGCTTAAGTCACATAATCAATTATTACTAATTGCATTTTAGTTTGTTTTCTAATCATGGTATCATTCCCAGATCCATTTTCAGAAATGAGATTTACAATTCAGAATACCTAAGAGATGTATTAGCTTCGATAGAGCTATAGAGGGAAAAAGGCTTTAATTATATTTTACCTAGAGACTACCAGTGTTTCTTGCATACACGGCTTTTCTCCAGCCATTTTCAAGATTCAAAAAAGTAAAATAAAATTGTCTTTTACCCTTCACCTTGTATTAATTACTTAAATTTTCCATATATTTGCACATTCTGTTGTGGTTACTCACAGGCATCTTCAATCCTTCTACAAATCTAAGGAAATAATAACCTATTGGAACAGTACTATAAAAACAAATTCATATTGTATTACAATGAAAAAAACCAATAAACAAGCTCTAAACAAGGTTGACTATAAAAGAGACAGAAGGAAGAGAGAAATCACCTTGTTGCTCAGTCATTTTGAAGTCAGCTGGATGTCAAAGCAATGGCCAGCAAAGAATGTGGCAAGTGCACAGAAAGCTTGATCATTAGATCTGTATGAAGATTTCCCCCTTTCATTCAACAACAAAGCCACCAAAATTTAAATGAGAATTTAATTGAGTATATTTATTGCTAAAAGTTAGTCTATTTGTAATTCATTTACAAAGACTGGGTAACAAGATAACAACTTCACATATTTGAGAAAGATTTCTCAAGTTTTCAAATGTGCATGGTCCATTCTGAAAATAATAGAAAGAGAATCTTAAACTGCAGAAGTGTATTTGAATTTCCAAAATATTATAGACATTGTGCCTAATAATAAAATAACCATATCTAGGAAAAAGAAAAAATCTTTTAAAATAGAAACTGATATAAACATATAAGATTATGTATATATGTAACCTGACAGTTATCAGGTAAAAAGAGTGTAAAGGTATAAATAAGAAATTGCAGTCTGCCTGCCTTTAGGCTCATCTTTTTGCCTATAGATTATCAGTTAAACTTCACTGTAATAATAGAGAAATCGTGCAGACACACACACACACACACACACACACACACACACACCCCTAAATGTTCACAAACTGCAGACGAGACTCTATTTAAAGTGATGAAATACCCTGATTCGAACTTTCAAAAGACTAAAGCTAATGTCTCCTTCAGGAATTAATGTCTATTTGACTAGAGTTGGTATGTAAATACCTTAGTTCTTTTGGCCCTTGGCCAGAATAACTCACAGTGGCCAAGTGTTTCATATCATACCCTATATTGACTTCCATCCCTTCTTGTGTTCTTTTATATAGTCAAGAATTTTTTAGTATTCTTCCCCAGTAAACTACTTGAGCATAAAGCCTTTTTTCAGGGTCTGATATTGGAGAATCCAAACTGAGACATGTAATGAGAACAGTTCTCATACTTCTGAAATTATGTTAACATCATTAATTCTCTAGGTGTTCACAAATGGCATTTTTTCTAAACTTCATTGTACTCAATTTTTTAACTGCAAAAATAATACATGTATGTTTTAAGGTAAAAATATTTAAAAAAGATAATGATCTAATTTCCATTCTTATTTCTACTTTACTGAGATAACCCATTTCTCCATGGTGTAGTGTATAACCTTCCACAACATATTCAACACTTATAAAAATATGCATAATCTAATGAAGAATTTCTTTCTCTTTTTTTCCAGATTCATCGAGATACTATTGACACATAACACATGTAAGTTTAAGGTATACAACGTGATGATTTGATACACGTATATATTGTAAAATCTTTACCATAGTACAGTTGGTTAACACATTCATCACCTCACATAGTTACCATTTTTGTGTGTGTGGTAGGTAGTTTTAAGATTTACTCTCTTAATTTTCAAGTATGTAATACAGTACTGTTAACTATAGTCACCCTGCTGTACGTTAAATCCCCAGAAATGATTCATCTTATAGCTGGAAGTTTATACTCTTTGGCCAACAACTCCACATTTCCCTCACCCAGAGCCCCTGGCAACCAGAATTCGAATCTCTATTTCTAGAGTTCATCTTTTTTCGATTCCACATTAAAGTAAAAACATACAGTATTTGTCTCCTCTGACATTTTGCTTAACATAATGCCCTCAAGGTCCATCCATGTTGTCACAAAAGGCAGGATTTCCTTCTTTTATATGGCTAAAATATATTCCATTATATATATATAATTTTCTTTATCCATTAATCCATCAAAAAACACTGAGTTTATTTCAATATCTTGGCTATTGGGAATAATGTGCAGTAAACGTGTGGATATAGATGTCTCTTTGAGATAGTGATTTCATTTCTTTCAGATATATACCCAGAAATGGGACTATTGAATCATACAGTAGTTTCATTTTTCATTTTTTGAGGAACCTCTGTACTGTTTTCCATAGTGGCTGCACCAATTTACTTTCCCACCAACAGTGCGCAAGGCTTCCCTTTACTCCACATCCTCACCAGCACCTGTTATTTCTTCTCTTTTTGATAACAATCATTTTAACAGCTGTGAGGTGGTATCTCATTGTGATTTTGATTTGCATTTCCCTGATGGTTAGTTATGCTGAGATCTTTTCATATATCAGTTGGCCATCTATATGTCTTTTTTGGAAAAATGTCTACTCAAGTCATTTTCTTACTTTTTAAATTGGATTGTTTATTTCTTTGCTATTGAGTTGTATGACTTCCTTCTATATTTTGGATATTAACTCCTTCCTTATCAAAAGATGGTTTCAAAATATTTTATACCATTCTATAGGTTACCTTTTCATTTGGTGATTGCTTCTTTTGCTGTGCAGAAGCTTTTTGTTTGATGTAGTCTCACTTGTTTATGTTTGCTTACTTACTAGTACTTCTGGTGTCATATAAAAAAAAAATCGTTGCTAAGACCAATATCAAGGAGTTTTTAACCTATGTTTCCTTCTATTAGTTTTATATTTTGGGTTCTTATATTTATGCCTTTAATCCATTTTGATTTAATATTTGTGAGTTGTGTAATATAGAGGTCCATTTTCACTCTTTTGCATGTAGCTGTCCAGTTTTCCTAACATCATTAATTGAAGAAACTATCATTTCCCCATTGAGTATCTTGGTTCCCTTATCAAATATTAGTTGACCACATATATGTGGGTTTATTTTTGGGCTCTTGATTCTATTCCGTTGGTCTATGTGTTTGTTTCTATATCAGTGCCATACAGATTTGATTATTCTAGCTATGTAGTATGGTTTGAAATCAGGAAGTGTGATGCCTCCAGCTTTGTTATTCTTTCTCAAGATTGCTTTGGCTATTCAGGTTTTTTGGTTTGTTTGTTGGTTGGTTGTTTTTTTTTCCTTTGGTTCTGTACAAATTTTAGGTGTGTTTTCCATTTCTATAAAAAAGGCCATTGGAATTTGCATAGAGATTGCATTGAATCTACAGATGGCTTTGGGTAGTTTGGACATTTTAACAATACTGTATTAATCCTTTCAGTCCATGAACATGGAATATCTTTCCATTTATTTGTATCTTCCTCAATATCTTTCATGAAGTCTTACAGATTCCAGTGTACAAATCTTTTACCTCTTTGGTTAAGTTTATTCCTAAGTATTTTATTGTTTTTGATGATATCATGAATGAAATTGTTTTCTTTATTTCTCTTTCAGATATTTCATTGTTAGTTTATAGAAACACAACTGATTTTGGTATGTTGACTTTGTATCCTACAACTTTACCGAACTCTGATTAGATCAAACAATTTTGGGGTGAAGTCTTTAGGATTTTCCATACATAAAATCATGTCATCTGCAAAGAGAGACGATTTTTAGATTTTTTTTCCCAATACAAATGCATTTTATTTATTTTTCTTGCCTGATTGCTCTGGCTAGGACTTCCAGTACTATGTTGATTAGGAGTGGTAAGTGTGGGCATCCTTGTCTTGTTTCCAAATTTAGTAGCAAATTTTTTAAACTTTCACCCATTGAGTATATGTTAGCTGTGGGTTTTTCACATATGACCTTTATTGTGTTGGGATATGTTTCTTCTATATCCAATTTGTTGGGCTTTTATCATGAAAGGATGCTGAATTTTGTCAAATGCTTTTCCTGCATCTATTGAAGTGATCATGATTTTTATCTTTCATTCTATATATTAATGTGGTGTATCACATTACTGAATTGTGTATGTTGAAGCAACCTTACATCCTAAGGATAAATCCAACTTGGGTGTATTATCCTTTTAAATGTGCTGTTGAATTTTGTTTGCTAATAATTTGTTGAGAATTTTTGCATCTATATTCATCAAGAATATTGGACTATATGGTTTTCTTTTCCTGTGCTATCCTTATCCAGCTTTGGAATCAGGGTAATGCTGGTCTCATAAAATGAGTTTGGAAATGTTATCTCCTCTTTAAATTTTTGGAAGACTTTGAGAAGGATTGCTGTTAATTCTTTTTATTTTTAAATGTTTGGTAGAATTCACTGTGAAACCATCTGGTCCTGGGCTTTTCTTTGTTGGGAGAATTTTGAATACTGAATCAGCATGTGCTGGAGTAAGCCGGGAATCTGGGTTTATGGGAGCCACCTAGGACCACAGGAGCAGGCCTGGTGCTAGGGTGAGCCAGCTCTGGGGTCTATGGTGAAGCTGGCTGCTGCTACAATCTTCTTCCATGGGGAGGGCATATCTTTCTGTGCTAGGCTGCCTGGGCTTGGGGAGGGGTGATGAGGATAATGTGACATGATTTTTCCTACCCTCCTCAATACACCTTTTCTTATTTCTGTGTTTCACCCAGGTGTAATTCCCTTACCTGGAATTCCCTCATCTGGAATCCTTGGCTCTTGTGAAGGTATTTTCATACATGTAGTTGTTCAAATTGATGTTTCCAGGGAGGCAGTAATCACTAGAAATCCCTTTGCCACCATTCTGGTCTCTTTCTCCTTTTATGCTAGCTTTATTCTTTCCATTTCTTCATTAATGCATAAAAATCACAGTCTCACATTGAATTTTAATTCACAGTTTATTTTTTCACTGTTACTGAGGTTATAGCAATTCTTCCTCTGTGAATTATCAGTTTATATACCTAATCTATTATCTATTGAGTTTTATAATTTTTATACTATTCTTTAGAGATTCTTGTGTATTATTCATATCAATGTGTTAGAAGAATATCTGTCTTATGTAATATTTAAATTGACTACATATTTGTTGAGATCAAAATAGTATGGTATTGAAAAAGAGTACAAGTAGAGAGTCCATAAAGAATATATGCATATATATATGTGTACATAAATGTATAGATAGATATAAATGCATAGCAGAAGTTGATATATGATAAAAGTGATATTTCAACTCCAAGAGGAAAGATGGTTTATTTAACATGTCACTGGCATAATGAATAGTATCTGATAAAATTAATTTAAACCCTTGCCTCACATCACAGAAATGGATATCAGGTCAAGAAAAAAGAAAGGAGAAAAGAAATAGGAAAAGAAAAGTAAAAAATCAATTCTCTAGCTCAGATCTCTTATCTGAAAAATAAGGATATATAAACTCTCTCACAGTGAAGCTGTGACACAGAGGATATGAAAGTTCTTATCAGAAGAACAGTATAAAGTCACCTGTAAATGCAAAACAGAAATATTAGTATATTTTAACCAATGAGTTGCTGCACTTTAGGGAATGCTTTGTGGCTAGAACATACTATTCAGGGGTGAGGTTTAGGGCACTAAGTGAGGACTGTAAACGCTTTTCTCAAAAGAGGAGAATTTACAACAAAGGAGAGAAAAAGTTGCTATACCTCTGTGATCATTATGCAGATCATTTGCATAAAAGGAATCTGAATGAGAACTTTCTCCAGCAGATTGTAAGATATAAGTAAAGCAGAGGAAATTTGCTTTCTTCTCATTAAATCAAAAAGAAATGATTCATCTCCCTGAATGCAAATGAAAGCTTTCCAAATGGTGTGGTCATAACATGGTAATTAAATGCCTGAGTGCCAGCCAGATTCCTTCATTTTTCTAAATTATAATAATTACAATTGACTGTTACTGATAATTACAGTGATCAGAGTGTCAAATTCCAATTTTTCATTCTCTTCTCTGTATTAAATGTGTAACTTCCTTCCAGTAAAATCTATCAAGTTTTCTTTTTCCTTACCCAAATCCTTTCTACCCTTTTACCACACACCCACAGAAAATAGTTCTCTCTTCACCCTCTCCTTTATGTTTACTCACCTCATAATAATGGTTTCTTTTTTTTTCTTTTCTTTTTTGAATTTCTCCCAGGGGCTAATCAGGAGGTGTCTAGCTATATAAGCATTATATCAAGGTAAAATTAAAAGATTAACTATGTAAATTCTTGTTTCAAAAAGGGTTCTATGTATTCTGAATGCCTAAATCACTTCATACCCACTTATTATCCCTGTAATTAAAATAGAAGCTAGTAATCAAAGGTCCTAACCAATTCCTTGAGGAAAGCATACAAGTTAAAAAGGGAATGATTACCTAATCCTTCCAACTTTACACTAATACCATGTTTCTCAGCCCTTATAAATGTATCAATTTCCTAACTGGCATAAATTGTGGTTTCTGTTGTGGGACTTTAGAAGGATTTCCTACAAATCATATTTTAAATATTTCTTTCCTTTTGAATTAACTCATTCCATTCTCCAGGTGTCTTCCTTGAAAACATAAATGCCCCTGAGTAAGTCAAACTGCTCTTAATCACTCACAGCCCAAGTTTATCAACTTGCAACTTTTTAGGACTGCTAGCTCAGTACAAGTGTTAGGGAATTCTGAGGGCCATGTTGGCAATATGAATCAAAATTTCAATGCATAGAAATTTTGGCCCTGCAGTAATATCTATAAAAAGACATAAATAAACATATATTTATTGTATTATGATTTATTTCAGTAAAAATATTATATAAAAAACTTCCATGTCCATCAGTAGATAGCTAACCATTTAAATTATGGTACAAATGTACAATAGAAAAATGTTTAGATATCTTGATTATACATACACACACGTACATAATACACTTTTGACCTGAGAAGTTGTCCAAGACATATGATTCCATCTACATAAAATGTAATGCATGTATGTATGGGTGTGAACATAGAGCAAGGACAGAAAGAATCATAAGCAATGTCAGCAGCTATTTTATCTGAGTGGCAGGACTTCACGTAACTTTAATCTTTTATAAATTTTATAGAATTTTATATACTTTTATATCCTTATAAAGGTGAAGCATGGATTAGAATCATGCTATAAAGGATCCTCTGAGTATCTCCAAATGGATTTTATTAATTGCTTCTATCTATTGTTTATAGATGTATATCTATTGTTGATTTCCTGTATTGGTTGAATCATGTCCCGATAAAAATCCAAAACATTCATAGTGGCAAAAACAAAACAAAAGCCTATTAGATTTGTGATCTCTACCGAAAACGTTCCAACATATGTATCCAGGGATATAAGGACATATTTAACTGGAACATTTATTCACAGATTTGAATGATGCAGGCTTTGCCTCTTACTCAAATATTATTGTCCTTATCAGACCCAATTCTCTGGGGAAAAAAATGGAAGGGACCTTGTATTAGAACTGGAAAGTTACTCCCTTTAGATAAGTAGAGGTTTCAGTGACCCTCCCCGAGCAGACAGTCTGTGGAAATTTACTGCTTATTCAAGATCATTGCAACAAGCTGACGACACGAAGTAGCTTCCTCACAAAACCACCGGAGAACATGAATTCTCCTGTGTGTTACACAGTCCTCTGCATACTCTGGTTTATTATTCTTGTCTTCACACTTTTCATCTTTAAGATCTGACCCTTCCAACCCACCAGGGACATTTGGGAAAGTCTAGAGCCCATTTTTACTTGTCATGACTGGGGGGAAGGTGGTACCACTGGCATCTATTAGGTAGAGGCCAGAAACACTGTTAAATATCCCACCATACACGGAACAGCCTCCCCACCACAAATACATGCAACCAAGAATTATCTGATACAAAATATCAGTAATGCTGAAGTTGAGAAACCCTTCTCTTGATAGAAGCAACTTTGGCTGAATGAGAAAGAGAACAGGGTCTGAAAACAAAGAGAGGTTCCCACACTCCTAGGAAATGATTGATTGTCCCACAGCTATGTTAACAAGTAGCCACCAGAACTGGTTTTAAACCTATTCATGAGTTACTGAAAATCTGTCTCTGTGAACACTTTTACAAGCCAGTCAGTGAGAGCTTTTTCGTTTTGGATGTCAGACAATCAGGAATGAACTCATTCCAATAAACACACTATTCAAGGCCAACCAATCAACAGTTACCACACATATATAGATGTGGTCAAACCATTTGAATCTCTGAAAATCTACCTATCCCCAAACTCCATGCTTCTCAAAACCCTGTATAAAATTAACAGGGTTCTCTCATTGGGTGGACTGTACCTGACAAACACAGTTCTGCCTTACTCTAATAAGCAGTAAATTTATCTTTGTCTTTATATTCCAGACAGTGACAAACCCAGAATTGTCAAAGGATTATGAGAACACCTCTCAATATCTAAAATAAAAAGGCAAATTAATGATTTTTATAATAAGGGAAAGCTATGCTGATCAGGAAAAACAGACTGCTGATTTTATATAGTGGTTTGGGGAAGCAAGATCTTCCAATAGGAGGTTGTTACTGTGACATAGAAAAACCAAAAACAGACCAGAAATAAAGGCCACTAAGACTGGTGAATAGTATGTGCTTACAAATAATGTCTTGTGTTCCCAAAACAAGCAGAGGCTTGGAAGGGACCATATGATCAACAATCTTATGGTGTTTATGCTGGAATGCAGAGTAAACAAAGGAAACGTCTTTCACAAATTGACAAAAAAGGGAGGATTTTCATGAAAGACTTTTAGGTCACCCAGGGCAAAGTTTGACTAACTAACTTTTCATGAATTGGTCACCAGTCTAACAAACCATTAGTCCTCAGAGCTGGCTTGCTTAAGAATTGAGACTTACTTGGCTTATTCCTCCAATTATTCCCTATGAAAGATTCTCTTATACATTATAAAACCCAGGAAACAGCAGAAATATATAAAAACAGATTGTACATATACACAGACAACAGCAAAAGCAAAATAAGCAGCAGGAGAATAAACAGGTTAATGGCAAACAACGACAACAACAACAAAAAAACAAATGGCATACTTTCAAACCTAAAGTTCTAACAACCTTACATAAAAAACTAAGTCTAAGTATTTACCATGTAAAGTAGTATATTTGTATAAGTAAACTTAGACAAAGACTGGGCTTAATTATACAAAGACTATGGTCTAATGACTTTATGCAAAGCCTTATTTGGTTACAAATTCGAGGATAACAAAGTAAATTCAGCAGCAAGAGCTTAAAGAAACTAGTCAGAACTCAGACTGCCATTGAGACTGACTCAGCCCAAAATACATAGTTTGGGTCAGGGCCCCCCTGAGAACACCTGCTGCTCCGAGCACCCTCTGTAGTCCTGCTAAGCCTAAAGTCTTCAAAACAATCTCAGTAGAACCTTGTTGATCCTGGTACAGTTTTCACAAAACTGTGGCTGTCAATACTTAAGGAAGAGATGTTGCTTCTATCTGTTCCTGCACCAGGAGGATGAAATATTTCGCTTTATTATAAGAGCCTTGACATTCAACTTAGAGTTTCTAGGAAATGGATTTCCTCCTTTCTGGTCACTTAGCTATAGTTATTCAAAGACGATATCATGGGGCTTCCCAAATTTCATAGCACATTTCTTGGGAAGCATTTGATCGCTTAATTCATACATTTATTCAAAAACTTTTATTTTTTGACATAGTACCAGACATAGTTTTGGATGTTGGATAGTCATCAATGTTTGTTCATCTATGGGTCACCATTTGTCTGTGATTGAATACTGTACTTAGAAAGTCCTAAAATTAATTCTTTTTTAAAAATTAATTCTTAATATCAACATCATCTTTAATTTGGTATCAATTAAGCCTCAAAAATAACGCATGCAAGCTTTTCTTATTTTATTTATATAATATTAGAAAAGACTGGTACTATGATTTTTTGATGAAACATATATGCTAGGAAAAAGGTCATTTGATGCTTTTGGAAATTTTTGCCATTTAAATGACCCAATGGAGCAGAAGGGGAAAAAACTAACGCCTTAGTTAGGTCATTTTCTTTCATAATGGCACAAGCATCCACCCAGTTATTTAAACCAAAAATTTAGATGGTCGTCCTTGATTTCCTCAGTCTCTTCCAATTCATCAGTCAGTCCATCCTACCTGACTGCTCTACCCCCAAAATGTAAATCTTTCGCCTCGTTTCCACTGCTACAGCTGGTTCCCTAATCCTTGTCCAGATTATTGTCATAGCCTACCACATCCACTCAGCTATTCTACTCTTGTCTTTCTATAATCCACTTCCCAAAGACAAGCCAAAAAGATCACTTTAAAATATATAATAGATCATATAATACCCCAGTTTAACACCCTCCAATGACGCCCATCGTGTTTAGAACACAATCCACACTACCTACCAAAGCCTATCATGGCTGTTCCTAATTTGCTGACATTATTTTCTACCTTTTTTCTGCTCATTCAATATAACCCTGCTTGACTGGCTTTCTTTCTTTTCCTAGGAAACACCAAGAACTTGCTTGTCTCATGGTTTTTGCACCTATCATTCCACCTGCTGAACCTGGTTCCTCCTCACCTTAGATGGAACCCACAGTGTGTCAAGTTGTACAATAACCATCAGCTAATTCAGAGAGACCTTTCCTGGACACCCATAGTCCTTTCATGTTGTTCAGCTTCATATGCCATGCATATATTCTTCATAGCACACTTGCCAAAATATGACACGACCTTCTCCAATGGTTTATTTTGCTCCTTTTTTAGAATATAAGCCCTAAAAATGTTTGTCTGTCTTGTTCACTTACATAACCTCAGTACCTACAACAATGCCTGGAAGACAGTAAGTGAATACTGCATTGAGTGAATACACTTATGATTCATCAACTCATGAAATCATGCATATGGATGGGGACAGGTTAAAGGGAGTCGAGAAAACACCTTACAGATCTGAACTGAGGATTCCCAAAGAAATAATGGCTGGATCCCCATTTCTGTCCTTTATTACAGTTCTTTTCTGGTCAATTCTCTCAAAAATGATATTTACGTTTGGCTCACCAGAAATTACTTAAAATTTTCTCCTTAAAGAGTCATACCAGTTTCTAGACCATTTTTTCCAATGGTGAAAGAGCTTGGCACATGCCCCATATGTGTATCTTTTTCAGGGTGTCTGGTAAAATTCTGAACTAAAAATAATTTTCAATTTCCATTGAAAGTAGTTTAAATCAGGAAGCATTTGAAAACCAGCATGTCCTCTAAGTCCTGGAATGCTAGAGGTAGAGAACACCAAAATCTTGAAAACTCTTAGGATTTGGTTCCATTTGGTCATTTATCTCTCCAGATACACTGTTATCCTTCCTTTTTTGCATGAATGAAAAGAACTTTTTTTTTTTCAATTATATCACTCACCTATCCAGTGTTTATATAATATTTTCTACCCATTCTATCTTCACTAAATGGACTTTTATCTTTAATTTATGTAGAGGTATGTGACATGTGGAGAGCAGCACAGCAGTAAAAAGAGATTGAACTTGAAACTAGACAATCATTGGTTCAAATTCTGACTCTACCATTCACTAGCTGTGAGAACTTGGAAAACTTTCATAACCTCTCTAAGCCTCTTTTCTCATCAGTAATACATATACTATCTCACAGTATTATTATGAGTAATAAATTTATAAACAATGTGTTCAGCATAGTGCCTAACACATAGTGGAAACAACATAGGTGTAATTTGCCTCCTATAGCTTCTCTTGTCTACCCTTAATGGCAAGTCACCTTAAATGTTTTGGGAATATTGGAAGGGCATATAGATATAGATTTTAAAAATAAAAAGCATAACCTCCTAAATATAAAATATAAATGTAGAAAAATAATATACTAACCCTAGCACCTCTGAAATGCCAAGTGTTGTCAATAAACTGAGAGAGATCATTAACTTCAGAGATTGTAGACTGAAAGTATACTTTCTTCAGTGTTTAAGAAGGGTTTAGAAAAACTGCCACAGATAGGAAGAGAAATCAGGTGGGTCAGGCATAACACCCACCAGAGAAGCCAGTCCTCTCCTTTGTGGTTCAGCTCTAAGAGGAGGATTCAGAACAGAGGGCCAGGTCTTTAACTTCCTATTTTGGAAGAGTTTCAAACTCACAGAAAAGTTACTAAATAGTTCACAGAGCATCCCTGTACTGTACCACTTACCATTACTTTTAACATTTTTTCCAAACTTATTTTCTCTCTCTCTCCCTCTCTCCCTTCCGTTTTCCCTGTCTACATACATTTTTTTTTCTGAAACATTTGAGAGTAAGTTGCTGGCATCTTACCCATTTCCTTCTAAATATTTTAGTGTAAATTTCCTAACAACAGGACATCTTTAATACAATCATAATATAATTATCAAAGTCAGAAAATTCACATTGATACAATACAGCATCTAATCTGCAGGTATTATTCTAAGTTCACCAGTTGTCCCAATAATACCCTTTATAAGCAAAAAATAATCCTGGACCACTCAGTTGTATCTTTTTAGTCTTCTTTAATCTACAAAAGTTCCTCACCCTTTCTTGATCTTTCATGCTATTGGTAGTCTCAAAGGGTGGAGGGCAGTTATTCTTTGAAGAATGTCCCTCAGTTTGGGCTTGTCTGATGGTTACTTATAATTGAAATGATGACCTGTGTATTCTGTGTATTCTACTCAAGGACCATTGTCTTCTCTGAGTCTCCTAGCTCTGTTTGAAACCACATTAGTCTCTTCCTCCTCTGTGCTCTTTTGCATTTAGGGTCAATACCATAATATTAGACCTAAATCTTTTCTAATATTAGACCTAAATTTATCTGAGAAGAAGCGGTGTCTTCTGTACCTGTCATCACATAGCCCTCTATCTATATAGAAAGAGGACAGTCAATTAGACTTCGTGTTAGAAAAAAAATATGAAATCTATATTATTTCAGAAGCTTCTTTTACCCAGTGAAAACTGAGTGACAGTCTCCATTTTATCACTCAAATGGATCCTCTGAAGGCTCTGTTAATTTCTAGGCTCATCAGTGGAGGAAGGCAAACAGACTCTTTAAATGCATCTTATGCTGGTCATGATTGACTTAGAAGATTTCAAGGAGAAAATGACCCTGGAGTTGGACCTGAATTTATGACAGAAATGAGGAGAAAATGAATTAAATTGGATATCCATAAAGGTAGAAGAAATTAGTAACTTACTCATGTTTTCTTTCATAGAAATTAGTAATTTAGAAATTAGTAATGTTTTCTTTCTTTTGCTTAAAGCAAAACATTTAGTGTTAAGTTCTAGTCTAGTGTGTGTGTGTGTGTGTGTGTGTGTGTGTGTGTGTGTGTGTATGTCTTTTACCAAGCTAGAATACACAGCCTTGATCACAATTCAGCACCCAAAGTGGCCTGAGACCTGGAACTGACTTGTGTTACTCTAGTGTTTGAGACTTCAGATATGATGCTATTGTTTTCACCTCCATTTGCTGGGCTCCCTATGGCTTCTGAAGTGTTCCCATGTAGAAACCTGCTTTCCAGGAAGCCCTTCCATTAGGGAGCAGTTAGGATCAGCCGTTCTCCATTCACAGCAGTTTGAGGCCCACTAGAGTCCATGTAGACTAGGAGTTTAGAGATTTGATGACTTTAATGTGCCCAACATTTTGCAATGAGACTTGAAAACAAGGCTATTATAAGGATCCCCTTATGCACTAAAAGTTTAGAGAATAGGGAAAGTACATAGAACCTACAACATCTTTACAAACAAAACAGCTGTATTTTTAAAAAATATATGAAGAAACTGGAAAACAGCAGAATCCCAGCTGAGGCAATCATTGCATTTTATGGATATTCAGTCTAAAGCATTTAAATTTAACAATTAAAAAGACACTGGGGAAGAAGGTAATGTTCCATTCTGGTACTTTAAACCTGTAGTTTATGTTTCACTGAGTGAGTTCTCAAAATTTTCAACTGTTCCTGCTTAAAACCAGAGGTACAAATATCGGAGAGCTGGAACAAGATTATGAATCAAGACAAACACTCAAATTGCTTTAAAGAAACAGAATTCTCAAAAGTTCAGTGGACTGAGATGGGAAAATAATTATTTTAAGCAGTGAGTCTCATGAAACATATGACAATTTTTGAGAAAGTACAGTCTCTCCAAAATGGAAATTCAGAGACACTATTCTGAAAAGATTAATTCAAAATAAAAGCAGAATAATGCGTACTTCTATTTCTTTGGATTACATTCTTTTCATTAGCCCCACCAATCCAGAAACATATTACATTATAAATATTTTCTTATATATAGATTACTGAGCACAGGCACAGAATATTTTTTAATCATAATAATAAATTTACAAAGGAAGCAAAATGGAAATGAAATCCATCTCTTCGTTACAACAACACTTTTCCTTTCCAATATATCCAGTATGTCATTAATACCACATTGTAACTGTTAGGCACATGGCCTCGAGGTAGACAATGTATAAATAAGTTAAACTGACATGATACCTATTTGCTGGAAAACTATAAAAGAAAATAAACAAGTATGTCAAACTCTGTTTTCTATTTACATTCAGTCCTGGTCTGCTTCCACAATCTCTGCCTACCATATGTAGCTATCAAACTAAATGAAAGCAAATATTGAAAAAAAAAAAAAGTAATAAAATCTTTATGGCAGAGATAATATTAGCTCAATGTGTTAACTTCAGTTGTATATACTAATACTGGACAAATACAGAAAAAGGTATTGGCTTAAACCTTTTGATTACTTTGACGAGTGAGGAGTGAGTTACAAAAGTCATTTATGTAAATAATATTTAAGGACTCTCACATGCCATGTACTGCAATGGAGGCTGGGGATATGGCAGTGAACCAGATGGCCAAGGTTCTCCCTTATCACTTATCTGAAATATAGTAATAAAAACTAAAAGAAAAATAAACCAGGATAATATGAGAGGAATGAGTAGTGGGAAGGAATAGGAAGTTGTGGATCATCAGGGAAAGCATTTTTGAGGAGGTGACATTTAAGCTAAAACCTAATTGATAAGAGCCTCCGGCCATGAAATGATCTGAGAGCAGGGCATTCTTGGTGAAGAGAACAGTAGGTTCAAAGGCTTGGCTGGATGGTGGAAAAGAAAGAAGAGTGCTATTGTTTAAAGCAGTGAACACAGACCCCTAAACTCACCAGTATATGCCTCTGCTAAATCAGTCAGAACAGTCCAGTTAGGTGTGTGTAGACACAACTCACTGTGGAGTTTCCTCCCCATGGAGTACAAAATGGGTATAGGACAGGAAACTTGGACCAGAAAAGTCTTACTTGATAGCCATGATCCTTTTTGTAAAACCCTGCCTAGTTCCTCTTTAGAGGGTTCATGGGCTGTCTCTGAATCTTAACTCTTAAAATAGTGTCTTTGTAAAAAAGTCTGCAGAGATGAATATCAACACTTGGCGTGCCATCTGCACAGAGCTAATTATATACACTTTGTTATTTGTCACTATAAGATATTTCAGAATGAAATGTGCGAACCATCTGCCGACGACGTTATTCACATTTCTTGGATCATCAACAAGAAACCTTATACTTCTTTTCCCCCCAGGGAATACAAATTGTAATGTGCTCAAGGTGGGTAGATGGGGAAAAGATTCTAAAAATGGCTTTAGCATGTACCAGAAAAATAGGTGGTATTTTCAGAATGTCCTAGAATCATGTGTATTCATTACTCTGCCATGTGTCCTTGATACAGCGTTATACAAACTAAACCTAACCCCCACCCCCAGTGTCAGACAGGCACCAGTGCTTTTGGCATTATTTACGTGATTGTTGGGTAAGGAAGAACAAAGAATCCATGAACGTAAAATAAACTGCAGTTTGCCATTTGATTATGTAAATATGTGGTTGCACGATCCCCAAATTCTCCAAATCACACTTTATGCACAAAGGCAAAACCAGCTTTTGTGTTTTGAAAAGCAGGTGCGCAATTATTCCTACAAAGAAAAAGAGTCATTTGCAGTGATTTTGGAGGGGTGAGATGATTGAGCAATTATAGGCGTACATGCTAATTTTGTTTTACCCTATGACCATCTTCTGTTTGTAAAATGGATGGGTCTCTCTCTCTCTCTTTGATAAGGGAAAGAAGCTGCAGAAACAAAGATAAGGAAGTTGGACAATTTATGCCATTGCCAGTGGACATCAACCTGACACCATTTGTTCAAGCATTTCTCACTGAGTACTTGTCATGGCCCAGCATTTAATAAAACACCCAGGCAAAGTTTAATACTAACTTACTGACAATGAGTTTTCCAAATACCCCCACAGAAAGCCAGGGATTCAGTATTGCTGCAATACGCATAATTTTCAATTCTACTTTCTAACAGTCCATTTGGAAAGAAACTGAGAGGTGAAGGTAGAAGATTAAAACAGCCTATACTTTGATTTGGAAATTCAACTCACTTCCTTGCTACCTGAGCTTCCCTCGAAGGCAAAAGGGCTATGTATTCACAGTGATATAAAATTAGAACATGGATGATTCTAGAAGGTAGAAAAGTGACAGAAATACAGTTCTTTACTACTTAAGCTACTTTCACTACTTGAGCTATGAAAATTTTCCAGGATTAGAACTATAATTACTACTATAAATAGTCAAATTTCTATTTCCAAAATTAAAATTTTATAAATAAAGTTGGCTTAAGTGTATACATCTAAATTTTTTATACATAAACACATATACACGTGTACACATACACACACACATTAACAGTGATCTTTAACTGTATATTTATATCTATATTTTAAGGAACAGATGAAGACTCTCTAATTGTAGGAAACTATTTTAAATAATTCAAAATCATTGAAATGTCAATTACCTTGGAAAATTATCCCACTGAAACTACTTCGGAGATATTTGAGTGTACATAATTTTACTCAAATAATTTGATAGGGCTCCTGGTAAACCATTAGAATAGAAACAGCTGGTATAAGTGAACACAGCCAAGTATTAGCAATAGACTATCATAATATCCTGGATAATAAGATGGAAAAATATAACTGGATACTAATTAATTCTAGATTACATTAAAATTAGCAAATGTCTTGATCTAAAATGGTATAGACACATGAATCCATATCGCTTGGAAAAAAGGCTCACAGCATATACCATTGTATTCCATCCTTGACCATTCTGCTTATCATGTCCATGAACACTTTGGATGAGGAAAAAGAGATATGCTTGTTATTTGCTTATTAAGAGAAACAGAGAACCTCCATACTGTTCTCCTGTATCAGTTTACATTCCCACCAACAGTGCAAGAGGGTTCCCTTTTCTCCACACCCTCTCCAGCATTTATTGTTTGTAGATTTTTTGATGATGGCCATTCTGTGAGGTAATACCTCATTGTAGTTTTGATTTGCATTTCTCTAATAATTAATGATGTTGAGCATCTTTTCATGTGCCTCTTGGCCATCTGTATGTCTTCTGTGGAGAAGTGTCCATTTAGGTCTTCCTTCCATTTTTGGATTGGGTTGTTTGTTTTTTCTGATATTGAGCTGCATGAACTGCTTGTATATTTTGAGATTAATCCTTTGTCCATTGATTCATTTGCAAATATTTTCTTCCATTCTAAGGGTTGTCTTTTCATCTTGTTTACGGTTTCCTTTGCTGTGCAAAAGCTTTTAAGTTTTATTAGGTCCCATTTGTTTATTTTTGTTTTTATTGCCACTACTCTAGAAGGTGGATCAAAAAAGATCTTGCTGTGATTTATGTCAAAGAGTGTTCTTCCTATGTTAATAGAATTACCATATGACCCAGCAATCCCACTACTGGGCATATACCCTGAGAAAACCATAATTCAAAAAGACACATGCACCCCAATGTTCATTGCAGCACTATTTACAACAGCCAGGTCACAGAAGCAACCTAAATGCCCATCGACAGACGAATGGATAAAGAAGAAGTGGCTCATATATACAATGGTATATTACTCAGCCATAAAAAGGAGCAAAACTGAGTCATTTGTAGAGATGTGGTTGGACCTAGAGACTGTCATACAGAGTGAAGTAAGTCAGAAAGAGAAAAACAAATATCGTATATTAACACATATATGTGGAATCTAGAAAAATGGTACAGATGAACTGGTTAGCAAGGCAGAAATAAAGACACCGATGTAGAGAACCAACATATGGACACCAAGGCGGGAAAGTGTGTGGGGAGGTGGGATGAATTGGGAGATTGGGATTGACATATATACACTAATATGTATAAAATAGATAACCAGTGAGAACCTGCTGTATAGCACAGGGAGCTCCACTTCACTGTACAGTAGAAACTAACACAGCATTGTAAAACAACTATACCCCCAATAAAATAAAAAAAAATTTTTTAAAGAGAAACAGAGAAAAGGCCAACACAAAAATTTAGTTAAGGTTAAAAATGATAGAATGAAACAATGGGCCAAGTTTATCAAAAAGGAAAATGAATACAGTAAAAGGTAGTCTGGATTTATTAAAAGTACATTTTATCAAAGCTGTGCAAGCACAAGCACAGGATAGTCTGAATCTTTGCTGTGCCGTTTACTCGCTCTACACACAGGAGCAAGTTGCTTAACCTCCCTGTGTTTCAGTTTCTTCATCTGTAAAGTTGATTTAATAAAGAGAGTATGATCTTTTATGAATGTTGTAGGATTAAGTGAGTCTAAGGTTTGTTCAGGCACAGAGTCAAATCACAATGCATGTTAGGTACTATTGTGTTTGTGGAAAAAAGGGGGGGTATTTTTTTTGCTAACATCTCAATGTGAATCAACAGTGTTATGAGATTGCCAAAATACACTTACCTGGGGCTTCATTAAAAGAAGGAAAATATCAAGACTCAGAAGCCTACGGGAATGTACACACGTGCCAACCCAGCCCCTGGCTACACACATCCCTTCTGGAACATCTACCTTCTGCTGTCTCTGTCTCTTTCTTTGTTTCTCTCCAAGCATCCTTCTTAGGTATCTTTCGCTCCCTGTCTCCCTCTTTATTTATCTTTCTATGCCGCTTCCTTTCTATCACTTTAGAGGAAACCTCAACAGTCTTGAGTGCATCTAGGGGAGAGCAAACACTAGTTGGTAAAGGCTAGAAGTGTGGTGCTTGAATGGCAGCTCTGTAAAAGGAGAATGCTGGGCTCGGGGAAGAGATGTGCTGAGGAGCAAAGTGAGCTGTTTTCAAGCCCAAGGTCACACAGTTTAAGCCAGGGCTGTGCAGCTCAGCAGGGAACAAGAAGAATGAATGGAGACATTACAGAGAAGAAGCTATTTGGATTAAAACAGTAAGTAAATTTTAACCTAAAACTGTCTAGAATTAAGAATAGTCTCCAAAAAAAAGGAACCCTGTACAATGTTAGTGGGAAGGTAAATTGGTGCAGCCATTATGGAAAACAGTATGGAGGTTTCCCCAAAATTAAGAACAGAGCTACCATATGATCCAGCAATCTCACGTCTGGGTATATCTCTGAAGGAAATGAAATCACTATCTTGAAGAGATATCGGCACCCCATGATTACTGAAGCATTACTCACAATAGCTAAGCGATGAAAAAACCTAGGTGTCCATTGACAAATAAATGGATAAAGAAAGAAATTCTGCAATATGTGACAACATGGATGGACCTTGAGGGTATTATGCTAAGTGAAATAAGCTGAACAGAGAAAGACAAATACCATACGAGCTCACTTAAATGTGGAATCTAAAAAAAGTCAAATTTGTAGAAACAAAGAGTAGATTAGTGGTTGCCAGAGGCTAGGGGGTGGGAGAAATGTGGAGATGTTGGTCGAAAACTCCAACTTCCAGTTATAAGAGGGATTTATTTCTAGGGATCTAATGGACAACATGGTGATTATCGTTAATACTGTATTATATGTTTGAAAGCTGTTAAGAGAGTAAATCTTAAATGCTCTTACCAAAAAGAAAGGATAATTATGTGAGGTGATGGATGTGTTAATTAATCTTATTGTGGTAATCATTCTACAATATGTATGTATCAAATCATCCCATTGTACATCTTAAACTTACACAATGTTATATGTTAATTATATCTCAATAAGCTAAGAAAAAAAATAGTCTCCTCATGAAGCAGTGAATTTCGCCTCCTCAAAAGTTCAGAAAGGGGCTGGATAGCCTATGACTACATGACAGCTGGACTTGGATGGTGTGGAAAGGGCCTGTCAGTTTAACCACTGTTACAGACAAAACAGATGACTTTGTATTTGCTGTACAGCAGAGGCCCTCCAGTAAAACAAACAAGTAACAAAAAAAGCAGCATTTTGACCCAAAAATGGAACAAATTTGGATTGCTCCATTGGATCAAGATATCGAAAGCTCTTGTCAAAGCAGAAAATACTATCTGGGAGTGATTTTTTAATCTTTATCATTTTACAGGGAATTTATTTCCCAACTGGGCAAAGGAACGTGTACATAATCTAAAATAGAATTGATTTTTGTATATAAAAATAGGCAACTGTTGAGAAGATATGAACAATAAAATCTTGTGGTTGTGTGCTCTCCTTTGCTTTTATGTCCTCCTATTCAGGAAGGCTGTGGTTATGTATGTGATAAATGAAAGACATATTTCTGCAAAGTATATAAGCCACAGAGGCATTAAAAATTATGTGACCACACAGATATGAGAAAAACATGTATGATTAAACAGAAATACTGCCATTTTGAATATACCCAATGTTACTGTTTGGCTAAGTATGTCAAAAAAGAAAGAAAAAAAATGCTTGGGCCTATTATCTGTAACCTCAGTGCCATTGCCAATGCTATATAAGATAACATATACATATAAAAAGAAAGGGGGCATATACACTCAGCATCCCAAATATAATTACTTCTGAACCAGATTTCAAAAGAAACACTCCTGATATATTTGCATATAGATACAATCACCTTGAAATTTTACTACCTACTTGCTAATGAGGATATAAAATTACTCATTTTATATGATGCTTTGGGAAACAGGATTCTTTTAACAACATAACATTCATCATAGAACCTTCTAGTTGACTTAAAACTGCATTTTTCTCACTTGCCATTTAGAAAATGGAGAGGGTAAACATTCCAGGAGAGAAAGGTGCTTGAGAGCAGTGACACAGCTCTTGGAGGCCCTAATATCCTCTCCCTGTTCCTCTAGAATACCAAGCTACTAGAGAACGTTTTTCAGGAGGAATTGTGAGAAATGAACTTTGAGGCAATGTCTTTGGAGAAGGGAACAGACAAAGCATCAGCAAGGTGTTCACAGTAATGCAGATAAGAAGTCAGAGGTGGATTTTGAAGAGGTATTGAACAGGTGAGAGAGACAGAGACACACACAGAGACAAAGGGACACAGAAAGAGACAAGAGACAGAGACTCCAAACGTGGTTTAAACAGAGAAGAAAAAGAAGTCAAACAGTCTACCCAGTAAAGCTGTTACATTTTACTGTGCCCTGTGTAAAAGTTATGAGGAATATCTTGAGTAGTTCCCAGGAGTTAGATATTTTTATTCTGTTCCTTCAGCCCATGGTTTCATTTTGTTCAGAACAAACAACTGAACTTTTCAAAGATAATTAAAGAAGAAATCTTTAAGGCCTTAGAACTTCATATTATTGCTACAAGCCTAATCCTGCCTCCTCCACAAATGATGATACTGAAATATATCTTTTATTTCTTTGATCCCAAAGGTCACTTCTTCAAATTCAAACATCAAAAGAGAGGAGAAACTGGTGGATTCTTTTTCTTATTGTAGGATTTATTTCAAACAAACTCCACTTTGCCTTTTTTCTTCCCATAATAAGACTGAACAGTACACACTAAATCTTCTCCTATGCCAGGAAATCCATTCCTACCATATGGTAAATTTTTGGATTATAAGAGCAAGTGGGCAAAACATAGTGGAAGTCAAGAGACATGGATATAGTCCTTACCACTAGCAAAACCATGTGATTTGGGGCAAGTTATTTCCCCTCTCTGGGCTTCTGTTCTGTTCACTGAAAAATAAGAATTCTTAATTCAATGCTTGCTAATGTCCTTTGTACTTATAAAATTATATTATTCTGTAGGTAACTATATAACATGCTAATGAATTAATGATTTTTGATTAATAGTCATCTTATTCCATTGTTATTTGACTTAGCACTTTATATATGTGCATATTTAATGGATTTAGTATATATTTAAACACAGCATATATTATAATCTTAACATTCTCCTAATGGTTCTTAATGCACTTAATTCTACTTTGCCTTCATAAGAACACTTATGGCTTAATTGCTTTACTAAAAAGGAGGGTATTACAACCTATTGACAGAATCACACACACACACAAACACACACACACACACCACAAACCTATTATTTCTCAGCATCAAAATAAGTTATTTGCCATACAAAGGTAGGGAGGGAGATGATGTCAACTTAATCAGACAATAATGAAACACATAAATAGGTATACAATAGCATCAAGAAAAAAGAGGACCCCCCCAAATTATGAAAAGTTCTTAGTAATTAAATGATATAGTATAAATATTGGCTATTTTTAAGAAGGAAGACTAAGATTTGGGTTATTCATGAAAAGTGTAGGAAAAAGCAAATGATTCCTTAAAATAAGTGCAATTTCTCCCAACCATAAGTGATTATATTGTGGTAAGTGTAAAAGTGATCTCATGACAATAATCTCTGGGAAAATCCTATTAAAATTCTGGTATCAAATTTTAAAATTATGTTCCAGACTTTAAATTTTGAAAACTATAAGCTAACTTATTGACTTGATGTCCATG
Organism: Balaenoptera acutorostrata; assembly: GCF_949987535.1. Lineage (NCBI taxonomy): Eukaryota > Metazoa > Chordata > Mammalia > Artiodactyla > Balaenopteridae > Balaenoptera > Balaenoptera acutorostrata. The sequence goes on along the minus strand of NC_080075.1, from coordinate 49,365,897 downwards.
AAAAATCTGGAGATTTAACTAAACATGAAAGTCTATTCACTCTTAGAAAAGACTATAGCAATCTGTATGAGCCACCAGAGTGACGGCTCATGCTAAATTAAATTTGCTTTCCTTGTGAAAAGATGTATTAAGATTTTCAAGCCAGATTATATTACAAATAATTTACTGCAGTATCACCTTGGTTCTACTGAGTTTAACATTTTTGTCAGTGATCTGAATGAACACTGCTATTTGTGGACAAACATGATAAATATTATAACAGATAAAATAATGAAAGGCAGATATAGTATCAAAAGAATCCAAACACATAAAATTGAACATGTATAAATGTAAGCTCTGTAGTGGGTTCCAAAACAATTGCACATATATGCAGTCAGAAGAGCATCCTTGAAATTAATTTTTGTGAAAATTACAGTCAAGAGCTGCTTGAACTATAGGTTGTTATACATCTTCTTATAGAAATATGTTTTCAGATGAATACTACCAAAATAATCAAAGCTGGAGAGAATGAGGTCTTCCTTAATCAAGCTTAAATGAAATACAATAGAGTCATCCCTCAGTATCTTTGGAAGATTGGTTCCAGGACCCCTGCAGATACAAATATCTATAGATGCTCAAGTCCCTGATATAAAGTGGCCTAGTGCAGCTGACCCTCTGTATCCATGGGGACTGATCCTCCACCTGACTTTGGTTAAATCCACAGATGTGGAAACCATGGATACAGAAGGCTGACTGTAATACCCGATCCTCAAAGTAAAATGAACAGTGAAGAGCTATCAAGTATTCAGAGAGTTCCAGGCAATGTGTTAAGCAGTTTATATGCATAATCCCATTTAATTTTCATGTCAATTTCATTGAGATAAGGACTGTCCATCTCCATTTAACAACCTAGAGACAGGCTTAGAGAGGTTAAGTAATATGTCTGTGTCACATAGCTAGTGGGTAAGTCATGACTTAAAGCCACTCCTGATACTCCAATACCCACATTCTTATCACTACAATATATAAACTCCCTAGTGTGGAGGTTATAGAGTTAGAAACCCTGACCTAAGTTTTATATGACTTGTGTACAACAGCTAATAGATCAGAATATAATTTTCTTTATTGTTAATGATATGGCCTCAATATCATCACCTTGAAATGGCATAAAGTAAAACTTCCCACTGCTATAATAAAGAATTCAATATCAATTAAATTCAAATGAAAATATTTCTTGGCTCTTACATTTAAAATTTAGTTGAAGAAAAAATGATACTACCTCTTGACCAATACATTATATTCTAAAACACCTAAATATTGTACACAGGAAATCACTGAATCATTTCATTAGACCACTGTTGCAGTTTTTAAAAACTGCTAAGATTAGAGTAACTGTAGAAGGTGGACACAGACAAATGCCATTCCAATATTCAAAAAGATAAAATTGGGTCTATTTCCTGTAATTGTGGACTAAGCAAAACAGACTAAAGCTTCTGTTGAGGAAAAATAGAAAAACTGGAAAAATATCATGGAAAAGACCCTAAAATCCTCTTTAGAAGAAGAAAATATCATTCCAGGCCTCAAATTATTTCCACAAACATTTTTCCACAAACATAATATTTAGAAAACATGAAAATAGAACAACATAAAGGAAACTGAGCAGAAATAAAAATTAATGATATCAGATTTAAAGGAGAGTTTAAAGTGTTGTAATTATCAGACTCAGATTTTTAAATAACCACTTATTCTATCCAAGAATCAAAAGAAAAATGAAAAATTTAGCAAAAAATTGGAAAGAATAAAAATCACTTTGCATATTTGAAAAAGAATCCCAAAAATCTAGAATTTAAAAATACAAGAGCTAAAATCTTGAACTCAGATGTATTTAACAATACATTAGACAAAGCTGAAGAGAGAATTAAAGAACAAGAAACTAAGTGATTAAAAAATACTGAAAATGAAATATAGTGGGAAGGCAAAATAAGAATAGGTAAGAGACAAATTGAATACATTGACAAGTTTTAATATACATGTACTTATAACCCCAGAAAGAGAGAAGCATATGGAGCAAAAGCAATATTTGAAGATACAGTAACTAAAAATTTTCCAAAACTGATGAAAATCATCAGTTCATTGATTCAAACATCCACCTGGCCCCAAAGCATACTAAAATTTAAAAATCTGCACACGGTTTCCTTACAGTAAAACTACAGAATACAGAAAACAAAGAGCTGCCAAAAAAAGAGAAAGAGCCAATTTTCCTTTAAAGCTAACTTCTTAACAGAAACAAGGAAAAAAGGATTAATATTTTCAGCATAGAAAAGAAAATAACTACCAATGTTAAATTCCATATCCAGTGGAAATAAGAATGCAAATGATAAAAAAGAATTTTTATTCAGTTGAAAAAAGAGAATTCATTACAAGCAGACACTCACTACAAAGAAAAAAAATATTCGTGTATATGTATGTGTGTGTATATACACATACATGTATATACATATACAAATACACATCTATGTATATATACACATATAAGTATATATTAACATATATATTCATATATATAAACATACATATATATGGATGACATATATGGATGAAAGGCAGATTGATTTATTGATTGATTTAATGTGTTCTAAGGTGTTTGTATTGTCTGGGAGAAGGATAAAAATACTAATTAATATCAGACTTGATAAGTCAAGTGTACATTGAATGACCTCTAGCATAACCACTAAAAAAAGAACAATAATGTATGAGTTGCAAATAAATAGTGAACCAAATTGAATAAAATAAACTAATCTACCCATGCAAAGAAAACAAGAAGGAAAGAAAAAGAGAATAAACAGGTGTAGGAAATAGGTAATGCACCAAAAAAAGGTAATTACAAAGTGATTAGTAATTACAATGATATAATTAAACTAGAAACTCCAATTAAAAGACAAAGATTATACATTTACAATCATAAAAACCCACGTTTGCTTCTTAAAAGAGTTGTATATAAAACATAAAAATACAGAAAGATTAGCTGAAAGTAGGAAAATGAAAATAAACAATGTACTGTGTAAAAAATAACAAAAATTAAAATGGGAAGAGCTATCGATATACTGATTCAAACTAAGTAAACTTAAAGGCAATAAGCATTAAAAGAAAAAAGTGAGACATCTTAAGAATAAATGTTCAATTCACCAATGAATAATTCTACTTTTCTCTGCAATATAATGTTTGTTTTCAAATTACACAAAACAAAGCTGATAAAACTAAAAGGGCAAGTTTACAAATCCACGATTATTGTAGGAATTTTTAATATAACTTTCTCAATAACATAGAAAATATAGTAAGGGTATAGAAGATTCGAAAAGATGATTAACAAATTTGACCTGATAGACATATATGAAATATTTCACCCTACAATTATAGAATGCAAATTCTTTTCAGAGGTTATCTGAAATGCTTAAAAAAACTGACCAAAGTAAACTTCAGTATAATTCCAATTATTAAAATAATATAGAAAATGTCTGATATAGTAGAACTAAGATAGAAATCAATAACAATAATATGTTCCATAATTTTTGGAAATTAAGAAATATAATTTCTTAGACCCCTTGGGTCAAGAAACAAATTACAAAAAAATTAGAAAATATTCTGAATTAAAAGCTAGCTAAAATTCTGCATATCAAAGTTATGAAAATAGTTGAAGCTGTACTTATCAGGAACTTGCAGCCTCAATTTCAGACATGAGAATAGGGATAGGACAGAAAAATTAATAAATTATGAATCCATCTCAAGATGTTAGAAAAGGGATTTAAAAATACATTTAAATAGATTAAAAAAGAAATAGCAATAAGAACACAAATTAATGAAATAAAAACTAACATACAATAGAAAGAATTGGCAAGTCAGAATTTGGTTCACTGAAAAGAATAATAAAATTAATAAATCCCTAAGGAAAATTTTAAAAAACAGTATGGTATTGGCAGAAAGAGAAAAAATAGACCAATGGAACAAAATTAAGATCCTAGAACAGACATACAGATATATGGAATCTCTATTGATAGGCAACAAAAGTGACACTATAAAGCCATGAGGAAAGGATGGTCTTTTCAATGAATGATGCTGGGATAATTAGATATCCATGTAAGAAGAAAACAAAACTTTACTCTTTTCTTCTACCATACCAAAAAAAATCAATTCCTGGTGGATTTTAAGCACAAACGATGAAACTTTTAGAGGAATAGAGAAGAATATCGTAAAATCCTCAGGGAAGGAAAATGTTTTCAGTTTTGTTTTTAACAGAAAAATCAAAAGCACTAACCATAAATGTGAAGACTGATATTTATAACTGCATTAAAATTAAATTCTTTTTCTCCACAAGAATCAAGAGTTGGGAGGCAAGTCACAGAATTGAGTTGGCGTTTCCCATTCATAGAACCAAAAAAGGAGGTGTAAATGCAGAATATAAACACCACACCGTAGGATATGTTCAGATGGCCCACTGTCAAATGAAAAATTAGTCCTCTTCATTATTCATCAGAGAAATGCAAATTAAAACCATAATGATATATCACATACACCCACCAGAATATCTAATATTAAAAAGACTAACAAGGTAGGTGCTAGCAAAGATGAGGAGAAATAGGTATACTCATAAAGTTTGGTATTATCTACAGAAGCTGAAGATGCTCACCCTCTATAATTCAGCAATTTCATTCCTATGTATAGACTCAACCAAAATTCATTCACGTGCACCAAGAGACAAATAAAGAATTTTTAATAGCAGTCTCGTTATTAACAGTCAAAAGCTGGACTCAACCTAAATGTCCATGTACAATTGATTGGATAATTTAATTGTATTATATTCATTCAACAGAACACTGTAACAGCAGTGAAAATGCATAGACAATACTTATATGTAAAAACATGGATGGATCTCACAAACATGTTGAACAAAAAAGCCATATGCAAAAAGACACTTATTGGAAGATCTATTTATACACCTAATTTTTTATATATGTGTTGTATTTTATAGTAAAAGTGGTTTCTAAAAAAGGATAACACTGTTATGCAATAACATTTATAATCACACATGTTACAGAAGCTTTTCTAAGTGCCCAGTTTATATTATCTCATTCACTCTTGAGAACAACCCCTATTTTATAGATGATTACTCAGAGGCTTAGAAAGGTTAAATATTACCACAATCACAAATGACAGAACCAAAAATAAACACAGTTCTGATTCTGGAGCTTATAGAATAGTCTGCCTTAGATGTATTACCTCATTTAATCTTGTAAAGTTGCAAGGAAGGAGCTATTATTTCTATCTTCTATGAGAAAAAATGAGCCCTGAAGAAGTTAAATCATGTGAGCTAGGAAAAGCCCATCACACTGCCTCCTTCTAGTAAGACAAATAGGCACATTTTTATTTTTTACTGTACACAGTCCACTGAAATACGTTAGCAGCCTTGCTTACTAAGTAATTTGGTGCATAAACATGCTATACTGAGCCATATGACCTATTTATTCCAAAATATAACGTGATTCTCCATTTCCTAAATAAGAATTGAGAGGTAACACACATTTGTTTCTGGCTTTCCATGGCAGTGTGTGACTACTGATTTTACTTTTGTGACAACGGACCCCAGCGGCCTAAGTAGGACTAGTTTTGAAACCAATTAGAAAGGAAAGTGCAAAACAGCTAACCAGAGAGAGAAACAGTCAATGCTGCTTCTGAGATATAGTTGGCTAATTCCTTTGTGTTCCTAGTATCTTTTTAAAAAATTTTTATTGAAGTATAGTTGATTTACAATGTTCTGTTAGTTTCTGCTGTACAGCAAAGTGAATCAGTTATACATATACATATATCCACTCTTTTTTAGATTCTTTTCCCAGGTAGGTCATTACAGAGTATTGAGAAGAGTTCCCTGTGCTATACAGTAGGTCCTTATTATCAATAGTTATGGTATCTTTATCACAAACTGCAATTGCTATACAAGAAATCATGTGAGGAGAAAAACTTAAGGTTAAATAGAACAAAATTTTAAAACAGAATTTCCATTCCTTAGGTTGCTTGCATGACCTGGCTGTTGTAAATAGTGCTGCAGTGAACATTGGGGTGCATGTGTCTTTTTGAATTATGGTTTTCTCTGGGTATATGCCCAGTAGTAGGATTGCTGGATCATATGGTAATTCTATTTTTAGTTTTTTAAGGAACCTCCATAATGTTCTCCATAGTGGCTGTATCAATTTACATTCCCACCAACAGTGCAAGAGGGTTCCCTTTTCTCCACAACCTCTCCAGCATTTATTGTTTGTAGATTTTTTGATGATGGCCATTCTGACCAGTGTGAGTTGATACCTCATTGTGGTTTTGATTTGCATTTCTCTAATGATTAGTGATGTTGAGCATCTTTTCATGCACTTGTTGGCAATCTCTATGTCTTCTTTGGAGAAATGTCTATTTAGGTCTTCCTTCCATTTTTGGATTGGGTTGTTTGTTTTTTTGATATTGAGCTGCACGAGCTGTTTGTATATTTTGGAGATTAATCCTTTGTCTGTTGATTTGTTGGCAAATATTTTCTCACATTCTAAGGGTTGTCTTTTCATCTTGTTTATGGTTTCCTTTGCTGTGCAAAACCTTTTAAGTTCATTAGGTCCCATTTGTTTATTTTTGTTTTTATTTCCATTACTCTAGAAGGTGGGTCAAAAAAGATCTTGCTGTGATTTATGTCAAAGAGTGTTCTTCCTATGTTAATAGAATTATCATATGACCCAGCAGTCCCACTACTGGGCATATACCCTGAGAAAACCATAATTCAAAAAGACACATGCACCCCAATGTTCATTGCAGCACTATTTACAACAGCCAGGTCATGGAAGCAACCTAAATACCCATTGACAGACAAATGGATAAAGAAGATGTGGTACATATATACAATGGAATATTACTCAGCCATAAAAAGGAGCAAAACTGAGTCATTTGTAGAGATGTGGTTGGACCTAGAGACTGTCATACAGAGTGAAGTAAGTCAGAAAGAGAAAAACAAATATCGTATATTAACACATATATGTGGAATCTAGAAAAATGGTACAGATGAACTGGTTTGCAAGGCAGAAATAAAGACACAGATGTAGAGAACCAACATATGGACACCAAGGGGAGAAAGTGGTGAGGGGGGGTGGAGGTGGTGGTGGGATGAATTGGGAGATTGGGATTGACATATATAAGCTAACCTGTATAAAATAGATAACTAATAAGAACCTGCTGTATAAAAAATAAATAAATAAAATAAAATTCAAAAATTCAAAAAAAAAAAAGAATTCTGTTCCTTGATATCTTGAATAGGAAAAGGAAGGAGGGAAGAAAGGAAGAAAGTAAAGTAAAGAGGAAAGGAGGGAGGAGAAAGATCTTTCCACCCTAGGGGTGAAAAGAAAAGTAGTCAGAGAAAGAGTGATAGGAACTTCCATTCTGAATTCTGCCAGTTTGTGGAATCAGATCACACTCTCAGTGACTCCCAGCATTTAATCACCATTCTTCTCTAACTTTCTCAGTCTGAATTGAAAAATGTCATCCCACATTCAGCATGATGTTACAATAAAATGATTTCTTCCAGCAACTTGCCTTGTAATTTGGGTGAATGACAATTGGCTCACCCAGTAAAATAATGTGATGCTTGTTGGTGACCTAAAGTCTTCAAAACATCATTCATTTGTTTCCCTGTCCTGAAAATAAATGTTTTACCACCAAATTTATTATTTCAGAAGGGCCTAACTATCACTATTTGAATCACCACTGTACAGAGTAGTTCTGGTAATACTGACATCAAAATACTTGGTGTCAATTCTAAAAACAAAATGAGTTTCATCCAACATCTCTTATCATCTTACTCTTGAGCTCCTTTAATTGCACTAACAGTCTCTTAATGTGGCATATCAGCCAAAAGGGGATGTTCAGTTTTAGGCAACAATTTCATGCAGACTCCTATTCCAAGAAATTTCCTACTGTCATTGGCATTTGTCTTGTTTTCAAACTGCATCCTGTGTCGCTTGTAAATCTGCTTGTAAATTTCCCAAAGGAAAAAATGAAATTCAAATCTTATATTTTTGTGAGGCAAGACAAGAAGCTCAGCTGTTTTCTGAAACCTGTAGAATGGTAGAAATATCATTTCTCTGTCATGTAACGAGAAGATATTCCCAATCTTCTCCAAGGGAACCCCAGCAATGGAGAAATGAAAATCCTTTAATATACCAAATTATGTTCTAAAACTTATAAATGGTCTGAAATAGGGAGTGGATATGTTTGAAAAAATTAAGCCCATGGGTATCATAAACTGAAAAGAATAACATTAAGTGATATATAAGATAGTGATTATTTTACAAGTATTTTCCTCCTTCTGCTTGCCCTCAAAATTTTCTCTATTATTTCTGTATAATTTAGAAAAACTTATTTATACTTTGAGCTAAAACTGCACAAATGCTCTCAACTAGGAGTCAGTTTAACTGACAACTAATATATTCTCTATCTGAAGTAAACCATCAGAAAACGTCATGTCCAAGTTAGTATCAAATGTATGTGCTGATGGAAAACAAGAGAATTGGGTAACTCTTATAGAAGTAGAAAATCACCACCTCCAGAATTAGAAATAACAGGACTCCTAGAATTCTTTGTGCCTACCACAGGGAAAGGACTCAAATGGTTTTCCTGTGTCCACTCATATTAAAGTAGAAAATGGGAAAGGGATTCCATTGAAGAACAATTTCATGTATTGTTTGGGGCCTATTTACATGGGTATGGGCTCAGAGAGGGGCATCTATCTTGATGTAATTGGTGGCCAAATCAAGGGAGAAAGGAACAACATTATTTTCCTGGATTCATCATCTGGCTTAAACTATCATATCAGGTGGCCTGGGACAAGGAGAACCAGAATTAGGCCCATCAGTACAATAGACTAGAATAATTCTTAGCCAAGAGTGATTCTGCCCCCGCCCCACACACACACCCAGGGGACACCTGGCAATATCCGGAAACATTTTTGATCATCATAACTTGAGGTTTCCACTGGAATCTAGTGGACAGAGGCCAAGGATACTGCTAACATCCTAAAATACACAGGACATCATCCCCCACCATGAAGAATTATCTGGCCCAAATGTCAGTAGTACCAAGGTTAAGAAAACCTGGCCTAGGGAAATACCCGTGTGTATAAATGATAGGCAGATAAAAAGTTAAAGTTAGAAACACAATACATTAAGTTCAGTGAAATTTGTTTATAGGTCAAAGCACATAAAAACTAACTGAGCTATAGTTTAATTCTTGATTTGTATATTATTTCTATATTAAAGTATATCTTAAAGAAGTCAGTGCTTCTTAATTCATCGTGTCATTTTAAAATTTTAAATATTGTTCTGATACAACACCAAAAGCTTGAACTATAAAAAAAAACACTGATATATTATACCTTATCAAAATTAAAACTTCTGCTGTTCAAAAGACACTGTTAAAAAGAAGACACTGTTAAGAAAATTAAAGTACCATTCATAAACTAGAAGAAAATATTAGCAAACCATACGTCTTATAAAGGACTTTATCGAGGATATATAAAGAACTCTCAAAATTCAATAATAAGGGAAAAAACTCAATTAAAAAGTGTGCAAAAGAAGTAAAAGGACAGTTCACCAAAGAAGATATACAGATATCAAATAAGCACGTGAAAAGACATCAGCATTATTAGTAATCAAGGAAATGAAAATTAAGATCATAATGAGATACAACTTGACACCTTTTAGAATGTCTAAAATCAAAAAGACTGACCATATCAAGTGTTGCTGGAGAGGATGTGTAGCAATTGGAACTTTCACACATCATTGCTGGGAATTTCCAACAACTTTGGAAAACAGTTTGGTATATATCTACACAAATACTTGGACACAGATATACATAGAAGATTGATTTGCAAAAATAAAAAACTGGAAACAACCCAAGTGTCCATCAAAAAGTGAATGGAAACAAATTATAGCATATTTATTCAATGGAATACTGCTCAGCAATAGAAGAGGTCGACGAACACAGAAACATGGATAAATCTCAAAATAATTTTGCTGAGTAAAGGAAACCAGACATAAAAGCACATACTGCATGATTCCATTTATACAAAGTCCCAAATAACGCAAATGCATCTGTAATAACAGAAAGAAGATCAGTGGCTTCTGGGGAACCAATGAGCAGAGGGACATTTAAGAGAAGATGGAGGAATTACAAAGGGCCATAAGGAAACCTTTGGGGGTTATGGATATGTTTACTATCTTGACTGTGGTAAAAATTCATGGATGCATACAGAGGTCAAAAATGAAAAAAACTGTTCACTTTAAATACGTGAATTTTATTGTATATCAATTATACATCAATAAAGCCATTCTAAAAATAAAAAAGAAAATTTTTCTGCAAAAGACACATCAAAGTCTTCATTGTTTATTATTCTGAGTTGTTTAAAATAAAACCTTATTTTTAAGATAGAACCTTATTTGACCCCTCCTTAACTGCCATATAGTAGCAAAAACTCTTGATCAGCTAACAAGGCCAATGAGAGTCCTATCTAAGTAAACCTCTGAAAGCCCAGATTGAAGTAGCTTAGTTTTTTTATGTGATAACCAAATAGGACTTCTACAAAAAAGTTCATGTTACATATTAAAATATCACTCTACCAGTCCTTAATGTGTGAGTTTCAAAACCAATGAACAAATAGTTACTGAAAACCAACACAACTCATTCTAAAGTTTGAGCCATTGTTCCGATCCTCAAGAATTCCCAAAATGATCTGAGAAATAATACTACATATTTATATTATATATATACTATATAAAAACTTATATATAACATATATACAGTAAAACTATATATATTATTTATATATATGAATAAACTTGTAAAGATGAAAGAAAAATTTGAACAGAAAATGGTTTTAATAGAATTTTTATAAGGTGAGTATTTCCATGGATTTGGATAATAAGAAGTCTATATTAAGGAACTGAGGCCTAACTGAGATATATCATTAATTTATTCAACATATATTTGTTGTGCGTCCACTAGTTAGATGCTAGAAATACAGCAAGAACTAGAACAGATCTCATGGAGCCATGCTTTATGAATTTTATATTCAAGTGGGAATAATGCATAGTATAAATTTAAAAAGTAAAGTTATACATGATATCAGTTGGTAAAAAGTACTAAGGAGAAAAACAGAGCAAAGAAGAGGAATAGCTGAATGTCACAATATTAAATAGGAGGTAGGGATCCTAGTAAGTCCTCACTTAAAGGGTAATGTTCAAGCAAAGACTTGAAAGAAGTAAGAGAATAATACATATGGATAACTAGGAAAAAAACACTTCAGAAAAAGAATAACCAGTTCCCTCTGAAGATATGATCAGAGAGGTAAATGTTCAGATCTTTTATGGCCATATAAAGACTTGGGCTTTTATTGTGAATGAAATGAAAACCGTTTAAGGTTTTGAGACTAGGAATGATGTGATATGGCTTAACTTTTTAAAAGATCATTCTAACTATCAAATGAGGGTGGGAGAGGGAAGAAGCAGGAAGGAGTTAGGAGGCTATTTCAAAAATCTAACCAAGAGATGACAGTTGTGGCAGACAATCCCTAAGGTGACGCTCAATGATCCTTGCCTCCTGGTGTCTACACCTTTGGACAATCTCCTCTTTTGGGTATAGGACCTGTTTGCTGCCAATAGAATAAGGCAAAGATGATGGGATGTCATTAGCCCGATTACCTTGCCATATATCTGAGTCTTCATCTTGCTAGCAGAGCCAGTGGAGAGATTCCCTCTTGCTAGCCTTTAAGAAGTAAGGTGCCGTGAAGTAAGTGGCCATGTTGGAGAGGCTTTGGGGCAAGAATCGGAAGAAGGCTTTGCATTGCTAATGGCAGCCTCCAGCAAGAAACTGAAGCTTCGGTTATGCAGCCACAAGGAAACTTTTTTGCCAATAACCTGTTGGCACTTGGAAGCTTACCTTTCCCCAGTTGAGCCTCAGATGAGACTGCTGACTAGGCCATCATCTGGACTGGAGCCTGAGGAAGGAAAACTCTGAACCAGAGAGCACAGTAAAGCTACACCCAGACTCCCTACAAACTGTAAGATAATAAATGTATGTTGGCTTAAGCTGTGAATCTAGGGTAACTTGTTATGCAGCGATAGAAAACAAGTACAGGGACTTCCCTGGTGGTGCAGTGGTTAAGAATCCACCTGCCAATGCAGGGGACATGGGTTCGATCCCTGATTCAGGAAGATCCCAAATGCCGTGGAGCAACTAAGCCCGTGTGTCACAACTACTGAGCCTGCGCTCTAGAGCCTGCGAGCCACAACTACTGAGCCCACGTGCCACAACTACTGAAGCCCGCATGCCTAGAGCCCGTGCTCCACAGCAAGAGAAGCCACTGCAGTGAGAAGCCCGTGCACCACAACAAAGAGTAGCCCCCACTCTCCGCAACTAGAGAAAGCCCACGCACAGCAAAGAAGACTCAACACAGCCAAAAATAAATAAAATAAAAAATAAATAAATTTATAAAGAAAAAAAAGAAAACAAGTACAACAGTGGTTCAGGTTAGGGTGGTAGTGGTGGTTTGAAAGTAGAGGCAACGAGATTTAATAACTATTACAAAAACCAAAATTAAGATAGACTCCAAGGTTTTTTGCTCAGACCACAGAAAAGAAAAGGCCATTTCCTGAGATGGAGAGAACTGTGGAAAGAGCAAGTTTGGAGGAGGTGGAATCAAGTGTATATTTTTGGATGATTTAATTTTGAGATGCATGGAGACAATGAGTAGGGAGTAGGACGTTGCATATAGGAACTGGAGTTCCGTGGAAATAAGAGGCCAGTGATATACATTTGGGAGTAGTCAGTGTACACATGGTATGTATGGCCATGAGACCAATGACATCTCAAAGGTGTGGTAGAGAGAGATACTGGAAGACAGAAATCTAATAGGAGAAAAAGATGTCACTCAAAAGAGGGTACAGAAACTTAGTGGAAGATATGATTCAAAGAGATTGACTATTAGTGACTTAAAGGCAGTCAGCATATTTCATTCATCTGTTACATCTTCAAGAATCTAGCATAGTGGCTGGAAACCAGAAAACCCTAAAAAAATGACAGGTGGTAATGAGCAAGGCACATGAAGGCCGCAAAAGAAAATTGTCCTTAATGGGAGATGGGAGGTTAGAGGGATAGATTTACATTAATGATTTTCCCTCAGAGATCTGACCCTAAAAATGGCATGCATATTCTCTTTCAGGGTGTGAGAGAATTCCTCTGAAACTGAAGCAGGAACCTTGTAGATACCCTGGCTAGGAATAAGTAGGTGCCTTAAGTTCAAAACACAGCTATAGGAGAAAGTGATAACTATTGAGCCACCTGAAATTCTTTTTGACACAGAGAGAAGAGTTAGGAGTAGATTCATAGTTCAAAGATAGAAAATAGAGTGATCAGGTCAACCAATAGGCCTCCAGACATTTAAAAATTCTATACTAGAGCCTTTTCTTACTTTAAAATGCTTTTCTTCAACAACTCTAAGTATTGTATGTTTTCAATACCACGACAGAAATAGTGTGTAAAAAAAAAAAAACTTTAAGGTGTCTTTTCAATACTGCACCAGAGATAGTGTAGAAGATAATAAAAAGAAAAAAACTACCTGCAAGAAACCACTAGAGAATCAGGAGTCAGCATATATTCACACTTTGGAGATGTTATTAATATCTTAATACTGCTATAAATTATTTAGAAGCACAATTTTTTAACACCTCTAATAGATTGTCCTGCCATTCTCTGGTATACCTTACCAAATGTGTATGTGTCTATATGTATAAGGTATAAAATGTAGATTATGTTCAAAATCACTGAAATACCAGATAAGTAAATATCAGGAGTTACATTGATTGAGTGTCTGTTATGAGCTCAGTACTTTCATCTGTGTTAGCAGGAGTATTAAGTGGCAGAGTATGGAACTGAACACAGGCTGTAGGATCTAAAAACCTCTCAGCCCTGTTGTCTCTGCCCCAGTGCTCTTTCCCTTTCACTCTGCATGTGTCAACTCAGATGGACTAATTTATACATTCACACTCTTCACTTTAGATAAATGCTAAAAAAAAAAAAAAAAAAAAAATTAAAAATAAGTCACCCTGACACATGGCAATTTTGCATAAGCTTTGGAAGTTCTTCCAAGTGTTGCTATGAGATAAATTATGTACCAAAATAATGTACTGTCAGGCACATTCCTTTCTTGCTACTTGGATGGTTGTAATAACGTAGTAGGTTCTTTCCACCTCTAATTTATTGTTGGCATCAGATTTGACATTGTGTCTGGGTAAAATAATATTTCTAAAGGGAATTTTCAATAGATAAAGTTAATCTCAGTCATTTTGAACTTTTAGCAAGTCTGGGAGTTTTTTGTAAAAGGACTAACACTGTCAACCAATGAGGCAAGAAATTATATATTTTAGTTTGGATTTTTTGAAAGCACATGAAAAGGCAATTCACACAGTTTTGACACAGTTTTTATATTAGAAAGAACACTCAGAGGTTAAATGTCTATCAAGAGTATCACCAAAAAAAAAAAAAAAAAGGCAAACATACAGATTTTTATTTCTTTCAATTAAACACAGATTAAAATATTCTCCCTTTAGAAACTGGGTAAACCCAAAGATTTAGAAACACACTAAGTCAAACAAATCACAAATATGTTGTCCCTCCTTTGTGTAGACAGGACCTCAGCTGTGGTCATTGACCCCTCCGGAAGAAAGAAGTGTCAGCCAAAAAGCCTACTACTTTATCATCCCAATATCCAAGCTTTGTAAATACCCAGTTCTTTCACTGAATTGTTTCACCTTTTCAGCTAGACATTGGGCACTAAGCAGTCTAAGCAGACTAACACATGCATACTTCCAGTTAATAACACTAATGTGATTAAGGTACATAACTGCATTCTCATAGATGAAACAAAACAAAATGTTCCCTCCCTAAAAGGAGGAACTTTAAAATAAAAGGAATTACATTTTGTAACTTTGTTCCTTCTACATATGTGTTAGTATACCTCCTCATCCTTTATCAGGCTCTTATTAAGAATGGTAAAACTAAATTATTAAACTGTATTATGTGTGCTATAAATACTTATTTTCACTTAATAGCCACAAAAATCTTACAAACTGGGGATTTACATCCTGATTTTAAAGATGACAGACTAAGGTATAAAGATGAAAACTATCTTGCCCATTAGATCTTTCATAAGGATGAAAACGAAGTTTACCCAGTTCTGACTACAAAGACAATGACCTTTTAACTGCTAAGTACTTAAATAACTCTAATGCTTAAAATAATATATTAATACCACTTTCAAATGGGAGGATGCCCTGGAAGTTCAGACCCATAATTCAGGTTTCAACCAAAGTTTGAGTAGTTTGAGTAGTCCTGTTCTCATGCAATGAGGGAGAAAAAATACATTTTCGAGATACACTGTATAAATATCAGGCAAATCTTCCAAGTTCTGCAGCTCCTACTTTCCCTCTTGTTCTCAGCTTAACTGTATCCTTGTACTGTTCTCTCATTTCAGAGAACATACTAATAAATGGTCTTTGGGTCATAACTGACGCTGTTCTTAGCAGAGGACCCCACCAAATTTGAATTCAAATTCAAGCTTAAGATAAGAAGAAAAAAGAATCTAAAAGGGTTTTTTCATTTCATTGCTTGCTATTTTTCTGCTTTTGACCACAACCTCCAAGTCACTGGCAATATTAGAAAAAAACAGAAGTCTAGATGGAGGAAAAGGAAGTGGGAAGAAAAAATGAAAAGAGGACAAGGTTTGGCAAAGTTTTCAAGAGTTTAGAAATGGGTCATAATTAGGGATTAGAAGCATAAATTGAGAATATTATTTACTTTTATGCAAACAATGGATAAAAAATATGAATTGATATGCCCAGTTTCACCAGATAAAATTTGCCTTTGGAATACCAAAGAGAACAGGCCTTTCTTATACTAGGCTACAGGTCCCAGCCCTCTCCCTTAATGATTTATCTACAACCCCAAAGTGCTATCAACTTTTGAATTATAGAAAGAGAATAGATACTTTTTATCACTATTAAAAGGAGGATAATCATCTTGTATTTCTTTTCCCATCCTTTTTATCAACTTCCTTGAGTTCCTCTCCACACAGAAAAAAAAAGATTTAACAGTTCCTCCTCTGAATAACAACAACAGAAGCCATACAGAAAGGCAAAACCTAGCATTTCAAGTTGTATTCTGTGTGTTGATGTTTGGTATCACATTGGGATATGTAAGTCTTAAACAAGAGAGCAAAACGTCCATAATTTAAAAGTAAATATACACCTTTAAATGTGTTACTTGAAGGACTTTGATGATATCACAGTTCAACAGTTTTAAATAAAAATTAAGACATTCACTTAAACACAGAGCCCATCTGTCTAAAAAATGGAGAAATATTTTGTCATTCATTTCATCATTTTAACTGGATTTTTTTTGGTATGTACAGGCTTGGGAACCCCAGATAGTTTTTGCATTTTTTAACCAGAACACAGCCTCTTCTTTCCTCAGTATGATATTTTACAGTCCCTTCCTTCCTGCTCTTCTAGCCTCTCTGATCCCTAAACTCCACACTACTGATCGCCTTGGTCTGAAAGTGCAACATAGAGAAAAAGAAGGATTTGAAGTCTAGCAGTAAGAACTAGTCAAAGGTTTTTATGCGTAAAGCTTAGAAGATTTCTAAAGATACTTACATTAAATCCTAAATAACTGCTAACTCTTGTTTAATAAAAATAAAATTAAATGTCAGTGAACTTCTTAGACGAAAGAATCAATTTTAGGTCAGGAAACCTAACAGCATGATTTTTTCCAAAACTATACAGAATGTCTCATGTGAAATTGCTATAATAGCCATGACTACTACACCAACAGCAACTACTAGTGCCTGTATTGTCAACAGGAGGCACTCTTCTCCATAAAAAACCATTGACTTCCTCTACAGGAAGTTAAAACGTTTTACTTTTGCATAATAAGAATTTATTCCAAAGTTTTCCCCAAGTCTGAAATCTGCACCAGGTTTCTGAATGCTACTAAATTAGGATGAATTTTCAGACAAAAGACAGAAAAACAGAAATATAGGGAGGAAGTACTTAGTCATAGCTAATATCACAAGGTTATAGGTTCATATTTTCACACCAACAAGAAGAAACAACAAGTGTTAGTTCCAGAGTTATTTTCAAAGGGACATGGTGGTAATTTATTTTTTCCTATCAAAGGAAAAATATTTAAAACATCTCACTAAAGGAGTTTAGCAGAAAAATCAGTTCTAATTTACCTGTCAAAAATATTCTGTAGGTATACAAATGGAACTATAATGTTCTTATAGTGGTAGACCTGAAATTATGAGGACATGGTTATTTACTGTTAATGATGCAAATAACTGATAGACTTGCATAGTGATACTTCCATATTTATTAACTTAAGAATAGTTTATTATCCAAGTATTGATATCCTCTTAGTAAAATTCTTACCAATTCTGCAAGAAATCCAATGAAAAGTAGAGAAAGCACACTAAACTACTTTCCTAGATAAGTGAAAGCCCATGGAAGGAAAAAATATATACACACATATATAAATATAAATAGAGATAGAGATATAAACATATTTATTCATAATACTTGCTACATTGATGGGCTTGGAGGAGGTAAGGGATACATCAAGGAGATAGAAACAAAAAAGAGAACTAAAATCAGAAACTAAAAGCAAAAAGTAGTAAGAAAATATGAAAGTCGTGTTGCTCTGAAGACAAATGCACTGCAGCATTGCAATGAAGACGCTTAGTCTTGGTATAGAGCAAAAAGGTAGAGGTGAATGCAAGATTCTTGGATTAAGCCAAGACTCTGGAAGAGGGCTAAAGATTTGCTGCTGTCAGGTTAAACAAATGCAAATCATCTCTCAGAAAAGCTTCTGCATTGTAGGTTTACAGGTTTTATTTTATATAAGGTCCTTTATAAAACTCATAGAACTATGTGTGTATATATCCATTTATATATCATAAATCATTATATGTATGTTTACATACACACACATAATCAAAATCACCAAACATGTAAGTACACATGAATACAAATCAATAAAAGCATAGACAATTGTTTTAGATATTCAAGAACTTGAAGTATTTTACCAGCTAGAGATCATGAAATAGCTATGGATGAGATATGTAAAGAAATAATTAAATTTTCAGAATGAGCAAGCTATAAGATACTATCAAAAGTGATCAGGCAAACCTGAAAAAAATAACAAAATAGAAATTTTACGAATGAAAAAATATTATGGAAACCCAGATTTCCACCAACATATGAATGGATAAAGAAAATACGGTACATACATACCACAGAATACTATTCAGAATTTAAAAAGAAGGAAATCCTGCTATTTGCAACAACATGGGTAGACCTGGAGGATATTATGATAAGTGAAAAAAGTCAGTCACAGAAGGACAAACACCACATGATTCCACTTATACAGGTACCTAGGACAGGTAAACTCAGAGAAGCAAAAGACTATAACTGTGGCTACCAGGGGCCAGGAGGAGGGAGAAATGAGGAGTTGTTCAATTGGTATAAATTTTCAGTTATGCAAGATGAATTAGTTCTAGAGATCTATTGTCCAGCATAATGCCAATAGTCAAAAATACCATATCACTCACTGAAAATTTTAAGAGGGTAGATCTCATCAGTGTTCTTACAAAAACAAAGCAAAACACGAGGAAACTTTGGGAGGTGATGGATATGCCTGTTACATTGATTACAGTGGTGTGTAAACTCATCAAATTTTATACATTAAATATGTGCAGTTTATTGTACATCAATTAACTTTAATACATCTGTTTTTAAAAAGAAATGAAAAAACATGGTTAAAATAAAAATATTAATAGATAGATTAAATATCAGAATAGGCAAAACTGAAAAGATGAATTCAGAGACATCACTGAAGAAATTATTCCAAATGTAGCACAGAGAGAAAAACAGAGAGAAAATTTGAAAGAGAGATTAAGACATATTGAGGATAGAAAGAAAAGAGCTAATATTTATTTATTCACCCATTCTATAAACATTCAACAAGCTTTCCTTCTGCTAACTTTGGGTTTTGTTTGTTCTTCTTTCTCTAGTTCCTTTAGGTGTAAGGTTAGATTGTTTATTTGAGATTTTTCTTGTTTCCTGGGGTAGGCTTGTATAGCTATAAACTTCCCTCTTACAACGGCTTTTGCTGCATCCCATAGGTTTTGGATCGTCGTGTTTTCATTGTCATTTGTCTCTAGGTATTTTTTGATTTCCTTTTTGATTTCTTCAGTGATCTCTTGGTTATTTAGTAACGTATTGTTTAACCTCCATGTGTTTGTGTTTTTTACGTTTTTTTCTCTGTAACTGATTTCTAATCTCATAATGTTGTGGTCAGAAAAGATGCTTGATATCATTTCAATTTTCTTAAATTTACTGAGACTTGATTTGTGACCCAAGATATGATCTATCCTAGAGAATGTTCCGTGCACACTTGAGAAGAAAGTATAATCTGCTGTTTTTGGATGGAATGTCCTATAAATATCAATTAAATCTATCGGGTCTATTTTGTCATTTAAAGCTTGTGTTTCTTTATTAACTTTCTGTTTGGATGATCTGTCCATTGGTGTAAGTGAGGTGTTAAAGTCCTCCACTATTACTGTGTTACTGTCAATTTCCGCTTTTATAGCTGTTAGCAGTTGCCTTATGTATTGAGGTGCTCCTATGTTGGGTGCATATATATTTATAATTGTTATATGTTCTTCTTGGATTGATCCCTTGATCATTAGGTAGTGTCCTTCCTTGTCTCTTGCAACATTCTTTATTTTAAAGTCTATTTTATCTGATATGAGTATTGCTATTCCAGCTTTCTTCTGATTATTTATTTGCATGGAATATCTTTTTCCATCCCCTCACTTTCAGTCTGTATGTGTTCCTAGGTCTGAAGTGGGTCTCTTGTAGACAGCATATATGGAAGAGGATAGAAAGCCCAGAGATAAACCCACACACCTATGGTCAACTAATCTATGACAAAGGAGGCAAAGATATACAATGGAGAAAAGACAGTCTCTTCAATAAGTGGTGCTGGGAAAACTGGACAGCTACATGTAAAAGAATGAAATTAGAACACTCCCTAACACCATACACAAAAATAAACTCAAAATGGATTAGAGACCTAAATATAAGACCGGGCACTATAAAACTCTTAGAGGAAAACACAGGAAGAACACTCTTTGACATAAATCACAGCAAGATATTTTTTGATCCATCTCCTAGAGTAATGGAAATAAAAACAAAATAAACAAATGGGACCTAATTAAACTTAAAAGCTTTTGCACAGCAAAGGACACCATAAACAAAATGAAAAGACAACCCTCAGAATGGGAGAAAATATTTGCAAATGAATCAATGGACAAAGGATTAATCTCCAAAATATATAAACAGCTCATGCAGCTCAACATTAAAGAAACAAACAACCCAATCCAAAAATGGGCAGAAGACCTAAATAGACATTTCTCCAAGGAAGACATACAGATGGCCAAGAGGCACATGAAAAGCTGCTCAACATCACTAATTGTTAGAGAAATGCAAATCAAAACTACAATGAGGTATCACCTCACACCGGTTAGAATGGGTATCATCAGAAAATCTACAAACAACAAATGCTGGAGAGGGTGAGGAGAAAAGGGAATCCTCTTGCATGGTTGGTTGGAATGTAAATTGATACAGCCACTATGGAGAACAGTATGGAGGTTCCTTAAAAAACTAAAAATAGAATTACCATATGACCCAGCAATCCCACTACTGGGCATATACCCAGAGAAAACCATAATTCAAAAAGACACATGCACCCCAATTTTCATTGCAGCCCTATTTACAATAGCCAGGTCATGGAAGCAACCTAAATGCCCATCGACAGATGAATGGATGAAGAAGTTGTGGTACATATATACAATGGAATATTACTCGGCCATAAAAAGGAACGAAATTGGGTCATTTGTAGAGACGTGGATGTATCTAGAGACTGTCATACAGAGTGAAGTAACTCAGAAAGAGAAAAACAAATATCGTATATTAACTCATATATGTAGAACCTAGAAATATGATACAGATGAACTGGTTTGCAGGGCAGAAATTGAGACACAGAAGCAGAGAACAAATGTATGGACACAAGAGGGGAAAGCGGTGGGGGTGGGGGATGGTGATGTGATGAATTGGGTGATTGGGATTGACATGTATACACTGATGTGTATAAAATGGATGACTAATAAGAACCTGCTGTATAAAAAAATAAATTAAATTAAATTAAAAAAAAAAAAACAACAAGCTTTCATTAAGCATCTGTTATGTATTAGGCACTTTCTACTCTCGGAAGCGAAAAGGTAAGGAAAAATAGGATGCAAAGCAAGTAGGAGGTAGATAGTAGATCATAGCATGGTGGGTGTTATGAAAAAATAACGAAAAAAAGAGGATAGAGTCAGAGTTCCACAGGTGAGAAGAGATAGAATAGAAGAGAAGCTACATTTAAAGCATCACTGCTACAAATTTTATAAAGCTAAAGAAAGAAATGAATCCACAGGTAAGGAAATATAACCTACATTAAGCAGAATACATAAAAATAAATGTGTACATAGCTACTTGGCCATGAAACCAGAAACTCTGTAAGAATATCTTTAAAGTAGTCAGAGAGAAAGTACTTTTATCCACAAAATAAAATTAACCAAACTGACCGATTTCTCAATAGTAAAAATGGAAGTCTTAAGACATATATTCATTTATTCAAGAAATACTTATTATTTACTATGTGTTTTTTAAAATTAATTTTTTTGGAGTATAGTTGAATTACAATGTTGTGTTAGTTTCTGCTTACAGCCAAGTGAGTCAGTTACACATACAAATATATCCACTCTTTTTTAGATTCTTTTCCCACATAGGTCATTACAGAGTATTGAGTAGAGTTCTTTGTGCTATTGTTATGTTTAAAATAGTAAACAAAATAAGCAAAAATTTCTGCCCTGACAGAACTTTCATTTTAATGGTTGGAGGCTGACAATAAGCAAAATAATAAATAAAATATATATTGGAGATAAGTGATATGTTACGGAAAAAAATTTAAAAGACAATGACTGATTGTGGGAAATAGGGAAGGGTGTTTGAAAGAGTCGCGATTTTAAACAGAAAGTCAGGGAAAGCCTCAATAAGAAGGAAACCTTAGATCTAAGCCCTAAAATGAGGGAGTGAGAACTTGGAATTTGGAGCCAAAGTGTTCCATTAAGTTTATTGCTCTGAGGGGTGCATGACTGCTATGTTCCAAAATCAAAGGATTATAGTATGCCTGGAGTAAAAAGAGAAAAAAGAAAATTAGTTAGATATGAGGTCAGAGAAGAAAGATAGGGAGAGGGCATCTTGCGTAGGAACTTGCAGTCTGTTGTAAGGACTTTGCCTTTTACTCTGAGTGATTTACGAAGCAATTGGAGGGCTGTAAACAGAGAAGTGGTAGAGTGGAGCTGAATGGTGGCCCTGCAAGGATACATCTGAGCCCTAATTTCTATGACCTGTGACTATTACCGTATATAGCAAACAAATCTAGAAGTGAAAAAATATAACAGCACAAAGGATGGGAGGGGATGAACGGAATTATACCATTTAAGGTTGCTACATTATACATTAAGTAGTATAATATTAATTCAAAACATACTGTGATAAGTTATATGTGGTACTGTTAGCCTTACCTTAGAGTGACTACTATACAAAAAGGTATAGTTAAAAGGCCAAAAGATAAAACTAAATTCAATACTCAAGGTTATTTGGCTAACCCTAGGGAAAGGAGCAAAGTAAAAAACAAGAACCATTAGGACAAACAGAAAATAAATAGGAAAACAGTAGACTTAAACATAACTACATTATATTAATAATTATATTAAATGATAATGGCCTAAATATCCCACTTAAAATTATCAGACTAAGTAAAAAACAAGATTTTTAAAAATAAACACATAAGACATTGAAAATAAAACACTGGGAAAAGACACCCTGTGTATACCTGACCTCTCTTCACACTGACTATGCAGTTATAGCAAGAGATCCATGCCCCAAATTTTATTAAATAGACAGCTGGTCTTATGTTTTCAGGGTGTATCCAAAAGATAACTAGCTCTATAATTTTGAGTAGAGGATATTAAAGTTTGCCTTTCTGCAGCTAGGAAAGAGTAAAATCTGGGGCCATACTCTAGGTCTGGTGAGTTAAATTTGGTAAGTTAGCTTTTAATCACTTGCTTATATTTACTGTAAGAAATTGTGATCCATTGCCCCTCCCAGCTGTTTGTTTCAAGACTTACTTTCATACTGGATGAACCTGGTCTGGGTTTTTAATTGTCCCTGGTTAATGTTTGTATTTTTTTTCTTTTTACCAACCGCCATTATATATAGGCTTTTGTGCTAATCCAGGAATGAAAATTTTTGATTGACAGTGAGCATCTGAATCAGGGGGGAAACTTAGAGGCAGAAATATCTATTATATAAGTAAGACACAGTGAAAAGACCAGTGATTGTTCTCTGCATCATACTGTCTTTATCAACAAATTAAATAATAAATATTAAACAAATGTGAACAAGTCCCGGCTTCTTGGTTAGCAGTATTCATTTAATTGTAGAGTCAAATAGAATTGGAGAGTGCCAATCTTGTTGTGGGCTAAATTGTGGCCCCTGCCACTAAATATATATGTTGAAAGCCTCAGAATGTGACCTGTATTTATTCAGATACAGGTATTTAAAGAAATAATGAAATTAAATTAGGTCATTAGGGTGGGACCTAATCCAACATGACTGGTGTCCTTATAAGATAAGATTAAGAAACAGACACAGACAGAGAGAAGACCATGTGAGGACACAATATAAAGGTGGCCATCTACAATCTGAGGAGAGAGGCCTCAGAAAAAAACCAACCCTGCTGAAAACTTGATTTTGGACTTCTAGCCTCCAGATCTATGATAAAGTAAATTTCTGTTGTTTAAGCCACCCAGTTTGTGATACTTTGTAATGGCAGCCTGAGCAGACTAATACAAATCCCATCTTCTTGTTGCTTGGTGATACTGCTGTTGGTACTGTTGAAATTGTTGAAAAGAGAGCCCAGATGACCTAGTCAAAGTAACAAAGCAAGTTAGAAGAGCTGGGCTAGAACTCACATCTCCTAGAAACCAATCTCATTGTAAAATAAAAATCCAGAGGTAGGACATAGAAAAACAAAAAGACAGATGATCTGTGGAATGGCAGAAGAAAAAGCCCACTGTTTGTGAAACCCCTGAAGATATGCCTACTGATCTACAGAGCACCATGTGAAAATCAGTGCATTGAGAAGGCTGACATTTTACACAGGCATTCCTAGGGAAGCTTGCCACATAAGTTGGTTTTGAACATTCCCTTTTGACCTTAGATAATAAGTCAACCGTCACTATAAAAATAAACACACATAAAAAAGATAAATACTTTCTGTGGTTGGTGAAACAAGATACAGAGGTTTAATTACACTATTTGAAGATATAAAAGTAACGAACAAAAACTGAAAAGTGTTCTAAGTATGCCATAAAGGGGACGAACAAAGTGGTGATAGAGTGCAGTTAAGCTAAATCTTTAGCATAGTAGGAAGTTTAGTGTCTAAATCCAGAAAGACATATATAAACATTTATTAATGAGGTGAAAATAACCACCAAAGGAAACTAGAAATAGCTATAAATCGTTAGCTCTAAAGCTCTGGGATTAGAAGTGTGAACGCATGAGGCAGGAGATTATACATCCATTATAAGCACTCTTATAGCATTTAATGTGTATGGAGATGTGTGCTGTGGCGGGGAGAGCGGGGGATGGTTTGTGAGTGTGTGCGTAACTCTCTCTTTAAAAGAAAAAGGAGAAGTTTGTAAAAGGGAAGCTTTCATGGAGTATATCTTTTTTCTGTATCCACCAAAGGGAATAGTGAAGTCCATCAGTATACAATAAAAAATATAATTCAAAAAGGTGAATGAGACCAAATAGGACAAAAATCACTCATCTGTTCCATGCTTACTTCTATTCAGATACAGAGCATATCAGGCCCTTCCCAGTCTTCCCTAAAGTGAGGTTTCCTAAAGCAGAGAATCACTTTGGCCGTGTGGGGACAAAGTCAAATCAAATCTATCCTCTGCTGTCACCTTCACACTTCTTTCCTCCTCCTGCCAAAAAAAATTTTTTAAACACACAAATGAAGCACTTTATATAGTAGAATGTAATTTGTCTAGCCCCTGAAGCAGAAGATGTTAAATTTCTACAAGATTTCATTTTAGTGCTAGAAATTCAATTCCAGACCATGCTGTCATTTATTTTACTTCCCTGGGCTGTTGAAGAATTGAAACAAAGGAAGTATTTTTGTTTGCCCCTTAAACATGAAGGTAAAAGAGAACTGGCAATTTTGCTATCCAAAAAGCAAGTCATGAAGGATATATATCATAAGATAACTGGATAATCTATCTCACCTTTAATGATATTAAGGTCAACTGAACACTACCAAATGTAAAATGGATAGCTAGTGGGAAGCAGATGCATAGCACAAGGAGATCAGCTCGGTGCTTTGTGACCACCTAGAGGGGTGGGATAGGGAGGGTGGGAGGGAGACACAAGAGGGAGGGGATATGGGCATATACGTACACATATAGCTGATTTACTTTGTTATACAGCAGAAACTAACACAACATTGTAAAGCAATTATACTCCAATAAAGGTGTTTAAAATAAAAATAAGTGGGAGGTGTTAGAGATAAATAGGGAATTTTTAAGGCAGTGAAACTATTCTTTATGATACTATAATGGTAGACATGATATTATACATTTTCCAAAACTCATAGAACTATATAACACACAAAAATGCTTTTTACTTATTTAATATCAATATGTTTCTTCAGGTGTAACAAATGTACGCACTAATGCAAAATGTTAAGAATAGGGTAAACTGTGGGGAGGGGGTAGAGGGGAGCATATGTAAATATACTTTCTGATCAAATTTTCTGTAATTCTAAAACTGCTATAAAAGCAAAGTCTATTAATTAAGAGAGAGGAAAAAAAATCAACTAAAAAAGGTTTCTTAAAAATTACATGCCAAACACAATATACAATAAGAAAAATTTGATTACTTTTCTGTCATAAACTGATAGAATAGAAAGTACCTTTTTATTACATTTGCTTGTCTAGAGTAACTTCTGCACACAGTAGAAATATAGTTGTTACAGTTCAGTGTCAAAATATCAGTTAATGACCATAACTGTGTTTGCCTAAACAATGTATAACACGTAAAGCCAATACATCTTTTATTCACAAGCAACCTTATTCTAATAATATTAAAGGAAAAATACCTAGGTTATTTTCAGACTAGAAAACTAAAAGGGTAATGAATCTATTATGTCCTTGTAACTAAATTAGAGCTGTCAATATGCTGTACAAGTTTGTTTCATAACAAAAGACCACAGAACATGTGCTTTCTCTGGCCTTGATACACAAAGAAAACATGATATGTATTGTTCTGTCATAATCCATGCTATTACAACTGTCTGAGCAGTACATTTTCCACAGGGACATTTCCATTTGGCTCTCCTCTTTCTGAAGCACTGCCAATTTTTTCAAACTATTTGGAAGGTTTCACTCCATTACTTTCAAAGCCACCAAGTTAACGTGATCCAAAGCAATCTAGAAACACTTCAGACCCAAATGGAAATTTTGGACACAAAGTATGTTTCTGCAGTGGTGAGTTCTCTTAAGAAATCACACTTTAAAAAATAAAATTTTAAATCACTCAGAAAAAGTCTTCACTGTAGGAGCTCCCTGAATAGGTAAGTCATCATGGCAAAAGCAAGTAGCAAAAATTTACAGACACAAACACGACACAAACAGTCTAGGTAGCATGAAGGACCGCCCATTCCTGAAGGCTCCAGATACTCATTTAGACACAAATTCTAAAATTGTTTAGAGTAGAAACATTGTTCTCTGTTTCTGACTGGAACAAAAAACTCTCACGAATGCCTTCAAGCAACATGAACAGACCTTTTTTGGGTCCTTCTGAGTAAAAGGACAAAATTCTCAGACATTCCAAAAATTATTTCCCTTTTTTATTTAAAAAGCACTCTTTTGTACACATGACAACCTCCCCACCTTCCCTAGCCATCATTTTTATATGTATTTTGATTCAAACAGGCAGCTATACCTGACTAATTATGCATCTGTGATCTGGAGATATGGGCTGTGGAATAGACATTCCTTCTGAATCATGAAACTTAAAGAGGAAATGACAGATTGGGTCACACCACTATGTTCTTGCTCATAAAAGCTAGAAACCAATTATATAGTTCCTTGTTTTTGCAGCAGCAAAGATCGTATCAGAACAATTACACAGGGCTTCAATAGACGATTTTTTTTTTTTTTTAGAAAAAATTTATCTATCCTGCCATTCAATCACTAAAGAAAACACTCTTAATTTGTTACTAGATGAGAAAGTGCAAGGAACTTTTAACTCATCAGGTAAAAAGTTTAACACAGGCTATAGTTGCAGGCTCAGAAAACATGACAATATTCCTTAAGAGAGATTTATTACCTTTTTGAGTTACTTCCATTGATTTTTCATGGCTACATACCTGTGTTTCCTGCTGCACCACAATATCTATTTTCTATTTGGATACTTATATTTTCCATCTGCCTACTACTAACTCAAGTCTTTAATAAATTTTTAATGGGTTTTTAGGGTGACCTTGGCAGACCATGTCTTTGTTTCTCTCAAGTAATCTCTAGAGAGAGAGGCCAAGGTCAGCTTCTCTATTTCTAACACAAGTAGGAAAATAAATTGCAGGTTAAGCTATAAGCAATGTTAGCTGTTGTACTTCTATCTCTAAAACAATGCAATAATATTGAGACTACTGATTTTTAATACCATCAAATAACTTGATTTCAACAATTGGAGAATAGTATAAATGGATAAAAATTGAATATGTCTGACTTTTTAAAACTATTTCTAATCCAAGGAAATGCCTTAGACAAAGCTTAGAGAGCAGCAGAATAGTAATACAGAGTATGGCACTCAATAAATGATTACTAAATGTTATTGAATAAATAGTAATGATTTTATCTGACATGTTTTAACCAAAAGTTTGATAAAGGAAAGAATAATTTTGGCTGCTACAAAGCCTCATCCAAATTTCAGACCACCTTAAAATAAGAATATAAAAATGTTTGCATGGTCGTAGGATAATGACTATTCATGTGAAAAGAGATGACCTTAAAACCCTATAAGAAGGAGCTTCAAGATGGCGGAACAGTAAGATGCAGACATCACCTTCCTCTCCACAAATACATCAGAAATACATCTACACGTGGAACTGCTCCTACAGAACACCTACTGAACGCTGGCAGAAGACCTCAGACTTCCCAAAAGGCAAGAAACTCCCAACGTACCTGGGTAGGGCAAAGGACAAAAGAAATAACAGAGACAAAAGAATAGGGATGGGACCTGCCCCTCGGGGAGGGAGCTGTGAAGGAGGAAAGGTTTCCACGCACTAGGAAGCCCCTTTGCGGGCGGAGACTGCGGGTGGTGGAGGGGGGAAGCTTCGGAGCCACGGAGGAGAGCACAGCCACAGGGGTGCGGAGGGCAAAACGGAGAGATTCCCGCACAGATGATCGGTGCCGACCAGCACTCACCAGCCCGAGAGGCTTGTCTGCTCGCCCGCCGGGGTGGGCGGGGGCTGGGAGCTGAGGCTCGGGCTTCGGAGGGTGGATCCCAGGGAGAGGACTGGTGTTGGCTGTGTGAACACAGCCTGAAGGGGGCTAGTGCGCCACAGCTAGCTGGGAGGGAGTCCGGGAAAAAGTCTGGAGCTGCCGAAGAGGCAAGAGACTTTTTCTTGGCTCTTTGTTTCCTGGTGCGCGAGGAGAGGAGATTAACAGCACTGCTTAAAGGAGCTCCAGAGAGGGGCGCGATCCGGGGCTATCAGCGCAGACCCCAGAGACGGGCATGAGACGCTAAGGCTGCTACTGCCGCCACCAAGAAGCCTGTGTGCAAGCACAGGTCACTATCCACACTTCCCCTTCTGGGAGCCTGTGCAGCCCGCCACTGCCAGGGTCCCGTGATCCAGGGACAACTTCCCCAGGAGAACGCACGGTGCGCCTCAGGCTGGTGCAACGTCATGCTGGCCTCTGCAGCCACAGGCTCGCCCTGCACTCCCTATCCATCCCTCACCCCGGCCTGAGTGAGCCAGAGTCCCCGAATCAGCTGCTCCTTTAACCCCGTCCTGTCTGAGCAAAGAACAGATGCCCTCAGGCGACCTACACGCAGAGGCAGGGCCAAATCCAAAGCTGAACCCCAGGAGCTGTGCGAACAAAGAAGAGAAAGGGAAATTTCTCCCAGCAGCCTCAGGAGCAGAGGATTAAATCTCCACAATCAACTTGATGTACCCTGCATCTGTGGAATACCTGAATAGACAACGAATCATCCCAAATTGAGGAGGTGGACATTGGGAGCAAAGATATATATATTTTTTTCCCTTTTTCTCTGTGTGTATGTGTATCCTTCTGTGTGTCATTTTGTCTGTATAGCTTTGCTTTTACCATTTGTCCTAGCCTTCTGTCTATTTCTTTTATTTATTTATTTATTTTAACTTTAAAAAATTTTTTCTTAATTATTTTTTATTATAATAACTTTATTTTATTATATTTTATCTTTTTTCTTTCTTTCTCTCTTTCTATTTTTTCTCCCTTTTATTCTCAGCCATGTGGATGAAAGGCTCTTGGTGCTCCAACCAGGTGTCAGGACTGTGCCTCTGAGGTGGGAGAGCCAACTTCAGGACACTGATCGACAAGAGACCTCCCAGCTCCACATAATATCAAATGGCGAAAATCTCCCAGAGATCTCCATCTCAACGCCAAGACCCAGCTTCCCTCAACGACCAGCAAGTTACAGTGCTGGACACCCTAGGCCAAACAACTAGCAAGACAGGAACACAACCCCATCCATTAGCAGAGAGGCTGCCTAAAATCATAATAAGGCCACAGACACCCCAAAACACACCACCAGACGTGGACCTACCCACCAGAAAGACAAGATCCAGCCTCATCCACCAGAACACAGGCACTAGTCCCCTCCACCAGGAAGCCTACACAACCCACTGAACCAACCTTAGCCACTGGGGACAGACACCAAAAACAATGGGAACTATGAACCTGCAGCCTGCAAAAAGGAGACCCCAAACACAGTAAGTTAAGCAAAATGAGAAGACAGAAAAACACACAGCAGATGAAGGAGCAAGGCAAAAACCCACCAGACCTAACAAATGAAGGGAAATAGGCAATCTACCTGAAAAAGAATTCAGAATAATGATAGTAAAGATGATGCAAAATCTTGGAAATAGAACAGAGAAAATACAAGAAACGTTTAACAAGGACCTAGAAGAACTAAAGAGCAAACAAACAGTGATGAACAACACAATAAATGAAATTAAAAATTCTCTAGAAGGGATCAATAGCAGAATAACTGAGGCAGAAGAACAGATAAGTGACATGGAAGATAAAATAGTGGAAATAAGTACTGCAGAGCAGAATAAAGAAAAAAGAATGAAAAGAACTAAGGACAGTCTCAGAGACCTCTGGGACAACATTAAACGCAACAACATTCACATTATAGGGGTCCCAGAAGAAGAAGAGAAAAAGAAAGGGACTGAGAAAATATTTGAAGAGATTATAGTTGAAAACTTCCTTAATATAGGAAAGGAAATAGTTATTCAAGTCCAAGAAGCACAAAGAGTCCCATACAGGATAACCCCAAGGAGAAACACGCCAAGACACATATTAATCAAACTGTCAAAAAATATTAATCAAACTGTCAAAAATTAAATACAAAGAAAAAATATTAAAAGCAGCAAGGGAAAAACAACAAATAACACACAAGGGAATCCCCATAAGGTTAACAGCTGATCTTTCAGCAGAAACTCTGCAAGCCAGAAGGGAGTGGCAGGACATATTTAAAGTGATGAAGGAGAAAAACCTACAACCAAGATTACACTACCCAGCAAGGATCTCATTCAGATTTGATGGAGAAATTAAAAACTTTACAAACAAGCAAAAGCTAAGAGAATTCAGCAGCACCAAACCAGCTTTACAACAAATGCTAAAGGAACTTCTCTAGCCAGGAAACACAGGAGAAGGAAAAGACCTACAATAACAAACCCAAAACAATTAAGAAAATGGTAATAGGAACATACATGTTGATAATTACCTTAAATGTAAATGGATTAAAAGCTCCAACCAAAAGACATAGACTGGCTGAATGGATACAAAAATAAGACCCATATATATGCTGTCCACAAGAGACCCAATTCACACCTATGGACACATACAGACTGAAATTGAGGGGATGGAAAAAGATCTTCCATGCAAATGGAAATCAAAACAAAGCTGGAGTAGCAATTCTCATATCAGACAACATAGACTTTAAAATAAAGACTATTACAAGAGACAAAGAAGGACACTACATAATGATCAAGGGATTGATCCAAGAAGAAGATATAACAATTGTAAATATTTATGCACCCAACATAGGATCACCTCAATACATAAGGCAAATACTAACAGCCATAAAAGGGGAAATCGACAGTAACACAATCATAGTAGGGGAGTTTAACACCCCACTTTCACCAATGGACAGATCATCCAAAATGCAAATAAATAAGGAAACACAAGCTTTAAATGACACATTAAACAAGATGGACTTAATTGATATTTATAGGACATTCCATCCAAAAACAACAGAATACACATTCTTCTCAAGTGCTCATGGAACATTCTCCAGGATACATTACATCTTGGGTCACAAATCAAGCCTTGGTAAATTTAAGAAAATTGAAATTGTATCAAGTATCTTTTCCAACCACAACTCTACGAGACTAGATATCAATTACAGGAAAAAATCTGTAAAAAATACAAACACATGGAGGCTAAACAATACACTATTTAATAACCAACAGATCACTGAAGAAATCAAAGAGGAAATCAAAAAATACCTAGAAACAAATGACAATGAAAACACAATGACCCAAAACCTATGGGATGCAGCAAAAGCAGTTCTAAGAGGGAAGTTTATAGCAATAAAATCCTACCTAAAGAAACAAGAAACATCTCAAATAAACAACCTAACCATACACCTAAAGCAATTAGAGATGAACAAAAATCCCACAAAGTTAGCAGGAGGAAAGAAGTCATAAAGATCAGATCAGAAATAAATGAAAAAGAAATGAAGGAAACAATAGCAAAAATCAATAAAACTAAAAGCTGGTTCTTTGGGAAGATAAACAAAATTGATAAACCATTAGCCAGACTCATCAAGAAAAAAAGGGAAAAGACTCAAATCAATAGAATTAGAAATGAAAAAGGAGAAGTAACAACTGACACTGCAGGAATACAAAGGATCATGAGAGATTACTACAAGCAACTCTATGCCAATAAAATGGACAACCTGGAAGAAATGGACAAATTCTTAGAAAAGCACAACCTTCCGAGAATGAACCAGGAAGAAATAGAAAATATGAACAGACCAGTCACAAGTATTGAAATTGAAACTGTGATTAAAAATCTTCCAACAACCAAAAACCCAGGACCAGATGGCTTCACAGGTGAATTCTATCAAACATTTAGAGAAGAGCTAACACCTATCCTTCTCAAACTCTTTGAAAATATAGCAGAGGAAAGAACACTCCCACACTCATTCTACGAGGCCACCATCACCCTGATACCAAAACCAGACAGAGATGTCACAAAGAAAGAAAAGTACAGGCCAATATCACTGATGAACATAGATGCAAAAATCCTCAACAAAATACTAGCAAACAGAATCTAACAGCACATTAAAAGGATCATACACCATGATCAAGTGGGGTTTATCCCAGGAATGCAAGGATTCTTCAATATACGCAAATCAATCAAAGTGATAAACCATATTAACAAACTGAAGGAGAAAAACCAAATGATCATCTCAATAGATGCAGAGAAAGCTTTTGGCAATATTCAACACCCATTTATGCTAAAAACCCTGCAGAAAGTAGGCATAGAGGGAACTTTCCTCAACATAATAAAGGCCGTATATGACAAACCCACAGCCAACATCGTCCTCAATGGTGAAAAACGGAAAAGATTTCCACTAAGATCAGGAATAAGACAAGGTTGCCCACTCTCACCACGATTATTCAACATTTTGGAAGTTTTAGCCACAGCAATCAGAGAAGAAAAAGAAATAAAAGGAATCCAAATCAGAAAAGAAGAAGTAAAGCTGTCACTGTTTGCAGATGACATGATACTATACATAGAGAATCCTAAAGATGCTACCAGAAAATTACTAGAGCTAATCAATGAATTTGGTAAACTAGCAGGATGCAAAATTAATGCACAGAAATCTCAAGCATTCCTATAGGCTAATGATGAAAAATCTGAAAGTGAAATTAAGGAAACACTCCCATTTACCATTGCAACAAAAAGAATAAAATTTCTAGGAATAAACCTACCAAAGGAGACAAAAGACCTGTATGCAGAAAATTATAAGACACTGATGAAAGAAATGAAAGATGATACAACTAGATGGAGAGATATACCATGTTCTTGGATTGGGAGAATCAACATTGCGTAAATGACTATTACCCAAAGCAATCTACAGATTCAATGCAATCCTTATCAAATTACCAATGGCATTTTTCACAGAACTAGAACAAAAAATTTCACAGTTTGTATGGAAACACAAAAGACCCCTAATAGTCAAAGCAATCTTGAGAAAGAAAAACGGAGCTGGAGGAATCAGGTTCCCTGACCTCAGACTATACTACAAAGCTGCAGTAATCAAGACAGTATGGTACTGGCACAAAAACAGAAATATAGATCAATGGAACAGGATAGAAAACCCAGAGATAAACCCATGCACATATGGTCACCTTAGCTTTGATAAAGGAGGCAAGAATATACAGTGGAGAAAAGATAGCCTCTTCAATAAGTGGTGCTGGGAAAACTGGAAAGGTACATGTAAACGTATGAAATTAGAACACTTCCTAACACCATACACAAAAATAAATTCAAAATGGATTAAAGACCTAAATGTAAGGCCAGACACTATCAAACTCTTAGAGGAAAACATAGGCAGACCACTCTATGACATAAATCACAGCAAGATCCTTTTTGACCCACCTCCTAGAGAAATGGAAATAAAAATAAAAATAAACAAATGGGACCTAATGAAACTTAAAAGCTTTGGCACAGCAAAGGAAGCCATAAACAAGATGAAAAGACAACCCTTAGAATGGGAGAAAATGTTTGCAAATGAAACAACTGACAAAGAAATAATTTCCAAAATTTACAAGCAGCTCATGCAGCTCAATATGAAAAAAACAAACAACGCAATCCAAAAATGGGCAGAAGACCTAAATAGACATTTCTCCAAAGAAGATATACAGATTGCCAACAAACACATGAAAGAATACTCAACATCATTAATCATTAGAGAAATGCAAATCAAAACTACAATGAGACATCATCTCACACCCGTCAGAATGGCCATCATCAAAAAACCTACAAACAGTAAATGCTGGAGAGGGTGTGGAGAAAAGGGAACTCTCTTGCACTGTTGGTGGGAATGTAAATTGATACAGCCACTATGGACAACAGTATGGAGGTTCCTTAAAAA
This sequence comes from Balaenoptera acutorostrata, assembly GCF_949987535.1. NCBI lineage: Eukaryota > Metazoa > Chordata > Mammalia > Artiodactyla > Balaenopteridae > Balaenoptera > Balaenoptera acutorostrata. The sequence goes on along the minus strand of NC_080075.1, from coordinate 49,331,110 downwards.
ACTAAAAATAGAACTACCATACGGCCCAGCAATCCCACTACTGGGCATATACCCTGAGAAAACCATAATTCAAAAAGAGTCATGTACCAAAATGTTCAGTGCAGCTGTATTTACAATAGCCAGGACATGGAAGCAACCTAAGTGTCCATCAACAGATGAATGGATAAAGAAGATGTGGCACATATATACAACGGAATATTACTCAGCCGTAAAAAGAAGCGAAATTGAGTTATTTGTAGTGAGGTGGATGGACCTAGAGTGTATCATACAGTGTGGAGTAAGTCAGAAAGAGAAAAACAAATACCGTATGCTAAGACATTTATATGGAATCTACGAAAAAAAAAAAAAGTTCATGAAGAATCTAGGGGCAAGACGGGAATAAAGACACAGACATACTAGAGAATGGACTAGAGGATATGGGGAGGGGGAAGGGTAAGCTGTGAGAAAGTGAAAGAGTGGCATGGATATATATACACACTACCAAACATAAAATAGATAGCTAGTGGGAAGCAGGCGCATAGCACAGGGAGATCAGCTCAGTGCTTTGTGACCACCTAGAGGGGTGGGATGGGAGGGTGGGAGGGAGGGAGATGCAAGAGGGAAGAGATATGAGAACATATGTTTATGTATAACTGATTCACTTTGTTATAAAGCAGAAACTAACACACCATTGTAAAGCAATTATACTCCAATAAAGATGTTAAAAAAAAAAGAAAAAAAAAACCCTATAAGAAGTGCCTGTTTAATCAACAAAGAAAAAAAAATGATCATATTTAGCAGTAGTCGTTGAAAGAGACCTTAGTACTTATCTTACTGACTCTTACACCCAAAATACCACCCCCTTCCCTACAAAACTGACTGTGGTCACTAGTTCTGTTTGAACACTTTCCAAGAACAAGGAAGTCACTCCCTACCATTAGTCCATCCAATTTGGACTACCAAATTCTTTCTTTTTCACCTAAAATCTATCTTTAATTGAGTCGACTGCATTTATTTTAGTTTTGATCTCTAGAGATTTGCAGTTAACTAAATGTCATGAGACATTTTCACTTGAACTCTTAAGTCAGTCAGTCTCTTGGATCTACTTTTAGAACCTACCTTGAAAGTTTGCCTTGCTCCCCATTTTATTTTAGGTCAGTATTAAAATAAATTTACAATATACCTTTATTGTGAAATATTTTAAACACACAGAAAAACCTAAAATAATAAAAATAAATGCTCATATACCAACTAATATTAACAGTCTTCATGTTTTGCCATGTTTGTTTTAAATATTAAAACAAAGCAAATCAGAGCAAAGTAAATCAAACAACAAACAACAACCAAAAACTTCACAAATATGGCTGAATCATCTTGTGTGATTCTCCCAAATCCTATCTCCTTTCCTTTCTCCCCAGAACTAACCACCATATTGAATTTACCTTGAATCACTTCTCTGCATTTTATAGTTTTCCTCATATGTATGTATCCATAAACAATACAGAGATATTTAAAAAATTTCAAATTCTGCATAAATGTTATCACCCTCTCAATAGATAGATAGATAGATAGACACATACACATACAATTGACCCTGAAACAACTGAGGTTTGAGCTGCACATGTCCAGTTTTATGTGGATTTTTTCACTAGTAAACATTGTGGTACTACACAATCCTCAGTTTGTTAAATCAGGGGATGTGGAACCATAGATATGGAGGAACCTTGGATACCAAGGTCCTACTCTAAGTTATATACAGATCTTCCACTGCTCAGAGGGTCAGCTCTCCTAAGCCTATGTTGTTCAAGTGTCAACTAAACATATGTCATATTCTAAAACTTGCTTTATTCTATTTAACTTCTGAGATTTGTCTGGGTTGATACATACAGCTCCAGTTAATTCATTTTAACTTCTGAATAACCAAAAGAAAAAACTAAATGTTGCAAAACTCTGTGTACTCAAGTACACTTGGAAGAGTTTCTCTAGGGTATAAACCTAGACATAAAATTATTTGGCTGTAGTAAAGAGGAGCAAGGATTGAACCAATTTATACACATAGCAGGAGCCCTGTTACTCCACTGTCTTGACAACAGTGGGTATTATAAGACTTGGTACTTTATGCTAATCTGATGGGAATTATATTTCATTGTGGTTTTGTTTGCATTTCCCTAATTACCAACAAGGCTTATAGTGGTTGACCATCTAGCTTTCTTTGTCCATGAATTGCCTATTTATGTACTTTGTCTTTTTTTCCTCTTGAGTTTCTGGTCTTTTTTTTTTCTTTATTCTGATAAAAATCATTCAATCTCTCCAATGTGTGGCTTATAATTGATCGCTGTACAGATATTTTTAGTGCTAATGTAGTCAAATTTGTGAATATTATTCTTTATGGTTTGTGATTACTGTGTCTAGTCTAAACAAAATTTTTTCCTGCCATGGGGTCATAAAAATAACCTATATTTTCTTTTAAAAGTTTTAAAATTCTGGTTTTCACATGTATGTTTTTCATCTTCTTGGGATGTATACTTGTGTCTATGGGATAGAATTTGATGTTAGTTTTTATCCACAGAGATAAGCTTTGTCCCAGTACCATTTATTAAGTGCTCCAGTCTTTCCCCATTGATTTATAATGTCACTGTGTCATTCATCATATTTCATATTTTAATGGTTCATTTCAGGATTCTCTATTCTTTTCCATTATTCTATTTAATCTCTGAAATAATGCCACATTTTTCCCACACTGTTTTAATAACCATAATTCATAATTAGCCTTGGTGTCTGGTAGGGAAGAACCTTTACTATGTTCCTCTCTGCAATGGCTAATTTTATGTGTCAACCTGACTGGGCCAAGGGGTGCCCAGATTAAACATTATTTCTGGCTGTGTCTGGGAGAGTGTTTCCTGATGAGATAAGCATTTGAATAGATGGATTTAGTAAAGTAGATCATCTCCCCAGTGTGAGTAGGTATCATCCAATCTGTTGAGGGCTTGAATAGAACAAAAAGATAGAGGAAGAAGAAATTTGCCCCTTTTGCTTCCTGTCTGCCTGTTTGAACTGAAATATGAGGCTCATCATGCCCCTGGACTGGGATTTACACTATCAACTCCCTTGATTCTCAGGCCTTTGAACTTACACTGAAATTAAACCACCAGATTTCCTGAGTCTCCAGCTTGCACATGGCAGATCATGGGATTTCTCAGCCGCCATAATTGCATAAGCCAATTCCTTATAATAAATCTCTTCCTATGACTATATCTTATTGGTTTTGTTTCTCTGGAGAACTCTAATACATTCCCCTTCAAAACTGCCTTAATTGTTCTTGGCTTTATGCTCTTCAATGTACATTTTAGTATCAGTTTGTCCAGGAAAGTTCCTGTGAGGATTTAAATAGAAGCTGAATTAAATGTATAGGTTAATTGATACTTTTCACACTAAGTGACCACATACATGACTCTATCTTTCCATTTAATCAGATTTTAAAAATCTTCTTCAATAATATCTTTTATTTTTCTCAATAAGAACCTTAAGTACTTTTGTTAAATTTATTCCATGTTATTTAGTTTTTTGCTCTATGGGCACTTGAAAAGAATATATATCTTTACAAATGGGATATGGAATTTTAAATATATTTTAGATCAGGCTCACTAGTTTTCTTGTTTAAACATTCTAAATCCTTCTAATTTTTTCCTCTCAATTTCATAGAGGTGTGACAAAATCTCCTGCTATGATTGTGTATTTTTCAAATTTGCCTGTGTTCTGTCCATGAGGGCAGGAATTTTTGGCTCTTTGTTCACTTTTACTCCTCAATAACCAGAATGATGCCAAGTATAAAACTGTTTTATATTCTTGGTGGATTAATTTTTATTAGTATATAGTAACTCTATTTATTCTTATACATGATTTTTGCCTTAAATTTTATTTTGCCTAATATTAATTTTGACACAGTAGCTTTCTTTTAATTCATACTTCCCTGATATATTCTTTTTTATCCCTTTATGTTCAAATTTTCTGCATGGTTTTGCTCTAGGTCTTTCTCTTGTTAGTATCATCATAAGGCAGGATATTTGAATATCATATATGATAATGTGTTGAGATTTATCTCACTGACTTCTATCATCCTGATTTTCTTCTATGTATTGATATTAACCTGTCCCTTTGTTTTTATTTTCCCTTTTTATTTCTTCTATTGGAATTGATAAAGTATTATATTTTCCCTTTGTTGGTATGTGTCATAGATTATATATCTACTCTTTCAGTAATTAATATTATTTCCAATTTTTTATTGTGGTAAAATACGCATAATGAAGTTGACCCTCTTAACTATTTTTAGATATACAGTTCAGTGGTATAAAATACATTCACATTGTTATACAACAATTACCACTATTCATCTCCATAATTCTTTTTGTCTTGCAAAACTGAAACCCTGTACCTACTAAACAATAACCCTCCACTCTCCCTCCCCCCAGCTCCTGGCAACCACCATTCTACTTTCTGTCTCTGTGACTCTGACTGCTCTAGGTAACTGTTGTAAATAGAATCACATAGTATTTGTCATTTTGTGACTGGTTCATTTCATTTAGTATAATATCTTCAAGGTTCATCCATGTTGTAGCATGTGTCAGAATTTCTTTCCTTTTTAAAGCTGAATAATATTCCGCTGTATGTATACCCCACATTTTGCTTATTCATTCATCTGTCAGTGAACATTTGGATTGTGTCCACGTTTTAGCTATTGTGCATAATGCTGCTATGAATTTGAGTGTACAAATAGATCTTCGAGACCCTCTTTTAATTCTTTTAGATATACACCCAGAAGTGGAATCATTGAATCATACAGTGAGTCTATTTTTAATTTTGAAGGAGCCCCCATACTGCTTTCCACAGCAGCTGCACCATCTGATATTCCCACCAACAGGGAACAAGTGTCCCAGTTTCTCCATGTCCTTTCCAACACTTGATATTTTTTTATAGTAGCCATCCTCCTGGGTATAAGGTGGTAACTGTCCTTAAATTTCTAACAAACTTAACTATAAATTACTATAACAAAGCAAAAGTTATTCTAAATTTCCATCTCATCCCAAGTATGTCTCAGAGCCACAGTTCTATTACCCATTGAAAATTATTCTCCTGCCTCCTTTAATTCTTGTTCAATGGTTTACAATTATCTTTTTAAAATGTTATTTTATAGTCAGTACTCATTTTACATGGTTTTGACTTCTGTGCTAAAAAACATTTTTTCTCCTAAAGTAGTTTTAATAAAAATTTAAAATCTCAATTGATATAGGTCTGGAAAAAAAACTCCTGATTGATAATACAGCTGGGAGTAAAATTCTAGGCTGAATACCATCTGATTGCAGCACTTTGAAGCCACTGTTCCACTATTTTCTAGTCTCTACTCATGTCTAGAAGTCAACTGTCCATCAAAATGCTATTCCTCTGAAGGAAACCTATCTTGTCTTACTGGTTTAAGAGCTTCTCCTTATTATTTATGTCCTATAGTTTCACAATAATCTTCCAGGTTGTAGATTTATTTTATTCATTTTTTTCAGTCTCAGAATTCAGGGATTTAATTCTGGAAATCTATAGATTTTATCTCTTCAAATATTGATGTTCCACAGTTCTTGCCATTCTCCCCTAAATCTCCTTTAGATGTTTGTTGGAACTTTTCAGTCTCCCTTCTATATCTACCAACTCTACATTTGTATTCTTTGTCTTCGTGTGCTGGCTTAAGTGAATTTCTCAGCATCATGTTCTGGTTCACAAACTCACTCACCATGTACAGTCTAGAGTTCATCTAATTTGTTCCATTTTAAAATATTTTAATGGCTATATTTTTCATTATTACTGCTTCTTTTCACATAAGAATCTGTCCTTGTTTTATTTATGCTTACATATTTTATAACATCATGCTCTTTCATAAAAATTGTCTTAAGTATTCTAGGCAAACTTATTTTAAATACCTTGCACTACTATTCTTATGATTAGTTTCTTTGGGAATAAATTCACGTTCTAAGTGTTGATGGGCTGTCTTTGGGGATTACATTTACTCATGTGTTTTGGAATTTTGGTTTGCAAGTTCATTTTGAATATTTAGTTTTTGTTTTCTGATATTATTTCTCTTTCCATCTTTCTCTGTGTTCTTCCTTCCACATTGCAAGGTTTTGCAGTTGTCACTTTCCAAACCCTCAGGACCCTTGTGTCCTCTAATGGGCTCATGCCCATTGTGATGTTGATAAAATTGCAAATCCAGTTAATGATCCAGGGCACAGCTTAGTTTAGTCCTGGTTGGGAGGTTATGTAGGACTGTCCATTTCTCTAGTTCAGATGCTTGCTTACATCCAATACCACATATAATGGCAAGGTTTTATTTTTCTCTCAGTTTACTTTCATAAGCCTCCTGTGCAGTCCCTGGATACAATCAAGGAGTCTTCTTCAGGGTCCCATCCCCCATGGAGTACTTAAGTCCCCTTTCTCCCTCAAGGGTCAGATGAAACCACAACTTCCTGCTGAGGTCAAGGGCCAGCAGGTGTGTAGTCCATCTACATTCATCATTTTTTGTTCCTCATCTGATTCAGATCCATGAGATTCTTTTTCTTTATGTTTTTGTTTTTTTAGCATAGTAATATGTTTCCTTATTTTGTCTTATCATAGTTTATCTATGTGTTTGAAGTAAAGAAGATGCATTACAGTGTTAACTCATGGTGCTATGTTGACCAGAAATCCATATTATTATAATTTTGAAAGTTGAGTCCACCTTCCCACCTATTATATTTTACTAAGTTTTATATACATTTAAAATTCCTTGGATAGAGTTGTGTTGCCAGTTACAAATTTCTCAAACTATGATATTGTCATCCCCATATTTATTATACTTGTTTCTGAGAACATCACAAAAACCTTTGTCAAATGTTCTGCTGATATCCAAATACCTAGATTATTTCATTCTTATATCATTTACTATAAAAGGAAAAGTGTGACCTAGTTACTCTTAGTGAATTCCACGGTCAGTCTTCTAAAATTTGCTTGGGGGAGATATTAACTTTATTAGCCCACTTAAAAACAGTATGGTAAATATTGGGTTGGCCAAAAAGTCCGTTCAGTTTTTTCATAAGATGTTATATAAAAAACTCAAGCGAACTTTTTGGCCAACCCAATACTATACACTAAGCCAGGGATTCTGCAAGGCCTTTTTTTCTAGCACCTCCCCCATTTTCTGCAATTCTTGAAAATTAGCAATAGTGGCTGTTTTCCCACCTCTACATCTTTGTTCAACCTTCCTCCCAAAAGTATACACTTAGTTCTGAAGAAGTGACTTGATTTGAAAGAGCAAATTACCCACAGTATCTGTCTGGTACTTCCATTTTCTCTTAGTTATGTTTATTTATCCTATACTTGTAAGTTTTTAAGTTATTTTCCTTGATAAAGAAGAACAAAGCATAACAGAAACTGAATAGTTAAGCTTTCTAACATCTCTACACAGTACAGCATCTTCCTCCAGTGGTATCCTTATTCTTTCCTTAATTCCTTTTCTTGTTTCCACCAGACTAAAAGCACCCTAATCATCCCTCTGAAATTTTATCCCTTTTATATCTTTTATGCCTATATTTCTATAAATGTGTACTCCATCAAGAAATTCTAATAGTGTTAAAGTGATTCATTTTTGTTTTATCAAAAACAGGGATGAGAATTCTGAAAGACTGCAAGTAATCATTGACATATGTAAATATATCATGGTAGAAAGAAAAAAGGAAGTTACCAAAATCTTGATAATTATTGCTTTTTATAGAGGATGACTTTCTCTTTATTAAATATTTGAGCTTCAGATTTTAAAAACATCTTGAACAAGCATGATCAAATGGCTAAAGTCTCTGATTTCATATACATGGTCCCTTGATGATAACAAAGAAATCTGTCCAATAGCACTAGTAGTAATAATAATATCAATATCTAACTTTGTGAGCACTTACCATGTACCAATGCATTTCATCTAACACTTTACATGGATTATCTCATTAAATCCTTAAAACAATTCTGAGGTAGTACATTGGATTAAGTAATGTCCCCCCAAAATTCATGTCCACCTTGAATCTCAGAATGTGACTTTATTTGGAAATAGACTTTGCAGGTGTAATTAGTGAAGGTATCATGTTGGATTCAGATGGGCCCTAATCCTATGACTGGTGCCCTAATAAGAAGAGAAAACAGAAACACACAGACACACAGAGAGGATGCCATGTGAAGACAGAGGCAGAGACTGGAATGATGCATTTGAAAGCCAAGGAAGGCCAATGATTTCCATCAACCACCAGAAGCTAGGAAGCTTCCAGCGGTGAGAAGAGATCCTCCCCTGGAGCCTTCAGAGAGAGCATGACCCTGCCAACACCTTGAATTTAGACTTCTAGCATCCAGAACTGGGAGAGAATAAATTTCTGTTGTTTAAAGCCACCAAGTTTGTGATACCTTGTTATGGCAGCCCTAGGAAACTAATAAAGGTAAGTACTCTTTGTTATTCCACTTTATATATGAAAATAACTAATTTAAGAAAAGTTTGGTAATTTATCTAAGATCATATGACTTGTAAACAGCAAAACTAGAATGAAAACTCAGTAAGCCTGACTCCAAACTCAGATATCTATATATATATGTGAGAAAAAGAAATGTACATGTATAAATGCATATGCATGTACACATGTAAATACACAGACACACATATATACAAACACATGTATTCTCCAAATTACTATAAAGGTGTATAGATATGAGTGTTATGAAAGTTCCTAGGTAGACAAAAGCATTGCAGGATAGTTTCATCACATTTTTTATCAAGGAGGTAAAACTTGTATTAGACCTTAGATTTTGATGGAATTAAATGAAGCTACTACAAATTGGAGTGCTGGGGATAGAGAGTGGATGAACACATTAGAACATGGAATGTTATAGCTGTTAAACCATTCTGGCTGTAGCATAGAATCCAGAAGAGGATTAAAGTGAGGATAGCGTTGGGAATGCAGAATGGAGGGAAATGATGGAACGTCATGTACACTAGGAAAAGGAAATGGGTATTTATCATAAAGGTGCAAATTGCTATTATAATTGAGTGTAAAAGAGTATTTGCTTTTGCAAAGCTGAACTTAATGAAAATTATACATTTGTAAGATTAATCCAGCAACTATATAAAAATGTGACCTTTATGGAAACAATATTAGTGGGAGAGAAACTATTTTAGAGAACAAAGCAATAATCTAAGTATGAGGAAGTAAAGACCTAGGTATTATTGGTGGCAAAGGAAAGAAAAAGGTAAGATAAGATTCAAGAAATGTTGCAAACAAGATAAGAGGAATTAATTTCTGATTGACCTGGATAGTGGGGATATAAAGAGAAAGGAAAGAAAGGAGGCAGAAAGAATTAAAGTGCTGTTCAGGATTTAAAAAAAAAAAAAAAAAGGTAGGGAAATGAGATTAGAACAAAGATTGTTATTTAAACAAACTCAATTTACTCATATCCATGGTCAGAATAATTATTATCCTTTTCTATCTTGAAAATGGATTGGCTCAAATTTTTCTACTACAACTGTTTTGATTATACACAGTTCTTTTTCCTCTTTAACATAAAATCCTAAAAGCTACAGACATTTGAAATTATAGATAGATATAATAATTTTGGAATTACAGTCCAAAATCATTACATTTGGACTTGGAAATCACCACATAACACATTTTCCTAGGAAAAATAACAATTGGGTTAGCTTAATAAAAAACAAAACAAAACTGGTTTTTGTTTTAGACTACTTAGGCCACCCATAAATTTACCTAATTTATTTGTAATAAAAAATGAGACTGGTATTCACAATTTGCCTAGTAAACCAATCTTTAATGTGTATAACATGGAAAATCAGGAAAGTATTAACCAGATTTCAGAGGGAAAGTTTTACATAGTCAGCAAAAACGAAGATGTCATATATCATATAATGTTCCCTCTTTTCCAAAGGCATGAAAAAAAATCTGGTTCATTCAACTTCCTAGCACAGAGTTAACACATATAAAGTAAAATACAGTTTCACTGAGAATCTACTCCAAGAATTTTAATTTTTTACAAAATTATCCCAAAGCTGCAGCCAAATGCTAAACTGAACTTGACTGAGTGGAAAACTACAATTACCAATACATTTCATCTACATAAGAAAAAAACTGTCCCTTAGGAGGCTTTCACTAGATGGCTTTGTGATCCAAATACCCTCCATATTACAAAAGAATGTACAATTCCCTTCCCCTTCTCATCACCATAACAACTGTATCTTAACGCTTTGTCTAATATCTGACATCAACAGGTAAGATAACCACAAAGCTAATGTGGTTTTACCTAGTAATTAGAGGCAAGGTGAAAAATCCAAGATCTAATTCTAATTATGAATCTATGCAGTTTTAAGATGTAAGATTAGAAGGTGATGTTGTTTACCATCTTAAATGACATAGTGTTGAGATACTTCTTGCATATATTTCTCCATAAGCTAATCTCCATCTCATTTGTGTTTTCCTGCTCCACATATACTGCCCCTCTAACATACCTATATATTCTGCCATAATACTAAGAATGTTAACATGATATTTGATGTATCTCCCTACTTAGAAGCACGTTTACTACACCAAGAACCTTTTAGTTTTCTCCTAGATTCAAATGTCTCTGTATTACTGCAACCTAGACTATTTGATAAGTTGATGACACATACTGGAAGTGGAAACTATTATCATTATGTCAGTTTTTTAATTTCTATTTGAGGATGTGAGTGTGTTGCTCTAATCAAACAAAAGTACCCTAACGAAAATTTTCCAAGGAATAAAGAAGAACTTCACTTGTGGAGTTTATTCCTCTTCTTGATCTTTAAAATCTATTGGAATGATAAATATTTATTTCAACAAACATATTGCAAGCCCAAGTAGACTGTAGATTTCTTAGGGTCAAGTACCATATCTCAAAGTACATTTATATTACCCATAATATCAAGCACAGTGTTAAATGCACACTGGAATCTGAGGAAATATTCACTGATTTAAAAAAGGAAATTATTTTATTTTTTGGTCTGATTAAGAGGTGGTCTGTTATTGCCCAAAACCAGGGAGAATACTTCATGACTTCTAAACTGGGCTATTTAGGGGGAAGAATTTGAAGCTAGTTCCCATATCCTCCTGATAAACCAACCATCCTCTCTTCACTTTGTAATTTAGAAATTCACAGCAATAGGTTGATTTCAAATACCAACCTAAATGACAGTCCCATCATTCAAACTCTAAGGGCAGATAGCTGACCTCATAGTCAGGCTGGGAAAGAGAGCTCTGCATTTGTTCAATTTTTAAAGGTCTCTATTAAACAGATCTGTTATTAAAGGATCTATTGCTCTAAAAATAAAAAAACTAAGTGCCATCAAAATATTTTATGTTCCAATTATTGTTTCAATTATAAAAGTTTAAGCATTCAATTGAATCTTGAAAATAATCACTCTTCCATGTACACTCCCCACTTTTCTACAAATTCATTTTGAAAAGTAATCTCTCTGAAAGCCAAACCAATATTAGAGATGTCATAGTCATAAAAAAAACCCTCATAACAAGTTCAGTGTCTTGATTTCTAAAACTTTTTGGAACCTGTAAATTAAGTTAAAAATCTATTAAAGAAGTAAAGATGAAGCAATAGAAGAGAAAGGACTTTGAGTCAGATACAACTGGATTCTGTTCATGGCGAATCTACCTACTAACTCTAAACTTTTAGGCAAGTTACACTGGGCTCTGTTTTTCTCATGGGTGAAATATGAGGTAACTGATTCTCCTTCATAGGGTGGTTGTGTGAACTGATGTAATAATATATATGCAGTGACAGTACAGGGCCTGGCACATAATATCTACTCAATAAATGATAACATGCACAACTTCAGAGAGGAGAAGATGGAGTGGTAGCATGAAGGAGAGAGGGGGAAGTATGAGGAGAAAGGATTTTCAATAAGGGCATAGCTGCCTTCCTTGAAGAAAAGGCATAGGTCACAAGCCCAGAACTGAGCAGCTCAATACCTGGTTAGTATTCAGATGGGACTTGACTGAGTGAGTGAATGAAAGAAGAGGGAAAAAATAACTAAAAGACAGAGAAAACAAAGAGATAGGGAAAAAAAAGAAAACAGTTACTCAATAATTCTGAGTGTGCTGAGTATACTCATACACATATGGAACAATTAAAGTACAAACTACAAACCACTGGGATAGTGTCACCACCATCAGTAAACGTTAGCAAATGTAGACTGGGTCAACTACAATTTGAAAGACTGAACTGGATAAATGTGCTTCTAATAATGCCTGAGAACCATTTACCAAATTAAAGCAACTTGTCCACATTCATATGGATGTGAGGTGAGGCGGTTACACAGCTGAGCCAGAACTCATCATCCCTCACCACGTGCTTCAATTATTGGTACCCCATTCCAAAATCCCAGGTACGAAAACCATGCGGAAAATTGTGTCTATGCCCTGGTTTTTTTGAATCTATTTTCTCCCAGTTAAAAATTGTCATTTGTGAGCCTATATGCTTTTTATTCCAACCAAATAGCATGAACTTAAAGAAAAAAAAAAAATAGATCATCCAATAGTGGACTGTAAAAGGTGCACTCAGAACAGAGTTGTTTAAGAAACAAAGGAAAAAAGAATAACATTTATAATTTCTCAGAAACCCAAGTTATTATGCCCATACATTCTCAATTACTATACTGCCCTTAAGCAATGAAGTTTATATGCAAGTTGATTATGTTTTGGGACACTGGAATCTAAACTGATTCTTATTATCTCAGAATATAGAAGCACTTATGATTTAGGCAACAGCTGCAACTCATAGATGATTTCCAAATGAGCTAAATACAGAGAGTTGGGGAAAATAAATTATGAACATATGTAAATACAGACAATTCAGCTTATCAGGTTTTCAATATTTTATTTTTCTAAATTTTTTTCTTCAATTGTATCTCATTTATTTAATGAATTATTTCTAATTTTCTGAGGTGCTTGCCATTACACTGGCCCACGTTATGCATTCATAACAGGCATGAGAAAATATTATGTTTTATCAACATAAATTAGAGCCAAACTCTTGTTACAATAACTCATCCACTTTATTAGGGATGAATCTGTTATTTTTGCCACTGTTTTAGGCTAAACAATTTTGTTCTAGACCCACACTGAAGTACATTCATAGAAAAATGACAATTCATGTATATATACTCAGAAAGGGAACTTCATAGTATTTTTTGTAGACTAACTTACAAATTCTCTTACAAGCTTCTTGACTGTAGCAAATGTAAAATATGTAAGATCCGCACTATTCAGTTCATTATTGATCTATTATTTTAAACCATTGCTAGTCTGATGTCCTTTAGAGGCTTTGGATTCAAGATTTTGCTTTCATTCTCAATTTATTAGTTTCACCAAAGCATCTGAGAACTGATTATGAGCCATGCACTGTGCTAGATCCTGTTGTTGCCAAGAGGAATAAGATAAAGCTTGCCGTCAGGAACTTACAGTCTAGTCAAGGAAACTAGAAAAGTAAAGAAGGAAATAAGTTATGCTTGCAACAATGGACATCTGAATACAGGGAGGAAAAGAAAAGAGAATGCTTGGAGATATATATCTACCTATAGGGACATGTCGGAATTGGCTTTGGAAAGGAGTTTATTTTTGAGCTGAATCTTGAAAGACAGATAGGTTACCTCCTACTATGTAAATATATGAGGAGAATGGGGAGGGTGTACCAGAATGGGCTGTATGACAAAAAACGAATTTGGAGAATTTCAAGTAGATGTGTTTGCCTTTGGGATGGGATGACAGAAGGACCTGACACAATGGAAAGCTGGAAATAGTAAGCAAGATAAATCTGAGGAAACAGATAAGAGAAGGCTAAAGAATGGACATCTAGGGTAAAACCTGGGTTTAGAGATTAGCAGATTGGGTAGAGGCTTATGACATTCACAGAAGTTGAGAAAAATAAAACAGAAATATCAGCGTGAGGAAAATTTCTTCAGTTTTTGACTTCTTGAATTTGAGGTTCCTGTAGAATAGCCAGACCTAGATGCCCACAGACAATTAGATATATGGAAGTAACATCTACTTTTCCTGCATTTGAACCTTTTAAATTATTTCTGTGATGATATATCTCTGGGAAGTAGAAGACAGGTAACTGTTAGGAAGCTCTCTCAAGCTCACACTTAAACAATAGAAAGTCAAATATAAAAGGAACCTTCTGAGAGATAGAACAATTATGATGTCTAGAAAGCAATTTATCTTGTCCACCAGAAAAAAAACAGAGACCCTGGAAAGAGTGAGATTTTAGAGTGAGCTTGGGGTCAAATTGAGTCAAATCCCACCTCTGCTTGTACCAACTATATGAGCTTATGCAATTTATCCAGCCTCAATTTGTCTATAAAATAAGGGTGTTAATATCAAACTTAGGTTTGTTGAAATAAATATTTTAGATCATTTGCATAAAGTACCAGCATAGAGCCTTCCCCTTTCTAAAAATACTAAATTTAATCATTGTGACGAGTTCACTATTTCAGTTCAGTAGTTTGCTTCCTGATGATGGCTGCTTACAGGACACACACATCTTTCAAACAATCTCTGGAATGCTCACAACCCTGGAAGGCAAGGTTAAACTATGACTAGATGAGTGATAAAACAGGTAGCTGACAGATGGCTTTGTTCTCAATCTTTCTATTTCCAAGCTGTTCATAAAACTCCAATTGTTTTGTTTAAAGAAGAAAACGATGGTAGAATGATTTGCTCCTTGACACCATCCAAAAACATTATGAATTTGCACTGTCATCTTCATCTTTCTCCCTTATGCAAATGAAAGCATTATTGCAGATGTTTATGTGGCTTTCTTAAATACTTTTCTAATTAGGGATTTTGTCATTCCTCCTCCCTCACATACGAGGTGGGAAACATTTCAATCAGGACTGTACACAGAGCTAGTCCAAACATCTCTTCCCAAAAATAAATTTAAAAAGGGGATTTGTTGGGGAAGGAAAAATGAGACTCAGAAGCTCAACTTGAATAAGCCCATTATTTAAGTGCCACACTGTCCCTTTGTCCCTCCTCAAAAAGCATAGACTCTGGCTCTCAGAGCAGCCCTGCTGCGCAGCCCTGTTATTCTCTCCTCTAGTTGGATATGCGCTTCTTGGAAAACAAACATAGAAAACAGAAGGATCTTTATCTGCCTTTCATGCTTGCCCCTACAGAGAAGCATGTAACATACAGAGTGTCAGATGGAGTTCAAAGATGTCACTTGGATAATTTTTGGTCAATTTTTAAAGCCTTAGTTCCAGCAAACCTATGTTGTATACAATCACATCACTAATTTACCTAGCTCCTTGAATTTCTTTGTAACAAAATGATTGTAAGTAAGTTTGTCTAGGAGGAAATATGTGAATGAGACATGACATTTAAGACGGAAAAGTGAAAAATGAGGATAATTTCTGCTTTACAAATCCCCACTTACTATAATCATGATGCAAGAGTAAACAACAAATCCAGTTTTTTATCTTTGTAGGGGGTGATTTTATGGCTCTGGGTTCTAGAACCCACTCCTTGGAGTTCTGAGAAACCAGTTCAGCCCTCTTGACTGTCACTTGTAGGAACACTTGAGGAAACACTTCTGAAGTCTAGACCTTTTTTCTAAATGACGATCTGTCATCCACTTATAAGAAACATCAATTTTGAGGACACCAAAAGAAGTTCCAGAGAAAGCATATGGATATCAGGAAATTATGTTGCCTTTTGATCATGAACAAGTCATCTGCAAGTGTCTCTTGAGAGATGGGATTGGCCCAGGACTTCATTTTCAAAGAGAATTGATGGAGCATTAAAGCCAAAAGCATCTGGGACCAACCAGACAACCCAATCAGCTTATCTTTGCATGAACTATGACAGACACTGAATGTAACTCCAAAAAAGCATCAAAGCAATTGCCTGTGGATTCTGCCAACACAGGAAAATGCTGCCAGTGAAAAAGAGCATTCCTGGCTTAGCAGCTGGAGCCTCAAACTGCTTTTTAAAAATGAGCAAAAATAGAAGTACAAAGAATTGGTGGTCAGCAATAGTTTGAAAATATTCAATAAAATGTGTTTGTGAGTCGTACCATAAATCTTCCATTGCCTGGTTGGATATTTCTCATCTAACAGAAATGCTTCTGTATTAGACAGCATGTTCTATTCAATTACTCAATTTTCTTCCGATATGTTTTCTTTAAGAGTCAAAGGAAGACAGTGATTAAGGAAAAGGGGTATGTGCTAGATGCTTTAGAGACATTAACATCCTTACTTTCTGTTTTTACCTCGAGAAGAAAACTCAGTGATCTCTTCAAAAGGAAAAATCTTGAAACTGAAATGGTTGAAAATTCAAAGCTGCTCAGGGCCACAGTCTCAGAAAAGACCTTTGGGATCCTTCAATGTCATTTCCAATTGAAGGCAAAATGCACCAGCCTCTTCTTGCACACTTGTAGAAATGGGAACTCCCCTGGTTATAAGGGTGCTTATACCATCACTGCATAGCTCTTATTATTAGAAATTTTTCCTCAAATATCTCCCACTAACCTCCAGGTACCCATTCAAACTCTGCTATCTGATAAGCTAAAGACCAAGACTGCTGTTTCTTTCATGTTATGCCCCTCATTTCAATTATTAGGTGGCAAGAACTATGGCTTCCCAAATTTTTTTCTAGACAAACCCCCAACTTAAGCCTTGGGTAACTCTTGACTCTTTAACATCTTGTTAAATTCCCTTTCCATATTTGAGGATTTAGTGAGGGTTCAGGCATAGGAGATGCTCAGATGACTGAATATAATAAATATGGTGAAAAAGTTCAGGAGCAGTCTGCTAAAGCTGATTCTATCCATTGTTAGGTTGACTCTGTCTGGAGGTGTTATGTTGACTAGCATGACATGTGCCCTAAATCCACTAGGATATATCAATCTGCTGTGCAAGCTTGACAGTGTTTCTTGCGTCTCTCTAGACTCATTGATGGCTTCTTCCAATCCCCATAATACCCTAAACTTGCCCAAAGCTCAACCTGTGCTCATCTCAATATCACCCTAGGCACATGCCAGCCTCACTCCAAGCTCATTTTAACCTCATTCTAACCCGAATCCAACCTTGTTCCAACTTCACCCTTACCTCGCATCAGAAAGGCTTTTCCAGGAATCATTTGATCCCTTTTAGTAAACTGGAGGTTTCCTACCACATCCTTAAAGTTAAGCAAACAATATGTCCTTTTATATCAATACATGTATACATTTGACCTTTTATTTGTAATCCAACTGAAATGATCCAATACACAATCATAAGGCATCTAGAAGTGAACTCAGTATTCCAGATGCAATAGGATCAGCAGAGAACAGAGGGAATATTACTGCCCTTGATCAAGACACAATATGTTATGAATGTAGCCAAAATTTGCATTAGCTTTCTGAGCAGTGGTGACATACCCATGCTGAATCTACAATCAACTTAAATGAGGAAGTCTTTTTCACAATAGCATGTGAAAACACAACCTGCCAGTCAGTCTGTGATAAATCATATTAACTGATGGCAATGTAAATACTTTAGAGTAATGTGATAGACCAGAGATAAATTTACATAAAAATAGACCATATTTTTGACGATACTTATAATTTAAGGGTTAATCCATTCAGTCTACTCTTTCCTAACACCCCTCACTTATCCAATGACCATTACTTCATTTCTGTGCTTAAGGTTTTGATTCCTATTAAACCGCTTGAGAAGAATAGCATATTAAGTTGTCAGGCATAGCTAGGAGAGGAAGATTTGATAGAGAATGAAAGAGAAGCATAAAGGAGAAGACTAAATATTTTGAGTAAAATGAGCAGAAAAGCTACTGAACATGAGGCTGAGGGTGCTAAGGAAAGCTTCACTGGATCCACAGTGCTCATTAAAGTTAATTCTGCTGATGACTGTGGTAAAACCTCCATCCAACACTCCTTGAGTTCCCGGGGAGGCTGAAGACAACTTCCACATTCTTGAAAGAACAACTTACTTCTCCACCGGTGAAAGCTTCAGAAACAAACTCATCTCTCACTAGATTCCTGGGTATTCCTGGGGCACAACAAATATGAACAATATAGTCCATATTATCCAAATTTTGTTCATCAGCTAATTATTCATTAATTAGTTCATTCATTTATTTTCAAGAATCTTGTTTTATTCAGATTAGATTTTCCTTTTTATTAGCTTCTGATGTGGAAAAGACTTAGGGATGGAGGAGTAAAGGCAGAGGAGGTTCGGGGACTAATATCCAGTGTCTTAGAGTTCCATAATCAAGGCAAAATTTAGAATTGGAAGTATTCAGTGCTAATGGTTAACAGAGTTATACACTAGATTTATCAGGCAACAGAAGCCTAATGTATCAGGTTGGATTGATTTAACAGTGGAGACACTTTGCAGAAATAATCTCTCAATGGCATAGTCCAGCTCTTTTTGAATACTTTTAGTTTGATTTGTCACATTGCAAATACCTAATAACTATCAAGTAGCTCACTCTATGAATAGGATCCTTTATATTAATACCTGGTTCCAGAAATTAGATCTTATCAACAACAATAATAAACACAGGAAGAGCACTGCCTTACCACTGTGAGAAAAAAATCAGAAAGAAAATTCCTGTCTTGTACAGATGCTTTGTTTTTTTCATTGAGATATGAATACATTTATATGCACAACTTCTAACAGGGTTCACTGTATCTGCAGTCGTAAAAAATAGAAAATGGAGAGGTCAATCTTCTCTATTTCCTGTATCTGAAAGCACTGCTCATACTGCTGTGAAGGCTTACTTCCCGATTACTTCTGGATACTCAGAATTAAGCTATGTGTCTATGTCAAGCATGATGTGATGTGACGTGAGACAGGATGACCCCGTGATTTGACATGATGCCGAGGCCATCACTCAGAGATGCACTCAATGATACATACATGCTTTCTGCATCCCATAATCCAGTCAGCAACAGAGTCAAATGTCACTGAGCTTTACAAGCTCTGTGCTAAATAAACAAGGAAGGGGAGGAGAGTGGTGTAAGAATGAATTACTCAAAGCTTAACACATAGAAAATCACCACCATCAAGAAGCAACCATGCAGGGCTTCCCTGGTGGCGCAGTGGTTGAGAATCTGCCTGCCAATGCAGGAGACACGGGTTCGAGCCCTGGTCTGGGAGGATCCCACATGCCGCAGAGCAACTGGGCCCGTGAGCCACAATTGCTGAGCCTGCGCGTCTGGAGCCTGTGCTCCGCAACAAGAGAGGCCGCGACAGTGAGAGGTCTGCGCACCGCGATGAAGAGTGGCCCCCGCTCGCCGCAACTAGGGGGAGCCCTGGCACACAAACGAAGACCCAACACAGCCAAAAATAAATAAATAAATTAATTAAAAAAAAAAAAAAGGAAAAGAATAGCTTTATAAAAAAAAAAAAAAAAAAAAGAAGCAACCATGCAAATTAGCAGGAAAGGAAAACGGCTGGACATAAACTCTGCAGAATGGTTAGTGAGAATGACAATAGCATATGACACTGCAACTCTGTGCCTTCCTGCTATTCCTTAATGGCACAGTACTTGTAAAAAGCATGCTTATGTATAGAGAGAATTTCTAGAATCTTTGAGTGCTATACCTGGGGCTTTCCTAGCCCACAGATTCCTAGGAAATTTAAGGTGACTTAAATAATAGATTTCAAGAGTTTTCATTTCAGTTCTGCTTGCAGATTGGCTTCCATTAAGGGCCAAATCTTAATTATTATAATTTACCCTCAGTGCTACACATTGATGAAAGAGAGCCCTGAATTCATTGGATGGTACACCTTGCTGCCTTAGTGACACAGATGTCTTCTCCCCAGCCAAGGTATTTTCATGGGAATCAGAATTATAGCCCAGCTCAGCAAAGTTGAGTAATGAAGAATTCTATGTTTTGAGAGCTAGTGAATTGATTCAATTTCCCAGTGTGATCTACCTCTCAAGAACTTTAGAAAGCACCAGTCAAAAGAATCACATAAGTGATGATCTTTTTCTTTTCTCTGCTAAGTCTGCTTCGAAGTGTTGGCAAGACCAATCCACAAATGCCAGTTTAAAAAACAGTCCTTTGTTTCCCCCACTGAAATTTATTATTTGTATCACATCACTATACCTCTTTATTCTTCTTGTCCTTTAAGGTTTCTAGAATGTCCCATTTGTACTTGATTTTTTTTTTTAATTGGAGTATAATTGCTTTACAATGTTGTGTTAGTCTCTGCTGAACAGCGAAGTGAATCAGCCATACGCCTACACACATCCCCTCTCTCTGGGACTTCCCTCCCCCACCCATCCCACCCAACAAGGCCATGATGTTTCTTACTGCCCAGGAGTTGAAAGTGCATTTCCCTCCTTTGGTCCATGTTTTCACGGGACTCTGGCAAATGGACAGGTGTATTGATCCCTTTCCAAGTGGAATTTTTTACCTTGAGGATTTCAGATATAATCAATTGACCTATTGATGGTAGTTTCCAGTCATTTCAAGCAAGCTGATAAAAAATTTCATTTGCATTTTTATTGTGCATAAATACTTTCAATAGTCTATTTAGGGTGTCTTCAACTTTATAAAGTTCAGAAATCAGTCAAAGGATAATATTCTAGGACTATGCATCTAAGGATCATATCATTGTTCTCTGGTTGAAAAGTCCTACTCCAACATGCTTGTGGGGTACCCAAGGGGCATGATAGTTATAGTAGCTACGAAAGACACATCTACTCATACCCCAAATATAGTTGAGAGATTCTGCCATGTGAAGTAACATCACTGAAACTTCTTGTTTTTACTTCCAAGGTCAAATATATTCTTGCAAAAAGGAGAGAAAAATAAATAGACCCAACTAATTTCTTTATATTAATTATGTGTGATTATTTCTTTTGGAAAAGTACTTTAAGCTTGCTTCATTGATCAAGACTCTCAGAAAAAAATGCATAAAGTAGTCTTCTCTGTGTGCTGCCTACAATAATGAAATACAAAAGCCCACAGTATATAAACAATCAAATCTTTTAAATACTTTGAAATCAAAATACAAATGCTTTCTATCTTCCTCTTGGATCACAAATTTTAAGAGACCCTTCCTCCATAGGAATCAAAAGCAGTCTGATAAGCACCGTTGGTAAATGGTTCCAAAACAGGAAAACAAATGAAAGATGACAACAAATGTAAAATTAGAGGCATCCTCTTGAATCATGAATCCTTTTAGCTTAAGAATTACTGACATCCCAAACTACCGCAGTGACAATCCGCTGCAGTCTACCTTGAACATCCTTTTCACATGAATAGTATTTTCATTTTAAAAGTTATGTATACACAGCAAGCCCATGGAAAACTCAGCAATGTGCATGGCTTTAAAGGGAAAATGACAAGCTTCCATTTCTCTTCAGTGGTTATATTGAAAATATAGTGTGTTGAATGATTCACTGGACTTTTTCTTCCAGTTGGAGAGCTGGCTTGTGCCAAAACTGGTGAAATGTATCTTCCATTAACTACCATAGCGCTTTTTAAGAAACAAACTTGAAATTTAGTTTAAAAAAATCATGCTTATATTCCACCGAGTAATAAGGGTAAGATGACTCTATAGTCCCTTGATTTTCAGATGTCTGTAAAATGTTTTTTCTAGGAAGAAGGTAACTGTGATAATGTAATATCCATAAATGGAACCAAAGAGTTGGATGAAAATAGTTAATATTTTATTTAGTGTTTAATTAAGTGCCCAGCACACAGCCAGGCAGTGTGCTGGGCACTTAAGACATGATTCCTCACTTCTCTCAATGATATGAAATGGATAGTATCATGCCTACTGTATAGATATAAAAACTAAGGTTAAAACTAAAGTTCTTAGAATGTAAGTGATATATTCAGATAGTAATTAGTGGAGCTGATTGGGATTTGTCTGAAAAACCATTTCTTTAGAGTAAAATATTTTGTCCCCAGGGAATAAAAACATTAAACATTACTTAAGTGGTCATTATGAAACCTGGATTTGAATCTACCTTTACTGATAGCTGGGAGACATTGGGCATCTGTGCCTGAACCTTTGTTCCTCACCCATAAAGTGGAAAACCTAGTAATACCTACATCATAGAAGTAAAGATCAAATTATTTAATATACATATAAATCCTGGACAAACCCCCAAGAACATGCAAGTATTTCCAGCTATTATTCTTTGTGGACCCACATTTTGTCACTTACAAACTGAGACAATTAAGACTGTTTTGGCTATAATTCGATGACATTCTACCTTGTGATTTAGCATTTTCTTTATTTCTGTCGTGCTCTGCATAGTTTGTGGACCCCATGCCTAATCCAGGGATGACCCAAAGAAGAGACTGACTCTTTAACAAATCATTAACACCAGGTCAAGTTCAACAAACAGAAATGGCATGGAGAAAATCAAGGCCATTTTACCAGCACTGAACACCTACCCCCAGAAATAGCTGTAGCATTCATTACTTCCTTTATTAATTCATTCAGTAAATCTTATTTTGTACCTACTATGTGCCAGCATTATTCATGGGGTGGAAAAATACCCTTCACCTTCATTTAGTTTACGTTCTGATAGAAGAAAAAAAAACAAACCCTAAGTAAACAAATAAAAAATATAATCTCAGGTAATGATAAGTGTTGCAAATAAATTTTAAAAGCAGCAGGGTAAAGAGAATGATTAGGACTATAATCAAATATGTGAATAAGCAAGGCCTATGAGAGGAGGAAAAATTCCAGCAGAGAACTAAATGAAGTGAGAGATAGGGCCATTTAAAAACCTTGGGGTAAACATTTGGAGCAGAGGAAATAGCAAGCACAAAAGCCCGGGTGTGTGAATAAGATCAGTGTGCTCAAGAAACTGCAGGAAAACAATGTGGCTGGAGTGGAAGAAATGGAAAAATGGTCAAAACGCAGACCTACTAGAGAATGGACTTGAGGACATGGGGAGGGGGAAGGGTAAGCTGGGACAAAGCGAGAGAGTGGCATGGACATATATACACTACCAAATGTAAAATAGATAGCTAGTGGGAAGCAACCACATAGCACAGGGAGATCAGCTCGGTGCTTTGTGGCCACCTAGAGGGGTGGGATAGGGAGGGTGGGAGGGAGACGCAAGAGGGAAGAGATATGGGGACATATGTATATGTATAGCTGATTCACTTTGTTATAAAGCAGAAACTAACACACCATTGTAAAGCAATTATACTCCAATAAAGATGTTAAAAAAAAAAAAAAGGTCAAAAGACAATTGCTTTGATAGACAAGGGTCAGTTCATGTAGGACCTTGTAGAACAAGCTTCATGCTTAAACTGAGAGTCTTATTTTTACTGTGATCTTCTCTCAAAAGAGAGGTTTGAACACAGAAGTGAAATAAAATGGCTTATATTTTTAAAAGTCAACTGGCTGTCGTGTGGGGAAGGAAGCAAGTATGGAAACATGAAGAGCAGTCAGGAGACTATTGCAAAAGGCCAGTTCAGAAATGGTGGTTTGAACCAGAGTGGTTGTATTCAGTGGTTGGGTTGGGGATATATGATGCAGGAAGTAGTATTAACAGGATTTGATAAATTGTTGACCATCGAGTGAGAGTGAATGAGAAGAATCAAAGAATGATTCCAGGATTGCCACTTATTAAGATGGGGTACAGAAGGAGGACATGGAGCTGAAAATGATACTGTCCACGTGCCTGTACTACCCCCTTTGTGCTCCATCTCTCCTGATGTTTGCTCAGATCTGCCTCAGGTCTTTTTCTCTGACATATTTATCTTCTGGGCTTTCTCAAAATTCCCAGTTCTCCAGGTAGGTCTGATTTGATATCTTTCCCATATAAAGTTATGATCAAAGCTCAGGTTGAAAGGGAAGAGACAGCACTGAAAAAGATTAGTCTGGAGGTGCAGAAACAGTCATTGTAACTCAATATATAAAGAACACTTTCAAAACTTGACCAAAGGGGAACAGTTGAAAGAAATTAACTGAGTATCTACTTGATGCTTTACCCTGTTTTAGGTACTATAGGAAATTTAATAAAAGCATTAAACATTAACTGCTTCTCAGAAATTAAAATTTAGTTTGAAAACCATACAGTATATGCAGTACAATTGAAAACAAAATAAAAACTTACAATCACATGATTATGGCTGAATCTTAAAAAGTATAAGAATTTAGTGTAGAAAAGTTACCTGGGTTCTTATCTGACAGTACCTAGCACAATGACTGGCATACAGCATTCTCAATAATTTTTTTAATATCAATATATTAATCAGTTGACTCACTAACAGAACCAAACCAGTTGGGATTGACATTATGTAAGAAGAGGACTTTAAAAAATTAAACAGTAAGTTATTCTGTGCAAAAAAACGTAAAAATAAAAAGTAAAATAAGCCAACTACTGGAATAATAATGAGGTCCAGCAAAGAGCATCATGCTATTTAATTAAAAAAACAATACACAAGAACCAGTCTTTTGCCCTTTCTATCCATATTCCACCTCATCAACAGGTAAAGTTTTATCTTTTCTACTCTGTTCATCTCCCCTCATAAGACAGATTTTCCATGAAAGGAGACAAGACCCCCCCTGGGATATCTACAAAAAGAAAAACAAAGAGCAGTGTACACTGGCCTCCCTCCACCCACCAAGACTTGCTGCCACCCAGCCCAGAGAAATTTGTGCTCTGCTGCCAAGAATCTCAGGCAGGTATAGAGGTCAATCCTCGAGAGTGTCCCTGTGAGTATGCAGGTCAGCCTATCTGGTTGGCAATTTTGAATATTCAAGGCCATCTGACATAACAGCAGAAAACTTATTTCCTAAAGAAACATTATTCACTGCTTTGATCCTTGGTATCTCTTCTATTGCCTAAAAGAGAAAAGCCACAGCTATTTACCAGATTGTCAACTTCCTCTCTAAGCTGATTTTATCTTTGCCCTCAACTTTAAACCAAATTACAGAGGAAATAGACCACAAGTAAACTGACTTAACGATGAACCCAAGATATAAAATGGTCCAGCTGACAGGAAGAATTCACTCACATAATCTCTGCTACACTGCACATTACAATTCTGAAGTATATTCATTGTCACTTACGCAAACAGCACTTTGGACACTATCCACAAAAAGGCAGGATATACTCCACGGTTTTTTCCCCCCCTTTGTACCCATCACACGGTAGGCAGGCTGTTAATATTAATTTGTTTAAGAAAAAGACTGTCTTCCTTGTCTGTCTACTTTCTTTCAAATGGAGCATTCTTTCAAACGGAGCAACGTTTCTCTAAGTTTTCTGTAGAAGGAAAGACCTAAAACATAGTGTCTTCCCTTAGGGGATCCATCAGCCAGCTTCACATTCTACCTCACTTACAAGGTTAAAATCAATATTTAATCCCCGTGGTACAACTGAGCAGTTTGGGGAAATTCACTGATTTATCACAGGGAAAGCAAAAAGCTAAAGAAAATACGTTTCACACATCAGATGGACAATTTTTACTTTCTTTGGATGACCACCAACAAAAAAACTTATCTTCCAGCTGGTCAAGTAAGAACTTGCTCTCTCTCCCTTCTTTATTTGCTAGGGCAGCAACTTTATTCAGACATTTCTTCTCCTTTTCTCTATGCCCCCACAAACTATTGTTAGTAAATACATCAGGAAAGTACTTCATTTATAGGAAGACTTGGTTGTGATCTCCAAAGCCATTTCAAGGCATGAATCTTCAGTGGGATATTTTTTTCTTCCTCCTTTATGGTTGAAAGTTAGGAAAGCTGTTGCCTGCTTGCACAGAAGCCTCTCCAAGCAGTCAGATCATATTCCAGTTTGGTGAGAAAGCCTTTGATTAAGCCAGCTTTCTCTTTACCTGCTATGACAGACAGGCCCCGGCGAAAGATATCTGCCTCCTTGGGAGGGTCAAGTGGCTGTTACTAGGTGCTCTCATGTTAGAACAGAACTGACTTCTCTGGAATACGTTCTCAGAACAGAGAGAGAAAGAATGAAGGTGGAAAACTGACCCCAAAGGGGAAAAAAGTCCAAAATTTAATAATTTTCCACAGAGATTTTTCTAGCACTCAGGTCCTACTTAGAAATGCATACACATTCACACACACAAACACCTACACCTCCCTTCGCATGCAAGTTTAATTTAAATACAATATAATGGTTGTAATTTCTCCAAAATGAGATTTGTTTTTAAAAACTTGTTGCAAAAAAGCAGCATCCTACTTTTCTCATGATGTGAAATCACTCTTAACACATATATATTGGGAGGTGATACGATGACTGTTAAAGAAAAATCAAACAGGACCAGATGAGCAGACAAAAGTAGATTTTATTCCAATACTGTCACCAGCAATAGAGGACAGAACATAGATCAAATGTGGATACTCAGCTCTGCTGATACAAAGGGCAGGCGATTCTCTTTTTTAAGATCTTTATTAGAGTATAATTGCTTTACAATGGTGTGTTATTTCTGCTGTATCACAAAGTAAATCAGCTATACATATACATATGTCCCCATATCTCTTTCCTCTTGCATCTCCCTCCCTCCCACCCTCCCAATCCCACCCCTCTAGGTGGTCACAAAGCACCGAGCTGATCTCCCTGTGTTATGTGGCTGCTTCCCACTAGCTACCAGTTTTACATTTGGTAGTGTATATATGTCCATGCCACTCTCTCACATCGTCCCAGCTTACCCTTCCCCCTCCCCGTGTCCTCAAGCCCACTGTCTACGACTGCGTCTTTATTCCTGTCATGCCCCTAGATTCTTCAGAACCCTTTTTTTTTAGATTCCATATATATGTGTTAGCACACAGTATTTTTCTCTTTCTGACTTAATTCACTCTATAGGACAGACTTTAGGTCCATCTTCTCACTACAAATAACTCAATTTCGTTTCCTTTTATGGCTGAGTAATATTCCTTTGTATATATGGGCCACATCTTCTTTATCCATTCATCTGTCAATGGACACTTAAGTTGCTTCCATGTCCTGGCTATTGTAATAGTGCTGCAGTGAACATTGTGGTACATGACTCTTTTTGAATTATGGTTTTCTCAGGGTATATGCCCAGTAGTGGGATTGTTGGGTTGTATGGTAGTTCTATTTTTAGTTTTTTAAGGAACCTCCATACTGTTCTCCATAGTGGCTGAATCAATTTACATTCCCACCAACAGTGCAAGAGGGTTCCCTTTTCTCCACACCCTCTCCAGCATTCACTGTTTGTAGACTTTTTGATGATGGCCATTCTGACAGGTGTGAGGTGATACCTCATTGTACTTTTGATTTGCATTTCTCTAATGATTAGTGATGTTGAGCATCCTTCCATGTGCTTGTTGGCAATCTGTATATCTTCTTTGGAGAAATGTCTATTTAGATCTTCTGCCCATTTTTGAACAGGGTTGTTTGTTTTTTGGATATTGAGCTTCATGTGCTGCTTGTATATTTGGAGATTAATCCTTTGTCAGTTGCTTAATTTGCAAATATTTTCTCCCATTCTGGGGGTTGTCTTTTCATCTTGTTTATGGTTTCCTTCGCTGTGCAAAAGCTTCTAAGTTTCATTAGGTTCCATTTGCTTATTTTTGTTTTTATTTCCCTTTCTCTATGAGGTGGGTCAAAAAGGATCTTGCTGTGATTTATGTCATAGAGTGTTCTGCCTATGTTTTCCTCTAAGAGTTTTCTAGTGTCTGACCTTACATTTAGGTGTTTAATCCATTTTGAGTTTATTTTTGTATATGCTGTTAGGGAGTGTTCTAATTTCATTCTTTTACATGTAGCTGTCCAGTTTTCCCAGCACCACTTATTGAAGAGGCTGTCTTTTCTCCATTGTATATTTTTGCCTCGTTTATCAAAGATTAGGTGACCATATGTGCATGGTTTTATCTCTGGGCTTTCTGTCCTGTTCCACTGATCTACATTTCTGTTTTTGTGCCAGTACCATATTGTCTTGATTACTGTAGCTTTGTAGTATAGTCTGAAGACAGGGAGCCTGATTCTTCCAGCTCCATTTTCTTTCTGAAGATTGCTTTGGCAATTTGAGATCTTTTGTGTTTCCATACAAATTGTGAAATTTTTTGTTCGAATTCTGTGAAAAATACCATTGGTAATTTGATAGGGATTGCACTGAACCTGTAGATTGCTTTGGGTAGTATAGTCACTTTCACAGTTGATTATTCCAATCCAAGAACATGGTATATCTCTCCATCTGTTTGTTTCATCATTAATTTCTTTCATCAGTGTCTTATACTTTTCTGCATACAGGTATTTTGTCTCCTTAGGTAGGTTTATTCCTAGGTATTTTATTCTTTTTGTTGCAATAGTAAATGGGAGTGTTTCCTTAATTTCTCTTTCAGATTTTTCATCATTATTGTATAGGAATGCAAGAGATTTCTGTGCATTAATTTTGTATCCTGCTACTTTTACCAAATTCATTCATTAGCTCTAGTAGTTTTCTGGTGGCATCTTTAACATTCTCTATGCATCGTATCATGTCATCTACAAACAGTGACAGCTTTACTTCTTCTTTTCCTATTTGGATTCCTTTTATTTCTTTTTCTTCTCTGATTGCTGTGCCTAAAACTTCCAAAACTATGTTGAATAATAGTGGTGAGAGTGCACAACCTTGTCTTGTTCCTGATCTTAGTGGAAATGGTTTCAGTTTTTCACCACTGAGAACAATGTTGGCTGTGGGTTTGTCATATATGGCCTTTATTATGTCACGATAAGTTCCCTCTATGCCTACTTTCTGGAGGGTTTTTATCCTACATGGGTGTTGAGTTTTTGTCGAAAGCTTTTTCTGCATCTATTGAGATGATCATATGGTTTTTCTTCTTCAATTTGTTAATATGGGGTATCACATTGATTGATTTGCGTATATTGAAGAATCCTTGTATTTCTGGGATAAACCCCAATTGATCATGGTGTATGATCCTTTTTATGTGCTGTTGGATTCTGTTTGCCAGTATTTTGTTGAGGATTTTTGCATCTATGTTCATCAGTGATATTGGCCTACAGTTTTCTTTTTTTGTAACATCTTTGTCTGGTTTTGGTATCAGCATGATTGTGGCCTCATAGAATGAGTTTGGGAGTGTTTTTCCCTCTGCTATATTTTGGAAGAGTTTGAGAAGGATAGGTGTTAGCTCTTCTCTAAATGTTTCAAAGAATGCACCTGTGAAGCCATCTGGTCCTGAGCTTTTGTTTGTTGCAAGATTTTTAACCAAAGTTTCAATTTCAGTGCTTGTGACTGGTCTGTTTATACTTTCTATTTCCTCCTGGTTTAGTCTTGGAAGGTTGTGCTTTTCTAAGGATTTGTCCATTTCTTCCAGGTTGTCCATTTTACTGGCTTATAGTTGCTTGTAGCAATCTCTCATGATCCTTTGTATTTCTGCAGCGTCAGTTGTTACTTCTCCTTTTTCATTTCTAATTCTATTGATTTGAGTCTTTTTCCTTTTTTTCTTGATGAGGCTGGCTAATGGTTTATCAATTTTGTTTATCTTCTCAAAGGACCAGCTTTTAATTATATTGATCTTTGCTATCATTTCCTTAATTTTTTTTCATTTATTTCTAATCTGATTTTTTATGATTTCTTTCCTTCGATAAGTTAGGTGTTTTTTTGTTCTTCTTTCTCTAATTGCTTTAGGTGTAAGTTTAGGTTGTTATTTGAGATGCTTCTTGTTTCTTGAACTAGGATTGTATTGCTATGAACTTCCTTCTTAGAACTGCTTCTGCTGCATCACATAGGTTTTGGGTCATCGTGTTTTCATTGTCATTTGTTTCTAGGTATTTTTTGATTTCCTCTTTGATTTCTTCAGTGATCTATTGGTTATATAGATTTAGTAGTGTATTGTTTAGCCTCCATGTGTTTGTATTTTTAGTTTTTTTCCTGTAATTGGTATCTAGTCTCATAGCACTGTGGTCAGAAAAGATACTTGATTTGATTTCAATTTTCTTAAATTTACGAAAGCTTGATTTGTGACCCAAGATATGATCTATCCTGAATAATGTTCCATGAGCACTTGAGGAGAATGTGTATTCTGTTGTTTTTGGATGGAAAGTACTATAAATATCAACCAAGTTCATCTTGTTTAATGTGTCATTTAAAGCTTGTGTTTCCTTATTTATTTGCATTTTGGATTACCTGTCCATTGGTGAAAGCAGGGTGTTAAAGTCCCTAATATTACTGTGTTACTGTTGATTTCCCCTTCTATGGCTGTTAGTATTTGCCTATGTACTGAGGTGCTCCTATATTGGATGCATAAATATTTGCAATTTTTATATCTTCTTCTTGGATCAATCCCTTGATCATTATGTAGTGTCCTTCCTTGTCTCTTGTAATAGTCTTTATTTTAAAGTCATTTTTTCTGATATGAGAATTGCTACTCCAGCTTTCTTTTGATTTCCATTTGCATGGAATAGCTTTTTCCATCCCCTCACTTTCAGTCTGTATGTGTCCCTAGGTCTGAAGTGGGTCTCTTGTGGACAGCATATATATGGGTCCTGTTTTTGTATCCATTCAGCCAGTCTGTGTCTTTTGGTTGGAGCATTTAATCCATTTACATTTAAGGTAATTATCAACATGTATGTTCCTATTACCATTTTTAATTGTTTTGGGTTTGTTATTGTAGGTCTTTTCCTTCTCTTGTGTTTCCTGGCTAGAGAAGTTCCTTTAGCATTTGTTGTAAAGCTGGTTTGATGGTGCTGCATTGTCTTAGCTTTTGCTTCTCTGTAAAGTTTTTAATTTCTCTGTCTAATCTGAATGAGATCCTTGCTGGGTAGAGTAATCTTGGTTGTAGGTTTTACACTAACATCACTTTAAATATGTCCTGCCATTCCCTTCTGGCTTGCAGAGTTTCTGCTGAAAGATTTGCTGAATCTTATGGGGTTTCCCTTGTATGTTATTTGTTGCTTTTCCCTTGCTGCTTTTAATATTTTTCTTTGTATTTAATTTTTGATAGTTTGATTAATATGTGTCTTGGTGTGTTTCTCCTTGGATTTATCCTGTACGGGATTCTTTGCACTTCCTAGACTTGATTGACTATTTCCTTTCCCGTGTTAGGGAAGTTTTCAACTATAATCTCTTCAAATATTTTCTCAGTCCCTTTCTTTTTCTCTATTCTTCAGGGACCCCTATAATTCGAATGTTGGTGTGTTTTATGTTGTTCCAGAGGTCTCTGTGACTGTCCTCAATTCTTTTCATTCGTTTTTCTTTATTCTGCTCTGCGGTAGTTACTTCCAGTATTTTATCTTCCAGGTCACTTATCCTTGCTTCTGCTTCAGTTATTCTGCTATTGATTCCTTCTAGAGAATTTTTAATTTCATTTATTGTGTTTTTCATCATTGTTTGTTTGCCCTTTAGTTCTTCTAGGTTCTTGTTAAACAATTATTGTATTTTCTCCATTCTGTTTCCAAGATTTTGGATCATCTTTACTATCATTACTCTGAATTCTTTTTCAGGTAGACTGCCTATTTCCTCTTCATTTGTTTGTTCTGGTGTGTTTTTGCCTTGCTCCTTCATCTGATGTGTGTTTCTCTGTCTTCTCATTTTGCTTAACTTACTGTGTTTGGAGTCTCCTTTTTGCAGGCAGCAGGTTTGTAGTTCCTGTTGTTTCTGGTGTCTGCCCCTAGTGGCTAAGGTTGGTTCAGCAGTTTGTGTAGTCTTCCTAGTGGAGGGGACTGGTGCCTGTGTTCTGATGGATGAGGCTAGATCTTGCCTTTCTGGTGGGCAGGACCGTGTCTGGTGGTGTGTTTTGGGGTTTATGTGAACTCATTATGATTTTAGGCAGCCTCTCTGCTAATGGGTGGGGTTGTGTTCCTGTGTTGCTAGTTGTTTGGCATGGGGTGCCCAGCACTGGAGCTTGCTGGTCACTGAGTAGAGCTGGTTCTTATTGTCGAGATGGAGATCTCTGGGAAAGTTCTCACTGAATGATATTACACGGGGCTGGGAGTCCTCTGGTGGACCAATGTCCTGAACTCAGCTCTCTCCTCAGAGGCTCAGCCCTGACACCTGGTCAGAGCATCAAGACCCTGTCAGCCACACAGCTCAGAAGAAAAGGGAGAAAAGATTAAAAAAAGAAAATAAATAAAATAAAATAATTACCCAAAAAAATGTGTTTAATTATTAACATAAAAAAATTAAAAAGTAATTTTAAAAAAAGGAGAGCAACCAAACCAATAAACAAATTCACCAATGATAACAAGTGCTAAAAACTATTCTAAAGAAAACCAGACAGACAGAACCCTAGGACAAATGGTAAAAGCAAACCTATACAGACAAAATCACACAAAGAAGCATACACATACACACTCATAAAAAGAGAAAAATGAAAAAATATATATATATATTAAAAAAACAGAAGAGAGCTACCAAATCAATAAACAAACCCACCAGTGATAATAAGCTCTAAATACTAAGATAAACATAAAACTAGAAACAAATTAGGCAAATAAAGCAAACCCCAATTCTACAGTTGCTCCCAAAGTCCACCACCTCAGATTTGGGATGATTCATTGTCTGTTCAGGTATTCCACAGATGCAGGTACATCAAGTTGACTGTGGAGATTTAATCCACTGCTCCTGAGGCTGCTGGGAGATGTTTCCCTTTCTCTTCTTTGTTCGCACAGCTCCTGGGGTTCAGCTTTGGATTTGGCCCCACCTCTGCGTGTAGGTCACTTGAGGATGTCTGTTCTTCACCCAGACAGGAGGGGGTTAAAGCAGCAGCTGATTAGGGTGCTCTGGCTCACTCAGGCCAGGGGGAGGGTGGGGTATGGAATGCAGGGTGAGCCTGCAGCAGCAGAGGCTGGAGTGATGTTGCAACAGCCTTAGGCACTGTGTGTTCCCAGTGCGTTCTCCCGGGGAAGTTGTCCCTGGATCACGGGACCCTGGCAGTGGCGGGCTGCACAGGCTCCCGGGAGGGGCGGTGTGGATAGTGACCTGTGCTCGCACACAGGCTTCTTGGTGGCTGCAGCAGCATCTTTAGAGTTTCACGCCCATCTCTGGTGTCCATACTGATAGCCGCTGCTCACACCTGTCTCTGGAGCTCGTTTAGGCGGTGCTCTGAATCCCCTCTCCTCGCTCACCCTGAAACAATGGTCTCTTGACTCTTAGGCAGTTCCAGACTTTTTCCCGGACTCCCTCCCAGTTAGCTGTGGCACACTAGCCCCCTTCAGGCTGTGTTCACACAGTCAACCCCAGTCCTCTCCCTGGGATCTGACCTCCGAAGCCTGAGCCTCAGCTCTCAGCCCCCGCCTGCCCCAGCGGTTGAGCAGACAAGCCTCTCGGGCTGGTGAATACTGGTCGGCACCGATCCTCTGTGCGGGAATCTCTCCGCTTTGCCCTCCGCACCCCTGTGGCTGTGCTCTCCTCCGTGGCTCCAAAGCTTCTCCCAGGCGCGAGATTTTTAAGTGCTGGGGTGAGCTAGTGGAAAAGTATTGGAGGATGCTGGGGGGGAGTTTGATCAATGGGATGTATCCTGAGTTTGCAAATGATTTTCTCTGTGATTAGTTCATCTTCGTTTGCTAGTTGGTGGCCAAAGTTAGTATACTACCCTCCACAGAGACTGCGAGATGGGGTACTCTCTCCTTCTATGTTTACATTTCAGAGAGATAGATCCCACGTCCTTGAGAAAGACTTTTCCTGGGTTGTAAACTTACAAGAGGCTGGGAAAAGATTTTCATCTCAAAGGGGCAAAGAAAGAACATACAATGGCAAGTTTTCTAAAGTAAATGCTCTATCTAGGAAAAGAGAGGGCAGGAAGGGATCTATAGTCAGGAGAAAACATGTCTACACACATATATATAAATTCCTACATGTGTCAGACGTAATGACAGGTACTTTCACACTTAGATATTTTTCATGATTGCTTGTTCCCTTCTCCCTCCTTCTTAGCACCTTCTTCTCTGGTTCCTTTCCGAGTTTTCAAGTTCTTCCCCCTTTCAAGTTTTGATGATTTGGATATACTTAGGTAAAAATTTAAGTTAATAGTTAATACGTGCTGTCATCAGAGGCACTTCCATTAAATCCTTTTGTCTAAGAACTGGTATGAACCTGTCTGAAAGAAATGCCCATTATTCAACCAAAAATTGTTAAAAATAAACAAATAATTGGTTGTGCAGGCAACCCGCAGACCACACCATGTGAGTATCTCCCCCCACCCAATTCTCCAGCACTCCCATTCTACTCTTAGCTTTACTAACAGGGCCATTTCTAGATATTAGGGGTTTTTTTAATTCCCTAAATTTTACACTGACACTCTTCCACACCCCCAGGCTGATGACTGCCTGAGATGAGAGCTTGAGGTTACATCTCAGGGAGAGCAAGGAAAAAGACTGATCATGGGGGGGGTCACTGAAATCAAACCATAGGCCTGCAGCTCTTTCTGCCTCAAGCTGTTTTGTCCATCTGAGTGCTAACCTTCATTGAATCCCACCTTTGTGTGTTGCTGAGGGCAGCCTATTGAAGGCGTGGCTGTCTGGGAGAAAACTGAAGCAAACCTCTGGGGGGTCGGGGGGAGACAGGAGGATTATTATGGCCTTTCAAGTTGTAACAGAAAGATTTCAGAAGAGTTTCCGTATATTGCAAATCAGAAGGAGACATTTTAAGAAAATTTTAAAACTCTGTTAAGCCGCTTTTTTGGACACAGTTTGACTAAAAATAACTACTAAAAACTTAAGTGCTAGACTTTGGGAATTCATCATTGACTCAGAAATGGTTAAATGTATCAAAATTGACCAGACTGCCAAGGGAATAGACTCCTAGAAAAATACACTGTGGGGAAGCCATTTCTCCTTAGGCTCTGTTTGATGGAAAATGACTCTGACTAAATCATTTAGTAAGATTGTTCTTTGTCTCTTTAAAAGGCAACAGAAGGCTCAGGGGAAAAAAAAAAAAAATCTCTTAACTGGGTATCAGTAGGTTTTGAATTCAGTTCAATGTTTTCGAACACCTAACCATGCAAGAGGCATTGTGCTAAGAAACACATGAGGGAAAAAAAACACAATCCCTCTTGCATAAGCTGTAACACAAAGGATATAAACAGGATTTGAATAGCTACAATTAAAGTCAGAAAGGTATTAAAAGGCATGAAAGTGACAATCCGGTGTCACGGGGCTCAGAAAATTAACAGATTTTGGGAGTAAGAAAAGCTTTATGAAAAACGTGGCTTTTGAGTTATCCTCCAAGGAAAACTCTGTGGTCTAGCCCACAGGGGGCTTGCCTAGAATCTCCCCCAGGGAGTTAGAATTGTCCGTAAAGGCATGTCAAGACTCCACCTGGAACAGTCAGCTCTACCCACCACCAGAGCCTCCCATCAAGCCTCTTAGATAGCCTCAACCACCACAGGGCAGACAACAGAAGCAAGAAAAACTACAATCCTGCAGCCTGTGGACCAAAAACCACAGTTACAGAAAGAAAGAGAAGATGAAAAGGCAGAGGGCTATGTACCAGATGAAGGAACAAGAAAAAACCCCAGAAAAACAACTAAATGAAGTGGAGATAGGCAACCTTCCAGAAAAAGAATTCAGAATAATGATAGTGAAGATGATCCAGGACCTCGGAATAAGAATGGAGGCAAAGATTGAGAAGATGCAAGAAATGATTAACAAAGACCTAGAAGAATTAAAGAACAAACAAACAGAGATGACCAATACAATAACTGAAATGAAAACTACACTAGAAGGAATCAATAGCAGAATAACTGAGGCAGAAGAACGGATAAGTGACCTGGAAGACAGAATGGTGGAATTCACTGCTGCGGAACAGACTAAAGAAAAAAGAATGAAAAGAAATGAAGACAGCCTAAGAGACCTCTGGGACAACATTAAACGCAACAACATTCGCATTATAGGGGTCCCAGAAGGAGAAGAGAGAGAGAAAGGACCAGAGAAAATATTTGAAGAGATTATAGTCGAAAACTTCCCTAACATGGGAAAGGAAATAGCCAACCAAGTCCAGGAAGCGCAGAGAGTCCCATACAGAATAAACCCAAGGAGAAACACGCCGAGACACATAGTAATCAAAGTGGCAAAAATTAAAGACAAAGAAAAATTACTGAAAGCAGCAAGGGAAAAACGACAAATAATATACAAGGGAACTCCCATAAGGTTAACAGCTGATTTCTCAGCAGAAACTCTGCAAGCCAGAAGGGAGTGGCATGAAATACTTAAAGTGATGAAAGGAAAGAACCTACAACCAAGATTACTCTACCCAGCAAGGATCTCATTTAGATTTGATGGAGAAATCAAAAGCTTTACAGACAAGCAAAAGCTAAGAGAATTCAGCACCACCAAACCAGCTCTACAACAAATGCTAAAGGAACTTCTCTAAGTGGGAAACACAAGAGAAGAAAAGGACCTACAAAAACAAACCCAAGACAATTAAGAAAATGGTCATAGGAACATACATATCGATAATTACCTTAAACGTGAATGGATTAAATGCCCCAACCAAAAGACATAGACTGGCTGAATGGATACAAAAACAAGACCCATATATATGCTGTCTACAAGAGACCCACTTCAGACCTAGGGACACATACAGACTGAAAGTGAGGGGATGGAAAAAGAGATTCCATGCAAATGGAAATCAAAAGAAAGCTGGAGTAGCTATACTCATATCAGATAAAATAGACTTTAAAATAAAGAATGTTACAAGAGACAAGGAAGGACACTACATAATGATCCAGGGATCAATCCAAGAAGAAGATATAACAATTATAAATATATATGCACCCAACATAGGAGCACCTCAATACATAAGGCAACTGCTAACAGCTATAAAAGAGGAAATCGACAGTAACACAATAATAGTGGGGGACTTTAACACCTCACTTACACCAATGGACAGATCATCCAAAATGAAAATAAATAAGGAAACAGAAGCTTTAAATGACACAATAGACCAGATAGATTTAATTGATATATATAGGACATTCCATCCAAAAACGGCAGATTACACGTTCTTCTCAAGTGCGCACGGAACATTCTCCAGGATAGATCACATCTTGGGTCACAAATCAAGCCTCAGTAAATTTAAGAAAATTGAAATCATATCAAGCATCTTTTCTGACCACAACGCTATGAGATTAGAAATGAATTACAGGGAAAAAAACGTAAAAAAGACAAACACATGGAGGCTAAACAATACGTTATTAAATAACCAAGAGATCACTGAAGAAATCAAACAGGAAATAAAAAAATACCTAGAGACAAATGACAATGAAAACACGATGACCCAAAACCTATGGGATGCAGCAAAAGCGGTTCTAAGAGGGAAGTTTATAGCTATACAAGCCTACCTAAAGAAACAAGAAAAATCTCAAGTAAACAATCTAACATTACACCTAAAGAAACTAGAGAAAGAAGAACAAACAAAATCCAAAGTTAGCAGAAGGAAAGAAATCATAAAGATCAGAGCAGAAATAAATGAAATAGAAACAAAGAAAACAATAGCAAAGATCAATAAAACTAAAAGTTGGTTCTTTGAGAAGATAAACAAAATTGATAAGCCATTAGCCAGACTCATCAAGAAAAAGAGGGAGAGGACTCAAATCAATAAAATCAGAAATGAAAAAGGAGAAGTTACAACAGACACCGCAGAAATACAAAACATCCTAAGAGACTACTACAAGCAACTTTATGCCAATAAAATGGACAACCTGGAAGAAATGGACAAATTCTTAGAAAGGTATAACCTTCCAAGACTGAATCAGGAAGAAACAGAAAATATCAACAGACCAATCACAAGTAATGAAATTGAAACTGTGATTAAAAATCTTCCAACAAACAAAAGTCCAGGACCAGATGGCTTCACAGGTGAATTCTATCAAACATTTAGAGAAGAGCTAACACCCATCCTTCTCAAACTCTTCCAAAAAATTGCAGAGGAAGGAACTCTCCCAAACTCATTCTATGAGGCCACCATCACCCTGATACCAAAACCAGACAAAGACACTACAAAAAAAGAAAATTACAGACCAATATCACTGATGAATATAGATGCAAAAATCCTCAACAAAATACTAGCAAACAGAATCCAACAACACATTAAAAGGATCATACACCACGATCAAGTGGGATTTATCCCAGGGATGCAAGGATTCTTCAATATACGCAAATCAATCAATGTGATACACCATATTAACAAATTGAAGAAGAAAAACCATATGATCATCTCAATAGATGCAGAAAAAGCTTTTGACAAAATTCAACACCCATTTCTGATAAAAACTCTCCAGAAAGTGGGCATAGAGGGAACCTACCTCAACATAATAAAGGCCATATATGACAAACCCACAGCAAACATCATTCTCAATGGTGAAAAACTGAAAGCATTTCCTC
The DNA here is from genome assembly GCF_949987535.1 of Balaenoptera acutorostrata. Classification (NCBI taxonomy): domain Eukaryota; kingdom Metazoa; phylum Chordata; class Mammalia; order Artiodactyla; family Balaenopteridae; genus Balaenoptera; species Balaenoptera acutorostrata. The sequence goes on along the minus strand of NC_080075.1, from coordinate 49,292,750 downwards.
TAAGATCAGGAACGAGACAAGGATGTCCACTCTCACCACTATTATTCAACATAGTTCTGGAAGTCCTAGCCACGGCAATCAGAGAAGAAAAAGAAATAAAAGGAATACAAATTGGAAAAGAAGAAGTAAAACTGTCACTGTTTGCGGATGACATGATACTATACATAGAGAATCCTAAAACTGCCACCAGAAAACTGCTAGAGCTGATTAATGAATATGGTAAAGTTGCAGGTTACAAAATTAATGCACAGAAATCTCTTGCATTCCTATACACTAATGATGAAAAATCTGAAAGAGAAATTATGGAAACACTCCCATTTACCATTGCAACAAAAAGAATAAAATACCTAGGAATAAACCTACCTAGGGAGACAAAAGACCTGTATGCAGAAAACTATAAGACACTGATGAAAGAAATTAAAGATGATACCAACAGATGGAGAGATATACCATGTTCTTGGATTGGAAGAATCAACATTGTGAAAATGAGTATACTACCCAAAGCAATCTACAGATTCAATGCAATCCCTATCAAATTACCAATGGCATTTTTTACGGAGCTAGAACAAATCATCTTAAAATTTGTATGGAGACACAAAAGACCCCGAATAGCCAAAGCAGTCTTGAGGCCAAAAAATGGAGCTGGAGGAATCAGACTCCCTGACTTCAGACTATACTACAAAGTAACAGTAATCAAGACAATATGGTACTGGCACAAAAACAGAAACATAGATCAATGGAACAAGATAGAAAGCCCAGAGATTAACCCACGCACCTATGGTCAACTAATCTATGACAAAGGAGGCAAAGATATACAATGGAGAAAAGACAGTCTCTTCAATAAGTGGTGCTGGGAAAACTGGACAGCCACATGTAAAAGAATGAAATTAGAATACTCCCTAACACCATACACAAAAATAAACTCAAAATGGATTAGAGACCTAAATATAAGACTGGCCACTATAAAACTCTTAGAGGAAAACATAGGAAGAACACTCTTTGACATAAATCACAGCAAGATCTTTTTCGATCCACCTCCTAGAGTAATGGAAATAAAAACAAAAATAAACAAGTGGGACCTAATGAAACTTCAAAGCTTTTGCACAGCAAAGGAAACCATAAACAAGACGAAAAGACAACCCTCAGAATGGGAGAAAATATTTGCAAATGAATCAACGGACAAAGGATTAATCTCCAAAATATATAAACAGCTCATTCAGCTCAATATCAAAGAAACAAACACCCCAATCCAAAAATGGGCAGAAGACCTAAATAGACATTTCTCCAAAGAAGACATACAGACAGCCACGAAGCACATGAAAAGATGCTCAACATCACTAATTATTAGAGAAATGCAAATCAAAACTACAATGAGGTATCACCTCACTCCTGTTAGAATGGGCATCATCAGAAAATCTACAAACAACAAATGCTGGAGAGGGTGTGGAGAAAAGGGAACCCTCTTGCACTGTTGGTGGGAATGTAAATTGATACAGCCACTATGGAGAACAATATGGAGGTTCCTTAAAAAACTAAAAATAGAATTACCATATGACCCAGCAATCCCACTACTGGGCATATACCCAGAGAAAACCGTAATTCAAAAAGACACGTGCACCCGAATGTTCATTGCAGCACTATTTACAATAGCCAGGTCATGGAAGCAACCTAAATGCCCATCAACAGACGAATGGATAAAGAAGTTGTGGTACATATATACAATGGAATATTACTCAGCCATAAAAAGGAACGAAATTGAGTCATTTGTTGAGAAGTGGATGGATCTAGAGACTGTCATACAGAGTGAAGTAAGTCAGAAAGAGAAAAACAAATATCGTATATTAATGCATGTATGTGGAACCTAGAAAAATGGTACAGATGAGCCAGTTTGCAGGGCAGAAGTTGAGACACAGATGTAGAGAATGGACATATGGACACCAAGGGGGGAAAACTGCGATGAGGTGGGGATGGTGGTGTGCTGATTTGGGCGATTGGGATTGACATGTATACACTGATGTGTATAAAACTGATGCCTAATAAGAACCTGCAGTATAAAAAAACAAACAAAACAACTAATACTAAACTTTCATTGGGTTATTTGTATGGAAATATATTAATATAAATGTTTCAGACATTACATGAAATTTCTAAAAATCTTATATTTGTATTTGTATGGAAATATGTATGGAAATATGTTAATATAAATGTTTCAGACATTACATGAAATTTCTAAAAATCTTATATTTGTATTTGTATGGAAATATGTTAATATAAATGTTTCAGACATTACATGAAATTTCTAAAAATCTTATATTTGTAGTTGTATGGAAATATGTATGGAAATATGTTAATATAAATGTTTCAGACATTACATGAAATTTCTAAAAATCTTATATTTGTATTTGTATGGAAATATGTAAGGAAATATGTTAATATAAATGTTTCAGACATTACAAAAAAAAAAAAAAAGACTCCACCTGGAATATTTAGTCCAAACACAATTATCCTGGGCCTGTGGAGACATCACACAGGTTAATTGGTGGGCCTTCCATAAATTAGCCAGCTGTCACAAACTGTTAGGGTTAACAGGATTGCTGTTAAACCAGCAATGACAGTAACAGAACTTGGTACCAAAGGAACACTCCTCAAGTTCCTTATTGATCATACTTCATTTTTGCAGCTATTCTTAAATAATTTCCACAAGGAAAATTCACTCTTTAAAAACTGCGTAGAGTACAGTAGGTGGAATGCACTGGAAGTTCTGTGCAATGGAGCCATTAACAGCTGAAGTACAGTGATCTAGATCAATGGTCACATACCATGGCCTGCAGGACTTTTTTTTGTACAGTAAGGTAAAATTGGTTTGTATGTCATTAAGGTTGTTAAAACTAAAACTAAAATTTTTTAAAAAGAATATGTGACAATGAAGACTGTGTGTGGCCATCAAGGTCTAAAATATCTACTACCTGACCCTGGTTTTTAACAGAAAATATTTGCCAACCCCGGTCTAGATGGTAAATATCTGAGGTTTGATAGCAGAGAAATCACCAACAATTTAGTGTTTACACATTAGTATTAAAATATTTAAAAACAAGTAATGTGAAATGCCCTCAAAAGCATTTTTATACGGTCATAATTGAAAACACTCTAAATGGCATATATGGAAACACTGAGGCAGAGAGATAGTAAGATAACAATGCACAGTAAAAACCAGATTTCCAAATCGAAATTCTTTCATTTTAACTCCTAGATGAGGCATGCTGATGATGGTTTATTTGTTTAACAAGCATTTATTAAGCACCCTATATGTACGTGTATATATGCATGGATGGATGGATGGATGGATAGATGATAGACGGATAGATAGATAGATAGTATATGGCACTGCTTTAACAGGTATGATGTAGAAAATAGTACCCCTTTGAAACTTATAATCTATATAAGCACATCAGAGAAAGCTTCAACACACATAAGCACATAAGAAACAACAGGTCACGTAAGAAAGGGCTAAGGGCACAACAGTCAGGAGGAGTCACTGCCAAATGGGCAGTTTGCAAACTCATTGAAGGGCACCAGTCTTGAACTGCCTTAACAAAACTGTGTGATGTATTAGGAGAAGGAAAGAAGATTTCCATATGGAGGAAACAAGAACAAGAGTCAGGAAGATACTAAGGGGGAAAAGAAGCCATGCGCTAATTTCAGAAACAGCGAGAGAGAGATTGAGGTTATAAATTCAGGCGATGGCATATAGAATAGGACAAATTGAAAGCTTTGGGAAACTTTTTAAACAGTTTATAAATTTTTTTCAAATTAAACCTTGCTTTCTCTTTGTAATACTACAATAGAAATGTCGATAATGTGAAGCAAGCATGGCGCTGAGGATGTATATTAACTCAGGTCATGGTCATAGAAATCTTTTGAGGTATGAAATATGAAATATTAACACCCTTTTACTGCTGAGACCCTGATGCTCGGGGAGGGGAAAAGAAAGCAGGAGTCAGTGCAGATCTCCTAGCATCTAATGTGAATGCTCTTAGTCACTCTGCTAGAATAAACATCTTCTTGTTCAAGTTCAAAGGGAACTTGGCAGTTTATGACAAAAACAGAGCAGAAGTGGCAAGCCCTATAAGGAAAAAAATTATGCCCAACAATAGTACCTAGGCCTTTAATTCAAACTCTTAGTGCATGCCTGGAAAGGGGGTTCATGACAAGCGTGCATTTTGAGGGTTCGGGCTAGATGCAAATGAGGAAATGAGACTGAAATTGTAACCAAGTAATAAAAGAAAAAATTAATAAAACCCTTATCAGAAAATGAGACACTTGTAAGGACCTCAGAGTTTTACTTTACCCAAATTTTGTAAAAGGCAAGAAGCAAAGCATGTGTGGAAATCATGTATTTCAATGTGTCAGTCACCTTTCTTTTTCCCTGCCACTGATGGCATGCACTCCTTTGCCTTTATTTTCTGACACTGCAGGAAAAGGCATGTTTGATAAAACATATAAAATGCAACTGATCACCCAAACCTTTAGACAAATATTTCAGTTCCAGAATGCTTATAGCATGTGTTTTGATGCTTCTAAATTACCATTTGTTTTTATTGTAAACAGGGACTGTTTTGTTTGTTGAATAGCGTTGATACATTATGTTGACTGTTTCTGACATCATATTGAGTTTGAAACTTGCGAGGGAAAAAGTAACCTCTGAATATTCCCAACCTTGCCTTCTCTGTTTTAGAGACAGAAGCCATTTGCATTTTACCAGCTACTGTTACTGCACTGTCTTTTTCAAATTCACTTCAATTTCCATTGGGCAAAATCAAAGAGGTAGATAATTTGTTTCAACCTATGAATATTGATTAATAAACTTTTAAAAAATTCTCCACTCCATGTTGTTAAATGGCTAAGAAAAGTATTGCCAGAACCATGAATTCATAACACTCTTAGTTTTTATCTCAGAGTGCAACCCATCTTACTTTAAAAGCTTGAAAACAATCCTTCATGCAACTGAATCCTGGCTGGAGTTGCGTGGGATGATGCAGCAAAGACTGTAATGAATGACTCCAACATCCCAGAACGGTGTCTGCCTGACAGAGCAATGTATACACACCCGTGCCTGCCTTTTATTCGGCAGCACCAAGCGTACAATTCTCCAGTGAGCCCAGGAGTCAGAAACTGTCAACTACAAAGAAATGGTTGGCAGACTGAATGAATATTTTTGTGTAATTATCACAGCATCCACCAGCAGCAAAGACTCCAGAATGGTGTACACAAATGTTAGTGTCCCTTCCCTGCATAAAACACCCATTTTTACACTGCATGATATCAATGACTAACAGAGGTGATGAGGCAGGATGCCGGCAATTTATTTTGCCAGGCGCATGTGACCCAAGATGTTACTCATCACTGAACAGCGACTGCTTTTGCCAAAAGCGTTGTTTTCAAATATTTGAGTCTCAGGTTTTCTTTGGCCATCCGAGAGCCCCCTTCTCCCCTAGCTTTATATATAGTCCTAAAGGACAATGCTCAGGGCATTAAGCAGTTACAAGCTCCCCAGAAAAGCTCCTTTCTAGAGTCCCTCTTCCTTATATATAAAAATGAAGTTGATAGATATTCTAGCTCGGATATTTTATGATCTCGGAACACCCATATTTCCAATCAGTAAAACCTTCAGAGGGGTAGTGCCAAACTTGATGGCTTGGTGAATGCATTGTGAGTGGCACCAGCAAATCCACTTGTACCAGTTCCTTAGGCTGTTGAAAGAGGAGAGAAATAAGAATGACCACCTCCCTTGCAGAGTGATGAAGTTCTTTTCTGAACCACAATCCTTCTAGAACAGTATCATCTCACGTTTTTGGTGAGGTCAGACACTCATTCGAAAATCTGAAAAAGGGTTTGCATCTTCTTGGCAGAAAAGTACAGGCAAGAAGTGCACACAAACCCCTACACATGCTGACTTCATGGGCATGTGACCTGTGCAGTCACACAGAGTCCCTTGCTTAGAAAGTTCTCATGCTTGCCTTAATACTCTGATGTTGCCATCTTGAATTCTTAATAATTTCACCTTTGAATTTGTGTTTTGTAAGAGAAGTCCAGTGGGATAATGGACTATGAGCAGAGGAGAATGGGAAATATGCATGTCCCCTGTCCTTGCCACTCCATCCGCATATAGAATTCACAATGCCCATGAGCACAGAATTCCAATGGACCCCTGATGTGTGGGCATTCGCCAAGACTCAAAGCAAGGACAAGGTAAACATGAACATCTACTACTGAGTAGGCAGGGTGCCAACAGCCCCAAGAGGCCACGCTTTCAAATCAAATCAGAACTTTCTTCAAATGCAGAAAGAAGACAAATGACCAAGGAGCCCTATTGTATCCTTTCTTGTTTCTGTTGCTTCCTTGAATTAGCCAATCACCTACACTGAAAATGATGACATAGAAGGAAAAGACAGGGCAACCCATAGTTCCTTTAAGTCCTTCTTTACTCATCAGAAAGCCATAGGGAGTGAGTGTTGATAGGCTGTATGTGTATCAAGAAATGAAGTAAAATCAGTTGAGTTAGTTTTGTGCAGTGTTTCTACTGTTCTGATAAGAACAAAATATATATGCACAAACTACAAAATAAGAACTGTGCAAAAGTGGTAATTCTGCATACAAGTTAAGTGCTTTTTAATAAAAAATATTTGCCTTTAAAACTTGCAATGCACAATACAAATATGAATGGTAAAATGCAGGCTAATAATTTTAAATGTTTTCATTTTTCTTTATTGAGGAATTAAAAATGGCAAGTTGAAAGACAAGCCATGGAAAAAAGGAAAACTTTTGTATTTTAGTACCTTAAAGGCACTATAGCTTCTTTAAAAAAAAAAAAAAAAAAAAAAAAAGTACTTTCTTGCTGCTTTTTGAACAAAGGGCCCCATATTTTCATTTTGCACTGAAACCCAGAAATTATGTAGCCAGCCCTGCTTCTACAAATATTTTACATACAATTTCAAGAGATTCCCATATCCTTACAAGGTGGGAAGAAGTTAAGAGGATATATATCCATATATATGTAATTGTATTAGTTTGCTTGGGCTGCTGTAACAAATACTACAGACTGGGGATTACTTAGAGAGTGATTATTGGTACTGTCAAAATGCAAAGATTTTGTTAGAGTTAACTCCTTTCTCTAATTCTCTTACTACCTCTCACCTGAGGGGTCTCTTGAAGTATCTTGTGACTTAAGACAGCCCTTACTCTTTTTTAAAAGAAGAATTTTATAATACAGCATAAACAGTAACAAAGATAAAATGAATTTAAAGACTTCTATGCTAATACACTGAGATTGCTCTTTAATTATCCAGAGCTCTCCAAACAATAATTGTCTATGCTTCAGTGTTCTACATTGTTTTTTAATGAATACACGTCAAGAAAGCATTATATGTATCTACTTGATTCCATGAAGTTAATTCCATTAATGTGTCTAAATACTTTCTGGCCCTTATCTAAAATTAATCTCTAATAGAATTTAGAGCCTTTAAATTATTTCTGTTCTCAGAAACCTGTAAATCTTGTTCCCAGAAATTAACCAAAGAGGAGGAAATATGGGCTGCAATTTTGAGAAGCACACACACCAGGCAGGGTAGCACACAATCTTTTCTTGCCCCCAATAATTTCTGAATACCAGAAGTACAATGAGGGAAGGTGGAAAAATTATTTGGCTCCTGATGTCCACAAGATCCAACACATTTAAACTCATTTTTAGGCCATGTAAAAATAGCACTCTTTTCATATATGGATGGTATGTATTTTGCCCACCAGATTCAGTAAGAAGGGAACTATGACCAGAAGATGTGGGTTTTAGCACAATTTCTGACACTATTTACGTCCATGGCCCATGATAGCTTAGCCATTCCATTTCTCTTTCTTCTTCTCTCAAGGGAGGGTAGTGACACAGACCCTATCCAGCCTTTAGGCTGCTTTTAAGAATCAAGAGAATGTCTGAAAGCCTCTGAAGATGCAATCATAAATCATACAACAATTTGCAACAGCATTTTAAAAGACTATTTCACCAGACTAATTTTTCAACTAATATTTGAGTTGCTCCAATCAACTTCAAAATGTTCCTGCATGCATTATGTACCAGTGTTGAAGTAAGCGAGTAGTATCCCTAATCCATAAGGTTAATTGTTGCATTCCCTGGGTATACTGTGGACAAATAATTTAATATCTTCAATATTATTTACTGAGCATAAACATGATATTACGCATTTGGGTAGGTGAAGTTTAAAGAAGTGTTTAAGACTCACTTCTCTCAAATTGAATAAATACTATTAAGAATCTATTTCACTAGGTAGGTTTTGTGTTCAGATTCCATCTCAAGCCTTGGGATGCTAAAGAAGACATGAAATAAAAACCATAAGACTTTGAAAGCTAAAACTCATTCAGTCAGAACAGCTAGGCTCTGTCAGAGTTTCCAGCTTTCAATTGCACTTCTTAAATCAAAACAAAAAGTGGCTTTATTCCAAGTAGATACACAATCCAATGCTGAACAAAAAGATACAAGGCCTACAGTAAGTTTTGTCAGTTTTTTGAAACTGTATTTTGTGTATCAAGACTAATGAATATCATGTTACATAAGTCAACACTGATATTGGTACATCCGAAGTTTGTTAAGTGAAGAAATTGTGAATTTTGTTGACTTTACAATCAGTTTTACAATAATTCAGTGTCCTGCCCCCAATCTCTATAACCATCATATGAGCATTTGAGAAAGTTTTCCTGATCCTGCCACAGATTTACTAAATCAAATTCTCCAAAAGTGGGGCCCAGGAATCTATATATTTAAAGTTCCCATGTGTTTCTGAAATCATTCAGGTTTGGGAACCACTAAATTCATAGTTCTGAATCTGCAGCACATACACAATAGAAACCAAGTATACCCAAAGCCTTCCTGCTGTTTGTGAGAAGTTGCTCAATTTCACTGTTTGCTTGTTTTCAACTAAAAACTAATATCTCCTTGTGAACTTGAGGGTTATATGTCATTGGCAGATGTTTTTATTTGATTCATTTCAACTAACTGTAACATAGTACATTGGCTCCCAGATTTTAATGTGTATTAGAATCACCTGGGGTTTTGCTAAAATTCAAATTTCTGGGACCCATCAGATACAGTAACTCAGTAAATTCAATGTAGGAGAGTGGAACTGACATTTTTAACAGCACCCCAGACTCTTTAAAAATCCAACTGAAGTAATGCTGCTGTAGTATGTGCAATGTGTTCTTAGATCCTACCCTGCTTTTGTATGGTGATTTGTAATTTATGCAGAACATTCATATTCATGCTCTCATTTTATCTTCACAGGCAGAGAGATGGGATAGGTATCACTGATTCCACATTACAGATAAAGTTAAAAATGTGACAAATATTAGGTACCAGCGGATCCAGGAATCAAAACTAACACCATGTTCAGTGCTCCTTCCAAGAGAAAAGACCAAAAAAAAAAGGAAAATTATAATGTGCTGACCAAATCTGATATTTGCTTAACTAATGATATTCAGAAATTAATTTCAAAGAAAATTTGGAAGAAAGTTGGATACATTGAGTATCTTAAACAAAATCTAAATCCAAATTCCTCTCTCAATTCAACAAATTTTAGAGAATCTACTTTGTGCTAGATACCGTGGTAGGAACTAGTAATATTCCAAGATTCAGTCTGTCAGAAATGAAACAGATATTAATTGATTATGAAAAGTGTGAGGAGTGTTGAAAAATATGGGGGAGGTGTTTTGGACTGAATGTCTGTGTTCCCCCCAAATTCATATGTTGAAGCTGTAAACCCCAGGGTGGCTGTATTTAGAGATGGGACCTCTAAGAAAGTAATTAAGGTTAAATGAAGTCATAAGGGTGAGGCACTGATCTGATAGGACCAGCGTCCTTAAAAGAAGAAACACCACAGAAACACACTCTCTCTCTCCCTCTCTCTCTGTTCCTCTCTCCCTCCGCTCCCATGTGCACACACCAAGGAAAGGCCATTGAAGAAATAGTAAGAACAGCAGTCATCTACAAGATAGGAAGAGTGGCTTACCAGAAATTGAATTTGTTGCCACTTTGATCATGGATATCTAGCCTCCAGAACTGTGAGAAAATAAGTTTCTCTTTTTTAAGTCACCCAGTAGGTGGTTTTATTTTGTTTTTTAATAATAGCCCAAGCAGACTAACACAAGAGGGAAGACCTAGACCCTAAGTGCAATGGTTGAATTTAGCAGTGTCTGGTATAAGGCCTGAAGTTAAGACCCAATATTACGGGCCTTGACATCTGGTCAAACCAGAAAGACCTCGAATGACCTAACTGCAAGTTCCTATCCCTACTCCACTCCCACAGATCCGGTCTATAGCCAAACAACCTTCTAAAGCAACCGGGCACAGTTCCTGCCTATCCCTGAGTAGTGAGTTTCAATTCCCTTCCAGCTCATGGAATTATTCAACACAGAAATCACATCCTCCCATGGGAACCAGGGGCCATTCCATCCTCTTGATATTAAAAAACCTGGGCAATGAGTAATGGGATTAATAAACTTTTGTTGATCTCATCTGTCCAGTGTCAGGTATTATGTGTTCAGTCATCCCCATAACCGCAGGGTGGGAATCCCTCTTTCACTAATGGGGTGAAGAAGAGGAGATTAAAACACAGTGAACGTGCTGGATCTGCCCACCACAGATACTCGAAAGGTCTAATTTAATAGAACAAATTTTTACCACTGGCTTAACTAGAATATTTTTTGAAAATGTCTCCTAAAATCAGATTCTCTGGCCTGACTGTTAGAGCAGTGGCGATAGACCTTTCTTCACACATTAAAGGAGGTCTTCTAAATGAAGTGATAAATTACATTAAAATTGGGTGGGGCCATGCTTCCCTCTCACTTCTGAGTGGCTTTGACTAACATGTTGGCTTTATATTTCTCTTTCAATTTTTAATCCATGTGACTCTAAAAATAGTTCATAATCTGTAAACAAGGATGGACAAATACCAGGAAATCTCTATATTAAAGAAAACTATGTATCAAATAGTTTAAACCTCAGACATCACTTACAATGCGTCGACATGCCTCCCACGAAATGTTTTGAAGAACTGTGTTTTTGTACTTTTAGTTCTCTCAAAGAGGAGCACATCTGTGCAGGGTTTCTTGTTTCCCCACCTATTCACCATGGCCCGTGGGTGCTTGAAACTGACACATTCAAGTGCCACCAGCAAGGCCTGAATGAGAAAGGCTTTGCAATTCAGCCTCTGTGATCTCTCATATAAATATTGCTTGGAGTTGGACAGTGAAAAAGCCCAAGGTAGCACTATAATGGCAACATGACAGACACTTTATAACATCTGCCAACATAACACTGTATCAGCATCTTGCTTAAGCATGAAAGAAGAATGTTCCTGAAATCATTCAAAGTGATAAAGTAGTCCCCAAAGAGATTTAGAGTTGATTTTCCAGCTATTAAGTATTTCTCCATCTTTTCCATTATCCCTACTGGGGATGAGAACACGGGGAAGAAACCATTCTACACAGAGGTATTCTAATCCCTCTAGGATGGCAGACTGTTATCTCGGGCTCTGGACCCTTAAGTCCTGCTCACTGGATCGGGATCTGTGCTCCACATCTTACTAGCTGCAAAACCTTCTGCAAGTTTCCCTGTGTCTCTGTGTCTCCACTTCCTCCCTTTTAAGTGGGGGGTTTTGAGACTGGCCTGGGACTGGGACCCTTTGCTGCAGTGCTTCCACCTGGACAAATATCTCCTTGAGCAACAAAATACAAAGAAACTATGAGGGACCAAAAATAACTGCATATGTATGCACATTTGGGGCAAATTATGGACAACAATATACAAAGAGACCAAAAATCCCAACTGCCACTTCTGAAGAGCCAGGAGCAAAAGCAGGGTATGACTGTGCATGCCCCCTGCACACACCACCACCAAAGGGGTGGGCAAACCATCTAAGCCACCCCTGGACATACCCCTACCCTCATTCCATATAAGGAACCAGCTCGCCCCCCGTCGGCAAGCAAGTAAGCAAGGGAACATGTTGCTTGTTCTCGCTCCCCCCTGCTGCAGCAGGGACCCCAATAAAGCCTTGCCTGAGTTTCTTGTCTGGCCTCTGATCAATTTCTATTGACTAAGGAGTCCAAGAACCCCGTTCGGTAACAGTTTCAATAACCCAGTATCATACAAGGAATGAATCAGTGAATATATGCTAATCCCTTAGCACAGTACTTGGCTCACAGTGAATGCTCAATAAACATTAGTGACTTCTTTATTACTGTCATTTTAGATTGGTTTGCTCCCTTTCAAACTGGGGTAAAGCTTATCTGGGCCATTTTCTGGTTAGAACAGAATAAAATGATGCACTTATTGCTGAAAAGGGCCTTGAAGATGATGTAATCCAATCCCTCCTTCTTTCATTTTGTGGTTGAGGAAACAAACACAGATAGTGTAACTTGCCCAAAGTCATGGTAGAGACAAATAGAACTCAGGACTCTGTATCCCCAAAATTTTAAGAGCAGAAATGCCCTTTCACAGAGAACTATCAGGAGGTCTCATTCATTGTCTACCCAAAAATTAGCTATATGCAACCTTCATCGTAGAGGAAATCTCAAGTTCAAATCTGCTTCCTACTTCAGTTTTCCTTTTATTTGGATGGATTCTAATATTTTAATGAGAAACATCTGAGTTGTACATGCCACAAATAGCTTCAGCTTTCTACACTGACTCTAGTGGCAAACAGATAAACAAAACTGAAGCATCATTTTAAATGTGAAAAGTCTTATAAAAATTAACTTACAAAAATATAGGTTGGCTTATAGGCTGGCATTTACATTTGTCAAAAGCTCAAACTAAAGCTAATTTTCCCCACAAAATCAAAGTTTACATTATTCGGGCAGATTCAGTATTGTTAAAAATAATATGCAAAATAACCGCATTCATGCAACACAATTTCTTTAAAAAGTAAAGTATAGTAATATAAAAGAGCAGACCTAAGTACTGAACAGAACATTTGGGTTTATAAGCTACAGCTAAAGATTGCTAGCTGACTGGAGTACTTAACAATGCTAAACTTATTTTACAGTTTGGATCAAAGAGCAAAATTAATTTGAGATTATTAAGAACTCATACCATTAGATAGCATCCTTAAGAAATACACTAAAATTTCCCCATTTTTCTCAAGCTCAAATGTGTCTATCCTATTGAGATATGAGTCTAGGCCCTGACTTATGAGCCCTGGGTTAGCCTTAGCCAGGATAATTAGTTGCTACACATGCTTTTCAAAAAGGGCATGAAGCAATAACCTGGATGACATAAGCCTTAGTTTTCTCGAGAGAATGAGATAATACAATTACTTAGCTCATTGGTTTGCTATAATGATGTAATATCTGTTAAGAGGCTAGAACAGTGCCTTGTACATAGGTAGCACTCAAATATCAGTGAATATTAGTATTATTATTGTCCCAATAATATTATTAATATTGGTACTATTATTGATCTCAGAAATAACATCTAAAATAACAGAGCAAACATTAATATTCTTGGATGTGTCTCCCATTAAAGAGAATTATCAGGGTTCAAGTTGGTACTGCCAAGGCCTCTCTAGCTTGTATTGTTGAGCCCTATAGAGAAAGTTACCTAAGAAATTAATCTTTGTCTGGAAAGTCTGAATTTTTGCTCTTGGGTAGTCATGACAAGAAGTTCCCAATCTAAAGCCTTGTATGAAGAAAATCACTGACAGTATTGAATATAATTTAGATCTAGTGGAAATCATTTACAGATTTTTCCCTTCCTACATCTATAGTATAAAACTGGAATTCTCTTATACATTTACACTTACATCTTAGAAAACTATTTCAGATTTGAATCAAAAGTATAGTAGTAAGTTTGTATTTATGTGCTACTTTTGCATGAGGGGTACAGAAGAGGAAGAAAGGGATTCACTGACATGTAAAGGAATGGAAAAGAAAATTGTCTACATTCTTGCATGTTCTTATTTCAACTTTTAATGATAAAAGTTGGAGCCGAAAGGATTAAGTTACAATACAAAGGATGCCACAGCAACATGATTCTGGTTTCTTTTAACCAAAATGTAATTTTATGTTTAGCCTTTTGGTTCTTGACAGCACAGTGGGCCGTGACATTTACTCATAAATATTTATTTACCAATTCACTTTGATTCTGTCAGTGATAGAAAGGTGGGAAAAACACGGTCTTTGTTCTCACGTATTAGGTGGCAGATGTCACTTACTGTAAGAAGTCCAAGTGTTATGAGTCTAAGAGAAGAAAGCTCTTCTCTAAAATGAAAAGCTCTGTAAAAAGGATGACCATAGAGGCTTCCCTGGTGGCGCAGTGGTTGAGAGTCTGCCTGCCAATGCAGCGCACACGGGTTCGAGCCCTGGTCTGGGAAGATCCCACATGCCGCGGAGCAACTAGGCCCGTGAGCCACAACTACTGAGCCTGCGCGTCTGGACCCTGTGCTCCGCAACAAGAGAGGCCATGATAGTGAGTTGCCCGCGCACCGCGATGAAGAGTGGCCCCCGCTTGCCACAACTAGAGAAAGCCCTCGCACAGAAACGAAGACCCAACACAGCCATAAAATAAATAAATTAAAAAAAAAAAAAAAAAGGATGACCATATCTTCCCTAATATTGGAAGTTAACTTATTGTGCAACCTGGTATCACAACCAAGTAAATACTGTAAAGTCAATACTAAAAGATACTGCCCGTGTGCCCTAATTTAAATGACATCATAGAATCCTTACTACAAAGTTTCTAAAGGTTCACAATAATTTTCTCAAGTCACCTAGGTCCACACAAATACATCTGAAATCTCCATAGCTTTTTGTGCACATAATGAATTTTGATAATATGGTAAAGTTCAGGAATTCAAATAAGGTGATCACTATGCTCATTAATTCCAAACAGAATGAAACATCATGCTATTTAATATCTTTTTTCTCTTCTATATGCCCTTTCCTTAATTTTCAGAGCAAACAATTAATCCTCTGCTTTGCACCAACATGTTTTGATTAATAAGGATTTTACAAAGAGGAAAATCCAATAGCTTACAGCATTATATAGCTGGATGGTCAACATAAAGGACTGTAGAAGATTTAGCTTGAAACTTTTCACATAATGAGAAGTCATCCTTTTCTTTCCCCGCAGATCTAAATTGTAGGTTACTCTGTAGGTTATTTCCCAAGTAAGTAAATATAAATTTCTGAGAATAAAATACTATGAATTTTTAAAGAAAGTCCCTGGAAGCACATCTATTCTCATTTTGTAAAATGCTGGGGTCATCTTAACATAGGAAAACAGAAATGTGTCCTTAACCTTTAAAAAGAAATAACAGTATTAAAATAGCATTTTGAAAATACAGTTATTAGGGAGAAAATTGTTTTTAGTACTGAAACGTATTCACTTATTCAATGCAATGTCATAGATTTAACAGCTATGTAACCCTTCAAGTAGGAAATTATAATGGAGATATTAAGAAGACCTTAATTAAAGCAGCATTATCTGTGTCTCTTTCTCCTCCTGCTCTATAAGAGGATTACATCTTTATCTAGGAGCCTTTTCCTTTGAGTTGTACATACCTGTTTTTCATGACACATTTTGAGCTAACACCACACTAGTAAGATCAGTAGCAGTTCTAGTCTCTTAAACCTTGACAAGATATAGAGAGAAGCCAAGTATTATCTTTTTGTTGTTGTTATTATTATTAAACATGTGTCTTCATGTTGATTCACATTCAAGATGATTTTATAAAGAGAATATGGAAGATGGGATTGATGGGGGAATCACAGCTGACATAGAGAAGCAAGAGAGCCACGTGTGCTCTGGAAAATATTATGACTCCCTTCGTCTTCAGTCTCAGCAGAGAGGAGGAATGAGGGTAGGAAGTCTTACCAGCCTTATCCCTAATAACTCTCAGTCATAAGTCCTGGGTTCTAGACAATTTGACCTCACTGCCACTTGACCCTGCTTGAGCCTTGCCCATCTCTATGTTTTTCTTTATGTCTTCTCTTCCTAGAGGACCTTCTTCCTCACTCTTTGCCAGCCAGCCACATACCTCTCAGCCTTCAAGGAGGTGAATATCAATTCTACCTTCTCAACAAATGTGCCCCATCACACCTCCTGGGAGTCATCTTTCCTTGCATGAGCTTCCAGAGCCCTTAAATCTAGCCCCCAAAGCTGTCACATATTTACCTCCAAAGGAAAAGTCCTTTTTTCCCTGCATGTACTGTCTTGTTCCTCCCTTTCTTAATAATCCTATTGCCTGATGAATACTTCCTTATGGTAGGGGCGAAGGTGATATTTGAGATGGGTCCTGAGTGCTGGTTGGATTGTATAAATCTGGTAGGGGAGAAGGAAGGGAATTCCAACTCAGGCATTACAGCTCAACCAAGAACTGTGACCTAGAACTGAGCAGAGCTTGCACAGGGTACAATGAGTATCCAAGACTAATTGTGGAGGGTGGTTCATGCAGAGCACAGTCCTTACTCTTGTTCAGGTGACAGAATATCATAAATTGATACATACCGTCTCACATACATTATTTACTATGTCCATAATGGAAACAACTTTAAAAGAAAGTATAATGAGATATAACTGTATACAGCATGACAACCACAAACATATGTCTGCAAAATATAAATCTGTCCAACTAGACTCGTTTTCCCCAACGTTTCCTATTTGCTATTTGCTCATTGATCTTATCATGTACTAAAGCAGATTTCAAAGGTTTGTGGAGAGGGGATGGAGTACGGAAGGAAAAAATAAATTTGAGGAAAACTTATCTATTAACTTTATTGTTTTCTGAGAATTTTAGGAAGATTCCTCTTTTTCCCTATTTCAGGAGTTTTATTGAGAATCACTGATTTAGGGCAAGAGTGGAAAGTGATACTGTATAGGTGGGGAGAGGTGAGCTTAGTCTGGGTCCAGCCACATACACTCAGGAAAGTATTTACTGCTTTCCCCCTGCCTTAAGTCTCCCCAGAATTTAATGTGCCTGAACACTGAATTCAGATATGTTGCTTTAAAATATGTATTTCCTCCAATTTTTTCCCTGAAACATTTTCTTCTTGCCTAGTTGATTGGTGTAACTATGTAAGCATTTGGCATTCTAGCTGAATGAGAACGAGATGAAATGGCAGCTCTCCCAGCCCTCTTATTTCACAACATAGAAGTAAAACTGGCAATGCAGAGAATGTCATAATTCAGATGTGTCAGTCCTGAGATGTTCAAAAGTGGTTAGCAGCAGGAATACCACAGCCCATTTTGAACCACAGCTAAGAAAAGGGATACCCCATCCTGTTGTTCAGAGTGACATCTACTGGTATAATCAAGTTCAAGGCATAACTGTGAAACACGTCTCCTCTTTTCCTTAAATATAGGCAGAGAAGTGGTTCTGCAAAGATATGTAGGAGATTGAAAAGCCGGTCATTCACAGAAGTCTTGTGGGCCCTGAGCTTTGGGAGAGGCCTTGTCCCCAAAAAAGAAGAAGTTTCAGAACAGGTGAAATGGAAAGAGAGGGGGATAATATCACACTCGGTTTTCTTTTGGTTTTGCTTTTGAAGAGAGGACATGCTTTCCTGATCCAAAGTGTAGAGTTAGCAACTCTGTAATCTTACCAAAAGTGAGCCAATTTTACTATTTAGAGAGAGGTGACAATGTTCAAATCTGCCAAAATGATATGGACCAATTCAAGTGTACAACTACATACCAACCCACACAGCAAGAGGCCTACAGCTGACTGCTGAGAGACCTGTGGCACTGTTTCAACACTGTCTACTTTTAAAAACAAAGAAGTAAGAAATTATCCAGAGAATTGCCTTCAAATATTTCCTCATACAGTGATATGGAATGGCTATAACTCAAGCAGTAATAACCAGATACCATGCATTAATAGGCTGAGGAAGAATAGAAGTATAGGGTGAGACTCCTGTCTCAGTTAGTGATGGTCTTCTTGGAGGTAAATGAAACACACACACACACACACACACACACATAACCAACACTAGGGAATTAATGTTCAGTATCAAGTGAGAGGTCATTTCTCTGCTCTCCCTTCCTCAGGTCCCTCCATCCTCCACAAAATTATCAAATAGGAATGCTTACTTGTCAATAAGATTTTTACCCTTTGTCTTATAAATACCACCTTTCTTTTCCTTTCACAGTCCAACTTCTTCAAAGACTAATATAGCTTCTGTCTCCCCTTGTCTAGCACAAACCCCTCAACTCATTGCAATATGGCTCTGGCCCCACCATCCCACTAAAGCACCTACCTAAGGTAGAATATGACCTCCTAATTGTCAAATCCAAAGGATACTTCTCACCTTATCTAATGTCTCCTTCTTGCTTACATTTCTCTCTGCCTTTGCTTTCCAGGTCTCTAGTACTCCTGATTTCACGTCTTCATTCCTAAATTCTCCTTTTAGCCCCATAGAGTCTACCAATAAGTATTTATGTGAAAGACTGTGCTGGATACTGGGTACACAGAGATGAGCAAGATGCATTCCCTACCACTGACTCCTCTTCTTCCAATCATCTCTTAAACACTTGTGGTCCATGGGATTTTCCTGTCCTCAGCCCTCTTCTCATGCAATAGAATCTCTGAAAAGGAGCATATCCAATTCACTGGCTACAGCTTCAACATGGATAATTCTTAGATCTGTGTATCCAGATGTCCTCTCTGTTGATTTCCAACTACCAACTAAACATCTCTATCTGCATATCCCACAGGCATACAAACACCTAAAACTGGATTCTTTACCTTCTTCTTTAAAACCTGCTCTTATGTTCACATTATAACATGGCCTTCTTTTTATCTGTCACATCTAACTGAATAGTACATATAATTAATTCTATCAGAAATTGTTTTGATGTTAAATTTCCACTGCCAAAAATGTAAATGTAACAGCCTCCAATCAGTCTTCTGTCTCTCCAGGCCCTCCTTGTAACCGTCTTTAAAACATGCATCAAAGATCTGTTTTAGGAAGTATGAATCTGATCACTGCACTCCTCTACTAAAATTTTTCCATCATTCCCTCCCTACAGCACAGAGTAAGTTTAAAATTCCTTGGCAAATTGTTCTACATCCTTCATAATCTCCCCCCACCACTGTCCACCTATCCAGCCTCACACTTTATTACTCCCTCAGATACTCCCTCAACTGCAGACATGCTGAACTGTTTACTGTTCTCCAAAAATAGGCAATTATCCAAACATGGATGGCTCTGAATAGGGCTTTCCTGTGCAGTTCTTTTCAGGGAAACAGGTCACTAAGGCTATTTGGACAATTCCAAAATTCAGTCTAGGAGACCTGGCCTTGAATAAAGTACTAGAGAGGTAGTGCATAGAGGAAATAAGCTGAATCACCGACCTGAAGGTGCAAAAAGCCACCCAGTTTATTTCTCCAAGAAATTTTTCCAGATGAAGAAAACTCTTGAGAAGTCAGGATCACAGCTATCCAATCGGATACATTAAATCGGAATAATGAGAGTTGAAGAAAGAAAAGTTAAACAAGTCTACTTGCAATTGCTGTGTTGAGCTGGTCTTTGAGGCCAGAGAGAGAATCAAATCTGGTCCTTATAAGGCCTCACGATAGACATCAAATCAAATTCAATAATCTACAAAAAGGAAGCCTCTCTAAGTGGCTGTTATATTTTCAATCTCTATTTAAATGAATGTAATAAATAGGTTCCTGGAAGAGGTTAACAATGCAATAATGTGATAAGGGCATTCTTCTCCTTCATTAGCAGACAAAATGAAAAATAATTAGAAATTCCAGGCAAAACAAAAAGTTGCACAAGAAAGTCACAGTCCAAATGTGAAGTAAACTAATACATCACATGCTTTTGAATAATTGATGAGATGCACAGAAGAAAAGAAAACCATTTCACTTTGATTCCTAGAACATTCTCCCTTAAGCAGCATGGATTTAGTGATACAAGGTCATACATAGCATGGGGCTGTCCAAGAAATACTATTACCGAGCACTTACTATGTGCCAGGCATTATTCTAGGAACTTAGTAAGTACTTTCTTATTTAATGCTCACAACACCACCAGCAGGTAGATACTATTTTATGACCATTTTACATAAGAGGAAGTGAAGGCACAGAGAAGTTAAGTAATGTATCCAAATTTGCAAAAGCCCAGACAGAAAGTGGCAGAACTAGACTTTGAAGCCAGGTGGTAGTTCCAGGGACCTGTGCTTTTACCAACTACATTATTTCATAGGTTTTCAATTTTTATAACTAACTTCAAAATGAAGCAGAAAAAACACAATTATAATTACAGGTCAAAGGATCAGTGTTATACACCTTGATGATGCAAAACTAATGGAATGAGGGAGAAGACTGAAGGAAAATGAGATGTATTCTTTCTTCATCTTACATAGAAAAGAGCTATGGTACATTTTCCAAAGTTGATTCATTATAAAATGTACTTTTCAGAATATGAGTTGTAGTTATAAGTGAACCCACCAAAAGACAAAAGATAGTAATAATCCAAATGAACGTTTTGGCTAACCCAGTATATGTGTATGTATATGTGTGTGGTTCTATACACACACACACACACACACACACACACACACACACGACAGAGAGAAGATAGATATATAAAGATACATCGAAAGAGATGTCAGTGTTCACTACAGTTATTTCTAAGGATGATTTTAATTTTCTTCTTAAAGCTTTTTTTCATTTTCATCTTTTATACAATAATATGTATATTCTCTTGTCATTAAAAATATCTTTTTTTATAATGTGGTTGTGTTTATACAGTATTTGAAAGCTGGGTGGAAATGAAAAGAGATTATTTACCTGATTAAATGTTATTTCTTCTGTTAAGAAATAAAAAATGATTTTAAGAAATAGTCTTAACCTTCTGGAACCTCTAATTTTTCAGAAAGCTAGACATATCTTTGATGAGTTCAAAGTGCCGAGATCTCTTCAAGTTAAAAGAATTATATTTTTCTGAGAGTTCTACCACTATGTAATGTTCAAATATCACTCCAACCCTACACATTTCAGATGTTAAGGAAAAACCAACTTTTAACATCCATTCCTCTTATTAAAATATAAAATTCACCTGTCTTAAATGTAGATTTTCAACACTACAAACAAGTCCTTTCCAAGGCAGTCATGCTTAGGGTCACATTACCTAAGTATGCTATATGACAACTACATATTGTGAACATAATGAAATAATTTAAACAACAAACTCTTAAGAACAGCCACGTTAATTGACACAGTGGAGAATTTCCAGGGAGATACAATGGATTTTATAGTAGCTGAAGAGCTCAATTAATCATTCAGCACAATGCTTTCCCTTTACACAGATAAAATGCAGTTATTACCATATTACAAATAAATCAACTGAGACCCAGTTTAGTGACTTCCCCCAGGTCATGCAGCTAATTGTGAGAGGAAAGGAATTACAACTCATGCCACCTGCCTGCCTTCCCATGAAAGAGCTTCTCCTGCCATAGCACACTGCCTCGTTGAGTAACAGTGAAAGATACATGCCCGTGTCATGAATTTGGAGATGCTCTTCTTGTTGACTTGTCTCAGAGGTTACTAACAACATGATCCATGCATAGTTCATCCCTCGCCTGGACTTCCAACACAGTTTCTCTCTGAGACTCCAGAGTCCCCAGTTCTGGTTGCAACCTCCCCAGATGTTTTGTCCCCCAAGTGGAATTCACACTCAGGGTCACTCCTCCTTTCTGTTCAAGAGTAGTGGCAGTGTCCTCATCTCTGCGTCACCAGAAAAGCCTGAACTCTCCATAGCCTCTCAGAATATCTTCTTGTTCACACTGGCGTATCATATTACCTTGTATTCTCTCGTTTCCTCAGTTGTAAAGCCTTGTCATTCCCTTTATTTACCAATCTCAAGAGAATCTGACTTCTTTCACAAAAATCCAAAGCAGACAGCTAGTCACCTTCCTTTACTTATTCTCAACACGTTTCTTTTTCCTTAACCTTGGATCCCACTTAAATACTTACAAATTCAGCTCCCTTTAAATCCATGCTCCTGTAGGGAACATCAGCTTGCATCCACCAGGACAATACTGTGAGACCCAGGTGCAAAAGTACCATTTGCATTTATCCTCTCATTTAATAAATACCTTTTAACTGACCACTATGTATCGTACCCTAGGCTAAAGGTTGGGGATTTGAGTAAGAATAAGGTAGGAGACACATTCCTTAACCTTAAACTTCTCACAGTCTTGGGTGGGGGGAATGGGAGTGCTAAGCTGTTAGGTTCATGTACAATGAGTCATTCGACCATGCAGTGAGTGCAGTGGCACTGCAATCAATACATGTGAAAAGTGATATGGCAACAGAGAAGACAGCAGTGTTAATTCCACATGACACGTGAGCCAGGTTTTGAAGGATTGATATAAAATCACCAGGATGGAGAGCAAGGACCCTCTAAGGAATATAAGTTTGGGGTAAGAGAAGCTGACTGAGAGGGAGTATTATTGTTATTATTATTATTACCTAATTCAATTTTGCAAAGGCAGGATGTGAAGGGTACTAGAAGGCAGGAAAGAAATGCCACTGCCTGACCTGAGCCTCAGTCTGGAGTTAAACCTGAGTAAACTTGGCTCCCTATGTGACCTGTCACCCTGGATAGACCAACACTGCTTGGCTCCCATGGCATCCTTTCTGGGCACAAAATTTCATTGTAAAAAACATTGGGAGGCCAATCATGAAGCAGCAAAAACAAAAGCTGTCTACATTCCCCCTGCTGCAAAACCTCTTCTTTAGAGGAAATGTTGAAGCGAAGAAAACAAATAAAAGTTGTTCTGAAAGGAGAGCCAATTACATTTTTGCCAAACATAACGGGAAGCGGAGAACTAAAGCAGACAGAGTAATGTCTATCTTTGGCACACCAGACAGGGAGGAGAAGAGCGTGTCTTTGATGGCAGACTTTATTTTAAAGGTGCCAACTGACATTTTGAAAGGACATAAAAACACAGAGAGGAGAGAGCTCTTCAGCCTCTGCTGTCTGGGCTGCAGAAGCTCCCAAGTGCCCCCAGGGGTTTCATTTTTCTAGTCTAAGGCTAACACAAGATAAAGTGCAGGAAAGAAAAGGAAGAAAAGAAAACAAGTCCCTATCTTAAAGCAGCCACGCGAATCCACATGATGCATTTAAGTTGAAAGTATAAAGAGAAAGACATTTCCTGACTCTGGAAGGACGCTGGCAGAAGGGGTCCTCCGTGGTAACCAAAGGCAGAGTCCTGTCCATCATCTGAGCAGTCAGCGAAGCGCATGCTTGTTTTTACAGGGAACCCTGTTCCAATAGCAGGACAGGCGCAATAGCTCATGTCTAAGGCCACCGGTTACTCATGACTTGAAGAAAGCCCCCCCATGGCTTTCCCATAGGCACACTTACAGCTGATCAGCTGCCTGAGGTCAGGAGCCCAGTGTCCTGAGCCCTCCGAATCTTCAGAGCCCAACTCTTGCCTCTTTCCTTCCCTGACCCTATTGTCCTGCTGTTCACTGAAGGCACAACTTATATATGCTTCTTGCCTCTTGATCCTCCTAAAACATTTTGTCCCATCAAAGAAGTTTAGATTTAAATGTTTGATACACCTTCATTGAGCTTTGGACGTCTCACGATCCAAATTTCTCCCTCTCTCTCAGGGTCATGTAGACATTTCACTATATCTTTTTTAAATTTTTTTAAAAATTTATTTAATTAATTAATTTATTTATTTTTGGCTGCATTAGGTTTTTTTTTGCTGCACACGGGCTTTCTCTAGTTGTGGCGAGCGGGGGCTACTCTTCGTTGCGGTGCCCGGGCTTCTCATTGCGGTGGCTTCTCTTGTTGCGGAGCACGGGCTCTAGGCTTGCGGGCTTCAGTAGTTATGGCTTGTGCCCTCTAGAGTGCAGGCTCAGTAGTTGTAGTGCATGTGCTTAGTTGCTCCACGGCATGTGGGATCTTCCTGGGCCAGGGCTCGAACCTGTGTCCCCTGCATTGGCAGGAGGATTCTTAACCACTGCGCCACCAGGGAAGCCCATCACTATATCTTTTAAATGAGGAAGGTGATAATCCCCTGCACTATTACTCAGGTAAAGGGGATTCATATCATTCTGGTAAGAGCAATGAAGGATAGAAACTGGAAAAATCAAGGAGCCAATGAGAATATAATTCAGAGGAATGGTCTATTTCCAGTCAAGCACCGACCAACACTTACCTCAGCTCAGTGTGAATAAATACAGAAGAGGGAAAAGAGAAGTATACAAGAAAATAATTCGGTACCCACTCCATCCTCCTCGGCTTTCTCACACTAAGATTCTACACAAATTCTCAGCAACGCAGCATCTCCAACTCACCTCTGACCAACTCACTGTGTGCTACAGTCAATACTATCATGCAGCCACTGTTTATCAAGTTCCCACTCTGGGCAAGATGCTACGTTAGAGGATCCAGGAATGAAGAAGACAGAGCACCAGCCTGCAATAACGTCACAGTCTTAGCAAAAATCTTACCGGAAGAATGTGACCAGGGTGAGCAGGGGTCTGGAGGAGCAGTTCCGTTAGAGAAGATATCTGACAGAGTAAGTCGATCCAGGGAGGTAAGACCCAAGGCCTCGGAGTTCAGTCAGGGAATCAGAAACAACAGTCCTAGCAAAGAGAAGACAATGACGTGAGTGCAAATCCTAGGACAAAGGTTATTTCCTTCCTAAGCTGTTTTAGACTTCTTGCTGTCTGTAAAGATCCAGGACCTGGGGAAATAAATTATGTCCAGAAAGTGGTTCAAGGCCTCCAGGGAAAGCCTGCTGCTGTGTGAGTACAGAAACAAACTATTAGATTGCTTCATAACCTCCATAAAATAACATGCTTTGTTATTTTAATGGCTAAAACAAAAGCATAGTTACTTGGACACTGAAATAACTCATTTTGGCCCTGGCAAGATTTCAAAAGGACAATTACAAAGGTAAGAAAAAGAAAGGAAAAAGAGAAAATTAAGTTCCTTATTTCTTAAATGACCAATATATTCACAAAAGTTCAAAGAAAACAAAATTTCTGTATAAATTACAAAAGCCCTCTCAATTTTTTTCAGAAATGCAATTCAACCATGAAGAAAATCTCTCTAATTTCCTGAGATGATGAAAGAGAAGGCCAGTTTCTTAATTGCCTGATTGCTAAACACATTAGGAAATGGATGGCGTTTCAAGATTGAGATTCTGGCCAAATATTATCTTTTGTATTAGAAACAGAAAATGACTCAGGAAAATATGGAGCTGCTTTTTATGAAGAAGAGTCAAAAAGAAATTACAACTGAGAGAAACAATGAATCATAAAAGATGACAGATAAGGAGTCAGAGTTAAGAACCAAAATACCTCAAGATGGCTCTCAGAACTAAATGGAAATAAAATTAAAACATACATCTTCAATTTTATTACTAGGAAATCACTGCAGGAGTCAGACAGGAAATACTCTCTTTCCATTATTTTGCAAAGCACAAAGAGCAGTTTTCCAGACAATTTCAGCACTTTACAAAATGCCCGGAAGCAGCAGATCTCTGCAGAAGAGGTCACACACTCGTAGGCTCAAGATATAAAGCAGACAGATTCATGTCAATAGGAACATCAAATTAGTTTGCTGGTTATTGAGTGGAGAGGGCACTTGTATGCCCTGGTCCCTGAACTTCTGTCTCAGCCATGCAGCTCAAGTCTGATATTAATCTAGAGGAAATAGCAATTCGGTCAAAGAAAGAAAAAAAATTCATAATGTGCTAGATTGGCCATCTACGTGTTTTAATTTTCTGAAGATTAAAAACAAATAAATGAAAGAAGTGCTTAGCATTTTAAAATTACAAGCCGAACCTTCATATGGTGCAATGATTTTTTAGCTTCTTAGAAGTTTGTCAATTTCTTTCTCTTTCCTCAGTTACTGATAGTGTTATAAAGTATTCATGTTATGAGAGTGGATAATGTGATTCCTGTTTATAAAATGAGAAGGGGCATGGAGTAGGGAGTGACCAAATGACCTTCTTGCGTCCTTCCAGTTCTGAAATTATATAGTTTAATGGCATTCATAACTCTTAAGTGACCTGGCTTGAGAAAATAATGCAAAAACATTAGACAGTCAGCATTTTTTTCCCCAAAGGCACATACTAGGTCCTCAAATGATTGCTGAATAAATGAATGCTTTTTGGCAAAAAAAAAAAAAAAAAAAAAAATTTAGCAACAGGAAACTTTTATATAAAATTATAGGCTTCCCTGGAAATATATATGTATATATATATGAAACATACATAGAAATATATAAAATATATCATAATATTATTTTGTGTGTTTTTAAAATTCTTTCATTTGTTCTGTATTTATTAACTGACATTCTTCTGTAGAGAAAACTTTTGCTCATGAATTAGAGCATTTGGTTTGCCAGAACTATAGTTCCCACTGAAGAACCAGGATAAATGTATAATAATTTGTCTTTAATTACCAATTTTCAGAAGGATTTGACTTAATAGTCACCTCCAATAGTGGCAAATAACTCATTATTTTAAATCTTTCTCTTCTTTTATATCTTGAAAGACTTGGGACTCTGGATGCTTAGGTACTCCATGTGTTTCAATCAACTATAGTCATGTTCTTTTGCACGTACAAATGTGCCAAATTTGGCCAATGAGAACTTCCTAGTGCTTGTCCCCATGACCCAACCCATGAGTCTTCCCTTGCTTTCTAGCACAAGGTGTCCTAAATTCACCTTGTATTTTCCTTCCTCCGAGCCTACAATCAGCCATTTCTCCAAGGAACCCTGATTCCTTTCTGTAAAGAATAGTATTTAGAAAGCAAAATTTGGGCAGTAAAATGGTGATTCCTGACAGAGTGCCACAGCTCCTGTGCCTTTCCCCTGGACAGAAACAGGAAATATATTATCATGAATCAAATTGATATTCCCAAAGCAAATTTAACATTATGGGATTTTCATTTAATTTCTTCGATTTAATACTTGTATCTGTTTTTCATACACTGAAAATCTCAATTTAATTATTGGTTTATTCCGTAACATACAAGAAACCACAAAATAGCCATCTCAATATGACTATTTACAATAACGTTACTGAATGATATTTAAGACTTCCTTGCAGTTCTTTTCATTCTTAGGTTGTATGCCACTAAGTTTTGTTTTGTTTCTGTGTTCTTTTGGCATCAAAGAAGTTGAAATTTTATTCTGTTGGTTGTCTTTTTATTAATATTTTGGGTAACACTCATAGACCCCCTTTTCCACCAGACAATACATACATATTGTTCCACGATTGTGAGTCACAATAAAATTCATTTACAATAGCTTTTCCACCCGTTTCTCTTCTCCATCATGTACTTTTAGCCAATATTAATATCTTTCTTATGCCTAATCTTTGTACTCTTAAATATACTAAAGTTTCCATTATTCGTCAGCTTTAAACAATATCCAAAGAAATCATTTAATTCCCTCCCTCCCACCTTGCTCTGTGTTTTAGTTCTGTCATTTTTACTTTGGCATTGCATTTAACACTGACAAACTCTTCTCTAGTCCTTGTCCACAACTTTAAGATCTTCGATCTACAGTTATATATATAAAATACTCACCACTGATGTCTCTGTCAAAGTCCCCCATGGCACTTCTTTATAAAGCTCATCTTGTAGTAATTTTCTTAGGAAAAGCTTCTAGGGACAATAACCCCTGAGTTCTTGCATGTTCCATATCACATTTAAAGGACAACTTGAATGGAATAACATCCTTCACCTTCTTTCTTGAATATCTTGAAGATGTTATTCCTTCACTGATTGTTTTGAACATTTATTGAGAAATTCGATGTCAACCTACTTCCTTTCCTTTATGAATGACTTTGTCTTCTTTCTTGGCTGTTTCAGAGATAATCATCATGGGTCCATTTTCACAGATACAAATGGCCCTTGTAATATGTAGATTCAGATCTTCATTTATAGCAGTACATTTTCTTGAATATGGTTTTAAACATTCATTCTGTCCCACTTTTGTTTTTCTCCTCCAGGGGCACCGAGTATGTGTATTGTGTATCTTGAACATTGATCCTACCCCACTCAACTCTTTAGTTAAATGCCATGAAAAATGAGAGCCACCTCTCTGAATCAAGCATTTATAGCTGCCTAAACTGTATGTAGCCTTTGATTTCTGACCTTACTGTCCCTCTTGTTTGGTACCAGGACCACATATTGTAGTCTATCATATGCTGTTACTCTTCCTCTTTTGAATCTAAACCATAGTATTTCAATTATATCACTTTGTAATACGTTTTGCAGTATTGTCAATTAACTACGCAAGCTATTTTCATCATCCTTCTATTCCCTTGCCAGAAATTCCAACTGATATGGATGGGCTACCACATACCCTCTGATGTAGTTTCATCATGAAATAGAATCACTTTCACTGTTCTCCACAGTAAAGTTATTTATGTTGAGGGTCCTTTTACTTCTGCATTTCCATAATTCTACACCTTTGGCTATAGATTAACACAGACAAGCCTCATATCAAATTCTAAATTACGAATAATTATTAGATGCCTATTGTATGAAAGATAGTATACAAAGAAGTGGTACAATGAAGAAGATTATACTATTGTTTCCTTTAGTAGGTTTAGTCTAGCAAAGTAAATAAGATATAGATATAAACTGTGTGTGTGTATTTACACATATATACATTACATACATTAGGATAAGAAGTGTTAGAACATCAAAATACATAAATAAAATGTATTGGGAGTTTAAGCTAAAGAAAGATGACTTATGGTAGTGGAGATCCTGGGAAAACTTTGTAAAAGTAGTGGCTTTTCAGTCTTGAAATACAGAAAAGCTTTAGGTGTACGGAGATCAGAGAAACGTACTTTAAGAAAATGGAGAGTGTGTTTAAGGAAAGGGCTTAGAAATTGAAAAGTTTGTATTGGATATGACAATTAGCAGTAGTTTCATTTGATTGAAACAGAACCAATAAAAGAAAATACTCATAAATAACATTTTAAAAAATGAAGTGAGTATTTACAATATTAGGATAAAATGCTTGACCTTTGTTAGAGAAACAACATGAGGCCAAAGTTTGGATTAGAAGAGTGATATAAGAGCTTCCCAAAGATTAATTCAATAGCAGAATACAAAGCTGATTGGAATAGGGAGAAATTGGAGACAGTGAAATCAGTGAAAAGGCAACTTCAATGGTCAAAACAAGAAAGAACGAAATATATCTCTGTATACAAACACAAACCAAAGCAACCAATCTTTTTATAAGACTATACACCTCTTCTGTAGAAGAAATATTCAGTCAGAGGCTTTATGGTGTATGTGTTATTTAGGCATCTACAAGAAAGGAAATGTATTTTTGATTTAGTCATAAAACCTGAGAGCATTCCCCTGCTCAGTTATCTACAGAATAAATGATGCAGTCTGCACCATGACAAAGCAGTCTGACACGCTGTATTCATATTTAGAAATCTGAATATATCATCTGCAATAAAGAAACTAAAAATAAAGTCTACTCTAAAGCCCTCCCTCCTTTCCTCTCTCACTATTCTACCTAATTGTGCCTCTTTCCCCTTTAAAACCAATTTCAAGAGGTTAGCATTGTCATGTGATTATATTTTATCTTACACAAGGATGGTCACTGCCAATCTAAGCTAATCCAGGATTTTGTTAAATAAAAAGTCCAAATAGGGTCACTTAGGTTGAACAGAGCGATTTTATCCTTTCATCAAATCAAGTATGAGGGATTCACTTCTGCTAAAATTACTTCTATGGGTCTTTGCCTACAGTGTGATGAAGGTCACTAAGTTGATTAAAGAGTGGCAATAATGGGTCTTCGGCAGATGCAATCTGAAATGATCAAAAACTGAGAGCAAAAATGGATTTAAATGGTTCAGTGGAGATAATATACCTGAAAAAACCCAGCCCCTGTGCTGAATGATTATTCTTCCAAGCAGAAAGGATTCTGTGAGAATAGAGCGACTAGATATTTTCCCTTTAAAACTATGAGAGAATATAAGAAAGAAGTTTAAAAATGATAGATGAAAGTAAAGCAGGGAAGAATTCTAAGTGTAGAAATCTGAGTCACTGGAGGAGTCAGGAAACTCCATCCATGGAGTATATGAGGGAGACAGCCATGTGTCTGGAACACAGAGGAAAGGACCAGATGAGCATCCCTCATCTGTCACCCTACAAGGCCTTACACTGCTAGCTATTTAGTCATGTGTGTGGGTCTTGCTCTCTAATTAGTCTTTAAGTTCCCTGAGGGCAAGAGTACTTTGTTAATTTTTTTTGTATCGCTAGCACCATGCACAGGGCAATGCACTCAGTATGTTTAATATAACATATATAATGCAACAAAATGGCCTTAGAAGTTTCTTTATCATCCATTATAAGTAAATTCCTTGAAGGCAAAAACTCTCTCTTGTTCACCATTGTATACCCAGGATCTAAAGCATAATGGACTCATAATAAGTATTTGTTACACTCTGCAGGCATGCATACTTGGACAATTGAATTTTTTAAATGAATGAAAAGAAATTGACAATATCCATGGTCAGCTAATCCACAGCTATTTATAGAGCATATGCTAGGTATGCAGCACTATGCTAGTTGAATCTTTTGAAGAACACTGCTGCTAGAAATATCTGCTACTTGATTTCATCCCAGGTAACTAGAATAGTCACAATTTGCTTATCTGAAATGATTAAATATCAAAAACATTCTTTCTCTAGGGTTGGCCATGTAAAAATATCTTAAGTAGCTAAAATAAATCAATATGTCAGTCTCTAAAAATCATGATTCCTTTAAGGGTATTTATATTTCAAGTATTCTTTTTTATCTCTAAGTAAAGTCCTAGAATAGTAATGGAAAATTAAACAGTTCTAGAATAAATGAGAGGCAGGGAGGAAAAACCAAGTAATTAGATACTGTTCAGACACATGCATGTACTTGTGCATATGCGTACACACACAGAGACACACACGAAACACAACTCTTCACTCACACGAGGTAAACAGCCTTCCATGAATCACAGCAAGATTTCCCTTGTAATCACCATGGTTGTGATTTCTCAAACATTTTGATAATTTGTGTAGGCCTGGCAGAAAACAGTCTCTGAAGATGTCCTCTATGATTATACATTGTAGAAGCCATTTCTCTAATGCAATGTGCATATAAGAGTGAGGAAGCAGCTTGTTGCATTAATGAAGGCTTACTTCATACACAATTAACCTGCTCACCAACCCAAAATGTTGCAAATCTCAACCTCACTATCTAGGAAACCATGAAATTAGGTGTCCAAAAGACAAAATTCAAATTCATAATTACAAAGTATAAGGGGTATTTTGCATTAAATAGAAGAGCTTCCAGGATGCACTGTGCTTTGCAAGTCCCTGTTGAAGTATATGTGCACACCTTCATTCAACCATAAATGTCTGTTCTGGAGCAGGGCAGACTAGAGCTGAAGGATGCACACAGAATTAAACAATCATTGCAGACAATTCCAAATCAATAGCTCAAAGAGAACCACCTGCTCTACCCACTTCAAGAGAGAGAGAGAGAAAAAAAATAACTTTAAGGAAGCTTTTGTGAAAAGAAATGGGAGACTGAGCTCTGCCCACCAGAGCAACAGCCAGCTCTACCAACCACCAGTCCCTCCCATCAGGAAAACTGCACAAGCCTCTTAGATAGCCTCATGAACCAGAAGGCAGACAGCAGAAGCAAGAAGAACTACAATCCTGCAGCCTGTGGAACAAACACCACATTCACAGAAAGATAGACAAGATGAAAAGGAAGAGGGCTATGTACCAGATGAAGGAACAAGATAAAAACCCAAAAAAACAACTAAATGAAGTGGAGATAGGCAACCTTCCAGAAAAATAATTCAGAATAATGATAGTGAAGATGATCCAGGACCTCGGAAAAAGAATGGAGGCAAAGACCAAGAAGACGCAAGAAATGTTCAACAAAGACCTAGAAGAATTAAAGAACAAACAAACAGAGATGAACAATAAAATAACTGAAACAAAAAATACACTAGAAGGAATCAATAGCAGAATAACTGAGGCAGAAGAACGGATAAGTGACCTGGAAGACAGAATGGTGGAATTCACTGCTGCAGAACAGACTAAAGAAAAAAGAATGAAAAGAAATGAAGACAACCTAAGAGACCTCTGGGACAGCATTAAATGCAACAACATTTGCATTATAGGGGTCCCAGAAGAAAAGAGAGAGAGAAAGGACCAGAGAACATATTTGAAAAGATTATAGTCGAAAAATTCTAACATGGGAAAGGAAATAGCCACCCAAGTCCGGGAAGTGCAGAGAGTCCCATACAGGATAAACCTAAGGAGAAACATGCTGATACACATAATAATCAAATAGGCAAAAATTAAAGACAAAGAAAAATTATTGAAAGCAACAAGGGCAAAAAGACAAATAACATACAAGGGAACTCCCATAAGGTAAACATCTGATTTCTCAGCAGAAACTCTAAAAGCCAGAAGGAAGTGGCATGATATACTTAAAGTCATGAAAGGGAAGAACCTACGATCAAGATTATTCTACCCGGCAAGGATCTCGTTCAGATTCGATGGAGAAATCAAAAGCTTTACAGACAAGCAAAAGCTAAGAGAATTCAGCACCACCAAACCAGCTCTACAACAAATGCTAAAGGAACTTCTCTAAGTAGGAAACACAAGAGAAGAAAAGGACCTACAAAAACAAACCCAAAACAATTAAGAAAATGGTCATAGGAACATACATGTCGATAATTACCTTAAATGTGAATGGATTAAATGCTCCAACCAAAAGACACAGGCTTGCTGAATGGATACAAAAACAAGACCCATATATATTCTGTCTACAACAGACCCACTTCAAACCTAGGGACACATACAGACCGAAAGTGAGGGGATGGAAAAAGATATTCCATGCAAATGGAAATCAAAAGAAAGCTGGAGTAGCAATACTCATATCAGATAAAATAGACTTTAAAATAAAGAATGTTACAAGAGACAAGGAAGGACACTACATAATGATCAAGGGATCAATCAAAGAAGAAGATATAACAATTATAAATATATATGCAGCCAACATAGGAGCACCTCAATACATATGGCAGCTGCTAACAGCTATAAAAGAAGAAATTGACAGTAACACAATAATAGTGGGGGAATTTAACACCTCATTTACACCAATGGACAGATCATCCAAAATGAAAGTTAATAAGGAAACACAAGCTTTAAATGACACAATA
Source organism: Balaenoptera acutorostrata (assembly GCF_949987535.1). NCBI lineage: Eukaryota > Metazoa > Chordata > Mammalia > Artiodactyla > Balaenopteridae > Balaenoptera > Balaenoptera acutorostrata. Next base: position 49,259,459 of record NC_080075.1, on the reverse strand, counting down.
GACCAGTTAGATTTAATTGATATTTATAGGACATTCCATCCAAAAACAGCAGATTACACTTTCTTCTCAAGTACACATGGAACATTCTCCAGGATAGATCACATCTTGGGTCACAAATCAAGCCTCAGTAAATTTAAGAAAATTGAAATCATAACAAGCATCTTGTCTGACCACAACGCTATGAGATTAGAAATGAATCACAGAGAAAAAAACGTAAAAAACAGAAACACATGGAGCCTAAACAATACGTTACTAAATAACCAAGTGATCACTGCAGAAATCAAAGAGGAAATCAAAAAATACCTACACACAAATGACAATGAAAACATGATGATCCAAAAGCTATGGGATGCAGCAAAAGCAGTTCTAAGAGGGAAGTTTATAGCTATACAAGCCTACCTCAAGAAACAAGAAAAATCTCAAACAATCTAACCTTACACCTAAAGGAACTAGAGAAAGAAGGACAAACAAAACCCAAAGTTAGCAGAAGGAAAGAAATCATAAAGATCAGAGCAGAAATAAATGAAATAGAAACAAAAAAACAATAGCAAAGATCAATAAAACTAAAAACTGATTCTTTGAGAAGATAAACAAAATTGATAAACCATTAGCCGGACTCATCAAGAAAAAGAGCAAGAGGACTCAAATCAATAAAATTAAAAATGAAAAAGGAGAAGTTACAACAGACACTGCAGAAATACAAAGCATCCTAAGAGACTACTACAAGCAACTCTATGCCAATAAAATGGACAACCTGGGAGAAATGGACAAATTCTTAGAAAGGTATAACCTTCCAAGACTGAACCAGGAAGACACAGAAAATATGAACAGACCAATCACAAGTAATGAAATTGAAACTGTGATTAAAAATCTTCCAACAAACAAAAGTCTAGGACTAGATGGCTTCACAGGTGAATTCTATCAAACGTTTAGAGAAGAGCTAACACCCATCCTTCTCAAACTCTTCCAAAAAATTGCAGAGGAAGGAACACTCCCAAACTCACTCTATTAGGCCACCATCACCCTGATACCAAAACCAGACAAAGATACTACAAATAAAGAAAATTACAGACCAATATCACTGATGAATATAGATGCAAAAATCCTCAACAAAATACTAGCAAACAGAATCCAACAACACATTAAAGGATCATACACCATGATCAAGTGGGATTTATCCCAGGGATGCAAGGATTCTTCAATATACGCAAATCAATCAATGTGATACACCATAATAACAAATTGAAGAATAAAAACCATATGATCATCTCAATAGATGCAGAAAAAGCTTTTGACAAAATTCAACACCCATTTATGATAAAAACTCTCTAGAAAGTGGACATAGAGGGAACCTACCTCGACATAATAAAGGCCATATACAACAAACCCACAGCAAACATCCTTCTCAATGGAGAAGAACTGAAAACATTTCCTCTAAGATCAAGAACAAGACAAGGATGTCCACTCTCACCACTATTATTCAACATAGTTTTGGAAGTCCTAGCCACGGCAGTAAGAGAAGAAAAAGAAATGAGGAATACAAACTGGAAAAGAAGAAGTAAAACTGTCACTGTTTGCAGATGATTTGATACTATACATAGAGAATCCTAAAGATGCCACCTGAAAACTACTAGAGCTAATCAATGAATTTGGTAAAGTTGCAGGATGCAAAATTAATGCACAGAAATCTCTTGCATTCCTATATACTAATGATGAACAATCTGAAAGAGAAATTAACAAAACACTCCCATTTACCACTGCAACAAAAAGAATAAATTGCCTAGGAATAAACCTACTTAGGGAGACAAAAGACCTGTATGCAGAAAACTGTAAGACGCTGATGAAAGAAATTAAAGATGATACCAACAGATGGAGAGATATACCATGTTCTTGGATTGGAAGAATCAATATTGTGAAAATGACTATAATACCCAAAGCAATCTACAGATTCAATGCTATCCCTTTCAAAATACCAATGACATTTTTTACAGAACTAGAACAAAAAACCTTAATATTTGTATGGAGACACAAAAGACCCTGAATAGCCAAAGCAGTCTTGAGGGAAAAAAGTGGAGCTGCAGGAATCAGACTTCTTAACTTCGGACTATACCACAAAGCTACAGGAATCAAGACAATATGGCACTGGCACAAAAACAGAAATACAGATCAATGGAACAAGATAGAAAGCCCAGAGATAAACCCATGCACTTATGGTCAGCTAAACTATGACAAAGGAGACAAAGATATACAATGGAGAAAAGACAGTCTCTTCAATAAGTGGTGCTGGGAAAACTGGACTGCGACATGTAAAAGAATGAAATTAGAACACTCCCTAACACCATACACAAAAATAAACTCAAAATGGATTAGAGACCTAAACGTAAGGCCGGACACTATCACACTCTTAGAGGGAAACATAGGAAGAACACTCTTTGACATAAATCACAGCAAAGTATTTTTTGATCCACCTCCTAGAGTAATGGAAATAAAAGCAAAAATAAACAAATGGGACCTAATGAAACTTTAAAGTTTTCGCACAGCAAAGGAAACCATAAACAGGACGAAAAGACAACCCTCAGAATGGGAGAAAATATTTGCAAATGAATCAACGGACAAAGTATTAATCTCCAAAATATATAAACAGCTCATGCAGCTCAATATTAAAAAAACAAACAGCCCAATCCAAAAACGGGCAGAAGACCTAATTAGACATTTCTCCATAGAAGACATACAGATGGCCAAGAAGCACAGGAAAAGCTGCTGAACATCACCAATTAGAGAACTGCAAATCAAAACTACAATGAGGTATCACCTCACACCAGTTAGAATGGGCATCATCAGAAAATCTACAAACAACAAATGCTGGAGAGGGTGTGGAGAAAAGGGAACCCTCTTGCACTGTTGGTGGGAATGTAAACTGATACAGCCACTATGGAGAACAGTATGGAGGTTCCTTAAAAACTAAAAGCAGAATTACCATATGATCCAGCAATCCCACTACTGGACATATATCCAGAGAAAACCATAATTCAAAAAGACACATGCACCCCAATGTTCATTATGTACTATTTACAATAGCCAGGTCATGGAAGCAACCTAAATGCCCATCGACAGACGAATGGATAAAGAAGATGTGGTACATATATTCAATGGAATATTACTCAGCCATAAAAAGGAACAAAATTGGGTCATTTGTTGAGACGTGGATGGATCTAGAGACTGTCATACAGAGTGAAGTAAGTCAGAAAGAGATAAACAAATATCGTATATTAATGCATATATATGGAAGCTAGAAAAATGGTACAGATGAACCGGTTTGCAGGGCAGAAATTGAGACACAGATGTAGAGAACAAACGTACGGACACCAAGGGGGGAAAGCGGCAAGGGGTGTGGGTGGTGGTGTGATGAATTGGGAGATTGGGATTGACATGTATACACTGATGTGTATAAAATTGATGACTAATAAGAACCCGCTGTATAAAAAAATTAATAAAATTCAAAAAAAAAAAAAAAGAAATTGGAGCCCCACAGCTTCCATTATAGAGATTTTTGTGATGTTGTCAATGTCTTCAGAAATCAATGTCATGACAACTTTCATCACTTTTAAAGAAGAGAATTGACAAAGAAGATAAATGGTTATTATGGGATTATTTTCCAAGTTTCCCAGCCACATCTTATGAGCTGAGTTTAAAATAGTTCATAATGACCCCCATGGCAGTGGTGGTACTGGAAGAAAGTGAGGTATTGTTAATAAACAGTCAATCACGAAAGAGATATGTGGGTTTAGTGCTGGATCTTCTCGGATATTATTTTGGTCAATTCAGCTTAAGAAGCCTTTTGGGGCCCATTCTATTTCCTCCATTATACAGTGAGAGGGTTGAACCAGATTGTTTCTAGGGGTCATTTCCAACTTCAACATTAACTCCTAGGTCACGAGTTACCTAAGCCAAACACATACAACACCCAAACCTGGAGCACACAGCTTGCTCCACTGGCTCAAGACCTTCTAGGAAGGTCTCACTCCACTGCTTTAGTTTCCATCTCTAACTCAGCAACAAACAGAGTAAAGGAAGCACCAGTCTCTGTTTATGTGTTCATAGGGAGTGTTGCTCGTTCATTTGCCTTCACTGGGAGTTTGGAGGAGAATGGGTACATGTATATGTATGGCTGAGTCGCTTTACTATTCACCTGAAACTATCATGACATCATTAATCGTCTATACTCCAATATAAAATAAAAAGTTTAAAAAAAACAACAACAAGTTATTTACCTTCTTCATACACCAGGTCTTTACATAAGAATCACCTCTTCAGTGAGTCCTTCCCTCGCCAACCTAACATTTCAGTCTCCAAACCAACAACTGTATTTCCTTTTCTTCTTTACTTCTTTCTCTTTGCACTTATCACCCTGTATTTTATTTATTAATGTGGTTTATTTTTGAGGAGAATGAGTTCATTGAGGGCAAGGATTTTTGTCCCTTTTTTTCACTGCTGTATCCCCAGTGCCTAAAATAATGCTTGGCGCACAGCAGGTGGTCAATAAATATTGGTGGAATTAAAGAACGAATGAATCAGTAGTTTGCTCCCAGGACAATTATAAACTAAATTTCCAGTTAATACCATTAAGATTTCACCCCATCCCCTTCCTAATTATATATCTTCAATGTTCTACCTGCTATACAGATTATAAAAGAACTTTTAAAACTCTGATTTTAAATCTTGGCATTAAGGTACTTCTAATCTGCAACATAATCCACATTCTCAAGCATACTAGAAATCAGCAAATACAACACCCATGTGTCCCTTACAGGCTACCTGAAAAGGTGAATCAAAGTTAAAAACTCAGAAATGTGAAAAGTATGTTAAAATGCTTCATGGTAAGCACTGGTTGAATATAAACAGAACCTAGATAAAACAAGTTTATTATACAGATTCTTCTTACATTGATCTCTCAAAAGCACCAACTGCAGCTAAAGGGCCCTAAAAACAGCTTGGACAACAGTCAATTAGAAATGTCTCAAAACCATGGCCATGTTATAACACTGTGGTTTACCTTCAAAGATAAAGTGAGTTTACTATAGGAGGAGACTGAGGCAGCCATATGGTTTCAAAGATGGTTTCAAAATCTCCCAAGTAAAGAGGAGGCAAGGTTACCTAAGGGATGATGGGAGGCTGAAAGCTGGATATGTATGAGAACAGTTTGGAACAGTAACTGGAAATTTTACTAAGGAGTTAAGGAGAGGAATGACAATAACTTTATGGCCATGCCAAGAGTTTTGTAATGCACCAACTCAAAAGTGATTTTACTGCCTCCACACATACAACCTTCAGGGGTCTTTATTTCTTTTTTTTTTTTTTTTTTAATTTTTAATTTATTTATGGCTGTGCTGGGTCTTAGTTTCTGTGCGAGGGCTTTCTCTAGTTGTGGCAAGCGGGGGCCACTCTTCATCGCGGTGTGCGGGCCTCTCACTATCGCGGCCTCTCTTGTTGCGGAGCACAGGCTCCAGATGCGCAAGCTCAGTAATTGTGGCTCACGGGCCCAGCTGCTCTGCGGCATGTGGGATCTTCCCAGACCAGGGCTCGAACCCGTGTCCCCTGCATTGGCAGGCAGATTCTCAACCACTGTGCCACCAAGGAAGCCCAGGGGTCTTTATTTCTAATCAACTCATTTCTCTCACAAACAAGCAGCATAAATTAAGGAAAACAAATAAATAATATGCTTATGTCAATACTGAAAGTCAAAATTCTAAGGGTTCATTTATAATCTGCACAGCATGGTATAATACTGAAGATATACCCCTGTTTTACCTTAATAGAAAATACAGATGAATGCATACTCTCACACCTTATTTCTGCATTTAGAGAGGAAATCTACTAAATGGTAAATGGGAATGTGAAATAAAACCTCACTACCAGAAAAAGTCCCTAATGTATTTATTACTTCTGATTTGGGGCTTTAGGGATCAGATGTATTATCTTTTTAAAGTCCATCTGGTAAAGGTTCTTTGCTTTTCAGAATTAATGTTTGGATGATGAAAAAGTAAATCAACCAGCTAAATTTAGTCCTTTTGACAGGAAAGAAATGAAAGCAGAGACCCCCATCTTTGACATTTGTGAAAATGAAGAGACTGCAATCTTAAATTTATAATGTAGAATCTGTAAAGGTTCTACCTAGTCTCATGTTTTGTGGATTGACTATATACAGCAATTATTTTCAAGAACAGCAGCAGGAAGTAAAAAGAGGAGATGGGAAGCAAGGTTCTGCATTTTGAGCAGCTTTTTCTAGACAGGAGAAAATCTTACACAGGCTGTGAACATAAAGAGACTCAGTGAGGGAAGCAGGCCACATGATGGAAAAAGGAGAGAGAATTTTAAATGTCAGTGCAAATGACAGCAGTCACTAGAGTCCCAAGAGCATCAGTGGGGTAAACAGGACCTCTCTACACCGCACCCTTCCCTACTTACATTAATTAATGTTGATCCACCCTGAAGTAGTAAGCAGATGCTGCCTTGCTGTTCTCAATGCCCTCCAGTGGGGCAATCTCAAATGAAAACCTTCAGTCCTTCCAGTAAAACTGATTTAACATTCTTAATCCAAGAAAAATGCTTTTCGACTTTAAGGTACCAATATGCCCAAATAAAAGAGGCTGATGAAATGATAAAAACACAAGCTTTTATAAGCAATGGTCAGAATGGAGAGATGGGGTTCTGGACTGGTTGGGGTGGTCATAATTATAAAAATGTCTTTATACAAGAGAGACAATATTCTTTGGTACTTGAGTGTTGTCTATTCTGATCTCAGACTTTTAAGTAAGTAAAGCTGGACAACCTCTGTCACACTCATTTTAGGGACCTCTAAAAAGCCCAAATGTAACAACCACCTTCTGCACACCTACTCTGCCTTTCCCGTCTCCCAGTAGCCTTCCAATTACCTGACCCTCACACTCTCCTATGCTCTCCTCTTCCTGGTCCTCAGATCTCCTACCTTGCCCAAGCACTGCCTCATTTTGATGACCCAATTGTACCCATTTCTCCAGTTGATTGATTCAACTGATCCCATTCAACTATCAGTTTTGCATACCCTCTGGTTTTCAATGTCTCTGAAGTTCCAGATAAAGGATAGTCCCACTGGACTAATGCAAACCAGAACTGCTCCCCAGTCTACTGGTCAGGGAAGAGGGATCAGACAGGAGCAAGTATCTCCAAGTGGTAAAAGGTTTATATTTACTTATTTAAATATTGTTGCAGTCATCTACAAACGCCTGGATCATGTCGCTTATTCCTTGAAGAATTTAGCCCTTGGTTCATTGTAACTCTCTCCAACACCCCTCCTGTCATAATTTTTGGTGATTTCAATATCCACCAGAGAGTTATCCAATAATACCCTTGTTACTCATTCCTTGAATTTCTCCTCCCCAGTGACCTTGTCCTTGAGCTAAACCTTAGCACCTATTCCCATGGCTGAATCATGGCACTACTAATAACTGTACCTCTCCACTAATCTCAATTTTAATCACCACACTTATCCAGCTTCAATCTAAATCCAAGGCTCCACTCTTCTACTAGACCCAATATTCCATGCGTAGTCAGTAACTCTTCTCATGATATTTCCCTCTATTCCCTCTCTTTTAGATCATTCCTATCAAAATTCACATGCCGCAATATTTCCTATTCAAAAAGGAAGGTGATGTCCTAACCCCCACCAGCTTTATAAAATAGCAGGAAAACCTCTCTCTCCCTGTCACTCCCTATTCCATCTATCCTACTTCATTTTTCTCCATAGTGCTTATTATACTATGGAGAAAAAAACTATATAGTTATTTGTTTGTCATCTGTGTATCCTCACTAGAACGTAAATTTCACAGTGAGAAACTGTCTGTTTTGTTCTATTAAATGTTTCTAGTGCCTAAACCGTGGCCTAGAACATGAAAGGCACTCAATTAAAAACTGATTGATTGATTAAGTAAGCAAGTAATCTGTCAAGGCATCTTCATGCGTTTCTCCCCATTAACAACCACTAGAGAGCACGTCTGTTCCCTCCTATGTCTGCGCTTCTACAGTATCTTTAGATGTCTTGACCAAGGTTATTTATTATCTTTCTTTTAGCTGCCTCTGTAGCATGTTAGACTCAGCAAACAAACAAACAAACTTGTTTCCTGGACCACTAATAATTCTAAGCATCATCCATAATATATTTCCCACTTTTTCTCCACAGTTCATATTGTCAGTCTTTCCCTGTTTGGTTGCACATCCGAAATCTAACTGATATGACTCTTTGTGCTTCAGTTATATTCACCAGATCACATATCCATAGACAATATCAGAAATCATCCCCAACCATACTACTCAACAGTAGAAAACTAACATCTCCCAGTATGAGAGGCAGTGAAGGTGGTGCTGTGATACAGAAGCTACTTGAGTATTAGAGTATTTCCATATATGTCTGCAAGGATAGTAGCTTCAAGATGGTTTGGATACCCATTAACTGCAACATCTAGATGCATCTTCTGACTACCATGTCTTATATGACAAACCAAGTGTATTCCAGATTGCCAGGCTGCTAGATGGGTGGATGATTGGAAGGAATAGGGAGCATTGAAAACGTTAATGAGGACTTTAGAGACGTCTAACTAGTATAGGTTGAAACTGCATGTAATCTACCTAAACTGTGTGGACCTTTCTCCAAAACCTCCTGAAACTAGTCTATTATTAAATTACAAATAATAGTGGTTAATGAGTTAATATGAAACCTTAGGCATGGTTCTGTGATAACTTGTCTCCATTGTCAAGCAAGCACAGGAAGCTAGTTTGTTACTCCATGATGATGCAACAAATTACTCATGATAACTCATACCCCTCCTTATTTAGCTTCTCCTGAGAAGTATAACAGAAATAATATTCTCTTTACTAGAGATGTTTTTCCAAGCACTGCTGCTATGGATCTAATCACATTTTCATTGATAAGATCCTTGCTATGAAAGGGGAAAGTGACTCTTAAATATTTACAGTGTGATTATTTATACACAATTCCAATCATCCTTAGAAATATTTCTGTGAGATCAAACAGCAAGAAAAGCCATGCTCGTAGTTTCAAGATGGAAATATTCAATACTCATTGTCCTATTGAATCTAATACCAAACATGAATCATTTGGAAACCGGATTAAAACTATAAATAGAAAGCAACTATCTAGTATTTTAATCAAAATAATCCCTTTAATACTATCTTACAGCCTTAGAAATAAAAAGGCAGCTAATAAGAAAACTACAATCTTGTGAGGATGACATATCAAAGCCAAAACAAACTCCTTGGCATAATTTCTGCACAACAGCTGTTAACCCCCTAAAACAGTGCTGCGGCTAGTTTGCTTAAAGTAGAACTGTGTAAATTTGAGAATACTGGAGTGTCACTCTCCATTTCCCTCAGACTCTGAGAAAATTTACAAGTTTTTGTTTACTTGTCACGTTGGTGTTACACTGAATATTGTATAATCAATACATTTTTCCTAAATGTATGTGCTCAAAAAATTCATGATAGGGGCCCATGCCCTCCACTATCACAGGTTCTCATGGAGCTGGATAATGGAGATGGCAATGCCTTATTTACAGACTATAGGTCTCTAGGATAGGAAACCAAAGATGTAGCCCCATTCCCTTTAGTGTTAAAAATACAGGATCACAGAATAATTCTTTACTGTGCCTTTTTTCGCTAAAGTTTGAAGCAAGACATTGACCAAAGGCCACAATAAGAAACTTTAAAGATTCAAGTGAACCACAGCTAAGAAAGGAAAAATCAAAAACAACACCTTTCACCATAAGCCCAAATCCAATTATATTGTCCCCTTCCTTCACCATGTAGTACTGAGTACTTACAAATTCAAATATCTGTCTTCTGATATTTTATTCATAATATTGAGGACAAACCACTCTGTATCCCCAAACCAGAACCTTACACTCTCCTTTTCCACACTTTGGCTCATGTGATTTCCAGCTCCTGAAATGTGTTGTGCCTTCATCCTCATAACGAAATCCTAAATTCCTGAGGTTTGATTTAATTCTTACTTTTAGGGAGACTATGAAACTATAAAGGGTAGAACAATAAAGTAATTCTGAAGATCATTTGTGACCAAACTCCTTTTTTACTAAAAAGGACTCAGGAGTTCCGTAAAGCCTGTGTGACTTGCTCCCGTATAAGAGGCAGGTATGGACTGGCTTCCTGGCCCACATCCCCCTAACTCCTAATCTAAAGCACCTATGATTTCTCCAGCTCAGCTGTAACCTCCTCTTTCCCTGGTCTCCCTTGGCCTTGAATGTCCACTGCATTTGTTTGGCAATCACTGTGCTCCACCAATGGCCTCTCCCCGCTGTGGTCATATGTGTACCTAATACCTGCACCTGGATCATAAGTATCTCCTCACAGTATCTGGCACAAAGCAGCCCTCAAGAGCATTTGTTCCACCTCACCACAATATCTGCAACAACCAATGTTCTCACTATCTTATACATCTGTTGAAACCTTGAACTCAAGTGGAACTTTATGTCAGCAACCTGCAAGATCAAACTTACTAAGTTTTCTCTTAGTCCAAAAGCTAAAATCTTCACGCCATTTATACACTTCAATGGCAGCAGCCACTAAACACTTCCAGGACTTCCAAGATCCTCATTACACTGTTCTGTGCATGGAACCAAGATCCTGTGGAAGTTCAGAAATAGGAGACCAAAATTTTTTTTTTTAACATTTTTATTGGAGTATAATTGCTTTACAGTGGTGTGTTAGTTTCTGCTTTATAACAAAGTGAATCAGTTATACATATACATATATCCCCATATCTCTTTCCTCTTGCATCTCCCTCCCTCCCACCCTCCCTATCCCACCCTTCTAGCTGGTCACAAAGCACCGAGGTGATCTCCCTGTGCTATGTGACTGCTTCCCACTAGCTATCGATTTTACATTTGGTAGTGTATATATGACCATATATACACTACCACTCTCTCACTTTGTCCCAGCTTACCCTTCCCCCTCCCCATGCCCTCAAGTCCATTCTCTAGTAGGTCCGCGTCTTTATTCCTGTCTCGCCCCTAGGTTCTTCATGACCCTTTTTTTTTTTTTTAGATTCCATATATATGTGTTAGCATACGGTATTTGTTTTTCTCTTTCTGACTTACTTCACTCAGTACGACAGACTCTAGATCCATCCACCTCACTACAAATAACTCAATTCCATTTCTTTTTATGGCTGAGTAATATTCCATTCTATATATGTGTCACATCTTCTTTATCCATTCATCTGTCGATGGACACTTAGGTTGCCTCATGTCCTGGCTATTGTAAAGAGAGCTGCAATGAACATTGTGGTACATGACCTTTTTTGAATTATGGTTTTCTCAGGGTATATGCCCAGTAGTGGGATTGCTGGGTCGTATGGTAGTTCTATTTTTAGTTTTTTAAGGAATCTCCATACTGTTCTCCATAGTGGCTGTATCAATTAACATTCCCACCAACAGTGTATGAGGGTTCCCTTTTCTCCACACCCTCTCCAGCATTTATTGTTTGTAGATTTTTTGATGATGACCATTCTGACCGGTGTGAGATGATATCTCATTGTAGTTTTGATTTGCATTACTCTAATGATTAATGATATTGAGCATTCTTTCATGTGTTTGTTGGCAATCTGTATATCTTCTTTGGAGAAATGTCTATTTAGGTCTTCTGCCCATTTTTGGATTAAGTTGTTTATTTTTTTGATATTGAGCTGCATGAGCTGCTTGTAAATTTTGGAGATTAATCCTTTGTCAGTTGCTTCATTTGCAAATATTTTCTCCCATTCTGAGGGTTGTCTTTTCGTCTTGTTTATGGTTTCCTTTGCTATGCAAAAGCTTTTAAGTTTCATTAGGTCCCATTTGTTTATTTTTATTTTTATTTCCATTTCTCTAGGAGGTGGGTCAAAAAGGATCTTGCTGTGATTTATGTCATAGAGTGTTCTGCCTAAGTTTTCCTCTAAGAGTTTGATAGTGTCTGGCCTTACATTTAGGTCTTTAACCCATTTTGAGTTTATTTTTGTGTATGGTGTTAGGGAGTGTTCTAATTGCATTCTTTTACATGTAGCTGTCCAGTTTTCCCAGTACCACTTATTGAAGAGGCTGTCTTTTCTCCATTGTATATTATTTTCTCCTTTATCATAGATAAGGTGACCATATGTGCGTGGGTTTAACTCTGGGCTTTCTATCCTGTTCCATTGATCTATATTTCTGTTTTTCTGCCAGTATCATACTGTCTTGATTACTGTACCCTTGTAGTATAGTCTGAAGTCTGGGAGCCTGATTCCTCCAGCTCCGTTTTTCTTTCTCAAGATTGCTTTGGCAATTCAGGGTCTTTTGTGTTTCCATACAAATTGTGAATTTTTTTGTTCTAGTTCTCTGAAAAATGCCAGTGGTAGTTTGATAGGGATTGCATTAAATCTGTAGATTGCTTTGGGTAGTATAGTCATTTTCACAATGTTGATTCTTCCAATCCAAGAACATGGTATATCTCTCCATCTCTTTGTATCATCTTTAATTTCTTTCATCAGTGTCTTATAATTTTCTGCATACAGGTCTTTTGTCTCCCTAGGTAGGTTTATTCCTAGGTATTTTATTCTTTTTGTTGCAATGGTAAATGGGAGTGTTTTCTTAATTTCACTTTCAGATTTTTCATCATTAGTGTATAGGAATGCAAGAGATTTCTGTGCATTAATTTTGTATCCTGCTACTTCACCAAATTCATTGATTAGCTCTGGTAGCTTTCTGGTGGCATCTTTAGGATTCTCTATGTATAGTATCATGTCATCTGCAAACAGTGACAGCTTTACTTCTTCTTTTCTGATTTTGATTCGGGGACCAAATTTAAAGGGGCAAAAAAAATATGGAGTCAAGTTGTTAAGCTGAGTGAGGAAGCAAGTGATGTTATGATGTGGGGTAGAGAGAATATGGGCTATAGATCAGGCATTCACCTCAATTTCTTGGGAAGCTCCCTGACTTCCAGCATGCTGATGTTCAGGAAGCTGCTGAGTCTGACCCTTCAGTTTCCTCCTTCTCTGACTCAGGTGGTAGGATAAAGATTTCTGAAGTATTTCATATCTGCTCTTCTAATTCTTACATGGCTGTCACTGTCATCACCAACTGGCCATCTCTGCAGGCCCAGAGGATCTTGTCACCACTCAGAGTAACAGATGCCACTCTTGCCCATAGCAACCACATTTGCCTAGGATAATTTCACACATACAAGGACTTTGAGCAAGGAAGAGAACAATTAAGACCCTGTGTGCAGGTGGATAGACACACCTGCTCTTGCCTCTGCTGCTCTCTGCCAGTGAAAGCCACCTCAGGGAGGTTTTAACCAGAGCACTTTCCCACTCCTGTACCAGACGCTTGAAACTCTCACAGATATATTCCTTTCCATTCTGTCCTCCCAGGCTGCCACACACCCAAAGTGTCAGGAATCCCTCTGTCCCAGGTATCAAGTAGACCCATCCCATCCTCCCTGTGCACTAAGCTATTTGCTCGTGAATTAACTTTCCCATCTTCCAAACACATATGATCTGTCTCTTTTTCTGATACTTTAGTTTTACATCTTTTATTTTGGTGTGCTAGGACAAAGTTTTCACTGTACTACTGTTCTCACAAAGGTTCTTGGTCTTAAGCTCTTGCTTAAAATTCCTTTTAAAGTAAGAGTCTTCATCAAAGTCCTGGCTAAGGAGCTTTGGCTTTTCTTCAGGAAGCTCCGCAAAGTGCATGTTGTTGGCTTTGCTTCCTCCTCTAGTGATGACCACCTGGTGTGGCAGCCGTGCCTCTTATCCTGCATCTTCAGACTGTGGTTCTTTCTGTGCATCCTCTCACACTCTTAAAACTCTGCCAGAGGTTTATCCTTCACCTCTTTGGTAAGAATGATTTCCTGTTTGGCAGTCAAGCTGGAAACCAACACTTTGATTTTATGTAAAGCTGCTAAGACTCTTCCAAGTTTACATTCAAACCAAGCATATCCAGCACCAAATCAGGTCCATTATGCTAATGCTGAAGACAGGTGTATATAGAGTCACCACCACCACTACAATCTTTAAACAGCACCTGTTATGCAACTACTTGCTTCTAATATGGCACAAAACAATTACCCACCATGGATGCTGTCCTCTTGAAAATTACAACCCAAGACACATGAAACATATAATGTATTCAGGGAACATAAAAGAATGTATAAGCCAATATATAAACATACAGTTGAATAAATTTATACTAGGTAGGTGAATAGTTTACTCTTAAGATTTGTTTGCTCTTGGTTACTACAATTCTCCTAGGAGAAAGCGAAACAGCAGTGTATTTTTTTTTTTTTTTTAATTTATTTTATTTATGGCTGTGTTGGGTCTTCGTTTCTGTGCGAGGGCTCTCTCCAGTTGTGGCAAGCGGGGGCCACTCTTCATCGCGGTGCGCGGGCCTCTCGCTATCGCGGCCTCTCTTGTTGCGGAGCACAGGCTCCAGACGCGCAGGCTCAGCAATTGTGGCTCACGGGCCCAGCCGCTCCGCGGCATGTGGGATCTTCCCAGACCAGGGCTCGAACCCGTGTCCCCTGCATTGGCAGGCGGATTCTCAACCACTGCGCCACCAGGGAAGCCCGCTAGCAGTGTATTTTTAAATAGATAAGCACTAAGCTTTGCTTCAGAACTTACATCCAGACGCCAAAATGTCTCCAACTCATTACCATCTGATATGAAATACAGAGATGAGCTAGGATCAATAAACATTTCTACACAGTATTATTTCATCAGTGCTGAAACCACCCAAAGGTCCTAGTGGTACAAATGGGCAGAAGCAAACACTCTTGGAAATGTCCCACAGGGTACCAGATGGTCTTCCCCACACTGATAAATAGACAATGGATCCAGGTTCAAACTTTGCTAAAACTACTTATTAATTACTATTTGCTTACTGTTCCTCAATAACAATAGTGTCTGGACTATGCTACTTCCTAAAGACAGCTGTCTTTAACCTCCATTTGAGGCACAACAGTAATTGTTATTTTTAGCTGCTTGATTCTGAGCCAATAGACAGACTCAAAGATGATGGCAAAGGCCACACAGGTAACTGTAATAAATAAGTACTCTTTGGGATGTGTTTGATGAATAGAAGTTTTTACCGCTGTTTGAGATAAGTTTAAGTCAGTAATGCAAAAATACTCCTAGAACTTGGCTGATTCTGAACCATAACATTAGAATGGCTTATATGTAAACAGATTTGGGAAGAAGAAGAACAAAATCAGTGCAATATCTTCAACTCCCCTACTTGTAAAAGCAACCTTCCATTTTACGTTTACATTCTCTGAAAGTACGTTATTAATGCTGTCCTTAAATGATGATCAGTCAGCCACATCTGCCATAACTCAGGCTGCCCTGCCAACCATTATCTGGATCAGGCAGTCTAGATACACTAGTACACCATAGCTTCTGACACACTTGCCATAGTAGTGTATTCTTTGCAAATAATTTTCTTATAATTTCTGACCAGCATTCATGGTAGAATCTGGCATATATATTAATGGCCCTCTACTCACCCACAACTTCATTAATAATAGGGAGAAATTAGGAGATATAATTTCTTTCATCTCTAAAAACAAGGGCTGTTTCAATTTAAAAAAGAAAAGCACACTATTTAACGTGGTAGGTGGTGAATGTGGGGAAAATAGAGGTAACAGGCAGCCAGCAAAAGATACACAATATATTTTTGGAGAAAGTCAGACACTGAAACACTTGGTGACAACGATTTAAAAATAGAAGTATCATTTTTATGAGTAGGAAGACTCAATGTCACAAAAGCAATTTTCCCTAAATTATCAGAGTAATAGAATCAATGTAATTCAAAAAAATCAACATATTTTAATTAAACTGTCAAGCTAATTTGAAATTTATTTGAAAGAATAAAAGACCAGGAATAGACAAAATATTACTGAAAATGATCAAGGTAGAGAGATGTGCCCACACATCAATATCTATTATAAAACAATAGTAATTAGGAAAGTGTGCTCTTGATGTGGTGATAAATAGATCAAAAAGCAGAAAAAAGAGTCCTTACGTTTTAAAATCTACATAATTAGTACAATGGTCAATGTAACATTTGACAATTTTTATTTTTATTAAACTTTTTTTTAATATATTTATCAATATTGATACATTCAGACTTAGTTATTTCATTTTATCTATGTAGTATTCCATCATGTGAATAGACCTTAATTCTTCTGGTCCTCTATTTGTGTTTATTTAGGTTAGTTCTCAGTTAGCCACTTATACATGGTCTGATGAACACTTTTGTCTTTGTGCACCTGCATGAAGGCATATTTAGGATAATATTGTTGTTTGTACATAAGTATGCTTATCTTCAAAGTTATAAGTTGTTTTACAAAGGAATTACAGTATTTTACACTCCCATCAAAGGTCATCTTAACATACACCTTCACCAATTTGGTATTTTCAAATTTTTTAATTTTTGCCTATTTGGGTAGACTGAGCTTTTATTTTTGCTTTAGTTTCATTTACCTTGTTACAATTGTGATTAAGTATACTTATTGGTCACTTAGGTTTCCTCTTTAGTTAATTATTTATTGATATCTTTTGCCCTTTTTTCTATTTTATTCTATCATCCTTATCCTCCTATTTAAAAAAAAACTTTATTATAAAATATTCATACATGCAAATTTTTTTAAATAATGAAATCAAAATATGCATCATGTATCTACTACCCAACTTCAATACATTCTCTGTTTACCAAATTTGTTTCACATTTTTTAAAACAAAATCATTCCAAATAAGCTTAATATCCATGCATGCCATCTTCACTCCAGTATAATATTTGATTGCATATTTAAATTTTACAAAAATGTTATCATTCTATAGGTATCATGTCACAAATTTCTTTTTCCTTTTTTTTACTCAACATTTTACCTCATACTAATACTTGGAACACATGATCATTTTGAATTTTTTATAGTACTGTATTATATGAATATGTTATAATTTGTTTATTAATTTTCCTCTAATGGATATTTATACTGTTTTCAGTTTTTCACCACTATAAGCAATTTAGCATTGAACATTCTTATTTATATTTCGTCCTATAGTTATACACCTAGCATAGGCAATCTTCAGGTTCACTACACATTGCCAAATTGCTCTCCAAAGTTGGTTTAATTTCCATCCCCTTCAGCAGTGTATGAGATTCCTATTTCCCCACATCCTCAACTGTTATACGTCAGTTTTTCATATAAATATGTATATATCAATTTAGCATGGTCATAACTTTTTATTTCTGCAGTTATACTAGTGCAAAACTGTATTTTGTTTGATCATATGGTAGCTCTAGTTTTAGATTTTTAAGGAAACTCCATACCTATTCTCCATAATGATTGTACCAATTTACATTCCCATTAACAGTGTAGGAGGATTCCCTTTTCTCCACACCCTCTCCAGCATTTATTGTTTGTAGATTTTTTGATGATGACCATTCTGACTGGTGTGAGGTGAGCAATCCCACTCCAGGGCATATATCCAGAGAAAAACCATAATTCAAAAATATACATGCACCCCAGTGTTCATTGCAGCACTATTAACAATAGCCAGAACATGGAAGCAACCTAAATGTCCATTGACAGATGAATGGATAAAGATGTGGTACATATATACAAAGGAATATTACTCAGTCATAAAAAAGAACAAAATAATGCCATTTACAGCAACATCAATGGACCTAGAGTTGTCATACTGAGTGAAGTAAGTCAGACAGAAAAAGACAAATATCAAATGATATTACTTATATGTGGAATCTTAAAAAAATGGTACAAATGAACTTAGTTACAAAGCAGAAATAGAGTCACAGATGTAAAAAACAAACTTATGGTTACTGGGGGGGAAGGAGAGGGAGGGATAAACTGGGAGATTGGGATTGACATGTACACACTGCTATATATAAAATAGATAACTAATAAGAACCTACTGTATAGCACAGGGAACTCTACTCAATACTCTGTAATGACCTATATGGGAAAAAGAATCTAAAATAAAGTAGATATATGTGTACGTATAATTGATTCACTTTGCTGTACAGCAGAAACTAACAACATTGTAAGTCAACTATACTCCAATAAAAAATTTTTTTAATTTTAAAAAAGATGTTATATATGGGGGAAAAAACTGTATTTTGTTGTTTTGATTTGTATTTACAGATTACTAGTTAATTTGAACATCATTGCTAACCTACAAAGCCAATTTAGGTTTCCTCTTCTGTGAATTGTCTGTTCATGTCTTTTACACATTTGTCCATTGGGTTATTGGACTTTTTATGTTCTCAAGCTACTATTTCTTTGACACTTATGTGTACACCAAATATCTTCTTCCAGATTGACTTTTATTTTAATGTTATCTGTTTATCGCTCTAAAGAAATTTTAAATTAGTGAAATTTAGCTTTTTATGGCTTGTGCTTTTTGTGAATAGTTTTAAATGTTTTTCTCTACTCTGAAATTAAATGGTATTCTCCTATTTATGCAGTTTTTATTTTAATATGTTGCTGTATGATATTTTGTAATTCTACCTACAATAGATTTTTTATATATGATGTTAGATAGGGATCTAATTTTGTCTTTATTTTCCTATTTAGATAGCCAACTGTGACTGCTCCATTCAGTAAATAGATTATCTCCACTGATTTCTAATATCCTTGTCATATACCAAGTTTTCATTTATGTAGGTGTGTTTCTCTGAACTTCCTATTTTGTTCTGTTAGGGATAGCGGGATTCCCATATAATATAACCCGTTCTTCTCTACTAGAGTTCAAAACCATTTAAGACATATCAAGATGGAAGGCAAGTGGAGATAAAAATATCTGCTACTTGACAAAGTCTGCTTAGTGCTTTAGGGTCCCTCTTTATGTTATTACTTGTTTGGATTATACATTTAAATGTTTGTTATATTTTTCCAGCATTTGTTAGTGTTTTTGATAAGATCAAAGTTTCTATTAGCTCATTCTACTATGTTGCTGTAACCTGAAGTCAGTGTGATGTAGTAACTTGGCAAGATTTACTTGTTACCTGCAATAATTATGTTACTTGACAACAGTTATGCTGAATACTTACACATTTATAGTTATTTCTACCATCTTATTTTGTAGTTTCTACTTACCATTCATTTCTTTGCTTCTTTTGTTCTTTTTCCTGTCTTTGATTAGACTGATAAAAATTTTTGTTATATCTTTGTTTGAAAGCTAAAGATCAAAAAGTTGCTTTTTTTTTATATAAATTTATTTATTTATTATTTATTTATTTATTTTTGGCTGTGTTGGGTCTTTGTTTCTGTGCGAGAGCCCTCTCCAGCTGTGGCGAGCAGGGGCCACTCTTCATCGCGGTGTGCGGGCCCCTCACCATCGCAGCCCCTCCTGTTGCGGAGCGCAGGCTCCAGATGCGCAGGCTCCAGATGCGCAGGCTCCAGACGCGCAGGCTCAGCAGCCGTGGCTCACGGGCCCAGCTGCCCCACAGCATGTGGGATCCTCCCAGACTAGGGCTTGAACCCGTGTGCCCTGCATCGGCAGGCAGACCCTCAACCACTGCACCACCAGGGAAGCCCCAAAAAGTTGCTTTTAAACACTTTCTTAAGTGTTAAGATAGCTCTTATATGTGAATTTTTCTAAAAGTCAAAATTCAACTTTATATACTCCTCTTGATAATACGATTTAATCACCCTTGAACTTTACAACATATTTTATTATTGTGTTGAAATTTAGTTTTATCTTTCTTGTGTTGGGAAAAAGCACCATCAATGGTTAAATTTCATTATCTTTTGTTTTAGTTTCTTTTATATTTTTTTATAAACTTCCTCCTCGGTTCAGTTTTCTTCTTGCTGAACTATACCTATTTCCTTTAAATGCACATGGATTAGTAAGCTCTCCAAGTCTTTGTCTGATTTTTTTTTTCATTTTGCCCTCACTCTTGAAAGAGTGTATGAAACTCAGTTGACTGGTATTTTCCCTCAGCTCTTTGAAGTTTTCTGAGAGTGTTTCCCCGTGATGAGGAGCTGATGGGACCAAGGGACAGAGGCTACCAGAGCTGCCTCCAAATAAGAAGTAGAGAAGATTTTTGAGGTGCTCAGCTCTTTTCTTTCCAGGACACTTTCTTACTTTTGGCCAGCTGACACATGCTAGGCTGCACACATAACCATCTCCCCTAGTCCCCTAACCAACATGCACATAGCCCCTTCTCTGGGCCAGGTTCTGAGCTAATCATTTCACACACAGTCTGACAATCATCTGACAATCCTATAATGACCCCAGTACAATGACAACCAGTAGGGGAATTTAATTCTTAAAACCTTATTAATTTAATTCTTAAAACCTTAGGCTTCCCTGCTGGCGCAGTGGTTAAGAATCCGCCTGCCAATGCAGGGGACAAGGGTTCAAGCCCTGGTCCGGGAAGTTCCCACATGCCGCGGAGCAATGAAGCCCGTGTGCCACAACTACTGAGCCTGCGCTCTAGAGCCCAAAAGCCACAACTACTGAGTCCTCGTGCCCCAACTACTGAAGCCCGCGCGCCTAGAGCCCGTGCTCCGCAACAAGAGAAGCCACCGCAATGAGAAGCCCACGCACCGCAACGAAGAGTAGCCCCCGCTCACCGCAACTGGAGAAAGCACACACGCAGCAAGGAAGACCCAACGCAGCCAAAAATAAATAAATTAAATAAATAAATTAATTAAAAAAAAAAAAACCTTATTGCAGACTTCAGGTTGCAACATGGGAGACTGAGCTAATAATAGACACCTTGATCTTACCAAAACAACAAACAAATGATGGGGAAAATATAACAAACATTTAAAAGCATAAATCAAACAAGGTATAGCATATAGAGGGACTAAGCAGGCTAAGCAGGCTAAGTAAGGTGGTCAGTGGGTATTCCTGCAAAAATCTCCAGAAAGCTGATTCTATGAGGCCAGATCAGCCAGCTGCCTCCTTTCCTGAGGTTATCCAGGCCAAGGTTTGCATGCAGACCTCCATGTCACCACAAATTTGAGCATCTTCTCTGGCCAGGCTGGCCCAATGCTGAGTTCAAGGCAGGCACATGGCCACAGCTTGCCCAGCTCTGTGCCTCCAAGCCTGGATGGTCAGGGTCAGCCTTCAGGCCATTCTCTGCTGCTGAGGCATTGGGCATAGCAGTCATGGATGCTGCCACATTCCCCTAGGACTACTGAAGAATTGAAACCTAGATTTATCTTCATCTCAGAGGCACAATGTAGAAGAAGATCATTTATCTCAGAAAACATAAAGGAACTTGGATTACTCTGTCAGGATTTTTATTTCCAAACTGCCAGATTGATTCTTTGTACATGCCTACACCTAGGCATAAGTTTTAGCAATCTTATTTGGAAAAGAATGATAATTAGAGAGAAAAAAAATCCTTGCCTCTGAAATTGGCTACAGGAATGAAGCTGCACTTCATTTTAACCCCTGCTACCCTTGCAACTCACTGATTTCCAACTCAAAACTTCTGTTTGTCTTTTGATTAGGATTCTTTCAGTTGTAAGTGACAGAAAACCCAATTCAAACCAGCATAAATGAAAAGGGGAACTTCTTGGATGGAATAACTAAAACATCTAGGTCTTTTTTCCAGAGGTTCAAAAAGTCACTGACAGTTGGCCTCTCCCCCTGATATTTTATTCTACTTTCTTCCATGTTAACTTCATTCTCAAGGTCCTTATAGAGACAAAATAGCTGTGCTTATATACTCACCCCTGAGCCAACCACAGTGGCTATGGGAATATAATGTACTGATTGGCCAGATCTGAGCCACATACTAGCCTCACCCCTCCCCTCCCCCGCATGAAGAATAGATGAAGATTACCCATAAGAAAAATGGGGTGATTTATCCAGAAAACAGTGAATAGGTGCTACACGACCCAAGCAATAGATGCCTACTGCAAACTTTAATTAAATAATAATGGCAATTAACGTACTTGGGTTTCATATACAAATTTAGGAGTACCTGAAATCATTTTTTAGTCTAAATGTTTATTTAACTTGCATTAAAGTAAAAGAAAAACATACTGACAGCAAGCTTTCTAAGCATTCTCCACTCATGTTAGTCAAACAATAGGACAAATAAATGAAATCTCACAGGCCTTATAAACAATTTGTTGCTGATGTTGTTTTAGAGAAGATGAAGAGAGAAGGCATTAAAAATCAAATCTACAGATTCAGCTTGATCTCAGAATTCTGGTCTTGAAAAACAAAAAGTGAGTGAGCCAGCATTAAGTACAACATTCCCTCTCTGGTGTTTGTTGTCTTTATTTTTTCCATTAAAAATGTATGTGTTGTTCCTAAGAGAGCTAAAGTAATTAGAGATGAAAAATCCTCAATGATTCATACTCCCTCCCATCTCTGTAGGGTTTCATAGGAAACCGCTTTGACATATCATCTGCTGTAAATTACTTTAATGGCTTCTCTACCGCATTTAACTCCTACCGATAAAAGTGATTTAGTTCCTTAATTTGTGCAACACCTGAACACACAAACATCAATACCATTCAGAGATCTAGAAGAATGTCATTTGCTATAGTACTTAAAAGCAAATTAAATTTGTCTCCAAAAAATATTAGTCATTTTAACGTTCATCTCTGTGTAATCAAATAGTTTCAATTAGATTAACAGCATTGAATTCTTTGCAGACATTTTCAAAGAATTTTATTAAACATGAGAATAGGTATTGCTAAAATAATAGTATTTCAAGTACACTCATTTCTAATATATCTGAAAATTAAGGCTAGCACTTATTGAGTACCCTTGTGTGCAGAGAAAGTACTATATTCTCTTAAAGCATTTGAGTGCACTGACAAGATGAATTGATTTTGAAAACATTAACTGATAAGAATTTTATTTTAAGTTCTAAGTCTATTCAAAATGTATGTGCCCCTCAAAGTAACAAGGAAACTGTTTTTTTCCACATTGGATACATGACCTGTATCGATTTAAATTTCAAGTATCATAGGTTCAAGACCTTGAGGAGTTTAGGCTAAATTTAAAAGAAAGATTATCACAGGCAAATATACTTAAATAAAAATGAGTGCATTTTTGTGAACTGAAGAAATAGAGCATTTTTTTCTTATGACTCATCTTGCCAGTCAGTCTCTGCCATATTGCTATTTATGTACTCTGCTTTTCTCAATATCTCACAAAATATTCAGGGAGTTAGGAAAATGTGTTTTACTTAAAACTGTCTCACATTTGCAAATTGGTTAAGATACATATATGTACACATGTGCACACACACTCATATATAAATTCCACAAGCTCGTTGCTTTAGGGTGGCGTGACAGACTGAGATATGCACTATTCAATCAAAACAGCAAATAAAAACTCGAATTTAGTACCAAATTATGAATGAAACAACACGGTGTATAAAACAAAGAATTCTCAATAAAAGGTGGTTAACAGAGAATAGGAATATTTTAGAAATGCTTACTATGAAATAAAGCAAAATGAAAAATTTAAAGCCTTAGCCTTAAACATAAGAGTGAATTAGGATACATTTCTATTTGAAAATCTATATTTATTAGTTAAATTATGGAGTTAATAAATCTACATTGGGAAACTAGCTACCTGGGAAGAAAGAGGCCCAAAAGTGACAATATCTCATTAGACCTAAATTACTTTTTGATATCAAGAAGAGAAAGTCTTTAAAAGGCAAGTTATAGTTTTATGAGAGGTAAAAAACTAAGCTGAAATATTACTCAGCCATAAAAAAGAATGAAATATTGCCATTTGCAGCAACATGGATGGACCTAGAGAATATTATACTTAGTGAAGTAAGTCAGACAGAGAAAGACTAATACAACGTGATATCCTTTGTATGTGGAATCTAAAAAAACAATACAAATGAATCTATATACAAAACAGAAACAGACTCACAGACATAGAAAACAAACTTATGGTTACCAAAGGGGAGAGTGAGGTTCGGAAGGACAAGTTAGGAGTATGGGATTAACAGATACAAACTACTATATATAAAATAGATAAGCAATAAGAATTTACTATATAGAACTGGAAATTATGTTCGACATGTTGTAATAATCTATAATGGAATATAATCAAAAAATAATAATGGAATCACTAAGCAGTACACCTGAAACTAATACTATATTGTAAATCAACTATACTTCAATTAAAAAAAAAAGTTGAACACATGAAGGGAAATATAAGCATTCTAGAAAGCCCCTTTCTCCATAACTTTAACCATCCCCCCCAAGCACGTATGTATTTACATGACATCTATGTTCCTTTGAAGATTCTTCTCACCCCAAACCCACTCATAGCAGAGAGTACATTTTCTGTATTATCTTTCCAGAACCTTTCTAGTCATTTTCCATAGTTCCCACCTCTGTGTTCCCAAGTACTTGGTTCACACTGTGTTTTTAAAAATTAATCATAACAATTAATATTTATGTAGGATTCACTGTCATTCTATGTAGGCCTTTATATACTCATGACAACCCAGTGAGGTGATGTTACTTAATTTAAAAATAAAGAGTCTGAGGCCTTCAGTGGTGCACTGACTGACCATGGTCACAAGGCTAACATGCAATAGTACCAAGTTTACACCCAGGAGATCTCATATTAGATACCTCCCTATGATGCAGCTTCCACTGACAATACTGACCCTGAGCATAATGGGTTTTGTTTAGTCTGTCTGGGCTGAAAGGCAGGCTTTTGAGGAGAGAGCACTTCTTGTTCATATTTTCACATCAGAATATAACAAAGGCCCTAGGACCTTGTAGACCTCAAATGTCTGCTGAATAAATGAATGAATAAACAAATGACTGAAAGTTTGCTACTTATTGATTAAAATTTTCTTGGGTAAAACAAGACAATGCTTGTTAAGTTCTATACAAACACTAAGTGGCCTGGCATTCTGTTCTTTTCACTGTATTGTGTGTGTGTATATACATATATATACATATATGTGTATGTATCAGAACTAATTAAAAATAAATGGAAATGTATCCATGATCAAATAAATTTTATCAGTTTTTCTTAGTCCTCCAAATTTCATCTATAAGTCTCTTTTTTAAGTACCTTTCTATTCAACTTTTTCAAAAGAAGTATTTGCCTTTTAATGGGAAGTCAGCATTTCATCATAAAGATAAAACACAATGTGCTCAACTTATTCTGCCTTCTAGAAGTTCCTTTTTATCATGAGTACTTAGCCAGTAGAAAAGATAGATTCCAAAAGAAAATATATTTCAGGCATGAGAGATCAGAGCTCTACTAGACTGAAAAGAATGAAAAATGAAGCTTCCATTTCCATTGTACTGAAAGACATAATTTGCAAATGCTCCATTATCACTGAACTTCTGTTCCAGAGTCCATGAGAGCAGAACAAGGTAAGAACTTGCATATCGCAAAAAATCAGTCAGCTCTGAGTTTAAGTAAAAGTTTGAACCATGAAGCATTCCACAGAGTCTTGATTATTTGGACAACATGACTTTTTACTCAAATAGCATTTTGTGTGTCTCCCAGCAAACTACTCCTAATGAATCACTTTCAGAACTGGTAGCATTAGTAATTAAGTTACAAAGTCTGTCTGTAATTACTGCTGGTAACCTCAATGGCAGTGATTCTTGGTGGTTGAGCCCAAACCCTTTTGAGCATCTGATAAAAGCTATGGATTCTCATCCTAAAAAAAACCAAAACAAACAAAAAAACCCCACGTATACAAATAAGGATAAATACTTAAAATTTGCATGGCATCTCAGGGGAGTCACAAATGCCCCAAGTCCACTCACAGACTCCTCCTGTTTCATAGTTCTCCCCAGTCCCTTTAAATACCTGGGCTCTGAGAAGAACTCAAGACTTTGTCTCTCCCCAGGTCTTTTCTATGGAGGAACCACTCTGAAAGACAAGGACACAATGGAGGGCTCAGGAAGACACAAAAGAAGCCATGTCACTAAGTGGTAGAACTTTCATGGGAAAGCAGAAAGCACTTATTCAAATTAGATTTGGGAAAATGTTCACTTCCCTAGACTTTTTCTGCAAAATTCAGTCCTTCATTTAACAAACATTGACTGAGTTCCTACTCTGGGCCCCTACCTCCTGCTGCCCCTCAAGAGTCCAGGGAGAACCTACGCATAAGGAGTGGAGTAGACTGCTAGGGCCTGACTGCATCTGGAGGAAAGGGTTCTTGGGACCATCACAATCCTGGGCATCTCGCCAGGATGAGCAACCAAAAAGCCCACATCCTTACCAGCAGTAGAGGGTTCATGTACCTAAGTAGTCACAGTGAATAAATTCCAATGAATTTAGTAGAACAGCAGACATCAAAGTCCCTCCGTCAGAACATATACTGACCAAATCAATGATGACAGTAATGACCTTAGCAAAATTTCAATTCAAACATTACACCCAGTTCCAAATTGTGTTTATTCATAAATGATGGAATCCCTCAAGTTATTTGATACCTATCTGGTCAGCATTCATGAAGAAATCTATTCTATACTTTTGTGGGTATTTTAGAACAATGATATTTCTTTAAATATTTTTGAAAGATATCTAACTTAGGGAGCAACAAAATCAAAGGTGGCTCATTAGATTTGCATAATGATTAAAATTGAAATTACCTAATTGGGAATTATGTGTATGTTATTTAGGAGTACTTCCTTCTTTTAAGATAATAAATGAATGTTTAGTATGCACACAGCAGAATTGTAAAACACTCCTCTCATTGGGGAGAAATGAGATAGTCCCCAGAGGAAGCCTTGGGAAGACTAATCAGGTTTCCCAGTTGCTCATTTGCCTTGGCTCATGTAGAAATTAATGTTAGGAAAATCCATAAGGTGCTGCACAGCTGGAATCCGGCAGTTTAATTGCTTTGCACAAGAGACCAATGGTCCTGGGTCTTGGGTGTGTCCACATGTGCACCAAGGCAAGGGACAAAGCCCTTGCAAAGCTCCGTGCCCTTAACTGCTATAGATAGTCAACCAGGAGAACTGTGTCTAAGGGGGAGGGGTATGAATTGTGCTGAATAGGAATCTATTTTTAGATCTATTCATTTGCCTCTCTTTAGATTCATTACAATTTTAACTCATATACCAGAACACTGTTTCCAAGGAAGCACTGATTAATGTCCTCCAAGGACAAATAGAACAAAAATAAGGCACATTCCAGATGAAGATTAACTCTACTTTTAACTATGCTTTGGATGGGAGGTAGCCCCTGCTTATATACTGCAACCCTGTGAATAAGTGTGTTCCCTTTAAGACACACTTCAGCCAAGGTGCAGCAAAGATAGATGAGCAAATTCAGGCAGATTCAAATAAAAGTGATTCTTCTAGGTATGTTTTATTTATACAGCATGGCTGAATCTCAAATATATTCTGAATATTTTTGCCATATTATATGATAATACTGTGTTATCCAAGAAAAAGAGGTACCATTCAATTTTAGCAGAAGTATCATTTTAATCAAAATGAATTTTATTAAGTTGTAATAAAATTGTATGCACTTGTCCAAACTGTTTCATGCTGTTTAAAACCTATACCCACTGTTTCAGAGGATTAATGAGTCCCATTTAAGAAACCTCTCTATCTTGGGCCATCCTTACTGTACGAAAGCCATTCTTTGAATACCTAGGAAATTAATTTGAATTCAACTGACTGCTTATTCTTGTGTTAAAAAAAAAAAAAAAAAAAAAAGGCCTGGAATGAAGGTAGGAAATGGACATTCTAGTCACGAATGCTTCTAAATATCTGGTGGGCTTCAGACAAATCACAGAACCTTTTAGTACTTTTTCACTTTATTACATTACAGTAAATATCATCTGAATCTCTGAGACAATGGTAGTAAAACTATAGTCACCATGCTGTACAAAGGCAGTTGTATTACGTATTATAACATTAGTGAAGTTTTCTAAATACTAAAGACCTTTCATTTAAATAAAGCATTAAAATAGACACTAGGCTCCAGTTGTCTCAAGAGAGTTTCCCCACTCAGTTCTTATATGTCAAAGAAGGATCTGTTCCATGATCTTTTGAAGCACCTCATGGAAAAATTTAAGGCATAATATCTGGCTCCTGAAATGTGTTCTCTGTCCATTATTCTAAACACTAAAGGAGAGAAATAGAACATGTAGAGAGAAAAAGCTAACCTCTGGCCAGAAACTGATTCTGTCTTAATCCATACTTTACTTCCCAACAGAAGAGATGTTTCTCTGAATCTCCAAAAGAAGGGGGAAAAGAGAGAAAGCTGCCTAGATGATAATTAATAATGACCATTACTACAGGATTTGTTGGAGGGAATTCTCTTCACACTAAGCATTGAGAACACTCTCATCTCTTCAATCACCACTCCAAGATACTGTCAAATGGGTTTCAACATTAGGAGAGAATCTAATTTCCTTTGCAGTGCCAAGTGATAAGTATATTTATTAAGGTGGAAAGGAGAAAAGAATTTGAAGTAGAAATAAAAGTCAGGTATTTTTCAATGTTCAAGAAAACACAGTGATTTATATTCTGGTATTTGGGAGAAAAGATTTATGTTCATTCTATCTTATCTGTATTAGTTATCTATTGCCTTGTAACAAATTATCCCATATTCAGCAGATTAAAACAACAAGCATTTTTTATCTCCAATAGTTTCTGATCATCAAGAATCTGGGAGGAGCTTAGCTGGGTGGTTTGGTTCTGGTTTTCTCAGTAAGTTGCAGTGAAGCTGTCAGCTAGAATTATAGTCATCTCAAGACTTGACTGAGTCAAGAGAATCTGCTCCAAACCTCATCCATGTGGTGTTGGCAGGTCTTTCTTTTTCACTGGTTGTTGGTCAGAGACTTCAGTTCCTTACTCTATGGGCCTCTGGATAGGGCTTCTCACAACATGGCAGCCTACCTCGCTCAGAGCAAGATATCCAAAAGAGAGAGTCAGCACCCAAATTGCAATCTTGTATATGTTCATCTCAGAAGTGAATTACCATCATTTCTGCTTTATGCTATTGTTCACATAGGCCAATCCTGGTATAATGTGGGAGGGGACTACACAAGAGTATGGCTACCAGGAGGTAGGTAACATCGGGGGTCATCTAGGAGGCATGCCACCACATCACCTAACTTACAAGAGGCCTACAAGAAAGCAGTACTGGCCCACCACAAAAATGGCTAGAGGCTCAGCTGGTGGGATCTGGGCGCAAAGTAAACTAATCATAAATATACCATCTTTCGTCCAGGTTTGTCTGTTTTACCTTTAAGGTAAATCTGTGTCCTCTCTCTACTTGTGAAGTCTGCATAACTGCATAAGCTAAGCCAGTTAGTCTTCTCCAATTTCTAATTCAAATTCACCAAACATATAGTGTGGTAGGAAAGACAAGACACAGTTTCTTTCAAAGTGCTTGTCTTTCAGTGTAAATTCCTTCTCTGGCACTCTGCCCTTCCCTGGACAGTATGAAGCTATTTTCCTGGGGGGTGGAAACGGGCACAGAGAAGGAAATAAAACATCCTTAGGATAATTAGAAGTGATGTTAAGGAAAGGATAATTCAAACAAACCATGTTTTTCTCAGAAAAAAAGAGATACTGTCCACAGCAGGCTTGCACCTGGCTTCTCTCTGGCCAGGAAGGTACCTACTTTAGATGAAGAGCAACTACTGAGTTGAACATTTGGAACTTGAAATGCAGTAAGGTCACCTGATACTCTGAGAAGGGACTTCCCCTTTTCTTAGATAAAGATTTACATATGAGGTAAATATAAAACATTTTATGAGACTACGAAGGAAGGATAGAGCTATATTATTGCAGTGAATGAGAGCATTACTATCTAAATGTCTGTCTGTACCAGTGGTACTGAGGTGTGTGTATAGGGGGATAAATCCCACCTTCCTCCCTCCTCCCTGCCAAACATTCTGATAAACCTTCCTACAGGGTCTATCCCTAGCTCCTGAGTTGAGAATCACTACCAAATTGACCCATGGTTACTGATGGGAGTGTCTTATTTCTCAAGGAGTTTAAGAAAGAGAATCTTTGTCAACTAATTGACTCAGTGATAACTATTCCCATGATATATACCTCTACATAAAGGAGTTTATTTACCTATTTACTTATGTACCACCTTGTTCCCTCTAAAAAAATATTTATTGTGATTTATAAGGATTTATAAAATACAGCAAAAAAATAACATGAACTATTTATGAAAGAAACAATATAAGAAAACCAAGTCTATGGGGCATAAAACTGAGCAAGGAATGTATTTGCTCCAGATGGGCAACAAATTTGGCTGTAAACTTTTGAGCAGTCTGCCAACTAGAAAAGAGAAATCTGGTCTCAGTTCAGTTTACATAAGAAAAATATTAACAATTTTCCTAAAAGGGGTACAACTATTCTTAAACTAAGATCAGGCCCAGTAGTCCACTGGGGACACTACTCAACAGCATTTATACAATAAAAATAAGATAATGTGGCCTTGAACCATTTCTTATACTGACTTGATCAGAGCCTTGTAAAAAGTGAGTCTGCAGGACCGTATGTAACAGAGGCCACCTCAACGTCTTTTTTTTCTTCCTGCACACGCAGAAACTCTACATTTTCCAGCTATGTGAGATCAGATTGGGGCCATATGACTGGATTCTGGCCAGTGCACAGCGATGTGCCCTCTATGGAGGCCTGGGCATAACAGCTCCTTGCTTTCTTCTTCCACCATGACTTTGAAGGACCATATTTAAGACAACAGTGCCACACAATGGAAGGAGCTTATATCCTTAGCTCAGAGGAGTGTCTCCAAGGAGAGCCATTCAACCTGAATTAGACCATGACATAAGCAAGGAACAAAACTTTAGTGTGTTGATTTCCCTGACTAAAACAACAAGCATTATCAATACAGGATTCAAAATTCCAGCTCTCTGTAGACCTGGTTTGATTAACTAGGCAGAGTTTAGAATATTTAGAAGAATAGATAGATTCTAAATCTTTCACACAGTCCTCCCTCAATATTGTTTTATTCAACTGGGTGTTAAAAAATCCTGGAGATGATGATGATGAAATTATAATAATAATAGCTAACACTTGGATATCACGTGCTATGTGCCAGGAATGATTTATTCTAAACCCTTTCGATAATATTAACACATTTATTTCTTACAATATATTCATTCATTTAATCCTTACCATTATCTGTAATTTTCAGATGAGGAAACTGTGGAAGAAAAGTGACTTGTCCAAGGTCCCTCAGTAAGGGGTGGCACCAGAATTAGATTCAGGGAATCTAACTCCAGAGTTGGTGCTACTAACTTCTATACTATAATTTATTTCATACAATGATGATAAGATTTGTATCATGCTCCCTTGAAAAATTATTAAAAACCTCCAATTGTCTAAAAGTCCAAAGACTTCAAAATGCATACCAGCTGAAGTATGGCTGGCATCCTCTTGGAATAGCTAAGGAGCCTAATGAATCATTAATCTTAATAGATGCCCACCCCATTTCAAATGAATAAACCTGTATGGAGTCAAGATTAGTTTTTGAAAGGATTTTCTAATATAACCCAACTGTATGATACCTTATTAAGTTGGTTTAACAATTACTATAATTTACTTTAAAATAATAGCATAGACAACATAATATTATATATGTACTAATTAGCTGAAGTTTTAACTTTAGAGGTATTTTGGTGCCCTAATTTAACTTTACAAGAGAACACAACAAAAAAACTGTTTTCTGAATGCAGATAAAAATCTTGGTACTTCTTGGTCACCTAATTCCATTATATACATTTCTATGTGATCCATTGGCCATATATGACATACCAGAAGAAAATCAATATAATACACTAATTCCCCTAAGTTAGTTCTCCTTGCCATAATTAATCTTTTGGAAAACAAATGTAAGCTTCCTGTTAACTCAAATATCACTCTGTTTACTTCATGCCGTTTTTTGCTAAAATACATAATAATGAGTTTTCTGGTTTCATGTAAAATTCCCTTCACTTACCTCAAGTATACATAAATCACAAAACTGTACATCAAGAAGGCAACTCTTAATATTACCTAATCCAGTTCCTTTTTCCATAGAGGAAAAGACTGAGATCCAGACAGACTAAATGACTTGTGCCAGGTCTCAAGCTAGTTAGTGGCAAAGTTGGACACAAAAGCCAGTGTCCTGGCTTTCTCCTCCAAGTTTTTTCATACCATCACACTGAGCCACAGGTGGATCCCAAGCACACATTTAAATATCGAGATTGCAAAATATGCTTGGCCAAGAGGAAGGGATAAAGCATGGCCATAACTTTTTAAAGTATTTATCACAGTGAAATAAGCTAAAGCAGTTTCAACTGAGGTGGCAAATGTTTGCTGCTGAAATAAATACAACAATTTAATTTTGAAGGTGAAAAGGCAGCTAAGAGGCAGGATAAAGATGGTGGAGTAGGAAGACCCTGACCTCATCTCCTCCAAAAATAATACACCAATACTACAACTACATGTAAATAACTTTCTCTGAGAACAACCTGATGACTAGCAGAACAGTTCTTCTATAACCAAGAATATAAAAACAAAACAAACAAACAAACAAAAACACTGATATGGACAGGAGAGGAAGAGAAGCAATCCAGTTAGGACCCACAGTGCCAGTGGGTGACCCAGAAGAGGAGGGCAATATCACAAGCTCAGGGATTGTCTCTAAGGAGCAAGGAGTTCAAGCCCCACATTGGGCACCCCAGTCCTAAGGTTTGGCACTGGGAAGACGAGCTCCCCTTGCTGGTTTTGAAAAACAGCGAGGCTTATGACCAGGAGAGCCAGAGAGCTGTGGGAATTAGAGACTCTGCTCTTAAAGGGAAAGCACAGACTTGCTTGTTCCCAGTCCCAGCATACAGGCAGCAGATTTAAAAGTGCCTGGTGCTCTAGCCAGCCTGCCACGACTTCTCCAGTGTGCCCCCCAGCCTGCACCAACTCCAGCTCCAGCCCTGCACCTCCCACCACCAAGAGGGCAGTCACCAGCACACCCCAGGAGAAGCCACAGCTCACACCAGGATCTGGTTCCAGCCCCTCCAGCCCTAGCCCCTGCCAAGGCTCTGGATGCCAGTGTCACTAGGAGAAGCTGTGGCTCACACCAAGCTCCAGGTCTAGCCACCCCTGACTCCAGCCTGCCCCCGTCAAGGCAGTTGGCCACTAATGCACCCCAGAAGTAGCCCCAGCCTGTGCTGCTGTGCTGGGCTCTGGCTATAGTGCCCACATAGCTTAAACCCACCTCTGCCAAGGCAATGGCCCCAACACACCCCAGAAAAAGTCCCGGCCGGCACTCACTTCAGATACAGCTCTCCCACCAAAGCCACCTGACACCACAAACTGCATAGGAACAATCCCACACAAGGACATGCCTTCAAGACTGGAATACGTAATGGTTTCTCCTAATTTCACAGAGATAAACAGAGAAAGTCAAACAAAATGAGAAAACAGATGAATATGTTTCAAATGAAAGAACAAGATAAAACCCAGGAAGAAAGAAAAACTAATGAAACACAGATAAGCAATCTACCTGATAAAGAATTTGAAACAATGGTCATAAAAATACTCACTGAACTTGGGAAAAGAAGAACACAGTGAGAAATTCAAAAAATAATTAGAAAATAAAAGATATATGAAAACAATCAGAGCTGAAGAATACAATAACTGAAACAGAAAATACACTAGAAGGATTCAACAGCAGATTAGGTGATACAGAAGAACACTTAAGCAACCTAGAAGACAGAATAGCAGAAATCATCCTATCAAAACAGCAAAAAGAAAAAAAATTTATTGAGGATAGCTTAAGGGACCTCTGTGACAACATCAAATGTACTAACATTCATACTCTAGGGATCTCAAAACGAGGAGAGAGAGAAAGGGACAGAAAACATATTTGATGAAATAATGGCTGAAAACTTTCATAACATCAAAAAGGAAACAGATATCCAGGTCCAGGAAGCACACAGAGTCCCAAACAATATGAACTCAAAGAAATCCACACTGAGACATATCCATTAAACCAGCAAAACTGAAAGAGTCAAATACAGGGAACCCCAAAAATATTTTCAGCTAATTTTTCACAGAAACTTCACAGGCCGGGAAGAAGTGGCATGATATATTTAAGCATTGAAAAGAACAATCCTACTACCAAGGACATGCTACCCAACAAGGTTATAATTCAGAATTGAAGGAGAGATAATTTTCCATACAAGCAGAAACTAAAAGAGTTCATCACCACTAAATTAGCCTTACAAGAAATGCTGAAGTGTTTTACAAGAAATGTTTTTTAAAAGACCATAATAATAAATAAAATATATGAAGGAAAAAAATCTGACTGGTAACAGCAAATATATAGTAAAAGCAGTGAATCAATTATTTTAAAAATCTAGTATGAAGGTTAAAAGACAAAAGTTGTAAAACCAACTATTCAGTTTAAAACAAATACATATGTGTATGTGTATGTATATGTATATATGTATAGAGAAACCTCATGGTAACCAAAAACCAGCAACAGATTCACACACACTAAAAGAAACAAAGAGAAAGGAATCTAAACATAATGTTAAAGAAAATCATCAAACCACGTGGGAATAGACTAAAAGAGAAAATCTACATGAACAACCAGAAAACAGGAAACAAAATGGCAGCAAGTAAATACATATCAAAATTCACTTTAAACATAAATGAACTAAATGCTTTAATCAAAAGACAAAGGGTGGCTGAATGGATAAGAAAACAAGACCCATCTATATGCTGCCTACAAGAGACTCACTTCAGAGCTAAAGACACACACAGACTAAAAGATGAGGGATGAAAAAAGATATTCCATGCAAAAGGAAACAAAAAGAAAGCTGAAATAGCAATACTCACATTAGACAAAATAGACTTAAAGTATTTAATAAAAGACAAAGAAAGGCATTATATAACGATAAATAGGAAGAGTATATAACATTTATAAACATATATACACCTAACATAGGAGCACCTAAATCTATAAAGTATTAACAGACATAAAGGGAGAAATTGATAGTAGTATAATAATAGTAGGGAACTTTACAACACTGGATAGATCATTTACATCAATGGACAGATTATCCAGAAAGAAAATCAATGAGGAAATACTGGCCTTAAATGACACATTAGACCAGATGAACTAAATACTACCTATAGAACATTCCATTCAAAAAGAGCAGAATAAGTATTCTTTTCAAGTGCACATGAAACATTCTCCAGGGTAGATCACATGCCAGGCCATAAAACAAGTATCAATAAATTTAAGAAGATTCAAATCATATTAATTATATTTTCCTATCAAAACATTATGAAATTGAAAATCAATTACAGGAAGAAAACTGGAAAAAAACCACCAACATGGAAACTAAACAACATGCTATTAAAAAACCAATAGGCCAATGAGGAAATTTAAAAACACCTTGAAATGAATGAAAATAGAAATACAACTTTCCAAAACCTATAGGACACAGCAAAAGCAGTTCTAAGTGGGAAGTTTATAATATTACAGGCCTACCTCCAGAAACAAGAAAAAACTAAAATAAACAATCTAAATTTCCACCTAAAGGAATTAGAAAAAGAAGAACTAACAAAGCCCAAAGTTAGCAGAAGGAAGAAAAAATAAAGGTCAGAGCAGAAATAAATGAAACAGAGATTAAAAAATAATAGAAAAAAAATCAATGAAACTAAAAGCTGGGATTTTTCTGAAATGTTAAAGAAAATTGATAAATCTTTAGCTAGCATCATGAAAAAAATACTAGAGGGCCCAAATAAATAGAATTAGAAATAGAAGTTACAGCTGATAGCAGAGAAATACAAACAACAATAAGAGAGTATTTTTTTGAATCTGTCTCCTCAGGAAAGGGAAACAAAAGCAAAAATAAGCAAATGGGACTACATCAAACTAGAAAGCTTTTGTACATCAAAGGAAATGATGAACAATACAAAAGCCAACCTATTCAATGGGAGAAGATATTTGCAAACAATATGCGGACATAAGAGGTTAATATCCAAAACATATAAAGAATTCAAACAATTCAATATCAAAAACACCAAAACAATCCAATTTAAAAATGGGCAGAGGACCTGAATAGGTATTTTTCCAAAGAAGACATACAGATGGATAATAGGTACGTGAAAAGATGCTCAACATCACTAACCATCAGAAAAATGCAAATCAAAACCACAATGAGATATCACCTCACACCTGTCATAATGGTTGTTATCAAAAACACAAGAAATAACAAGTGCTGAGAAGAATTTGGAGAAAAGGGAACCTTAGTACATGGTTGGTGGGTATGTAAGTTGGTGCAGTCACTATGGAAAACAGTATGGAGATTCCTCAAAAAATTAAAAATAGAACTACTATATGACCCAGGATTTCCATTCCTGGGTATTTATCTGAAGAAAACAAAAACACTAATTGGAAAAGATATATGTACTCCAATGTTCATAGCAACACAATTTACAGTAGCCAAGATACAGAAACAACATAAGTGCCCATCGACAGATGAATGGATAAAGAAGATGTGATATATATATTCAATGTACCATTGCTCAGCCATTAAAAAGAATGAAGTCTTGCCATTTGTGACAACACGGATGGACCTGGAGGGTATTACAGTTAGTAAAGTCAGACAGAGAAAGACAAACACTGTATGTTTTCATTTATACATGGAATCAAAAAACAAATGAACAACAACAACAACAAAAAACAAATGAACAAATAAAACAGAAACATATTTGCAGATACAGAGAACAAACTTGGGGGGAAGTGGAGAGGCAAAATAGGTGATAGCAATTAAAAGGTACAAACTTCCAGTTATAAAATAAATAATTCATAAGGATGTAATGTACAGTACAGGGACTACAAGTCAATATTTTAAAATAACTTTGTATGGTGTGTAATCTATAAAAATCACTATGTTGTACACCTGAAAGTAATGTAATACTGTAAGTCCACTATACTTCAATAACTTTTTAAAATATGAGAAAAAAACCTCTTGACAATAACTAATAGGGCAATTTTATTTTAAAGGAGGCAAGAATATACAATGGAGAAAAGACAGTCTCTTCAATAAGTGGTGCTGGGAAAACTGGACAGCTACATGGAAAAGAATGAAATTACACTCCCTAACACCATACACAAAAATAAACTCAAGATGGATTAAAGACCTAAATGTAAGGCCTGATACTATAAAACTCTTAGAGGAAAACAGAGCCAGAACACTGTGACATAAATCGCAGCAAGATCCTTTTTGACCCGCCTCCTAGAGTAATGAAAAATAAACAAATGGGAACTAATTAAACTTACAAGCTTTTGCACAGCAAAGGAAACCATAAACAAAACAAAAAGACAACCTTCAGGATGGGAGAAAATATTTGCAAACTAAGTGACTGACAACAGATCTCCAAAATATGCAAACAGCTCATGCAGCTTAATATTAAAACAACAAACAAACCAACCAAAAAATGGGCAGAAGATCTAAATAGACATGTCTCCAAAGAAGACGTACAGGTGACCAGCAGGCACATGAAAAGATGCTCAACATCACTAATTATTAGAGAAATGCAAATCAAAACTACAATGAGGTATCATTTCACACCAGTCAGAATGGCCATAATCAAAAAATCTACAAACAATAAATGCTGGAGAGGTTGTGGAGAAAAGAGAACCCTCCAACACTATTGGTGGGAATATAAATTGGTACAGCCACTATGGAGAACGGTACGAAAGTTCCTTTAAAAACTAAAAATAGAGCTACCATATGATCCAGCAATCCCACTCCTGGGCATATATCCAGAGAAAACCATAATTTGGAAAGAAACATTCACCCCAATGTTCATTGCAGCACTATTTACAATAGCCAGGTCATGGAAGCAACCTAAATGTCCATTGACAGATGAATGGATAAAGAAGATATGGGACATATATACAATGGAATATTACTCAGCCATAAAAAGAAATGAAATTGAGTTATTTGTAGTGAGGTGGATGGAGTTAGAGTCTGTCATACAGAGTGAAGTAAGTCAGCAAGAGAAAAACAAATACAGTATGCTAACACATATATATGGAATCTAAGGGAAAAAAAAAAGGTCATGAAGAACCTAGTGGCAAGACGGGAATAAAGACACAGACCTACTAGAGAATGGACTTGAGGATATGCAGAGGAGGAGGGGTGAGATGTGACAGAGTGAGAGAGTGGCATGGACATATATACACTACCAAATGTAAAATAGATAGCTAGTGGGAAGCAGCCGCATAGCACAGGGAGATCACCTCGGTGCTTTGTGACCACCTAGAGGGGTGGGATAGGGAGGGTGGGAGGGAGGGAGATG
The DNA here is from genome assembly GCF_949987535.1 of Balaenoptera acutorostrata. Taxonomy (NCBI): domain Eukaryota; kingdom Metazoa; phylum Chordata; class Mammalia; order Artiodactyla; family Balaenopteridae; genus Balaenoptera; species Balaenoptera acutorostrata. Next base: position 49,221,083 of record NC_080075.1, on the reverse strand, counting down.
CAAGAGGGAAGAGATATGGGAACATATGTATATGTATAACTGATTCACTTTGTTATAAAGCAGAAACGAACACACCATTGTAAAGCAATTATACTCCAATAAAGATGTTAAAAAAAAAAAACAAAGAATGAAGTAATGTCATTTGCAGCAACATGGATGGACCTAGAGATTGTCATACTGAGTGAAGTAAGTCAGACACAGAAAGACAAATACCACATGATATTGCTTATACATTGAACCTTTAAAAAAAAAGTTACAAATGAACTTATTTACAAAACAGAAATAGAGTCGCAGATGTAGAAAACAAACTTATGGTTACCAGGGTGGAAAGGGGAGCATAAATTGGGAGATTGGGATTGACATATACACAGTACTATATATAAAATAGATAACTAAAAATGACCTACTGTATAGCACAGGGAACTCTACTCAATACTCTGTAATGACCGATATGGGAAAATAATCTAAAAAAGAGTGGATACATGTATATGTATAACCGAATCACTTTGCTATACACCTGAACCTAACACAACATTGTAAATCCACTATATTCCAATAAAATGTTTTTAAAAAGGAAAATAAATTTTTAAAAAAAGGAGTATATGAACATAGAGAAGGGAGAATAAAATAAAAATGTGCGCTTAATGAAATCTTGAAATATGCATACAAAAAATAAAGACAACTGTGATAGATACGGCACAATAATAGAAAAAACACATTTAATAAAATAGTTGGATCTCCTTGGCTAATGATTTAAAATAGGCAATGATACTTTAATCTCTCCCTTCAAAATCACTTTTTTTTTTTTTTTTACAGAAGTGGCTGCTTTGCAATATTCTACATCTTCTATGCATATTCAGAATGTTGATTGGCAGTATAACCCTAATGGGACCCGTGATTAAGTAAAGAAGAGGAAGAAAGAAACTGAAACAGAGTCCTATGTGATATTCTTTATTATATATGACCCTCTTGTAGCAAAAGCTAACATTTAACAGTTCTTCAAATATGCCGTAGGTTCTCTTGACTCTCAGCCTTGTTATATGCTCCTCTCTCTCCCTGATATAACTTGTGTCCTACCCACACACCTTTGGCTGAATCCTCTCCTTACAAGTCTGTTCAAATTATACCTCTTCCAAGAAGCAGGATCTGATCCCATCACTTTGAGTTAGATGTCCATTAAATGTATAACCTAAATTTCAGCAGGGTTCTCAAACTCCTTTTTAAGCCACCTCCCAAAAACCCACTTCTATAAAATACTAGTGATTAATACTAGATTAACTGGGATTTCATAGAGGAGACAGAGAGATGGTATTTGCTGCATAAACCATTCCAAAATAACTTGCATCCACTAACTGTTCGATCTTGTCAGTTCTAAAATAGACAAGGTATACATATAGCCAATTCACTTCATTGTACAGCAGAAGCTAACAAAACATTGTAAAGCATTTTTACTCCAATAAATAAGTAAAATAAAATGGATATAATATGACCTACCTTCTAGCATTGTGGGGGACCTAAATGAGATATATTTGTAAAGTACTCATCATCATACTGGCACAAGAAAGAGCTCAATTAAAGAAATCCCAAGAAAGAAAGAGAGAGAGAAAGAAAGTGGAAGAAAGAGGAAGGAAGGAAAGAAGGAAGGAAGGAAGGAAGGAAGGAAGGGAGGAAGGAAGGAAGGATGGAAGGAAGGAAGGAAGGAAGGAAGGGAGGGAGGGAGGGGAAAAAATGCAGCTCAAAATCCTCTTCCAACATGGCCTTTTCTATCAAACAGCACGATTAGATTTTCCGGTGTCATCATCTCGATGCCTTGTCATCTCAAGGCATAAGCACACTCATCACTGATCACTCAGATGTTATGGATTTGCCAGCAATAAGCTTGGAAAACATCCCTCGTTTGGAGCTGCCTTGTTTGTTACTAGGTAACCCAAGGCACCTCTCTCCCAAATGCCATCCCAGCCTCTGTAGCGGACCTTTATCAGCTCCCTTGTCACCCTCAAACATTTCAATAATTTATCTGTTTAGAATGCTGTTTTGATAGCTGACAGCAGATTGGAAAACAGTTTTCTAAAGAAATAACAGGCAGGCAGTATCCACTAAAGCCCCTGCTTCTGATTTCAGGAAACTCTGCTTGAACAAAATAAAAATCCCTGTGAGGACACAGTAAAAATTCCAACAACAACAACAACAAAAATCCTGCCTAAAAAGTAAGAGGTAGATTCAGAAGTCTTAGGAGTTAAAAAGGCATATGTTTAGTATGTCATGTGTCGTGTTCTGCTAAGCATGCACAAGTATGTATTTTATGATGCCTTTTTTTTAGGTCAGAGAAAAGAGACTTGGTGATTTTACAAGACAAATGAGTTTTCACATCAATTTAGCAAATAAAGTACAGTAATTTTTTTAAAGTATAAAACCACCTGAACCCTTTTGAGTAAATAAAGATCAGCAAGGTTCTGATTTAACTGGATAATATAAAAGCAAAAGGAACAGGGGTTATTCTAAGGGAAACAAGTCTTCCAGGGTCACAGGGTACTATGGAGTGGATGTTTGTGTCCCCTCCAAACTCATATGTTGAATCCCTAACCCCCAATGCAATGGTAAGTTGGAGATGGGGCCTTTGGGAGGTAATTAGGTTTATATGAGATCATAAGGGTAGCATCCTCATGATGAGATTGCAAGAAGAGATCAACCGGAGAGCTCACTTGATTTCTTTCTCTCTCTCCCTCCCTCTCTCTCTGCCGTGAGAGGACACAGCAAGAAGGCAGCCATATGCAAGCCAGGTAGAGGGCTCTCCCAGAATCAAACCATACAAGCATCCTGATCTTGGATTTCCCAGCCTCTAGAAGTAAGATATAAATGTCTGCTGTTTAAGCCACTCATTCTGTGATATTTTGTTGTGGCAGCCCGAGCCTACTAAGACAATGAGTTTCCTGTGTCAGGCATCAAGTCAACATGAAAGGGTCCAGGGCAGACAGAGTGAGGGACGTGGGGGTCACTTCCTTTTCCAGAGGGGATTTACAGGGTCTACTCTTTGAAAACTTCTGTTGATTTAATTTAATCCTGTAGCGTGAACAGCCAATGCAATTTCTCTTGAATATAACCAAGTTCATATTAAAGTAACTGTCCTCTAGCCACCAAGCAAAAAGTAAAACACAAATCTAGACATCCTTTCTAGATTTAGAGACACATATTTTTAAGCCTTGCTTGCTATAACTCTGTTAAGCAACTTGAGAAAAATGTTTGTATTATCAATCCTTAAAAAGTTTAATTTGTATATGCACAGTATTTGCCTCTCTCAAAGTGTTTCTATGTCTGTAGGAGAAATACCTTACAGACATACTTTCTTTCCTTTGCCTGCAAACTTGCTGACTATGAACCTTCCTTAATTCTTTCTCTCTTTCCTCAATAGAAGTGCCCTTTCTTCTATCCAAGCTAAACTTCTCCTTGCTTCCTAGACCCATTCTCCCAATTTCAATCATCTTTCTCTCTTTCCTCTTTACCCTACTGATTCTATTTAATTAGCCTCTAAACATGATCATATCTTTCCCATTACAAATCAAAACAAAATAAAATAAAACATCCCTCACATGCACCCCGAAATCACAGGTCATCCCTGGCCACGAGTATTCTACAAAGCAGCTTATACTCAACATCTCTGCTTCTCTCTAGTTTCTACTCAAGTCACTACCTCTTGTCTTCCACTCTTTCCATGGTCACTAATATTGCCTCAACCATCAAAAACAGTTAGGCATGTTACCTTCCTTGATGTCCTCACAACATTCAGAACATTTTACCACATAATCCTTCACTGATTGGGTTTTCTTTGAAAATCTTTTCTCCCTTGGCTTCTGTTATACCCCTCTCATCCAAATTTCTTCCTAAGTCTGGGTCACACCCTCCTGGTTGTTTTCATGGCTCTCTCCCTAAAAGCAGTGATTAAGACTGCTAATTCTCACATCAGATCACTTGATTTTGAGTCTCAACTCTAGCACTCACCAGCTCCATGACCTTGAGCAAGCTACCTCTCTGAGGTTCTGTCTTCTCCTCTGTAGAACGAGTTTAAGAGCATCAGCTGTCTTATAGGATGTGACTGAAGTTAAACAATAATCCATGTAAATCTCTTTATACAGTGCCTGGTTCATGGTAGGTACTCAATAAAAGGGAGCTTTCATATATGATTATATATTTACATTCCCCATAGCTTCACCCCTGGCCCTATGCCCTTATCCTTCTCTCTAGATAATCTCAACGAAACCCAGACTTCATCTATTTCTTGGATGATAATGACTCTGATATCCATGTTTTTTGCTCAGACCTTGGGTCTAGGAGCAAGTCCTATAAAACCAATTGTTTATTGAACTTTTCTTCCTGTACAACACCCAGGCAAATAGCAAACTCTACAAGGACAACATTGAACACACTGTCTTTCCCTCAAAATCTTTCCTTTCTTATATTCCATCCTCATCCACCCCCACTTACACCAGAGATCTCAGAGTCAATCAGGACCCAAATCGTAATACTTCCAAAATATTTTCTAAATATCTCTCAAATGTTTCCCCTTCTCCCTACTCCCATTGTCATTGCATTATTTTCCCTATAATACCTCAGGAAACTTCTACCCAGTACTTTCTGCCCCTCCAAGCTAAGTTATATTGTTGCCTTAGTGGTATTTCTAAAAAGGCAATTTTATCGTTTCTCTCCATAATTAACATCCTTGTTTGATTCATGATCTGATTTAGAAACAGTCTAATTTCTTGACTTAGCACACAAGAGACTAATGATCTGTCTTCTCCCTACCCTCCAACCATACCCAGCACCACTACCCCACAAGCACTTACTGATTCCTGATTTTGTACCTTCTTCCATCATTCTCACTATAGTCTCTGCTTAGACATAACTCTAAAATATTCTTCAAGATTTAGTGCACTTATCTCCTCTAGGAATTCTTCTTTGACAGCTTTCTTTCTAATACTGGGAGAGCTGATCTTCCTTTGTGAACCAAAGCCCACTGTGCTTAATGATCATACAGTATTTAAAATTTTCTGACTCTATAAGAAAAGATCAGGTTTGGTTTTTCTAAGCTTAGCACAAGCTTAGCATGTGAAAGATGTTCAGTAAACATATGCTAATGAACAAATCCAAGATTCTCACAATTGTCTTGTGGAGTACACAAGGCAAGTATAATTAATCCCATTTTACAGAGAAGAAAAAGATAAGAAGTTAAAGTCAACATCTTAATCTTGGAAGCCCAAGAACTCTGTGACTTAGAAAAAAATAATGTTTATTTCTTGCCTCTTAATATAAGTGCAACAAAGGTTAGCAGAGGGCTCTGCTCATATTAGTCTTTTATTCCTGAGCGACTTTGTCTAATAGCAAGATTTACTTGGTTCCATACCTTTAGTTGGACATTGAAGGAGATATTTTATCCATTCAGAGGATTTAACAATACATGTAATGACCATACATTTGAGTTCAATCAGCCTTTTTTAACCAAAATCTTTCTCAATTTTATTTTTTCCTCTTTGATACTGGGAGGATGTGGCCTCTTCCAACTTTACAATTATTTGAATTTGCGGACTCTATTACTTTTATTCCTGCTTGTAAATTGGCCAATCCTTATCCAGATTCACCTTTCTTGAGTTTTCTTGTCACAGTGAACAGCAACACACACACTACTAACATTCTATTTTCTACTTCTTCTTCTAGAGATACAAATTAAGTAAGTATATTAACTCCTTTCCAAATTATCACAGCAGAGAGTTCACCATTTGTCTCATCTCTAATAATACTTTTCTACCAGCCAGCACCCAACCAATAAGCTAATACCACACATATCTGTCAATGTGAGTTATGTTATGCTGCAGTAACAAAACAGCCTTGGAACTGCTGGTTTAAACTATTTCTCATTCATACTACATATTCAGCATGTGACTGAAGGGTCAGCTTTGTTCATCATCGTCACTCAGGGACTCAAGGAATCTGAGGTTCCGTCTTAACACATTTCCAAGATCACTATGGCCAGGGTAGGGACATAGCAAATAAAACTTTGGCTTTTAAAGTTTCCAATTATAGTTTATTAACCAAAGCAAGTCATGAGTCTTTGGGGTTGGGAGGTGCGATCCCACCATATCCCTGGAACAAAGAGAACCAGTGTATTTATGAACAGTTCTAATTTAATGCCTGCTACAGTCACATAGTTACAGAGGCACTGAGATACTATTCAAATTCAGGGCCCTGACTCCTAGTTTTTCGTTACTTCAATTATCTTTTTAAAACTGTAATGAAACTAATCCAAACATGTAACTCAAAAAGTGGCAGAAATCTTAAAATAATTTCTATGTAATATTACATGACTGTTTTGCTACTTTCCTAACAGGGGCTTAAGCTGAAGAGAGAAGCTGAAAAATTCATCATTCCCAGCCCTAAACAGACTAAGGTGAGTGAATAAGACTTCAAAGTCTTTTTGTCTGAAAGTAACTTTCTTCTGTTTTCCTCTACTTCCTTTATCAGAAGAGATGGTCACATTGTTACTATTGGTGTCTACATACTGCAATATCTATGTCTGCTCAGAATGCCTTCCTAGACAGGGTCACCAGATGTAGCGAAGAAAAATACAAGACACCCAGTTAAATTTAAATTGAGATAAACAAAAAATAATTTTTTATTATAAATATGTCCCAAATATTACATAGAATGAATATGTCTCAAACATTACATAGGACATACACTTAAAAAATTATTTGTTGTTTATCTGATATTGAAATTTAACTGGGCATCCTGTATTTTATTAGGCAACTCTAATCCTAGAGCCAAGTCATCAAAGGAACTAACCTAAATTAACTTCATATAAATGCTTTTGAAGCTATTTTAAAGGTATTTTCCCCCTTGTCCAAAACTAGGCCCCTATTTTTGAGCCCAAGTAGACCAAAATTAAACAGAAATATTTGACCAATATAAATTGTCAAGAGCCATGGAAAACACATGCTCTTTCAAGTATCTTTTGGCAGAATGCACCAAGTATTCCAAAATGCAATTTAGGAACTGAATTATTTTCATCATATTAGTGCACTGATAAACCTAGCTTCTGGGTAAAGTACATTTGCAATGAGTTTGGGGGTAACAGCAGACATGTTGACCATGAAGTACTTGAGAAGCAATTCTAGTGACAGTAAAGTTCAGAAGCATTTGCTGCCTTTCAATGGAAATCATGGCAAATCATTGAAGAGGAAGACCTAGGCAGCAACACTAGCTGAAGAGCTAGCAACAAGAGAATCAGCTTAAAAATTAATTGATATACAAAAAGAAAGATGGTCAGATACAAGGGCAGCATACAAAAATCCACAGTTTTCCCCTATATTACCTGTAACCAATTAGAAAATGTAACAGAAAAAAATGCCATTTACCACAGCAACTACTAGGGAATACTTAGATAGGAATAAGACTATACAAATACATGCAAGATCTTCATTTAAAAAACAAAACAAAACAAAAAACCTCTAAAATATATTTTCTAGATGTTAAAAAAGACTTGAATAAATACAGTGATATAACATGCTCATTAAAATAAATATGTCAACAGTCTCCAAACAATGTTAACTTCAAAGCAGTCCACATAGAGTCTGCAACTGGACTTTTCACCAAACCTGATGAACTGATTCTCAACTTCATGGAGAAAACTAAATGCACAATAATATGCAAGACAATTTTGGATAAGAAAAATAAAGGGCAAATACCAACCCGATATTCAAACATATCATAAGCTACAATAACTAAGAATGTAAAACTAAAAAGGAAAAAAAAAAAGAACCCCAAATACAACAAGGAATATATGTGAATCTAGAGTATGACATGGGTGTTACTTAAATTAATGGGCAAAAGATAAACTATTCAAAAAAGATGAACTATTGGAACAATAGACAATTCATTATTTAGGTAAAAATTTTCACACACAAAAAATCAAGATAAATGAAAACTCTCAATAAAACCAGCAGAACTGTATAGTTATATTTAAAAATCTAAGAGTCAATGTATATGAAATTAAGATAGGGAAGATCTTTTTAAACAAGACATAAAATGACAAAAGACATTTTGATGAATTTTCATGAAAGTTTGAAGAATTTTGTAAGATCAAATTTTAAATTTTCCACGAGACAGAAGACACTATAAATAAAGGGAGAGGGGGGAACCTTCAAGATGGCGGAGGAGTAAGACGTGGAGATCACCTTCCTCCCCACAAATACATCAAAAATACATCTATATGTGGAACAACTCCTACCGAACACCTACTGAATGCTGGCAGAAGACCTCAGACTTCCCAAAAGGCAAGGAAATCCCCACATACCTGGGTAGGGCTAAAGAAAAAAGAAAAAAAAGAGACAAACTAAAAGGGATGGAACCTGCACCTCTGGGAGGGAGCTGTGAAGGAGGAAAAGTTTTCACACACTAGGAAGCCCATTCACTGGCAGAGACGGGGGATAGGCAGGGGGGAAGCTTTGGAGCCCCAGAGGAGAGTGCAGCAACAGGGGTGTAGAGGGCAAAGCGGAGAGATTCCCACACAGAGGATCTGTGCTGACCAGCCCTCACCAGCCTGAGAGGCTTGTCTGCTCACCCTCCGGGGAGGGTGGGGGCTGTGAACTGAGGCCCGGGCTTTGGAGGTCAGATCCCAAGGAGAGGACTGGGGTTGGCTGCGTGAACACAGCCTGAAGGGAACTAGTGTGCCACAGCTGGCCAGGAGGGAGTCTGGGAAAATGTCTGGACGTGCCTAAGAGGCAAGAGACCATTGTTTCAGGGTGCACAAGGAGAGGGGATTCCTTCCCCTGAGGGTGACCTACACACAGAGGTGGGTCCAAAACCAAAGCTGAACCCTAGGAGCTGTGCGAACAAAGAGGACAAAGGGATATTTCTCCGTGCAGACTCAGGAGCAGCAGATAAGATCTCCAAAATAAACTTGATGTAACCTGCATTTGTGGAATACCTGAATAGACAACAAATTGTCCCAAAATTGAGGAGGTGGACTTTCGGAGCAACTGTAGACTTGGGATTTGCTGTCTGTGACTGATTTGTCTCTGATTTTTATGTTTATCTTAGTTTAGTTTTTAGCACTTGTTATCATTGGTGTATTCGTTTATTGGTTTGGTTGCTCACGTTTTTCGTTATTTTTTTTTATTTTAATAGTTCTTTAATTTATTAAAAAATTTTTATTTATTATTTTTGTAATTTATATATATATTTTTTCTTTCCTTTTTTTTCCTCCCTTTTCTTCTGAGCCGTGTGCCTGGCAGGGTCTTGGTGCTCTGGCCTGGTGTCAGGCCTGAGCCTCTGAGGTGGGAGAACCAAGTTCAGGACACTGGATCACCAGAGACCTCCCAGCCCTACGTAATATCAGCCAGCAGGAGCTGTCCCAGAGATCTCTGTCTCAACACTAAGACCCAGCTCCACCCAACGGCCAGCAGGCTCCAGTGCTGGACGTCCCATTCCAGAAAAGTAGCAGACAGGAACGCAACCGCACCCATTAGCAGAGAGGATGCCTAAAACCATACTAAGTACCCAGACACCCCAAAACACACCACCGGATGCAGCCTTGCTCACCAAAAAGACAAGATCCAGCCCCACCCACCAGAACACAGGCACCAGTCCCCTCACCATGAAGCCTAAACAAGCAAATGAACTAACCTCAGCCACTAGGGGCAAAAACCAAAACCAACGGGAACTACAAACATGCAACCTGCAAAAAGGAGACCCAAAACACAGTATGTTAAAAAAAAATGAGAAGACAGAGAAATATGCAGCAGATGAAGGAGCAAGGTAAAAACCCAGCAGACGAAACAAATGAAGAGGAAATAGGCAGTCTACCTGAAAAGGAATTCAGAGTAATGATAGCAAAGGTGATCCAAAATCTTGGAAATAGAAGAGAGAAAATACAAGAAACTTTTAACAAAGACATAGAAGAACTAAAGAGAAAACACACGATGATGAACAACACAATAAATGAAATTAAAAATTCTCTAGAAGGAATCAAAAGCAGAATAACTGAGGCAGAAGAATGGATAAGTGACCTGGAAGATAAAATAGTGGAGAGGAGTGTATTACCACAGAGGAGAATAAGTTTAAAAAAATTAAAAGAATTGAGGACAGTCACAGAGACCTCTGGGACAACATTAAAAACATCAACATTTAAATTACAGGGGTCCCAGAAGAAGAAGAGAAAAAGAAAGGGTCTGAGAAAATATCTGCAGAGATTACAGTTGAAAAATTCCATAACAAGGGAAAGGAAATTGTCAATCAAGTCCAGGAAGCACAGAGAGTAACATACAGGATAACTCCAAGGACACGCCAAGAAAAATATTAATCAAATTATCAAAAATTAAATACAAAGAAAAAATATTAAAAGCAGCAAGGGAAAAGCAACAAATAACATGCCAGGGAATCCCATAAGGTTAAGAGCTGATCTTTCAGCAGAAACTCTGCAAGCCAGAAGGGAGTGGCAGGACATATTTAAACAGATGAAAGGGTAAAACCTATAACCAAGATTACTCTACCCAGCAAGGATCTCATTCAGATTTGAAGTAAAAATCAAAACATTTACAGACAAGCAAAAGTGAAGAAAATTCAGCACCACCAAACCAGCTTTACAACAAATGCTAAAGGAACTTCTCTAGGCAGGAAACACAAGAGAAGGAAAAGACCTACAATAACAAAGCCAAAACAATTAAGAAAATGGTAATAGGAACATACATATTGATAATTACCTGAAATATAAATGGATTAAATGCTCCAACCAAAAGACATAGACTGGTTAAATGGATACAAAAACAAGACCTGTGTATATACTGTCTAAAAGAGACCCACTTCAGACCTAGGGACACATACAGACTGAAAGTGAGGGGATGGAAAAAGATATTCCATGCAAATGGAAATCAAAAGAAAGCTAGAGTAGCAATTCTCATATAAGACAGAATGGACTTTAAAATAGAGGCTATTACAAGAGACAAAGAAGGACACCTCATAATGATCAAGGGATCAATCCAAGAAGAAAATATAACAATTGCAAATATTTATGCACCCAACATAGGAGCACCTCAATACATAAGGCAACTGCTAACAGCCATAAAAGGTGAAATCGACAGTAACACGAAAAGAGTAGGGGACTTTAACACCCCACTTTCACCAATGAACAGATCATCCAAAATAAAAATAAATAAGGAAACACAAGCTTTAAATGGTACATTAAACAAGATGGACATAATTGATATTTATAGGACATTCCACCCAAAAACAACAGAATACACTTTCTTCTCAAGTGCTCATGGAACATTCTCCAGGACAGATCATATCTTGGATCATAAATCAAACCTCTGCAAATTTAAGAAAATTGAAATTGTATCAAGTATCTTTTCAGACCACAACACTATGAGACTAGATATCAATTACAGGAAAAAAACTGCAAAAAATACAAACACGTGGAGGCTAAAGAATACACTACTAAATAACCAAGAGAGCACTGAAGAAATCAAAGAGGAAATCAAAATATATCTAGAAACAAATGACAATGAGAACACGATTACCCAAAACCTATGGGTTTCAGCAAAAGCAGCTCTAAGAGGGAAGTTTATAGCAATACAATCCTACCTCAAGAAACAAGAAAAATCCCAAATAAACAACCTAAACTTACACCTAAAGCAATTAGAGAAAGAAGAACAAAAAAACCCCAGAGTTAGCAGAAGGAAGGAAATCATAAAAATCAGATTAGAAATAAATGAGAAAATATTAAGTAACGATAGCAAAGATCAATAAAACTAAAAGCTGGTTCTTTGAGAAGATAAACAAAATTGATAAACCATTAGCCAAATCCATGAAGAATAAAAGGGAGAAGACTCAAATCAACAGAATTGGAAATGAAAAAGAAATAAAAACTGACACTGCAGAAATACAAAGGATCATGAGACATTACTACAAGCAACTCTATGTCAATAAAATGGACAACCTGGAAGAAACGGACAAATTCTTAGAAAAGCACAAATTTCCAAGACTGAACTAGGAAGAAATAGAAAATATAAACAGACCAGTCACAAGCACTGAAATTGAAACTGTGATTAAAAATCTTCCAACAAACAAATGTCCAGGACCACATGGCTTCACAGGTGAATTCCCTCAAACGTTATAGAAGAGCTAACTCCTTCTCAAACTTTTCCAAAATACAGCACAGGGAGGAACACTCCCAAACCCATTCTACGAGGCCACTATCACCTGATACAAAAACCTGACAAAGATGTCACAAAAACAGGAAACTACAGGCCAGTATAACTGATGAGCATACACGCAAAAATCATCAACAAAATAGAAGCATACAGAATCCAACAGCATATTAAAAGGGTCATACCCCATGATCAACTGGCGTTTATCCCAGGAATGCAAGGCTTCTTCAATATGTGGAAATCAATCAATGTGATACACCATATGAACAAACTGAAAAACAATATGTTCATCTCAATAGATGCAGAAAAAACTTTCGACAACATTCAACACCGATTTATGATAGTAAACTCTCCAGAAAGTAGGCATAGAGGGAACCTACCTCAACATAATAAAGGCCATATATGATAAACCCAGAGCCAACATCATTCTTAATGGTAAAAAAAAAAAATGAAACCACTTCCTCTAAGACCAGGACAAGAAAAGGTTGCCCACTCTCATCACTATTATTCAAAATAGTTTTCGAAGTTTCAGGCACAGCAATCAGAGAAGAAGAAGAAATAAAAGGAATCCCAAAGAGAAAAGAAGAAGCAAAACTGCCACTATTTGCAGATGACATGATACATAGAGAATCCTAAAGATGCTACCAGAAAACTACTGGAGCTAATCAATGAATTTGGTAAAGTAGCAGGATACAAAATTAATACATAAAAATCTCTTGCATTCCTATACACTAACGATGATAAATCTGAAAGAGAATTAACTTACTGTGTTTGGGGTCTCCTTTTCACAGGCTGCAGGTTAGTAGTTCCTGTTGTTTTTGGTGTCTGCCCCCAGTGGGTAGGGTTGGTTCAGTGGGTTGTGTATGCTCCCCGGTGGAGGGGACTGGTGCCTGTGTTCTGGTGAATGAGGCTGGATCTTGTCTTTCTGGTGGGCAGGACCACGTCTGGTGGTGTTTTGTGGTCTCTGTGAACTCATTATGATTTTAGGCAGCCTCTATGCTAATGGATGGGGTTGTGTTCCTGTCTTGCTAGTTATCTGTCATAGGGTGCCCAGCACTGTAGCTTGCTGGTCGTTGAGTGGAGCTGGTCTCAGTGTTGAGAAAGAGATCTCTGGTAGAGCTTTCGCCATTTTATATTACGTGGACCCTGGATGTCTCTGGTGGAGCAACGTTCTGAACTCGGCTCTCCCACCTCAGAGGCTCAGGCCTGACACCCAGCCAGAGCACCAAGACCCTGTCAGACACACGGCAGCAAGTTGGATCAGTGTAGAGCTGGCTAAAAATGTCAGGCCGTTGAATGCTTTCTTGCTTTAAGGCTTCCGTTCTACTCATTTAAATTTAAAGGCGCACTTAGATGACAAAGTGATTCCCATTCTCATTATCTCATTATCTACACTCAGAGTTGACTGTGTAATTAAAACACCCAGTGCAAATTGCAAATGCAAATCTGAAGGCAGGGAAGGTCTACAAAGGACAGATGACTCAAGAGATTGTAACATCTGACCTGTGATGTCTTAGTTTCCTGGACCTGGGTAGGTGAGAAACCCCTGCTGAGTTGCCCCCCCCAGAGCTACCCCACAGGTGCTGTGGCCCTGTGGGACCTGCACCCAAGCTCAACCCACCCCACATCTATGTCCAGGCCCTCTCTGGGAGTGGTGGGCCACAGTAAAACACAACCCCTTTCTCCCCCACCAACCCCCATTACACATACACATACACACCCCAGTCACTGCCCTGAGTGGCTTATCCCAAGTGTCACTGAACCATGGGGTAGCTGGGGATACAGAGTGCATAGACTTGAGCCTCAGAAAACCTTGTTCTGGGGAGGAGGTGGGGCCCCTTGAGCAGAAGCTAGAAACCTCCATTCATTCTCCATTGTCCTGTTGAACTGGATTGAGAAAACACAGATTCAAAGATTAAATTATTAATAATTTCAAGGCAGGGAACACAGAGCGTTAAGCCAAAGGTGGGGCCCTTCTGAGTGAGGGCTCCTGTGAAGCTGCTGTGGAGCCTTGCTGCACAGTCATCTCCCCCCGTTCCAGAATATGCACAAAGAGAAAACATCCACATTCAGAGAACTTTAGAGTTCTCGGAGCAACTGTCCTGGAGCAGAGGCCTCCAGAGGACAAGCCCTGCCCACACACACAGAACCCCCATTACAGTTTCTTATACCCTCATCCTAAAAAGGTGAAAGACGACCTTAACATTAAGATCACCTAACATTTGAAGAAAATTCCCAAAGGGAAGGCACAGATAAAGATCTAAAAAGAAAAGAAAAATGATACCAGAGAGAAAGATTCATTTAGGGGAATGAAAAATTTTAAAACCTCAAATTGTTCCCTAACACCATACACAAAAATAAACTCAAAATGGATTAAAGACCTAAACGTAAGACCAGACACTATAAAACTCTTAGAGGAAAACATAGGAAGAACACTCTTTGACATAAATCACAACAAGACCTTTTTTGACCCACCTCCTAGAGTAATGGAAATAAAAACAAAAATAAACAAATGGGGCCTAATGAAAATTAAAAGCTTTTGCACAGCAAAGGAAACCATAAACAAGACAAAAAGACAACCCTCAGAATGGGAGAAAATATTTGCAAACGAAGCAACTGACAAAGGATTAATCTCCAAAATATACAAGCAGCTCATGCAGCTCAATATCAAAAAAACAAACAACCCAATCCAAAAATGGGCAGAAGACCTAAATAGACATTTCTCCAACGAAGATACACAGACTGCCAACAAACACACGACAGAATGCTCAACATCATTAATCATTAGAGAAATGCAAATCAAAACTACAATGAGATATCATCTCACACCAGTCAGAATGGCGCTCATCAAAAAAATCTACAAACAATAAATGCTGGAGAGGGTGTGGAGAGAAGGGAACCCTCTTGCACTGTTGGTGGGAATGTAAATTGATACAGCCACTATGGAGAACAGTATGGTGGTTCCTTAAAAAACTAAAAATATAACTAGCATACGACCCAGCAATCCCACTACTGGGCATATACCCTGAGAAAACCATAATTCAAAAACCATAATTCAAAAAAGTCATGTACCAAAATGTTCACTGCAGCTCTATTTACAATAGCCAGGACATGGAAGCAACCTAAGTTTCTATCAACAGATGAAAGGATAAAGAAGATGTGTCACATATATACAATGGAATATTACTCAGCCATAAAAGAAATGAAATTGAGTTATTTGTAGTGAGGTGGATGGACCCAGAATCTGTCATACATAGTGAAGTAAGTCAGAAAGAGAAAAACAAATACCATATGCTAACACATATATATGGAATCTAAGAAAAAAAAAAAAAAGTCATAAAGAACCTAGGGGCAAGACGGGAATAAAGACACAGACCTACTAGAGAATGGACTTGAGGATATGGGGAGGGGGAAGTGTAAGATGTGACAAAGTGAGAGAGAGGCCTGGACATATATACACCATCAAATGTAAACTAGATAGCTAGTGGGAAGCAGCCACATAGCAAAGGGAGATCAGCTCGGTGCTTTGTGACCACCTAGAAGGTTGGGATAGGGAGGGCGGGAGGGAGGGAAACGGAAGAGAGAAGATATATGGGAACATATGTATATGTATAACTGATTCACTTTGTTATAAAGCAGAAACTAACACACCACTGTAAAGCAATTATACTCCAATTAAGATGTTAATAAATATATAATTAATTAATTAATTAATTAATTAAAGTAGTTGTGTTCAAAGAGTAGGAAAAAGAAAAGGGATTTTGGAATCAGGAAAACTGGTTTCCTTGCTAAGCCTTGGTCTTCTCATCTGGAGAATATGGTGATATTGCAAATACACTCCCAAAGTCCTTTCCAAATCTCACTCCACTGCACAGGGCAAACGAATCAAAGGCTCTTGCTGCATGCTGCATATTTATTCACATATATACTTCCTGCATCACTGAACTAGAGATGACTTGCTAGAATTCTGCCCAGGTAACAACTGTTAAGATAGTTTTCCCTGTTAGCATGGTGGCCATATGCTGCAGACATCAGAATTTCTCACTGGGTCCAAGACTGCCATAAATTGTTATAAGTGGGTATAGACATGACTTTTATTGTCAGTGAGACAGAGTGGAGGATTGGGCCTCAGTTAACCTAGGATGGACAAGGCGAAGCTCTACATCAGATGTATAACTTTTATAACTTATTGAACTGTTCATAAAAGTTGATTTTGTAAGTTCTTTGAATTCAGGCCAAGTGAACGACTTCCTGTTTCTCTCATTTGAGGTCCCAAAGCATTCTTCCTTGAGATTCCTGGAGATATTTGTTTCACATTACCAAGAGGTTTCAATATTTTAAAATAAAATGTATATTTCATTTTCATTTCAAAAATATATTAGCTAAAAGAGATATTCATATAGAGTGCAAATAAAAGAAATTAAAACTAATGTGTATTTCAAGATACACAAATGCTTGTGCATGTCTACTAGAAGACATAATGAAATACTCTCAGGTGCTTAAACTTACTTTAATTAGTAAGTCTGAATTTAAGAGAAGGAAATCAAAAGCTATTCTGTATTTGAAGAATAAAAAAATGAAAATACATGGGTACCAGGAGGTATGAGAATAAAAATCTAGTCAAATGAGTTATAACACCAGACTTATTTGTATGTGATAAAAGGAGCCAAATAATCTTAACTGAAATAGGAATAAAATGTCAAATCAAGATTACAGACTGTCAAAGAGAAGAGAATGATCAGGTATGATATTCTTGTATAGAACCATTGGGCCCACGTGAAAGTCCAATGAAATTTTTAAAATCTGTGTGGAGTGCGGGTTTTTATTTGATGAACAGAACTGTCCCATGCATAGCAAGATATTCCGCATCCCTGGCACTCAACACCAGTAGATGCTAGAAGCACCCCCAATTATAGAGACAAACTTAAACTCTATCAGATCTAATCTTCCTTTTATATAACAAGTATTTTATAATGTCCCCATTGTACTCCCAGAACAAAAGTCATAGATCATACACACCTTCTTACACATATGAATTTCAAAAATTCAATATAGTATGAATGCCTAAGGCCTATTGTGAAGGACAAACAAAAGGAAAGTAATTTATAATAAAATATCACATATTTATATATGTGAATGCTTGAGCATGGCTATATTGGTAGACATCATGACCTAGTCTGATATTTTCTCCTGCCAGTGTTGAGTAAGTCTGAATCCAAAAGGTCACTTGTAGGGA
The DNA here is from genome assembly GCF_949987535.1 of Balaenoptera acutorostrata. Lineage (NCBI taxonomy): Eukaryota > Metazoa > Chordata > Mammalia > Artiodactyla > Balaenopteridae > Balaenoptera > Balaenoptera acutorostrata. The sequence continues at coordinate 49,203,653 of NC_080075.1, read as the reverse complement.
GAGTACAAAAAATGAAAGAGTGAAGATAAGGGTAGACACTCAAATAAAAACCTGTATTAGGGGGCTTCCCTGGTGGCGCAGTGGTTGAGAATCTGCCTGCCGATGCAGGGGACACGGGTTCGAGCCCTGGTCTGGGAGGATCCCACATGCCGCAGAGCAACTAGGCCCGTGAGCCACAATTACTGAGCCTGCACGTCTGGAGCCCGTGCTCTGCAGCAAGAGAGGCCACGATAGTCAGAGGCCCACGCACCGCGATGAAGAGTGGTCCCCGCTTGCCACAACTAGAGAAAGCCCTCACACAGAAACGAAGACCCAACACAGTCAAAAATAAATAAATTAATTAATTAATTTAAAAAAAAAAAACAAAAACCTGTATTAGGGACTTCCTGGTGGTGCAGTGGTTAAGAATCCTCCTGCCAATGCAGGGGACACGGGTTCGAGTCCTGGTCCAGGAAGATCCCACATGCTGTGGAGCAACGAAGCCCGTGTGCCACAACTACTGAGCCTGTGCTCTAGAGCCCGTGAGACACAACTACTGAAGCCCCCATGCCTAGAGCCCATGCTCCGCAACGAGAAAAGCCACTGCAATGAGTAGACCCTGCACCGCAACAAAGAGTAGCCCCCACTCGCTGCAACTAGAGAAAGCCCACGCACAGCAATGAAGACCCAACGCAACAAAAATAAATAAATAAATAAATTTATTTTTAAAAAACCTGTATTAGGGTAAATCATAACAGAGTAGACTTATGTATATAGATAAGAGAAAGAGCAAAACAATCAAAAAACAAGTCAAGACAAATTATAGATTATCAAAGCAGAAAAGATGAGGTAGTATGGTATTCTTGCAGAGAAGCTGTACAAACTTTCTAATGCACTGGAGCATCAGAAAGTCATATAGTGTATATATGTCAACCCCCATATATATACTACTATGTATAAAATAGATAACTAATGAGAACCTGCTGTATACCACAGGAAAATCTACTCAGTGGTGAACTAAATGGGAAGGAAATCTAAAAAAGAGGGGATATATGTATACATATAACTGATTCACTTGGCTGTACAGCAGAAACTAATACAACATTGTAAAGCAACTATACTCCCATAAAAATTTTTTTTTAAAAAGTCATATAGACAAGGAGTTAATTCTTGGTTGTATGGAACCATCTTACAGATTGCAATACATCTGTCATCCTTGGACCCAGACACTAAATGCTAGTAGCAATCCCCATTATTGTGACAACCTAAAACACTCCCACAGATTTCCAAACAGCTGTAGTGGGAACCACTGACATAGTTAACGCCTATTATCCTCAGATTAAACGTCATTACTTACTTCTTTAAGACTGGCTTAGATCCTGCCCCTTTCCCCACTCCACAGCGGTTATTCTCACTTGACCTCCAGCCATTCTCACCCACAACACTTACATGAGTTGCAATTGGTTTTGCAAAGTCTTATTCTTAATTATAATAGAAGCTCTATGAGAAAAAGGACTAATTCTGTCTTGTTCACTGTGCCATATCAAACGCCTAGCATTGTATGTGTTTAATAAATTTTCTTGAATTAAATTCAGGTTATTTACTGCAACACTGCAGTTGAATTCCTTCTTGTTCTTCTTCAAGGCAAATTTAGATTATCTAATTAAATGAATATTTTAAATAATGCCAAAACAAGGGAAAACATTTTTTAAAAATGAGACTTACTGGCTGGAAAATATTTTTAAATGAAACACCAAGGATAGCTGGTGTCAGTCTGTTCAAGCTTTTATAATAGAATTCCATAGACTGGATGGCTTATTAACAACAAAATTTATGTCTCACAGTTCTGGATGGTGGGAAGACCAAAATCAAGGTAGCAGCAGATTCAGTGTCTGGTAAGAAGCTGATTCCTTGTTCGTAGACTACTGTCATCTCCCTGTGCCCTCACATGGTAGAAGGGGTAAGGGAGCTCTCTGGAGTCTCTTTTATAAGGGTACTAATTCCATTCATGAGGGCACCACCCTTATGACCTAATCAGTTCCCAAAGGCTCCACCTCCAAACACTATCACACTGGGAATTCACTTCCAACATATGAAATTGGGGAGGAACACAAACATTCAATTTGTGTTTAACTTGCTAAAATATGTAACATAACTATAAAGAAAGCATAGGGTAAGCAAGTTACTAAAATGTTCACAGGTTTTTGAGAAGAATTTGTTTTCATCCATTTTGCAAAAATTAAAATTTCATGAAAATGTTATCAAGCTAGGAGATCATTATAATTTGTTTTAAATTATTTAGAACCAAAGAGAATAGTCTTTTTTTTTTTGTCATTGCAAGCACAGCATGTGTGATCTTAGTTCCCTGACCAGGGATTGAACCCCTGTCCCCTGTGGTGGAAGCGCAGAGTCTTAACCACTGGACCACCAGGGAAGTCCTTAGGCTCATCTTGTATGTTCCTTTTCCAGCCCTAGAATTAGCCATTTCTCCAAGAAGCACTTTTATTGGAGAATGGTATTGAAACCAAGGTCTGGGCACTAAGACTGTACTTAAAATTAATGGGGTGTCATGGCCTCTAGGGCTTCTTAGCTGACTGAACAAGGAAGTAGATGTGGACTAAACCATGTATATACACATATCTATAAATATCTGTCCATATATGTCTATAGTAAGCAAGACATGAGTTCACTCCAGTGTCTCTAATGCTAATCAATTACCACCTGGATCATTCTAGCCTTTTTCCCATTGATTATCTGAGTTGTCTCCCACTCCAACAGAGAGAAACCATTCACCAGCCACTTAATTGTTCAATTTCAGTATATGTGTATTGTTGTTTCAAAACTGTTAACTTGTACCTAAAGTGTATTTTTCAAACAGCTATAACAGAGCTAAAAGCTAATAGCTATAAGCTTAAATGACCAATAAATACATTCATTAGTATTCTATTTACACTTTGCTCATCAACTTTAATCAGTTAAGTAACACTCCTGCACTTTTGATTCAATCCTCAGTGGTCATCAATTTATATTAACGTGCCCCAATGTCACTTGTTAGCCAGGACCTAGAATCAGTCAGTATTTTCATGTAAGAACAATTGTAATCACCACATAGAATCTCATTTAAATTAACAAATTGGTGTTTTCTACAATAAATGTGTAAATAGCCTCCTGAGGCATCAAGTCATTAATTATTCTTCCCAGCTTAAAATATTAGCTTCAGATACTTGGAAAGGGACAAGGAAAAATGACATTCCTGTGTGCCTCAACCATTCTTCCAGCCACAATAATGAAAGCATTTAAAATTTTTAAAAAGAAACCTTTGGGGAAAAAAATATAATCTTTTGTACTACTGTAGGCTCAATGTCACTGTATAAATTTAATTTCTCTAAAAATAACAACATTCCTTTACTGAGTACATACTATTGGCCAGGTACTGTTCAGATGTGCTATATTTATTATGTACAGTCCTCTTACCAGGCCTACGAGGTAAATATACCATCCCTATTTTAGAGACAAGACAAATGAAGCTCAGAGAAATTAAATAATTTATTCAAGGTTGGACAGCCAATAAAAAGCAAAATGAGTCTCTGATTTCAGAGGCTACACTTTCTCCATTACGGTAGGTGGAGCACTGCAAAAAGTATCCTCAGAAATCAATGCCTGTGCATACATATCCAACTCCTGTTGTATAAGCAAAGAGACAAACTTAGAATGAAAAAAAAAATAACACATTCACTCTTTCCCTAATTTCACCTTGGACACTGTACAGGAAATAAGCTCAGGTCCCAGAAGGAAAGTAATTCTAACAAATGACTTTGGCGAAATCAGTGACCATAACAATATTCATTTTGGTCATCTCAATTCAAACTGGAAAATAAATCTGGCAACAAAATAAAATGCTTCTCACTAAAGATAGAGCCTTCTTAAATCCATTAACACTTTTCTTAGTGTTACTTTCTGAAAAACTCCACAAGGGAATGTGAATAGCTGAAATATGATTTCAACATTAAAAAAAAAAAAAGTACAAATAATTCAGGCAAAGAAGTTTTTTAATTACTACTTGTTTACCATGCAAGCTAATTTTAATGCTCTTGCTTTTTTGTCCATTGACAAATGGCTTGTGTTTTGTTCGGGTCAAGACAAAATATAAAGTATAAAAATGAATTGAAATTGTTTCTCTGCATACATTTAGTATGAATGACCTCTTTATGCTGAAAATTTGGAAAGAGGAAGGACAAAAACATGTCAGCTATAAAACGTGAACTCTTCTCCAAATTAATTAAAAGGATTTTTCAATTCTGTTTTCTTTTATGAATAGAGAATTTGATGATAAATTGGCTTTCATACTACAACTGTATCTTTTTCTTTATATGAGAAAGAAAAATAAAGAAGATGCAACCTTAGACAAAGAAGAGAGTATTCTGCCTACCTGGATGCAGTGAGATCTGCATCCAGGTAAGATGCTGGGAGATCCCAGTGAGATGCTGGGATCTGTTTAGAAGCTCAGTGCTTGTTCATATCTATAATTAGGAACAAATTATCTGCCAAATAAACTTATATTTTTGGATCTTTTTTGACTATGCCAGTTATGACTTAACTCTTCCAGGATACAGAAAGCTTATTTTCTATATCTGCATAAATAAGCTACATTTCAAATTGGATAACTATAAAAGGACACATTAAAAAAAAAAAAAAACTTACAGGATTACAATGGGCCCTCTGAACTCATATTCTAGATTCCCATAATATTTAAAGAGCTCAGCCTCTTCTGTGATTGTACTGGAGTCTTGGAGGGTTGGGTGGCAACAGAATTTGAAGGGTGCTCACTGTAAACAGATGTTTAGAGGAAGACTGGCTAGACAAAAAATAGTAACAAGTGTAGGTAGATATGATATAAATTGGAGGAAGTAAATAAAAAATTTCCATATTTAAAGATGATTTATCACATGTGTAAACATCTACAGCCTCAGCAACAGCAGCTTAAAAATTTTCAAATAACTAAAAAGCAACTAGAAATTGATAGATTCCTAAGAACATACAATCTTCCAAGACTGAATCAGGAAGAAATTAAAAATCCAAACAGACCAATTACTAGTAATGAAGTTGAATCAGTAATCAAAAAACTCCAAACAAAAGTCCAGGACCAGATGACTTCACATACGAATTCTAAAAAACACTTAAAGAAGAGATAACACCTATCCTGCTCAAAGTATCCAAAAGAATTGCAGAGGAAAGAACACTTCCAAACTCATCTACAAGGCTAACATCACCCTGATGCCAAAATCAGACAAAGACACCACAAAAAAGGAAATCTCAGGTCAATATCACTGATAAACATAGATGCAAAAATCATCAACAAAATGTTAGCAAACCAAATTAAACAATACATTAAAAGGACCAAACACCAGGATCAAGTAGGATTTATTCGAGGGTTTTCAAGTATGGTTCAAAAATCACAAATCAATCAACGTGATACCACATTAACAAAACAAAAGATAAAAATTATATGATCATCTCAATAGAAGTAGAAAAATCTTTTGACAAAATTCAATATCCATTTATGATAAAAACTTTCAACAAAGTGGGTATAAGGGAACATAACCTCAACATAATAAAGGCCATATAAAACAAACCCACAGCCAACATCATACTCTACAGTGAAAAACTAAAAGCATTTCCTCAAGATCAGAAACAGGACAAGGATGCCCACTTTCACCACTTTTATTCAACACAGTATTGGAAATCCTAGCCACAGCAATCAGAGGGAAAAAGAAATAAAAGGAATCCAAATTGAAAGGGAAGAAGTAAAACTGTCATTGTTTGCTGATGACATGATACTATATACAGGAAACCATAAAGATACCACCAAAAAACTATTAGAAATAACAAATAAATTCAGTAAAGTTGCAAGATACAAAGTTAATATACAGACATCTGTCATGGTTCTGTATACTAACAACAAACTATCAGAGAAATTTAAAAAACAACCCTCTTTGCAATTGCATCAAAAAGAATAAAATACTTTGGAATAAATCTAACAAAGGAGGTAAAAGACCTGTACTCTAAAAACTGTTAGACATTGGTGAAAGTAATTGAAGAGGACACAAACAAATGGAAAGACAGATATACCATGCTCATGGATTGAAAGAATATTGTTAAAATGCCCATACTACCCAAGGCAACCTACAGCTTCAATGCAATCCCTTTCAAAATACCAATGACATTTTTGACAGAACTAGAACAAATAATCCTAAAATTTCTATGGAAACACAAAAGACACCAAATAGCCAAAGCAGTTTTGAGAAACAAGAACAAAGCTAGAATTATTACTCTCCCTGATTTCAAGCTATGCTAGAAAGTGACAGGAATCAAAACAATATGGTATTGGCACAAAAGAGACACAAAGATCAATGAAACAGAATAGAGAGTGCAGAAATAAACCCATCCTTATATGCTCAATTAATCTATGACAAAGGAGCCAAGAATACACAATAGGGAAAAGACAGCTTCTTCAATAAGTGATGTTGCAAAACCTGGACAGCTACATGCAAAAGAATGCAAATGGACCACTTTAGTACATTGAATACAAAAATAAATTCAAAATGGATTAAACACTAAAATGTAGGATATAAAACCATAAATCTCCTAGAAGAAAACATAGGAAGTACCCTCTATGACATCAGTCTTAGAAATATTTTTTTGAACCTGTCTCCTCAGGCAAGGAAAACAAAATCAAAAATAAAGAAAAGGGACTACATCAAAACAAAACCTTTGCACAGCAAAGGAAACCATCAACAAGGCAGAAAGGAAGCCTCCTTAATGGGAGAAGATATTTGCAAAACAGTATATTTGATAAGAGGTTAATGTCCAAAATATATAAAGAACTCATACAACTCAATATCAAAAACAAAGAATCCAATTTAAAAATGGTCAGAAGACCTGAATAGACAATTTTTTAAAGAATATATACAGAGGGGGACGTTCAAAATGCAGATGAATAAACGTGGAAATCACCTTCCTCCCCACAAATACATCAAAAATACATCTACAAGTGGAACAACTCCTACAGAACACATACAGAACACTGGCAGAGGACCACAGGCTTCCAAAAAGGCAAGAAAATCCCCACGTACCTGGGTAGGGCAAAAGAAAAAAGAAAAAATAGGGACAAAAGAACCGGGACAGGACCTGTGCCTCTGGGAGGGAGCTACAAAGAAGGAAAAGTTTCCACACACTAGGAAGCCCCTTCACTGGCAGAGACGGCGAGGGGGTAGGGGGAACTTCAGAGTCATGGAGGAGAACGCAACAATAGTGGTGCAGAGGGCAAAGCAGAGAGATTACCACACAAAGGATTGGTGCCAACCAGCACTCACCAACCTGAGAGGCTTGTCTGCTCACACACTGGGACGGGTGGGGGCTGGGAGCTGAGGCTCGGGCTTTGGAGGTCAGATCCCAGGGAGAGGACTGGGGTTGGCTGTGTGAACACAGCCTGAAGGGGGCTAGTGCACCACAGCTAGCTGGGAGGGAGTCCGGGAAAAAGTCTGCACCTGCTGGAGAGGCAAGACACCTTTGTCTTGGGGTGTGTGAGGAGAGGGACTTCCTGCTCTGTGTGCCCACAGAAGACAGAGCACAGCCTAAGCAAGCTCCAGAGACAGGTGCAAGCCGCAGCTATCACCTCAGACCCCAGAGGTGGGCACGGACCACTACCACTGCTACCAGTGCCACCAAGGATCCTGTGTGCAAGAGGAGGTCACTACCCACACCCTCCCGAGAGCGTGTGCAGCCCACCATTGCCAGGGTCCTGTGATACAGGGCCAACTTCCCTGGGAGAACACATGGCATGACTCAGGCTGCTGCAATGTCAAGCTGGCCTCTGCCACAGCAGACAGGCCCCGCATTCCAATTGTGACTACCTTACTCCTCCCTCTCCCCAGCCTGAGTGAGCAAGAGAGCCCTAATCAGCCACTGCTTTAACGCCCTCCTGTCTGGGCAGGGAACAGATGCCAGAGGGTGGCCTACACACAGAGGCAGTCCAAAACCAAAGCTGAATCCCAGGAGCTGTGCAAACAAAGAAGAGAAAGGGAAATTACTCCACGCAGCCTCAGGAGCAGTGGACTAAACCCCCGCAATCAGCTTGGTAAACCCTGAATGTGTTGAATACCTGAATAGACAACGAGTGTTCCCAAAATTGAGGTGGTGGACTTTGGGGGCAACTGTGGACTTGGGGCTTGCTTTCTGTATTTGATTTCTTTTTCATTTTATGTTTATTACCTTAGTTTAGTTTTTAGTGATTGTTTTCATTTGTGGGTTTATTTACTAGTTTGGTTGCTCTCTTCCTTTTTTTTTTTCCTCTTATTGTGAGTGTGTGTGTGTATGTTTCTTAGTGTGATTTTGCTTGTCTAGTTTTGCTTTTACCATTTGTTTTGGGGTTCTCTCTATTCGTTTTTTTTTTTTTTTTTTTTCCCTCCTTTTCTTCCAAGCCACGCAGCTGGCAGCATCTTGGTGCTCCAGCCTGGTTTGGGCCTGAGCCTCTAAGGTGGGAGAGATGGGTCCAGGACACTGGACCACCAGAGACCTCCCAGCCCCATGTAATATTAACCAGCAAGAGCTCTCCCAGAGATCTCTGTCTCAACACTAAAGCCCAGCTCCACCCAACGGCCAGCAAGCTCCAGTGCTAGATGCTCCATGCCAGACAGCTAGCAAGACAGGAACACAACCCCACCCATTAACAGAGAGGCTGCCTAAAATCATAATAAGGTCACAGAGACCCCAAAACTCACCACTGGATGTGGCCCTGCCCACCAGAGGGACAAGATTCAGCTCCATGCACCAGAACACAGGCACCAGTAACCCCCACCAGGAAGCCTACACAAGCCACTGAACCAGTCTCACCCACTGGGAAGAGGCACCAGAAATAAGAGGAACTATGGACTTGCAGCCTGTGAAAAGGAGACCACAAACACAGTAAGTTAAACAAAATGAGAAGACAGAGAAATATGCAGCAGATGAAGGCGCAAGGTAAAAACTCACCAGACCAAAAAAATGAAGAGGAAATAGTTAGTCTACCTGAAAAACAATTCAGAGCAATGATAGTAAAGATGATCCAAAATTCCAGAAACAGAATGGAAAATACAAGAAACGTTTAACAAGGACCTAGAAGAACTAAAGGGCAAACAGTGATGAAAAACACAATAAATGAAAGTTAAAATACTCTAGAAGGAATCAATAGCAGAATAACTGAGGCAGAAGAACAGATAAGTGACCTGGAACATAAAATAGTGGAAATAACTGCCACAGAGCAGAATAAAGAAAAAAGAATGAAAAGAATTGAGGACAGTCTCAGAGACCTCTGGGACAACATTAAACACATGAACATTCAAATAATAGGAGTGCCAGAAGAAGAAGAAGAGAAAAAGAGAGGGTCTGAGAAAACATTTGAAGAGATTATAGTTGAAAACTTCCCTAACATGAGAAAGGAAATCGTCAATCAAGTCCAGGAAATGCAGAAAGAAACACAGCAAGACACATGTTAATCAAAGTATCAAAAATTAAACACAAAGAAAAAATATTAAAAGCAGCAAGGGAAAAGCAAAAAATAACATACAAGGGAATCCCCATAAAGTTAACAGCTGATCTTTCAGCAGAAACTCTGCAAGCCAGAAAGGAGTGACAGGACATATTTAAAGTGATGAAAGGAAAAAAACCTACAACCAAGATTACTCTACCCAGCAAGGATCTCATTTACATTTGATGGAGAAATTATAACCGTTAAAATAAGCAAAAGTTCAGGGAATTCAGTACCACCAAACCAGCTTTACAACAAATGCTAAAGGAACTTCTCTAGGTGGGAAACACAAGAGAAGGAAAAGACCTTCAAAAACAAACCCAAAACAATTAAGAAAATGGTAATAGGAACATAAATATCAATAATTACCTTAAATGTAAATGGATTAAATGCTCCAACGAAAAGAAAAAGACTGGCTGAATGGCTACAAAAACAAGACCCGTATATATGCTGTCTACAAGAGACCCACTTCAGACCTAGGGACACATACAGACTGAAAGTGAGGGGATGGAAAAAGATATTCCATTCAAATGGAAATCAAAAGAAAGCTGGAGTAGCAATTCTCATATCAGACAAAATAGACTTTAAAATAAAGACTATAACAAGAGAAAAAGAAGGACACTACATAATGATCAAGGAATCAATCCAAGAAGAAGATATAACAATTGTTAATATTTATGCACCCAACATAGGAGCACCACAATACATAAGGCAAATGCTAACAGCCATAAAAAGAGAAATCGAGAGTAACACAATCATAGTAGGGGACTTTAACACCCCACTTTCACCAATGGACAGATGAACCAAAATGAAAATAAATAAGGAAACACAAGCTTTAAATGACACATTAGACCAGCTGGACTTAATTGATATTTATAAGACACTGCATTCAAAAACAACAAGAATACACTTTCTTCT